>NW_023600993.1:4005713-4630713 GCF_014898055.3 Talpa occidentalis
GTGTGTGTGTATGTGTGTGTGCGCGCACGCACGCACGCGTGTGTGTGACTTCAAAGTCAACTGACCTTGCAATAAGGAAAATAAATGTCAGCTGATATAGGAGCCGAGGTCCTGATGATCGGGATGTCCACCTGTGGACCTGAGGGAGAGTTCTGGGAGACACTGCAGGACATTATAACAGAGTAATAGGGCCACCCACCCAGAATGGTCTAGAAACCATATGTAAACCCCAAACCAAAACCACACCTAATCCTTCCTTCCATCCCCTCCTAAATGGAGTCTGCAAGAAAGAACTTAGCCCGAGCTGCTGCTATGCTGACGTCACCTTGGTCAGGATTGAAAAAGCTGGAGATTGCTACATTTCCTTACATAAAATGGGGGAAAGTTTGGTTTGGGCTCTGCTTGGGAAAGGAACTGGGGGTGGGGGAGGAAAGGAGAAAATAAAATTAAAGACAATCCAGAACAAGTGTTGTGAGGATGTGGAGAAAAGGATCCGTGCTATAGATGGGTGGTCACTGCAGAAAGTAATATGAAGCTCCTAAGAAAATTAAAAATTTATCTATCCTCTCACCCAGCAATTCCACTTGTGCCTGTGCATCCATAGAAAATGAGAACAGGAATCTTGAAAAGATATCTGCACTCCTGTGTGTGTGATAGCACTAGACACAAGAGACAAGTAGCAAAACAAACAAGTTTCCATCAAGGGATGAACGGGCAGAGAAGAGGTGAGCAATATATACCCAGTGGAATACTATTCAGCCATGAAAAAGAAGGAAATCCTGCCTTGTGAAGACATTAACTGAGTTAAATTAGAGAAACACAGACACTGTAAAATATCACTTAAAAGTGGAATCTAAAATGTCAAGCTCATTAAAATAGAAAGTCAAATGGTAGCTACTGAGTCTGGAGTTGGGGAGGTGGGCTAGGAGAGAGACTGAGCAGGGAATATAGACTTTCCAAGGATGATAAATGAACCCTAGAGATCTAGGGCACTGTATAAAGAATATAAAAACATTTGATCATAATCATCAGCTAAGACACTAGATCTTAACCATCCCTGTCACAAAGAAACAAAGGGTAATGTGACGTGACAGAGGCACTAGCCTCACTGCAATGCCCACCCTATTGAATCACAGCTTATAAATGCACCTAATCAACACATTCACCCAACACACAATGTTATATGTCAACTCTATTTCAAAAATTGAGAAAGTAAAAAGGGAAAGAGAAAGACTGTTCTGGAATCTCAGTGTGAGAAAAGGCACCTGGTATGTTTGATGAAGAGGTAAGCCTGACATTGAATTTTAATTGAGTGGAGTTCAGTTAGTGGAGCTGGTTGCTGAAAGGGCTGTGTATGTGTGAGCATGTGCATATGCATACGTGTCTGTGTGTATCTGTGTTGAAGTTAGGAAACAAGGTAGAGCCCCACATCTCAGGTGACGTGCAACAACAGCAACAGCAAAGTTTGATTTATTCATTCATTGAACATCCACGCACAAGGCCCCTCTAATGTCTCCTGAGCATCTGTGTACGGGCTTTCACAACACATGTCCCTTGAGTAAATACAACCAGTGCCATATTTTATCAAATCTAAGATTATATTGATTGTGAGATACACCAGCATTTTATGTAACACAAAAAGGAAAAAACTGCTACCAGTGAAACCTACAACCTTTATCCTAAGATGGAGTCTACTTTCAGAGAAGCCAGGGTGTGAAAAAATGTACACCCTAGACTCTATGAAATAGGATAGTCCTGTTTCTCCTGTGCCATGCTTGCAATGACACCGATTAGCTATAGCTGTCACATTTGAAGAGGGAGATGGCAAATAGGAAGTTTTCCAGAAAATAGCCATCTTTGAAGAGAATCAGAAACAAAGAGAAGTAGAACAAAAGGAAGCAAAACCAAAAATACAGCTCAAGCAAGAATCTGGAGCTGGAGAGGCTGCGAGAAGGTAAGCGACGAGGTAATCTCAGAAAACTCAAGGACCCAGGGCCTTCTTAGTAGAGATTCCGGCCAAGAATCAAAGCTACTTCGGAAAATACTGGGGGGAGGTGCCCCACAAGAGGACTATACAGAACCTGGCTCTGTGGGATGCTTAAAAAGAGAAGTATTCCTTTGATGGAAAAGTTTGAAAAATACTGAAATTGCAGAATTGTAATAAAATTGCAGAATTATAATAAAATTTGCAGAATTTTCCAGAACATTAATTATGGACCACTAGAGAGACATGAACACTCAAGCCCAGAAAAAACATTTAAGAAATTTAAATGCCTGTCACCAATTGCAGAAAACCATTCTGAAAAGCCTGTGGACTGTATGATTTTAACTCTTCGGTATTCTGGGAACAGCAAACACTATGGAGAAGGAAGAAAGAAAAAAAAAATGGTTGCTAGGAGTTGGAGGAGGGAGAGATGACAAGGTGGAGCACAGCTGTGTTTTAGGGCAGCAAGAGTGCTCTGAGCGATACCGTGATGACGTCGGTGCACCTTGGTCCACACCCACTGAATGTAAAACATCAAGATCAACCACTAACATAAACCACAGACTTTGGGTGATTGGGACGGGTCTTGGGGACGCAGACCAAGGACAGACCGTGCAGATATCGCATTCGGTGCCAGACAAGCACAAGCACAATAAACATAATAAAGGGAATTTTGCAAATACACACATATGTGTGCGCAGGGAGACAGCGACCGATAGACAAAGGATTTCTCAAAGGTCCCAAATCACATACTTAGGGTCCTAGAGAAAGCCTTCTGGAGGCGTTCTTCTGGACATCCCAAGGGATCAGCCTGGCCTGAGCGTAACCATGTAAGATTTGTTCAAGTGGCGTCTGGTCCAGACACCCAATGGGTAAATTAAGTTAAAGCTGAGCTGTTAGGGTTTAAGGAGGGAGGTGGGTTGCAGGTACAGAGAGGAGGTGCCTGGAGATTCGCCCCTTCAGACTCCTCCTCACCCACAAGGGCGCTAAATTCTACAAATTCAAGTTTGGAGTGAGGCGGCCCGTGTCCCTCACAAAGCTGCCTGGAGACACCTGCTGGTCCTCAAGGGAAGGGAAACCCCTTTCCTGGCAACACCCACAAGGGCCCCCGTTGCTGTCAAGTGCCGCCTCATTTTGGCAGCACAAAAGGTATTTATGTGATTATAAGGTGACGAAAAGTGGAACGGCTTGAGGTGAGGATGCTTCCATGGGACACTGGAAGTCAAAGAAATCAAACCCAGCGCCCTCGGCTCTGGGCTGGAAGGCCAGGCTCTGGGTCAGCACCAGCTCTGCTCTCCGGCTGCCCGTCAGTCCATCCAGATGGAAAATGTACGTGCCCTGGACGCAGGCAGTCTTTCCCAACAGCTCGGCGGGAGGTGGGGAATTAAAATCACTCTCACTGCTTACACGGCTTTGAGGCACTTACCAAAACGGCCAGGTCCAATTTCTAATTTTGCTGGCGCCCATTCTTCTGCAGTCATGTAGGAAATATTTTTTTCATCCTTCTTTCTACCTTTTCTCCCACAAGCAAAACCTCTGGATTCTATTTGTCTTAAAACTTACTGATTGCTTTTTCTTTATTATAATTCGTCTTTTTCCTGGTCCCTTATTTAGGTTTTCTAAATTCCTGCTACAGTGACACCATCCGGTATTTTTCTTTTTCTTTCTGGCTTATTTTGGTGAGCATGATCCCTTCCAGCGCCATCCAAAAATAAAATATATTAAAAAAAAAAACTTGCTGATTGCTTCTGGGGTTTCTTCAAGAAAGAATAAAATCCACCACAGCCCCACAGCGTTGCTTAAAAGTGAGGCCCCCCCCCCCTTTCACCTCCCCTGCTCTGGCCCATTGGGAATCAAGAACCTGTCCACTTATTTAATTAAAATGAAAAGTAAGGAACCCACTTGAACATTTCCGATCAGCAGGAGTCTAATGAGACACGCTGGCTCCTGAGTGGAAGCACAGTAGGGCATTTGGGGAGCTAATTTGTTTCATTGATATTCACAGGCAATACATCACCCAGTATTTTCTAGGAGACTCGAGAGCCAAAAAAACGTCACAGGGAAAGTTTTATTTCGCATGTGATGCTAAACAGATGTTCCCCATCACACCAACTGTAGCATCTCATATAAAATGTTGTCAGTTAGAACAGTCATCCTATTTCTCACCTCAATCACACTTTCAAAGCGGATCTGTAACTCTTGCCTCTCGGGCGTCTCCTGTCCTCCAGTTTCCACACTGGACGCTGATGCTCTGGGCTGGTGGAGCAAATGTGGGCTTCGGAGACTCTCTGGATGCAAATTCAGGCACCTCACCTTCCAGGCGAAATGCTTTCCAAACAATGTCGTGAACTTGTCTTCTGTTCCGCATCTGATGACGGTTCACGGAGCACCGCCGTGCCAGCGGGGATGTGGCACGAGAGCAATGGGAGAACCGGGCATCCGAGAGCTAAGGTTTCTTTTTTTTATTATTCAAGCAACACTCGTTCTCAGCATTTCTCACCTCAGCAACTGTGTCAGCGCAGCCACCACCCAGCAACTCTCCCTACTCTCCCCGACCCCCTCTGGGGACCATCCTTCTGTTATGGAGTCAAAGGTTTGTTTCGTTTGCTCATTTGGAACATAAAAGCCCTAATATTGGAATATATTGGAATATAGGCCTTTATGTTGGAATTTAAAGGCCTTTTTTAGCCTTTGTATTCCACAAATGAGTAGAATCACGTGGCATTTTTCTTTCTCCTTCTGACTTACTTCATTAGCATAATCCCCTCAAGTTCTACTGGCAAATAGCAAGGTTTCATCCTTTTATTTTAATTATTTTCAAGTTTTTATTTATTGATTGATTTATACAAGAACTGGGGTCCAGTCAGAGGCGTGGGAAGGTGAGAGGATTCACAAGAGACAGAGCGGGGAGCAGAACAGGCAGATGGACAGAAGACACTGCTGAGGGGAGCAGCAGGTGAGACAGGAGAGGTCTGCTGTGCCATGTGGGTATCTCCCTGGCCAGCCGGGAATCGAACCCGCGCTGCAGAGGCTGCAGACAGCTTCACAGCACAGCATTCAACCTGCTGCACCACCGGGGAGGCCCAGGTTTCATCATTTTTATACTTGTGTAGTATTCCATTGTGCACAGACCACATCTCCTTTAACGCTTCATCCATTGTCAAGTTTTGGGGTTGTTTCCATAACTAGACTGTTGTGACTAGTGCGTCAGTGAACATGTGGCTGCATATAAGTTTCTTAATTAGTGTTACATATTCTTTGGATAAATGCCCAGAAATGGGATTACTGGATTATATGGAAGTTCTATTTTAATGTTTTGAAGATTCTTCACACTGTTTTCCATAATGGCTGTACCAATTTACCAACACTTATTAGTTACTGATATTTTCACAGTAGTCACTCCAACCAGTGCGAGGTAAACTCTCATTGCATAAACCTTGATCTTCTGACAGTAGCCTGGGCTCTTAAGTGCTGCTTCACAGAACTGTGATCCTGTTGAACTGATAGAGGCACAGTGAACACCCAACCAATGGCTGCCTTAGCTCCCCCTCTGAGGACAATCTGAACAGTTACAAATAAACTCAGACATCTAATTGCAAGGCTGTGATTTGGCACATGTAATTGAAAAGTTGAAATGCAGGGTTTGAAAGTCAATCTATGCAGTATGGTCAAGCAGAAACTCTCTGAGAATGTAACCCAGACCTGTTGTCATTTATAATATGATCTAACAAACAAATTAAATTATAAGTCAAGCGCTATGTGTCCACGTTAATTCTTTATGCAACTAGTCATTAGCGCAATCTCACATATGAACAGAGTGTGCACTCAGCAAATGGTGTTATGAATGATTAGTCAGTGGGTTGGGAGAGGGCTGGTTTTATCTAGTGATAATAATAGTCTCCAAAATGTCTTTCACATTCACCATGCCCTCCCCACCTGCAGGAGTGGGTGTACGTATGTGCGTATAGATAGAGAGCAGATCTATTATTTTAGACACAGCTCTAGATATGGAAATGTGTAATATATAAAACTATCATAACTGACCTCGGGGAGCTTACAAAACTTATTTCTAGCGGGAAAATGAGAGAGTATACATACACAAAAGTCAGGCAGTGATTGATAAGGGGAGAAAAACTAAAGTCCACAGTTACCTTGCACTTCCTCATCTCCAGAGTTCTTTGAAGAAATTAAAAACATGTGAATAAAACTAAAATAATATGGTAAGAGAGCAGTGAGTGACTTGTAGAGATGGCAAGGGAAGAGCCTTCCAGAAGAATGGAGCAGAGACCTAGTTGAAATCAGAGAGTGAATCTGAAATCTCAGGTGAGAACATTCCAGGAAGAAGGAGCCCAGCACCAAGGCCTTTGAAGCCACGCTCCCTCTTCTCAACAGGCTGTGCAGACACCCGGAAGCTGGTGTTAGATGTAAATTGCCCAGCACATAGTAGGTCTCCATATACGTTGAGTCATTGAAAGCTTCCCTCTTCCAGAACCCAGTTTCCTCATCTTAGAGTAAGACGTGGCCCAAGAAGGCAACGGGTGCCCTAACAGTCCATTTCCCTGCCATGGAGATACTTTGCTGCTGATCCCAGACTCCACCTTGCACCCCTTTTCTCAAGAGTTCTACCAGTTCTGCGCAGCTGGCTCTTGAAAAGAAACCAGTTACCCTGTGGTAGACAGTGATATGCTGCCTTCTGAGCCCTGGGGTTTCTGACTCCACTGTCCCAAATCCATGGAAACCTTTACATTTTGCTCAGATTCCTCTTAAAGGATTGTCACTGTAATGAAGAGAAAATGATCTCAACATCAGCAACTACACCAAATGACCCACCATGGGCTGAGCAGAATGATTAATTACTGACGTATTAATTATCACCTCATCCTTCACTGCGGCGCTTATATGAAGCATCATCGTGTATTTAGAAGGTAGAAGGTACTTTTGAATGACAAGGTGAGCAGAAGTGTCTATTCAAATTGTCTCTATAATTTGTGAGTCATAACAAGCCATGTTTTTATCTCCACGATTGAGTCATCAAGCTAGAAACCTCAGATGGAAAAATTGGGGCCAACAGATATCAAGAGTAGCAAGAGTTGCATGTTGAGGGTGAAAGGGGAAGATGAGGAAATACCAGTCACGTGGCCTTTAAAACAGCGCCGGCTCTGAGCGGGGTGTAGTCTCAACCCAGGGGACAGCAGTGTCTGTGCTCCCGGAGCCACTGTCTAAAGGGGGAGATGCCAGAGCCTAACCAGATAAATAAACAGCAGGACTCACTGCGCTAAATGTCAGGCATGTCGCGGGATGCACTTCAAGCATTCGGAGGAGGGAAAGGTCAGCGCGGGGAAGGATCCTAAAGACAGCTCCCGAGGGAGGCGGGAGCCACTTCTGAAACCTGGGGCATCTCGTTAAATGCTGGATATGCAGCTGAGGTGAAAGAAACTTCAGTTCTGGAGAACTCAAGAGATACGAGGTCAAGATGAGGAAGCCAAGGTTGGGTGGAGAGAAAAACGGTTGGGGATGGCAGGTCCTGGAGGGGCCTGGGGTGCAGGAGGTGAGTCTGGGGCTGCAGGGCCAAGGGGGGAGGCCGGGGAGGCGGGGAGAAAAGGATCCTCTTTCTGTTCTCTCTACTGAAGCACTGTCACTCCCAGCAACGGCCGGCCCCGGCCTTCTGTGACACCCACGTCACCCCACTCCCCCACACAACCACCAGACATCTTCCTCGGAAGACCCCACTTCCACGCTCCTCCAAGTCAAGCTCTTTCTGAAATCTCCTCTTGAGTTTCCTTTTTTTTATTTATATATATTTTTTTTTTTTTGGATGTTGGGAATATCTTCAAGCCAGACTGGAAACTGCACCGGCATCACACCCCCTCTCCCTCCTAGATACTCCTACAGATTCTTGCCAAATTATGTCACTTGTGGATGCCACGCCCTACCCTGCTGCTACCCAAGGCCTACACCCCCTGCATCTCCTCTGATCAATGACATTTTAGGTCTGAGTTTATTCTACGTCTGGACTGACTGCGACCCCTTCTATCACATGGATCTACTGAGAGAACAACTCAGGAGCCGCCCTCAGTCCCATGTGCACCCATTTCACTTAGGAGGCTCCGAGTCTTCCAGCCACTCACGCAAGCAGATAAATATTCTCATTTCATCTTTGGATCATGTTTGTTTGATTCAGTTTTTGTCTCATCTTTTACTTCATGAGCTGCTGATGACCTGGCGTGTCTGCAGAGTGTCGCCTGCAACATCTGAGCACGCAGCCTGTGCATGGAGGACACCCACCGAGGCAGCGGGGGAGGCAGAGACCCTGCAGCAGGCTGGGTGGGACACGTGGCCAGAGGGGCCGAATCACCGGGTTGGTTTGACTTTCATCCCGTAGGTTTTGGGAGCCCTTGAAGACCACGGACATATTGAATGACATCTCAAGTCCATGAGTCAGAAAGATTGTCCTGGGACCAATGGATAAAATGACCTGAGGGGACGGGCCGCAAAGGAGAAGAGCCATGATTTTCAGAGAGAGAGCCTTACATGAGTGAGAAATTGGTTAAGAGAAAATAGTAAGCACAAAATCAAAATGCAAATTGGGAGAACAATGTCTACCATCTAAAGTGTCTCTAACATTCTAGTGTAGCACTGTAGAAGCTTCCAGATGCCTGTGGTGATGAGGGAGATTGGACAGTGGATAGTGTTAATATAAAATCATATTAAGTCTTGGCCTCCCCGGTGGCGCAGCGGTTGAGCGCTGGGTTGCAAAGCTGCCCGCAGCCTCTGCAGCACCGGTTCAATCCCCGGCTGCTCCCCGGCCACCGGAGGAGGGTCCCACATGGCGCGCAGACCTCTCCTACCGCCCGCTGCTCCCCTCAGCAGTGTACTTCGGTCCTTCTGCCTGCTCTGCTCCCCGCTCTGGCTCTGGTGAATTCTCTCACCCTCCCGCGCTTCTGACTGTACCCAGTGCTTGTATAAATTAAAAAAATAAATAAATCTTTTAAAAAAAATCTATTAAGTCTTTACTGGGATAAAGAACAGCAAAATAAACTATACCATAAATGAAATAAGCTGCTATTACAACCGGATCCCTCCACCCCTTCTTTCTTCTAATACAGTATCGTGATCACGGACGCAGAGAGGGGTGTTGACGTCATAGGATGAGTACAAAGAGGCAAAGCTAGCCCTGGTGTGGGATGTCCTAAAATGCATTCGATAAAAGTGATTCGTCAGCAGGTGATCAATAAAATCCATGTTGATGCTAATATTATGATTAACAGCAACATGATGGAAAATCGAAACGCTTATGACTTATGTACTGCTAAGCCCCACGTGCTTTTTTTACACTATCTAATTTCCACAGGAAACCTACAAAACAGGTATCACTAAGTCATTTTTCAGATGAAAGAATCAGGGACATCTAACCTTAAGCAAGAAGGAAATTAATTCAGCTTGTAAAGCCAGATGCAAAGTCTGACCTCTTCACTGCACTTGGCCCCCTGGATTTGACGAGGTGAACAGAGGAAGGAGAGGTACTCGGGAAAGATGGAACAGCATGTGCAAAGGCATGAACAAAGAGGGCGTGGAGCCTTTGGAAAAGGAAGGGATCACTTTGCACGGAGAGAAGGTGGCTGTGCAAACGTGGCTAGAGAACAGACTGGTCAGACTCCCTCCACGTGTTGGCACTTGACCCTGAAAACATCAGTCTCTGCAGATCACTAAGCCAGAGGGGGGCAAGGGTAGAGCCCATTTTATAAGGGCTGCTCCACAGTCAGCCCCACAGAGGGGATGAGGTGTTGCAGGCAGAGGGTGGCCGTGGGAATCCAATGGAGAGAGGCCGGGTGCCCGCCCAAGCGCCCAGCAAGGCCCATGAGGACAATGGCTACAGGAAGCGGGAGGTGGAGGAGAAATGACTCACGAAACATAGGCCAGTTCTAGTTTTCTGGTACTGAAAAAAAAAATGAAAGCTTTGAATATTACTCTTGCAAAGGAAAGCTTGAGTTTTAAGAACATGGGCAAAATCAAATAAACAAATACCTGGGGCAGCACTGATTCCGTAACTGCACACAACGCAAATGCATCTGTGCAAGGCACCTGCACGTGTGAGGCGCTGGATTCTCACACAGTAACACAGGCCTGGATGGGGTATCACACCACAGGAAGCAACTGGCCAAACACACCCAAAAGTCAAAAATGGCTTCTCTGTGTCCACGTAAAACTCGGTCAGTGGCCCAAGCACCCAGCATGTCTCAAAGGCAGATTTTGACAATTTACCACACGTGAAGTTCATTTTTACATAATGATACCTGCAAACCCCAAGTGCAGTGCCTCCCCACAGACAAGAGTCGAAAGGACATCAGTCTTGCCAGAACTCAGGACGCTTTCTCACAGCTGCCATGTACACAGAGGCGGACTGAGCATTTGTGGGAGCTGCTCTGGGTGGGGGTGGGGGCATGGAAGTTCTCCATTTCTCTCTTTTCTGACCTCATGTTCTGTTTCATTTTTCTCATACACTTGTGGAAAGAGGCAGAAACTAAAACAAATCAGCTGACATTTTCTAAGTATTAACCAAAGTGTGGGGGACTCTGACCAATAACAGGGCACCAGGTGACTTGGGGACGCCCGCAGCATCCTCTCGAAGGACTAGGACTTGCGTGTCTGTCCCCACGCTGTCAGAAAGCCCTTTCGAGGAAGGGCCAGGCTGACCCACGTCCTTCTCCACCCGCACCTGCCACCCACTGTGGTCCCAAAGCAGGCGTGGTGCCGGGGCTGCTGGTTCCTGCTCAGCACGCACAGATGTCACCTGCCCGGCACGGCAGCGGATTGCTGCGCTCACTTCTGCCCATGACGTTGGCGAGAGAAGGTTCTCGGGTTAGCCCTGCAGACTTCCTGTTGCATTCAAGATGGCGGCAACCCCCACGCTCCCCTCCCCTCCAGGAAAACCATCCCTGCTGCTCCCTAGTCCTTCCAGATTCCCGCGTCCACTCCCAGGGGCAACAGAAGCTGCAGGTGCTGCTTGTGCCCGGCAGTGGCACACCCGGGATAGAAAGTTCAGCCGCTCTTCTTGGGGAAAACTTGGGGGTTGGGTTTTTTAACCTGATGCAGAGGCAGAAACTGGGGTTACTCACTCTAGTGGCAGGATGGCACAGAGCAGGATACCTATGATTGGAGCAGACCTGGGAAAGGAGAGTCCTGGCGCCCTCGGTGCCTTTCTCAGGCTTTCTCTGAGCTGTGCATGTGGTGCAGCAACCAGGTCCTCAGCAGGCAGGGGTGCCGGGGCGCTCAGGCCCGCAGGCCTCCGAGCCCCTGGCAAGTCTTCACTCTGGGCTTCTCTGGCTTCTTTTTCCCCTTCTCTCCAGTTCTCTCTCCTGCCTCTGCTTCTCTTGGCCAATATCTCAATACTGCAGCCATGGCCCACAGACGTCAACAACACACCTTACCACAGTGTAACAAGTGCAGGTGCCCCATCAGGCAGGGCAATGCTAATAGCCAGAGGGCAGAAAAGCTGAAAATCACTTCCCTACACTAACACATGGGGCGCCTCCCTGCTTTGGCTCTCGGCCGGCTTTGCCATCTGCATCCAATCTGCTCCTGGCCCTTCCCTGTTCTTCCACCTACTCTGGTGGTAGGGGGGGTGGTGTGGGGGGTGAGCTACATTGCCCACATCTTCCTGACACATGGTTTCCACTTCCCTCAATCAGACCCGGCTCCAGTGGGTGGGGACAAGGTATCTGCCCCCCCTTCTTTCCGTCACAGGTGGTATTGCAAGCAGTGACTGTGTCATCCCTGGTGTCAGCCACGCTAGCAACCCAGGCTCCTGGGCTCTGGGGCACCCCCTCCTTGTCTTCTTGTCCTCTGAGCCCCAGAGTGACAGAGGCTCTCTGCAGCTGTTAAACCCGGAGGTACCTTCCATCCCATTTGGCTACTGTGGCTTCCCAGTACCCTTCCGACTCCTGGCTCTATTTTATTCTTGCTATGAAGGTGCCAAGCAGCTGCTTTTTCCCGACTGGTCCCTTAAGGCACAAAGCAGCCCGTAGGAAGGCAACGCAGAAAGCCTAGGGCACCACCCCAACTGCCCAGGAAGTAAAAACCTGAAATGGTTGTGGATTAGGATGGAGCCAGGAGGAGGAGGGGCATTAGGAAGGCCAGGTGTGGGCGTGACTCAAATTCCTTTCTCACCTGAGTGCCTCAAATTTTTAATTAATCCTCCTACAAGTAAGTATTACCTTCAAAGACAGAAGGACTGCCCTTCCAGGTCAGCAAGGAGACCCTGCGCTCACGCCCAAGGTCACACGCCGGGGGCCTGGAGCCAGGACTGCACCATTCTCTCCGGCTCCCCGACTAGAAAGAGACACTTTTAAAAGCTGGTATTCACGGAAATCAAATCCAGCAAAAAGAAGTTTGCCCAATTCTGTCATGCTTTGGAAATAATTCCTCATGCCTGGGCTTTTTTTTTTTTTTTTTTTTTTTTAACACTACCCTATAATTAAGGAATTGATGTATTTCCTGCAAAACAAATCAGATTCATCGAGACAGACGCCTTCAGACAACTCTGACATGCACTCAGCGGCCGTGGCCTGCAGAACCCTCATTATCGCAGAGCGTTTTATGAGGCCGTCGGTAACACCGCCGCGGTCTCGGCCTGGCCAGGAAGGCGCGCTGACCGGCTCCAGCTGACCGTGAAATTAGGTGCATTTGGAGCTGACCACCAGGGCCAGGGCAGGGAGGGACATAAAGAGCCGCTTCAACGCCGCCGGGCAGGGGACGTGGAGGGCAACCTTCCTCCCGCGGGGCCTGGGGACATTCCGTCGCTTCCCTTTCGCTCATATTAATAACTCTTCCAGTGAGCCCTGGGACGAAAATAGAAACTTTATTATGTTTTAGAGTTCTGGGTAATTCTATAATTATGGTAACATTTCACAGTCGTTGACTACGTGAAGACATCCTATTTTAACATTAAAAACAATGGAAAATGTGAAGCCGTATGTACAACGAACACCACCTTTCACCGGCCTAATACGTGTCACCCCAGAAATACACAAACATGACGTGTGCGCTGGGGATAACTAGAGCAGGGGGGCGGGATCAAGGGGGGGCCCCGTGCCCCCCACATGGTATCTGAAGGCATTCTGAGCAGGGGTCACTGACATACAGGGTCCACCTTGTGATCCTGGCTTAAAGATTAGATTCAGACAGAGACGCGGACAGACACACAGGCGTGGATTCAATGCAGACCCTTAGTAGATTAGCTATGGACGCAGACGGAGGGTAGATCTAGATTACAGAACAGACACGCAGATCTTACATGGACACAGGTGAGCTCTCACGACCTGAACGCAGGCGCAGGTATAGATTAAATATAGCCATAGGCCAGGTCACCTAGACACGTAGATATAGATTTTATTTTATTTTTTGTGTGTGTGGGGGACCCTCGCTGGCGACTGGGGAATGAACTGGTGTTGCAGAGGCTGCGGGCAGGCTCGCAGCCCAGCTATCAACTGCCGCGCCACCAGGGGAGGCCCAGATATAGATTTTATACAGATATAAACAGACTAGCAGTAGATGTGGACACAGTAGATAGAGCTGGAAAGCGTGTGTGTGTGTGGCGCTGCACACACTCGCGCACACACGTGCACGCACTTTTGAGGAGAGTGGGGCACGTGTGCGTGGCCATGGCGCCGTGGCTGGAGGGCAGAAGAACCCCAGCAGGGGATGATCAGGATCCAGGTCAGAGGGAAGCTGACCCAGGGCTTGGGGGACAGGCTGGAGAGAACCAAGTTGCGCTGAAGAGAAAATAAACGAGATGAGGTGAGACCAAGGGGAGGGGAGAGAGGCTGGAGCAAGGAGAGATTGCCCTGGGGAGCCGGAGCTGGTCACCGAGCCTAGACGGCAGACATGGGGGGTTTGGCAAACCCACGGCAGCTCTGACACAAGGCCCTGCAGAGCCTCGACCTCAGTCAGGCCACTGGGTGCAGCCTCGTGGGGCTGGGGATGGAACGGAGGTGGGAAGGCTGCGTCCGGAGTAGGGGGCATGAAACAAGGGGACCGGCCTCGGACGTGAGTTGGGGAGGCCAAGGGCTCGTGGAGCAGACGCTCACCACCCGCCAGAGGCACGTGTCCACACGGTCCAGCCACAGCAGAGGACTCGGGGGACGCCCAGTCTGGGCGGGGTGCCTGGTGGTCAGCGTGGGCATCGGGTGGGCATCTGTCCGGGTGGAATGGAGGTTGCTGTGGCCTATGCAGTCTCAGGCCCAGGCACTTCGGGAAGAGTCTTTGAAGGTGGCAGTGCCCGAGGCTCTTCTGGGGTGGTCGGTGAGAGCCCATGGGGTGGGGCTGTGTCCTGGAGCCTTCAGGTGGACCAAGGCCAGTGAAGCTCTGCAGTGGGGTGGCCAACCACACCGCTGTCCTGGGTCCCCAGCCCTTGCTCAGCCCTGTACGATGGACGGTCACCTGCTACTGTCCCACCATCTGTGTCCTGAGACCCAGCCAAAGGCAAGTGCTGCCTCCACAGGGACAGAGCGGCCGTGGGCAGGTGTTGCTCACGGAGCCCGTGTCTGCACCCCAGGCCTCCAGAGCAGTCCCCGGGCGGGGCCACGTTTGGGAGGCTGAGCCTCCCCCAGTGTCTCTGCAAACAACACGTTTGCTTATCTGGCTCCCGACTCACGCACACACACACACCGGTTCCTTTCACCCGGGTCACCGGCAAGGCCTGGAGGGCGCACGTGACGGGAACTGAGAGAACAACCCGGCTGCGGTGTTTGCAGCAGCGACAGAGGCCTGAGCCTGAGCAGCGTAAGTGAAAAGGAGCTGAGCGAGGCCACGTGACGGGCCCAGGTTGCCGCCACCTCGGGGCAAGGCCGAGAGCGGGTCGCGAAGAGGGGTGGCCTCCCTGCACACCGCCCGTCCCGGCAGGGGCTCCCGCACCCCAGCAACCTGAGTCCCCAGGAAACGTGACCCTCTTGTCCAACATCCTTATTCGAATTCACCACCGGTCTTTTCTCCCGTTTGAGATGGATCCGTTCTGAGCTTGCACTGAACCCTTGAGATCTTGGAAGCGCTGTTGAAGGGGCACGTAGACAAGCCCTTCTTCTTCCTATGAAGCTTCTATTTCTGTGTCTGGAACAATCTGGGCCAGATCACCCTCACTCTGACTGAGTCCCCTTGGGGCCCCATGGCAAGAGCAAGGGGAGGATTCCGGCCACCTGTGGGCGCTGCTGAGCACATGGCCTGGCGCCCGCAGTTCCCGCGGGTCCTCTGAGCAGATTCCAGGTGTGGCCTCCAGCCCACCGGCTGCCTTTCCATGTCCAGGTGGGAAGGGTGCCAAGGCGGGCTTTCGGAACCACCCTCTTTCTCCCTGAGAAGGCAGCAGACGCGCAGGTGCCAGCAGGTACAAGAATATCCACCATCTCCCAGTCTGCAAACTAAGTTACTGTGTTGGCATCTTGGCAGCTGATCTTGTTTGCATTTGTAAATTAAGTCTTTAATACTCACATTTGTAGAAGTGATTTTTTTTTTTTTTTTTGCATTTGACTTTTGTCTCAGAAGCAAAATGTCACGGTATTTTTAAAGTGCATAGACTTGAAGCAACTGTAGAAAAAGTGCCTTCTGGCTTGGAAAATCACCAGCCCACACTCATTCAGAAATGGGGGGGTCACGAGTGACCCCAGAGAACGTTCATCCTTTCTTCAAAATGGGCCACATCTTGGCTGGCCCTTTATTTGGAAATTCCAAAGTCTTAGCAGGACACCTGTCTGGGGGACACCCACACATAAGGCCCAGGAGGGCTGGGGACTCAGGGAATTGGAGGTCGTGTGCATCAGTGGGTGGCTAGGGACTGCGCGCACCACGTCGTGATGCTTGGGCTGGGGGTGGTGCTAAGAAATGTCCTGGTCACTTCACCAAATGAAGTCGCGTGGCTGTGCACGGGAGGCAGAGGAGGATGGAAATAGCCTCGCCCGTCAGCAGGCCTGGCGTCGCCTGGCGCCAGCACCTGTCCTGTCTGCACGCTGGACACGTGTCCTTTTCTCGCACTAGCTGGTCTGTTCTGCAAGGACGGGGCCTGCCAGCGTTCGTCAGGTGCTTCTGACTTTCTAGGCACCACGCTGCTGACATGAAAGGATCTTGTCACCTTATCCCTCGTGACGCACGCGGGAGTACAGGGGCGTTCCTTCCCCACATTGCAAGAGGCTCAGAGGGTGCAGGCTCTGTCCCAAGTCACACAGCTGCAGGGTTTGGAGCGACGCCGGGTCACTGGCACCCCCCGAGTGCAGGATCTGCAGCTCACAATCCAAGCATCTCACCTCTGTCCCATGAGAGACAGGAGGCCAAGGGGCGGTGCTGCCAGCTCGTTTCACCAGAACCACGGCGGCAGCTCCATCCTGCTCCCGCCTGGGTGAAGGTTTCCTTAGATCTTTCTCCCTGGTCTTAAAAAAAAAAAAATTTAATTTGGGGGGGTGACATTTTTGTTCTTCCATATTTTTCAGTTCAAAAATTTGCACCCAAAGTCATGCCCTGCTCGGAAGCGATGCCGTGATCCATTCTTCACAGTTTCCGTCCTAGTCGGCAAAGACACCCATTTCCAATCTCCTGAAATTTTATACACCTCCAACGTGTCAGCAAGATCAAATGCAGGCTTCACTGATTGCTGCCATGTAGCAGAGCCGGAGGTCATGAACTTAGGGCCTGCTTAGATAGTTCGGCCTTTTCCATTTCCAATACGACCCCAGGACTGTTGACAGCCGGGGCTCCTCGCAGACGCCCCCTGACCTGGGAGCTGGAGACACAAACACACCCTCCTCCTTCCTGCTCTCCCCTTTTCTCTTCCTCCCCAGCCTTTGCCTTGCAATGCAATTAAATGAGATGCTTCTACATTTTGTTTTCTTGCTGGATCTAGAAGTCGATCTACCAACTGCGTCCCCGTCAAGCCCGTGCCTGGGAACTGTCCCCCCGGGGAAGCACTCACCCCAGACATCCCCTGTGCACTGCTTTCGTGTTGTTAAAGTGTTTTTTCCAGGAGTTTCTCATTATCTGAACTCCTTTCCTTCTCACGGTCCCAAGCTGGAGTGTGGGCCTGCAGGGATCCCATCCTGGGGTGCACTTGAAGTCTCCCCAGGCTGAACTGTGTTTTCAGGGTCCCATACCTGCCTTCTGCTTGGCTCTCCCCGTATCAGCCCAGGCCCCTGGCTGTAGCCGAAGGAACCAGCGCCAGCATCGGCGCCAGCATCCTGCGCAGCTGTGATGGGTACGGGTCCCGTGGAAGGACGAGAGGGGGCCTGTGACCTCAGTGGAGATGCAGCCCCCAGAGCCCCTCCCCAGCAGCCAGCTGCCTCCTGCAGCGGTTCTGGGCCTTAGGCCCGCCTTCTCCTGCGCTGGAGCCGCGGTGCCCTCTGGTGGGAAAGGCGGGCATCATGCCTGAGCAGTCCTGCTGCGCCAGAGGGGCCCTCAGCCCTTCCTGGTGGTGGGGACAGTCCCGCATCGGCTCGAATCGGCTGGACAGAGCTCGGCCCTTTGGGGGTACACTGGGCCTTGTTCTCAGAGCCTTTGCTTCTTTTCTGATTGTTTAATTGCTGTTTTTCTTAAAGGCGTTACGTGTGTGACCCTCTGCGGTCACTCGCGGGTTTACTACTAGCTGTATGGAGTGTGATGCTTGCCAAGCAAGACAGACGTCACCGTGCCTTGTGCATTTGTCAGCTCATCACCCCCCTCCTCCGTGATATGCTGGCATGCTCAGAGCCCCACAGGCCCGGTAGAGCCCACGCCAAGCAGCTCTCCACGCGCCCCAGCCAGGCTGGTCAGGACAGGGCTCAAGACACCCTACCCGACGTCGCCCCACTGCCAGGCCCCGACAGGACACCTCAGCTCCCCTTCCACCCGGGACGCTGGCGCTGCATGAGGTGGAGCAACAACTCTGGCTTCAGCGCTGGGCGCCCCGCTGTCTCCCCACAGCCACCTGCAGAAGCTCCAAAGACCCTGGGGAAGCAGATGCCTTGGGGCTCCAGCTTGAGGCCCTGATGGTTGCACTCAGCCCCCGCCAGGCTTTTCCTGAGATCTGTAGACTCTTAAGATAATCCTTTGACACACGGCCCTGCTCGGCCCCTATATTTTGGGTCTGCCTTTCTGCCTACTTCATAGTTTGGGAGTTCAGCAATCCCCTCCTGCCCGTGAAGGTGGGGTTGATATTTCCATTTATTCAGGTGACTTTCCACCACTCTGTTCAAGCCAGAGGTCACCTGTGGGCTCTGATCTAGTCTGAAAGGTAACGTCAATTGACAATACTAACCCGCACTGATTAATATTTACTGAGAAGGCAGGAAGCTGGTTCTGCTCAGCCACATGCTCCTCTGGACCTAGTTATTTATATTTGAAAATTTAGGCTGTGTTCTCTAGACATCAAAAGGTCAGGTTTTTACAACTGAAAGGCCTTCCTCTCAAAACCGCTCTCTCCAGTGCATTTGGAAAGTCTGCTTTCAAACCCAAAAGCCTCACCTCAGTTGGACTTGGGTGCTACAGGGCAGGAGCCAAAACAGCCACACCCAAAATCAATAGCTCTGTCCTGGTAAAGCAAAAAAAGCATTTAAATTATTCACTAGGAATAAAACATACCAGCGAACATATCAAATTGTTATCCAGGTACATACACATGGAACAACTAACATTCAGCATTCAGGACCAAAAACGAGAGCAGGAGCTAATTATCTTTCATTATGGAGCAGTGTCTCACTACAAAATAAATAAATAAATAGATAGATAGATAGATAAATAAATAAATAAATGAATGAATGAATGAATGAATAAGTGAATAAATGAATAAATAAATATTAATAAGTAAGTACCAAGTGAATGGAAGGACAACAATTTGGCAAAGCGATCTTTGAACCATCTTCCCTAAACCAGCCTCCCTCTCTCTCCATATATCTATTTTTTTACGGTTGTGTTATTATTTAATACAAGGTCCGAAGTGTTGTAGCTCCATTTGCCAGCACCGTGACCACGTGCCAGCTTTGTTACACAGGCGCCAAGCAACAGTGTGCGATGATGTGATCAGGACGGCCTCCCCAGGAATCATTGATGCTATACATTAACCTATTTTTAAGAGCGTCTACCCTGAAGAACTATATTGCCTGCCTCCTCTCGGGCAGTAAGCTATCATTTCCGAGGTCTGTAAACTCTACAACGGCATGGATTTAGAGCCGAAAGCAGCCTGTCGGCTTCATGAGCGCTGATTAATAATTTTAAGTGTTCCTCTCTCCCCGACGCAGGCATGGCGGGAGCCAGGCACGCTTCTCTTGGCACTATCTTGTCTGAAGAATAAATTCTGAGAAGTTGTTTACTTGTATATGCAGATGCTTTCCTTCCTTCGGTTTTGTATGAAATATCATAACCTTTCCTGCAGAACACAATGCACATGTTTAGCTTTGGTCTGGAAGTTTCGCAACGGCCTGTGCCCAAAGCAATAAAATTCTGACATTTAGATGGAGTCAAATATCTCAAACGGGTTGTTTCATTCTTGTTGTTTGGTCTAAAGGAATC
Organism: Talpa occidentalis; assembly: GCF_014898055.3. Classification (NCBI taxonomy): domain Eukaryota; kingdom Metazoa; phylum Chordata; class Mammalia; order Eulipotyphla; family Talpidae; genus Talpa; species Talpa occidentalis. Next base: position 4,025,215 of record NW_023600993.1, read on the forward strand.
CAGGGCGATCCAGAAATGACTGTGGTTAGAAGTGAAAAGCAAAGCAATGAACTGAACGTGACTCTGCAGCCCCAAAGCCAGGCTTGCAAGAGGAAAGAGCCCCAGGAAAGCAGTCAGGCTGGAGGTGGACAGCGCCGGGGGCCTGGCCACGAGCCTGCAGTTGTGCCCAGGACCCCAACAGAGCCTTCCTATTCGCCACGATTGGGTGGGTTACTTGGGGGGGTTGGGGGTTTCAGGAATGCCATTACCACTAACCAAAACAACCTTCCCAGTCACACCAAATAGGAACAGTCTGCTTTTGGATAGCGGGGGAGACCTGCATTCAAGTTTGTTAGCAGAGTCTTGTTCTCATAGGAAATTAATAACTCCCCAGTGATTTTTTTTAAAGATTTATTTTATTTATTTATGCATACACGAGCTGGAGTGCAGGCCAGAGGTGCAGGGGGGTGAGAGGACTCACCAGAGGACTCACTTCAGAACAGGCAGATCTACTGAGGGGAGCAGCGGGGAGACAGGAGAGGTCTGTGCCATGTGGGTAGCTCCCTGGCTGGGGATAGAACTCATGCTGCAGTGACTGTGGATAGCTTCATAGTGCTGAGACTTAACCCCTTGTGTCACCAGACAGAATGCCCCCACCCCGCCAGTGAAGCTAATTTTGAAGGAAATGCTGCTGGAGCTCTGACATACATGCCGCTGCCGCCATGAGCACAGCTCTGCATTTTACTTCCAGAAAGACACACACTGGACGCTGCAGCTCACTGATCTGAATTCAGTTTACCTCTGACCTCTGACTCCGGGTGGGAGCCCTAGTAGCAGGCCTGAAACAAGAATCCTTCCGGGGCAGGAAGGCCCCCCAGGGCAGAAGGAGAAGCCACCTGACCCGGGAGTTCTGCAGTGTAAGTGCAGGCACAGGGCATCCCCGCCGAGATGCAGGGGCTTCCATAGCCCTAATCCACCAGGGCTGTGGGGGAGCCTCTCCCAGGCAATTGCACCTCCATCTGTCCAGGCAATTCTCCAGGGAAGGGGATAGCTGTGAGCTGTCTGCAGCCAGCCCTCCAGCCACTGGGGGCTGAGGGTGCCCCCAAGGGGCCCAGGAGATCAGGGCGGGGCACCGTGCACCTGCTGCAATCACTGTTTTGACCCAGAAACACACAACACCCACCAGGCCTTTCTCACCCTGGGTGCAGTGGATTCACATTACTCAGTCCACAGCCACAAAACCAGCCACAGCTTGCAGACGAGAAACTGACTTGAGTTTAAGTCCCCAGCTATCTATTGTTGAATAACGTCCTTCATGGGTACAAACTGGACATGAAAATCCGATCTGCCCGAGCTTGTAGATCCAGCTGATCGTGTCACCCTCACAACCTTACCCGTGAGACGGGTCGGTGTTCCTGCCCTCCGCCCACTCAGTCACTGGATGGTCAGGAGAACCGAGGCTCACTTGAAGAATATTGATTTGGGAGGTAGAATGGAAAATGTTAACATCCCAAATTACCAAGATTCCAGTGCTGCTTGGAGACCCCCTAGGCCATACTTAGGAAAAGTGGACAACCACCCTTGCTACTTCAATGCCGTAAAGCAACAATCGGCTCGTAGGTCCAGGGTGGGCCCAGCCGACTGCCCCACACAGATAACTCCTCATTCATGGTTGCATCCCCGAGACAGCCAACAATTAATCCAACACGCCTTTTCTGAACACCTACTGTGCACCAGCCTTGAACCTGCAGTGGGGGCAGGTGCATAAAGGAATAAGCCGCACTCCCTGTGGCAGAAACCGAGCACTGCCATGGTGTAAGGATAGGATTTGTTCCTAATATTCAGCTTTTCAGCTCTTAAGTCTTTATCGTAAAGCCTCATCTTATCTCCACCTCAATGTTCTGTGCGATTTACTCCAGAACGGACATGACGGCCGCTGTCCCACAGCTACGTGACTCCACCCGCTCATTCCCACACGCTTGCTAGAGCACAGGTACTGACAAGTGTCCTGCTGGACCCGCATCGGCAAAGTAAGGACCAAGTTAGGTATTTTCACTTTGGGAAACAGGAAAGTCACTTTGCTAGTTAGACATCAGTCACAACCTGGAATAATCTGGATTACAGAAGTTGTCATTTCAAATAGAGATAATTAACTGATTGGAATAAGAATTTTGATCAGGGGCCTCCCTGGTGGCCCAGGGGTTGAGTCTCAGTGCTATCACCGCTACAGCCTGAGTTCGATCCCCGGCCAGGGAGCTGACCCACATGGCGCAGCAGATCTCTCCTATCTCCCCGCTGCTCCCCTCAGCAGTGGATTTCGGTGGATCCACCTGTTCTGCTCCCCACTCTATCTCTGGTGGATCCTTTCACCACTAGCCTGCACCCCAGTTCTTCTACAGAAAAAAAAAAAAAACTTGATCATACCCAGCATGTCACATATTCTAAAAATGCAAGCAAGGGTTTAATTTTAACAAATCCTCCTCATGCATCAGATTCCATCGCAAGCCGGGGCCCTCTCTTTTCTGAGCCAGGTAGGGTACCTAGTTATGACCATGGCACCGGCCCCTGTCCGCCTCACAGGAGAGACGTTGCTACATCTCTTGTGTCTTGGGTTCCCTAACAGAGCCCCTTCTAGATATTCAGCCCCTGCACATAAAAGTATTCATTTTGGGCCTCCCTGGTGGTGCAGCGGTTGAGCACTGGGTTGAGAAGCTGCCCGCAGCCTCGGCTGCACCAGTTTGATCCCCGGCTGCTCCCCGGCCACCAGAGGAGGGTCCCACATGGCGCGCAGACCTCTCCTGCCACGCCCGCTGCTCCCCTCAGCAGTGTATTTCGGTCCTTCTGCCTGTTCTGCTCCCCACTCTGGCTCTGGTGAATTCTCTCACCCTCCTGCGCTTCTGACTGTACCCAGTGCTTGTGTAAATAAATAAATAAAAATAAATCTTTAAAAAAAAAAAGTATTCATTCTGATTAGTCTTTGCCGCCTTCGTAGATATGAATGACACGCAGGCCATGACGAGCAAATGGCTGGATGAAATGACAAAAGGGTGGGAGATACAGGCATGTATTCAATTAGTTCTCTACTAATTTTCTCCTGGGTCAGTGCTGACTACATAGCTCACTACTCCCACTCAGCATGTGGGCCCTCAGTTTGTTTGCTGCAACGTTATTTACAACAGCCAGAAGCTGGAAACAACACAGTGCCCACTGATGAGCAATGGAATACTATTCAGCAATAAACAAGATGAAATTCTGCCATGGATGACAACATGGATGGCCTAGAGGGTATTATGCTTAGTGAAATAAGTCAGACGGAGAGAGACAAACACTATGACTTCACTCATGTGGTAAATAGAGAAAACAAATAGATAGACGACTAAATAACACAAAAATAAACTTTGCAACTATGGGGCAGTTGATGGCTCTCAGAGAGAAGGAAGATGGAACATGATGAATCTGGTAAAAGGAGTCAGTTAATTATAGGGTGAAGGATACACTTGGATATAGGGGTAAACTCAATAAAGTAGGTAAGGCGTTGATCCTCGAGGTTGAACCCCTGAAACTTACATAATGTTATATGCACTGTTACTTCAATTAAAACAAACAAAAATCCTAATGCACCCTCTACAAATACTGCAGAAATAAAAGACTGGTTGAAAGAGGATGGTAGCTATTCCTTGAAGGTCCCAGCTGGATATTTTAGAAAAGAAAGCTGCAGTAAAAATGTTTTATGACCTTAGAAACTTAACTAATTTAGAATCAGAAGTTAACTGCTTCACCAATATTTATGGGATTACAAATTTATCTAAAAATTTGTTTTTGTCCCACACGCCCAAGGTTATTAATGGACCAGCTGCTGGTTATTAATCTTCATTTCCTAAAACAAAACTAGCCCCATGTTTCTTGCAGACTGTACATCATACACACAAACCCCATCCTGGAAGCCAAATTTAACCGGAGTCAACAGTCCATTAGGGCCGAGGGTTGTGGCAAAAGCTGTTGGGGAGCCATGGGGCTTGAGCACAGCGGGGACCATGTAGATTAGGGAGGTTGGGAAACATTGTTTGTTTTCACTTAGCAAATAACTTGCGACTTTCCAATAGCTTTTTTTCTTTTTTATTCATTTCTTTTTTTTAATGATTCATTTTTTATTTATACGATAGCTGGGGTATAGGCCAGAGGCACTGGGGTGGGGGGTGAGAGGATTCGCCAGAGACAGAGTGGGGAGCAGAACAGGCAGACGGACCTAAAGCACTGCTGAGGGGAGCAGGGGGCACGACAGGAGAGGTCTGCTGTGCCATGTGGGAATCTCCCTGGCCAGCCGAGAATCCAACCGCACTGCAGAGACTGCAGACAGCTTCACAGAGCTGTGCTCAACACACTGCGCCACCAGGGAGGCCCTATTCAGTTCCATTTTTGTACAGATTCTTCCTCGTTCAAAAACTGGGCTTTAAGGACAAGGTCCCAGGAAGGGCTGAGCCGGCACCGTCCACTGCAGGTAGAAATGAGGAGAAACCCCAATAGTGTAAACAGTGATTCTGAGGGTAGCGTGTTTTGTGGGGTGCTCGGGGAGTTGCCATTTTATCTCCATTTCACAAAACGCAGACTGAGACTCAGGGACCATACAGGTTGTTGTGCGTGTTTCATTTCCGAGGTGGCTACGTGAAAGCTCTGCGGTTAACCCCTGTCACAGTCTGTGACCTCACTGCCTTCGCTACTGGATATTTTGCTTTCCCTGGAACTGACTATTGCCTCATTTTTTTGTTTGTTTGTTTTTGTTCCCTTCGCTTTCCTTAATCTTCCAACATAAACATCGGTCTCTACCATCAATAATCATACCAGATCATGTCCGTTTAGGCTTCTTCTTAGACGTACTCTGGGCCTCCTTCTGTCCTTCTTAAGCTTGGACTGCTCTCTCTGGAGGCCGACTCATCCTCCTAACGCTTCCTTGCTGTGATCTTGAGGATCCTTCTTCCTGCTGAGACATGAGATGGGAAGGAAGAAGACCAACTCTCCAGCAACTCTGAAGCCACAGGCCTGAACACAGAGACCAACACGTAGAGGATGAAGACACAAAAGGGAAGGCAGAGCTTGGCTCTCTGGAAACATCATCGCCAAACTACGCGATTAGCTCTACGCAACCTTCCCAAGTGTTGGAGAAAAACATCCTCCGTTTTGTTTCACCACTGTAGTTTTCCATGACTTGTAGCACGCACCTTCCAAACTAAGGCAGACAATGAGATGGAGTGATGGAAGCAGGTTCCCACGAATAGCAGAGCAAGTCAATGCCCAAAACAGAGCTGGACCTGCTGGGGTCATACGAAATACTCCGACGGTTGCTCCTATAACCACCTACTGTGCAGTGAGCAACTTCCTGAGAAACTTACACCTCCTGCCCTGTGCAGGAATCCTGTCCATTTTGCAGAGGGACTGAGCATCCTGCCCACATTCATATGATCAGAGCATCATGGAGTCAGGCTTTAACTCCGTCTGGGCTGTCACCTAAATCTGCCTTTGTAAACACCTGGATGGCCATCTTCCACCATGGCGTTCAGTGTGGTGGCTTCACATCTAGACAGTCATCACAGGTTCAGACCCATTGCAAACATTGGCCCTTGGCATCTGCAGCAGGCAAGCTCTGAGATGGTCCCCGATCAGCCCTGGATCCTGGCTTTCACGGCCCCGGGGAACTCCTTCCCTTGTGAGTAGATGGATCTAGTGACTTGCTTCTAGCAAACAGAATATGGTGAAAGTGCCTGGATGTCACTTCCATGGTGATGTAACAGAAACCTAAGTCTTCCATCTTGCTTAGACTCCATCTGACCATATTCTTTGCTCTCTCTGACAATGCAAACGACCATGTTGAAAGCTCTCCAAGGGTGAGCCCCAGTGGCAGGAGATCAGGGGAAGCCTTTGGTCAACAGCCAGTAAGGACCTGGGGCCTTCAGCCTAGCAGTCAATGAGGAATGGAAAGCTCAGCAGCCCATGAGGAATGGAAAGCTCACAACAATCACTCGACTGAGTTTGGAAGCAGATCACCCCCAGTGCCCCAGTCAAGCCTTGACGAGACGGCATCTCAGCCTATACCTTGATGGAAGCTTCAGCTAAGTCACACCCAGATTTCAGACCCACAGAAGCTTTGATGTAATAAAGACAGCTTGTTTTGAAGCACTATTTGGTGAACAATTTGTTCAACCTTGCAAAAGCAAGGTGCCTGCCTTTGCAGATCTGTAAGGTTTAGGAAATTCTCAACACCAGGCTGTGGAGATGGATGGCCCACCAGGATAGGGCAAGCAGTCAGAAGAAAATATTCATAATCATCTATTTTTGAAACATGACATGAATACAGTTTCTTGTTAAATAATCGCTTGGCTAAAGTCCCTGCCACAAACAAGGCTTTCCATCACTCTAGGAAGAATTCTGCTTAAGCCATTAGAGGCAGAAGTAAGTAGACTTTCACATTCAATGATGACTTAGGAGTGTCCCTCGTAGTTAATCATAAAGCTTTTATCCATAATAAAGCAATTAGCACGGAGTGGTGATGTTCTCTCAATGACGCCGTGTTGCAGAGTGTGCAGGATTTATTCCGAATTGATAACGATGCATCTTTGTCTCTTCGTAATTTCTTTTCATGAGGGGTTTGGAAAGACATCACTTCATAACCATGGAATTAAAGAGAGGCCACTGACAGGGAAATGGCTTTACTAAATGCTCTCAAGCCCCTTGAAGACTTCAGTGGGCGTGCAAGATGAGTTAGCGCTGGATCCTAAACTATCGCTTTCTTAACATGGCTGGGCTTATTCCAGCGGAATCAATCGAGAAAGAGGCACCAGGCGATACCCACTCCTGGCCCTGTGCAAATCCCTGTGACAACGCCTGGGTGTTTTATGATTTTCCCTTCCAGAACCGGCTTCCCTTGCCCAGGCTCACTTTTCAGGTCTTGCTGGCGAGTGCATGGGGGCAGCTGGTCAGCTGCAGAGTCACCTGACTGCGCAGGTAGGATCTGGCCGCACACACTGATGAAGTAAATGCCAGGGACATGGGCTCATGCCTGAGAGGGCCTGAGCCACACAGGGATGTCCATCCGCACCCCAGCCTTCACCTGCTGCCAAAAGTAACCCCAAGAATTACTACTGCTCCTCCAATGATTCACATGGGGTCTTCGTAAAATGCAGAACCAGAGACGTGCAGGGGCAGAAACAATAATTAACACAATCACACTCCCCTCCCAAAGGCAGCTGAAAACATGCCTGAAAAAGTCAAAACTGCTGGTTGCCTCCCTCCCAGATAACTTTTCTCACTGCAGGATAACGAAGCATTAGGAATCTATCACACGGATGAAATCTCGCCATCCCGTGCTGGTTCTTCTTGTTTCTAGAATCATCAGTGGTGTGTACTGGGAACAGCAGCAGCATTTCTTTTCTTCTCCTGGACTATAGTCCATGGAATTGTTCCAAATAATAAATTCTTTTTTTAAAAATTTATTTATTTATGCATACAAGAACTGGGGTACAGGCTAGAGGTACAGGGGGTGAGACAGAGCGGGGAGCAGAACAGGTGGATCCACTGAAATCCACTGCTGAGGAAAACAGCAGGTGAGAGAGGAGAGGTCTGCTGTGCCATGTGGGTCAGCTCCCTGGCTGGGGATTGAACTAGAGCTGCAGGGACCGGTGATAGGTTCATAGTGCTGTGACCTAACCCTGTGCGCCACCAAATAATGAATTCTTGGCACCAGAAAAGAGGCCACAAAGTTTGGTCACTTGCCTGTTTCTCCACCAGGGAGTCAAGGAAAAAGTCCACCGCGTGACTAAACCCCGTGCGCCTCCTGTGTTGAGTCTCCCCCACAGCCAGCAGATGCCACCAGCTCTGCTCCAGCGCTTCTGTCCCGGACGCCCGGCCTGTGACCAGCTGCCGGGACAGCGGCCTACGTCCCCACGCGCCGTGACCTGGCCCCTCGGCTGGCCTCTTCAAATTTCTCAAGGGGCACATGTTCTCTGCGGGTTGTTCTGGTACCTGTCTCCCCCAGATGTCATCCAAGTCCCTCCCTAGGCCCCAGGCCTGTCCTGAACAAGCAGGTGTCCCATGGCCATGCTCTGGGGACACAGCTTTTTGCTGCTGCCCCGCAAGCTCCTTCGAGTCACACATGGACAATGGAAGTTTCCAAAATATCGGCATATTGGCCCTGAGCACAGCTGCGTTCCTGCCTTTCTCTACTGGGGGAGTTGATGTCCTCAGCTCCCAGGCATGGTTTGACACTCATGATGGACTGAACCCCTGGGTCCTTCCTGCCCACATCCATCCCCACTTCTGATAATTGCCCTGGTGTGTTTGCAGAATTGCCCATCCCTCGCTGAGTTTAGTCCTGCAGGTAAGGTACCTGGGGCGGGGGCCCGGCGCACAGGGACTCGGTGGGGGCGCAGGGACCACCAGCCCTGGGAGGGGCCAGGTCTCCAGCCTCGTCTCCCAGCTCCCAGCCCACAGGCCCGCCCTGCACCAACTCTCTCGAGCCAGCAACAGTCCCAGTTCCTTAAAAATAAAGAACCCAAGATAACACGACTGTCAGGCAGCGCGCAGCTGGCACCGTTAAACAGGGGCCGACGGCGACAAGCAGCCTGGGACCTTCGTTTACTGCCTCATCGAATTATTCATCTTCACCGCTGGCCCGAACCCCACTCAGCACGCTCCGGCACGTGTCAGCATGCGAGAGCCTGTCCAAGTCAGAGACATCTCCGGGGAAGAACATGCCCCAGCAGCCTCCCCGCGCTGGGGACCTGCAGCCCGCGTGCCAGCACCCCCGGACGGTTATGGGCAGAAGCTTGTCGCAGTGTTCCTTGACATCAGACCTCCCTTGCAGGCCAAGAACACCCCGGCCCACCCCGCCCTGCTCAAGAAATAAGAAAAAAAAAAAACCCTCTAAATATTCTGCCTTAACGTCAGAAATAAATACTGTAACAGACGTGGTTTCCCAGGCAACCTCCTCAGGCTCTTGCAAGGGGAAAGCCGCTTCCAGGAAGCTCCTGCCACCCTGTACTTGGCACCGTGGCCGACGCACATGCTGGCATCCTGGGCACATGATGCACTGCGGGAGCCTTTTCTGGGAGAGCCAAGTGCATCTCAGCCACCCTGTGTTCCTGCACCTGAAGGCAAATTCCTTCTGTCTTCGCAGACGTCCGCCTTCCCCGGCTCTCCTTGCTCAGCCGCTCTCTCGCTGCCCTGCACTGGACAACGTCAGTGTCCTCCCCGAGCCGCTGCTGTACTTTCTTCTCAGCTCTCACAGAGAGCCTGAGGGTGCGACAAGCCCCTTCCCTGTGGCTCCTGCTTCCCACTGTCACGCGTCACACTCCGCTGTCACCGGACGCTGATGATACTCTCCAAGCCGAGCTCCTTCAGAAAAAGCCAGGCTTCCTTTATTATTCTTATGTGGTTAAGGAACCAGCAGATATTTGGCACTAACATCTTTATTGGATCAATTAGGATTTGTTTGCCTTCAATCAGCCCAGGCCCTTCGGTGTGTTTAATATTCAGAATGGCAGCATGGATAGAGCAGTGCGGGAAAAATCTAGAAAGGACAGACACAATTTAGTCTCAGTCTTCGAGGAAAGGTGTGACTCTTCCCCATCTATTTAGATAAATATTATGTTTTATTTTCAAAAGGGAGATGTCTTTCTTCTCCCCGTGATAAGACACAATAGAATCCTTGTCTCCTTCTGAAAATAAAAAAAAAAAGAACAAACTTCTTTTTAAGCTAATACTCAAGAACTTTCTGTGGAGGTAGCTGTAGCAGCCATAATTTGACCCAGAGCCTGTCTGCACCCTGTGATAAAATATTACATTACAACAAGGTTTGTACTTTCAGAATAATGTAGGGCCCCTGCTAAATTTATGACGCTGTAATAAAATGATATAGATTTCAAAGACTATTTGCTGGCTATGGATTTCAAAGACTACAAACAAAATATGTTGGTTTGTTCCCCCTCTATTTCTGTTTACCTTTCCAAATAACTTATGGGAATTGCTCTAAGATACAATCACCTCTGCCATCGCTGAGACTATTAAGAGATACCCTGTCTTGACACAATGCAGAATGGAGACCCAGATTTAAAGACTCTGCAAGTTATTGGGAACTAATTCCATTTCCTCCAGAGGACACGTTCCTGTGGGGTGTGAGTCACCCGCCCTCGCGACCCAGTCCTCTTCCCACACCTGAGTGGCCAGCATCTGAATCTTGCTTCATTGAGCAGTGTGGGGACCTCGTTAAATGCTGTGTCCTCAAAAGGTCAACAATTCCTCACACTGAAAAACAGGATAAAAGACAAATCCCTCCAGCAAAACAACTGCATAACACTGTAAATGCTAGAAAATGAAAAATCTCAGAGGTCTCTCCCGGAGCGGATAAAAGGCAAAACCGCAAAAACACTGAGAAAAAGTTTGTCTCCCATCATGGTCCCAAAGTAGGCCCCAAAGTAGGTCATCTGCTTAACCAACGTTTTGATTAGAGATTTAGCACCTATTCCAATGTCCAGGTTTCAAAGAAATATGATAAAATCACATAGAGTTATGAATTTGCTTTCTCTAGGGCTTCAGATGTGTCCAGACAAGGCAGGAACTCAGAGAAATCCAAGGAACCAACTTAGTCTCTGTTCTTGTCTTTCCACTGAGATCAAGGCTCTGAAGAAGCTCTGCTACCTTCAGCCTGGAGACCCTCTTCCACCCGGAGCCTGGGCCTCCGAGCCGCCATCTTGAAGACGAGAGGGACGGAAGGAAGGGTCTCTCCCAGTTTTAACTCAAAAATGACATATTCTCTTGGCTACAGAGTTCTGTTGACACAGGGGGAAACCCGCTTCTTGGTTCCACAAACACGGTTGTTGTTTTTTTCTATGCAGAGAGACCGCAGGTCTTTTACCACAGCTGGTTTTCTCAGTTCAGTTTTCAGGAGATCGGGTTTGGAAGACGACTTGTGCTGTTGTTGGAGTGATTCAGAGAAAATCACTTGGTGCTTTCAATGTGCTGTATTTCTCAGGTATTTTCTCAAATAGGGACCTCCTTTCCGCATCTTGGTGGTTGTCTTTAAAATTAAAATGCTAATGCTAAAAAATGGATATAATGAGCAAAAGTGTCTAAAAAGTGTCTGAGCATACAAATACTAAGTTATTTTTGTCATTTTTTTCCCATGAGAAGGTTGTAATATCCATCAAGAACTAGTCTAAGCAGAGGCAGCACATGTATTATTAGCCACTGAAACCCGACCTTTTTTTTTTAAGTTAATCTCATGATTTTTTCCCTTTTTTATTATTTTTTTAATTTTATATATTTTTACATCATTTTTCATTTTAGTACAATGTTTACATTTTTTATCTTGGTTATAATTCCCATACAATTCTCACCCCCCTTTTTTTGATCCTACTCCCTCCTTCCCCCATAGTGTGTCTCTGGTTTATAGTTGCCTGTTGATTTTGATTTTCACTTTATTATAATTAGGCTTTTTTCCTGAAACTTTTTCTACACTGTTCCATATCGATGACAGCACCTACGGATTATCCCCATTTAGGAGGTTAGGAGTCATTACAGTTTATTATCTTCCATGTCAACAAATATTATTAGGAACTAGTGGATTAAATAGTCAAGGCATTTAATGCATCTATTTACAAATCCCAAGAATGAATTTATTCACGTTCCATTGGATTCATGCTTCGCCAAGCATCAAAACACCTTACACCACAAGCCTTTCAGAGTCTGACAAGTCTGTCAACTCGGCTCAACCATGTGCCTGAATTGGTGAATCTGCAGACACAGGTGAGCTAAAAAAAAAAAATCTTGGTTGTTTTCAAATGACTGCACTAATCATTTCCATTGTGCTTTTGCTGAAACATCTTTCCCTTAAAGAATTCCAGAATCTCGAGTTCACTTTAGCCTGGATTCTCCTTTCTCGTCATTTTGAGCACAAATGACCCACGTATTTGGCATTCCTTTCAAATCTGTGGGTGATTTCCTTTTAAACAAGCCACAAAATGAGGGGCAGAAAATAATGGTGATAATCTTTCAAAACAGGTAACCCAATCACTGAGAAATCTTGGCCTTCTGAAAAAGTTGGCACGCTCCATGCCAATTCACTTTGTATTTCTAAATTTGATTTGGTGAGTGGGATGGAACCCTGCAAGGCAAAAATTCTCTTAGGCTCCTGAGATATTTTTGGAGCAACATACCTAAGGTCAGATTGCAATAAATCTGGAAGGATAACACTGAACAGTCATTGATTCTAACTGGATTTCTAGGGAATCCTCTGAACAATTCAGGCCATGCAATTGCCCTTGTGGGCAGAGGCTAAAGATCACAGTTAAAAAATAGCTAATATTTTGTTAACAGTAGACTTCACAACAGTGCTGGAAGACTCTGCTTTCTCACATTAAATGAAAATCTCAGGGAAGATGAAAAATCGAAATGTAGACATTTACCTGCCCATGGATATAAGAAACTTTGGGAAATACTTAAGAAGTTCACGACAATTTTTTAGATAAACAATGATCACAAAGGCTCTTAGAAAAACATGAAAATATTCAGGCCAAGAAGGGAGGAAAATGGAGAAAACCAAGGGAAGAATTCAGGAAGATGGATTTTGCAGTGTTTTGTTCTTGAAATATAACATCAGGAACGGAGTGATTATTCTCTGAAACGACGAATGGTCCACTTTGATGTCCTAATGTTGCATTTCCTCATGACACCAAGTAGATAAATTTCTGGAAAGCTCCCTTACAGAGAAAACATATAGGGAACACAGGACAGCAAAGACAGATCCGGAGGGAAATTAGACTAGTAGCTATGGCAACCAGAGTAATCAAGCAGCACAGGTTCTGTGCTGGGAATAAGAAAGATTCAAAACACCACTGCAGGATGGGGGATTCTTCCCTTGCTCCCTAGGAGGTGAGTGAGGATGGAAAGATGTAGGTCTTGATGGATTGTGCTGCATGAGAGTCCAAAGCAGTGCAACAAGACGGGTAGAAGATTTTAGCATATGATGCAGCCACACTCACCCACCCACGGCAGGCACAGAGTCACATTCAAATGGGGAGACAGTTCAGATGGTGAAACCTCAATGAGGTTGAGGGAAAGGAGACAGAGGAGGGGTGAGTGCAAGTATTCCCAGAGCCAGTCCTTCAGCCCACATTTCCCCAAGCACCTGCAGCACTGGGACATGCCATCAATGAACACTCAGAGATGCAGGATGATGGCCGCTGAAATGGGAGAATAACCTAAAGGGGACCAGCAAACCAGAGAGGGTCTTTCTCGAGAGGACAGAAGTCCTATGAGTCACTACTTCGAAGCACAGACCTCCCCCAGCATCCTTTTCCAGGTCAAGAGCACACATGCTTCTTTCCCCATCATTAATTTCCCAGCAACATGAGACACTACACACCTGGGACTCTACCCAAGCCTAGAGCAGTGCTCTTCACACACGAGCATGCATGAAACCACCTGGGAAGTGTCCTATATTTAGATCTTTGAGTTTCCACCTCGGTCCTTCTAGTTCAGTAGGTCTTGAGTAGAACTCAAGAATCTCTATTTTAACTTCAGGGAATTCTTGAACCACAGTTTCACAAAGGTTGGCCTAAGGAAACCATTCTCGGAAAGATACTCCCTTGGAAAACCCAGATAAAATCAGGAAGAACTTATTTCATCCAGGTTTAATAGAGGGACAGAAGGGGAAAGGCAAACATTTGTTTGCATGAATAAAAGAGAGTTAAAACATGGGACAAGGGCTAAATGTTAAGTCCTGACATTTGAGTTACCTCCAACACATACGGGAAAAATTGGATTCACTGTAATGAATTCTAGTGATTGGCCATGCCAAGTCTTGCTCTGGTAAGATGGCAGTGGAAGTGAATGGGACTTTGGGAGTCATGCCTGGTCTTAAGAAAGGTGCCCTCTTTGGCAGCTCAATCAGTCTTAGCAGAAAGTGTTCATCCTCACAGTGGCCAAGGTGTCTGTCTTCCTTTCCATGTAAGAAATTACCTTCAGAGATGAGCTGAATCCTGAATCAGGACTCCCCACCACAATCAATGCCCAATGGGACGAAGGATGAAGGCGTACCTACCACCCTGAAAGATGGGAGACACAGGACTCAGTGTTTTCACTCTATTATCAATTATAGGGGTTGCTCTGGTATCAATCTCACAGTGCATGACTTGACATCTATTTTCACTGTTTTAAGGATAGCTGTGGCTCGCTCATTCATTTTCAGGGGGAAAAAGTAAATGGGTTTGTGGATGGAACTTTTCCACCATTAAAACAGTGGCACTTTGGGATGCAAGCGTAGATGACAGAAGCGCAATGCAATCATAATTCCCATTTCCAAACAATCCAGGATCCTCAGTTCTTTGCCTGAATTTTATGACAGTTACAAATCATGAATGCCCAGCCCTCGACTAGTTGTTTTGTTAAAAATTTCCTCTCCGCACAACAGAGTCTGACTCTGACTTTGAAAGCACCGAGAGGAAACAGACACCTATGCAAGGACAAGTTTTAAAACGGAGAGCTTTTCAAATACAAGGATGATCCCATCTCTCTTTGGCAAGTTCATTGTGGCCGCCATCTGCTCCAGGCAGTGTTCTTAGGAGAGTCTTAGATTCTGAACTGCCGGAAAATTGAAATCGTCCCTTAACCTAGTGTTTGCTCTTAAAAGCTTGCTCAGAAGAAAGATGCCCTGCTGATGCAAACGTCCCAGACCGGATTCTGTTCCTCACTTCTGACCTGGGCAAGTCAGTTCACCCTGACGCCAGGGGAGAGGAGAAGAAATAAGTAACAACTTTCCCCTTCAACCTCCAGTGTCTCCCCTTCCCCTGGATTGTGTGCTGTTGTGAATGTGCCGCACCGCTGCAGGTGCGCAGCCAGCATTCGTGGGATCTACTCGGTCCAACCACTCAGGTCAAGCCCTCCCTTTGTCTTCAGCTTGCCCTCTCCCAGAGTACCCGACTCTGGGCAAAGACAGGCACCCTGGGTTTTCTCTAAGGTTATAGCAAGGAGGAGGAAGACACAAGCTATACATGTCACGATGGAAAGACTTTGCTTCATCAATCCCTGTTTTCATTTTCAGGGAAGTTGGAAGACCTGGTGTCCTCACTTGTTTCTAATGAGTTAATAACATCTGCATTACATGGAACACTGGATTATTTAATGACATGTCAAGACAAGAGGTTCTAATAACCAGCAGGTGCTTGATCTATTTTTCAGGTTGCTGGCTGGAAATCATTTATGGTTCCTAGTCACTAGGTTACTGCCCAGTTACATAAATGTGTCCTGTTACATTTGTCCTGTTACATAAATCAGTAGTGGACATTGGAAAAATATCTCATTCCTATTAATGGCAATTATCCTTGGAGACAAACTCCTACTGCCTCCCCCAAAAAAAATCAATCAGAAAAAACAAAAATCTCGGGGCCTCCCTGGTGGCGCAGCAATTGAGCGCTGGGCTGCAAAGCTGCCCGCAGCCTCTGCAGCGCCGGTTTCATCCCCGGTCGCCAGCGAGGGTCCCACATGGCGCGCAGACCTCTCCTGCCGCCCGCTGCTCCCCTCAGCAGTGTACTTCGGTCCTTCTGCCTGCTCTGCTCCCCGCTCTGGCTCTGGTGAATTATCTCACCCTCCCGCGCTTCTGACTGTACCCACTGCTTGTTTAAATAAATAAATCTTTAAAAAAAAAAAAAAAACAGGAAAAAAATCTCTAGCTGGTACTTATCTCTTAAATAACTTTAGAATTACTCGCTCTGACATAATACAACTCTGATGTCACATCCATTTGTCTATGACAGGGAAAGTCAACATATTTTTTCCAATAGATGCTTAAGAATGAAAATCTGTCTTGCGTATTTGCTGGAGTGTAGGTTTGGATCAGAGGGTGTAGTTTGCATTTCTAAGAAGGTTTATTACCTATGCCATGCCACCTTCTTTACTTTCTAACATGCTCCCGGGCTTGCCCTCTCAACAGATCCTCACAGCGACCCACAGAGGGAAACAGCATGTGGCAGAAGGGGGGTCACAGCATCTACAAAGGACTCTCCCGCACAGCCGTGGTCTTCCACCAGGACGCTGGCAGGGACAGACGCCAGAGTCAGCACCCCACACTCCTGTCCGGGTCTCCCCGTCCACACTGTCTGACGACACCCAAGCAGGCTGGCTGTCAGCCCGTGCCACATGACACAGCCCCTGAGTCTCTCCCACCTTCCCTCTCCCCTGGTGACCGCCCACCCTCCAGCCAGCTCCCATGTGGAGCTGGGCCACCGGCAAGACCTGAGTAAGACCTTCAGAGTCTCCGGCAAAGCCAAGGAAGGTGAACACACATCAAGCCCAGGGACAACCCAAATACTGAACCAGAAAAGGAGCAGAACAGCACCCAAGACCATTCTTGGCTCTCCTGGAATGGCCTCTTGGATGCTTCTTTCACATGATAAAATTTTCCAAACAAAATTTGGAGGCGTGGCCCTGCCTTGCAGACACCCAAAGTAGGGACCCATCAGCATATCAAAACCACCACCTGGGCGTGACCAGTGACCGAACACGCCTCTCATCCCCCCAGGACAAGGCCCGCAGCAGGGTCCTCTGCCAAGCAAAGCTGCTCCAGGTGCAGTTCCCTGCTGATGGCCGCAGTCAGATCGCTGATGGAAGCTTCCAGAAAGGCACACGCTGTCACCCATTCCATTTCCTTCCACCAGGACTGGAAGTCTGGATGTTCTTCTAACCGAGCAGAATCATCCAGCCCATGCCATACTGCACTTGAGTCACTCCAAGTTCACACAAGTATGAGATTAAGAACCTGACGGAACCCAAACACAGCTTCCTGGCTGGGATGGCCGGCGGTGGGCGAGAGAAGAGCCGGCAGCCCAATAACTTGATAATTAATACACTCCTCAAATTGCCAGTGGGAGGGCACAATCCCCATGGTGTCCATTAACTCAGGGATTGTGCCTTCCATTCACAAGTGAGTTTTCAAAGGAACAATTTGCATTTCCAACCCTCCATGTCTGGAGCCAGGGACAAGATTTAAATTCTGCGGCAAGCTTCCCTTTGGCAACTGTGTGTTCTGCTGTCCTTACTCTTCCGTTAGACAGTTCGCCATGAATTCACTTCCCCTACGGTAGTTAATTCTGCCAGGTGGGGGGAGGCAGACCCCATGTCTGCAGCCGGAAGCTGCTGTCTGGACACGTAAATAACACACGTTCGTGGTGGCAGCTGCCGTCATGGCCCAGTTAAGTCTGAATTCAGAGGACAAACCTTAACAAAAATTATTCCTGGTTAACTCTGGGAGAAAGCCAGGGGATGGTGAGCCAGTTTCTTTGTAAATAAGCAAGATAAGAAGTGGGCAGCCAACATAAATGACAGTCGCTGCGTGTTTTAAGCAGCTGGATGTAACAGCTAAAGCAATACTTTATTCTAAAAAATGTTTCATCTGACACCAATAATATAAAGAGGGGTCACCAGCCTCTGCTCCTTTGGAAAAGGGGCTCTTGGTGTGATTTCAACTCCAAAGACCTACCTAGAGGTGAAGCCTGGAGCTGCCTTCTGCAGCCTTGGGGATGCCGGGCTTGCCAGGAAGAACTGGCTCACCCGCCCGCCTTACCTGCCTCCAGGGTGTCACGCCTGTTGAAATGCAAGATTTTCACCTGTGGACACGGGATGCAAAGAAAATACCCTTGCATGTTGGCCAGGGGAGTGCCTTGTGGGCTTCGGGATAAAGTGGGAGGTTTGACTTTATGTGGTTCTCACCATCCAAATCTGTGCCCAAATGGACCCCCCTCACCTTGCCCCTCCTCCTCGGTGGGTGCTCCTCCCCCACAACCCAGGCTGACCTGCCTGGAGCACAGGGCGAGCTGACGGTGCAGGAGTAAAAGTCAGGAGTCCTGAAAGGGGAATTGCCACTTCCCCGAGCAAAGAGCAAACCTGTCCTGCGCGCACTGGTGAGGACCGGGGCTTAGCAGCTACCAGCAAACCGTGAAACAGCCCCTCCCTCCCCTGCACCGGGAAGCCCACCAACCAGCCACGGGACACACGTGTCTGCCCCCCACACCCGCCAGCTCTCTGCAGGCCACTGCCGTGGCCTGGGGTCGGGAGAGATGAGATGGATCCCAGCTCCAGGCTGCACCCACGGGGCGGCCGCAAGTCCAGCAGGTCTCAGCTGAGGGGGCAACTCCCTGAGTCGTGTGTGCTACGATATTCGATTTGAGCCACTGACATCCTAGGGCTCGCCTGACCCCTCGCCTGAGCTCGGAGCAGGATGGGGAGGCAGCCTGAGCACCCTATTGTGTCAAAGGGCCCCTCCCCTCCCCGGGGACAGGAGGACCCAGGCAGGTAAAATGGTGATCGCTACCTCCCATCGCAGGTGGCTTTCAAGAAGGTGCCCCGAGGGGAGCTCCGCCAGCCTCCTGAGCAGGTGGCAGGATGCCCGCGGGATGCCCTCAGACCCCTGGGGTGGGGGAGCAGAGGGTGCTCATGAGGCAGCGCCTTCCCCATCCCAGATCCTCCCCAGGCTGCTCAGGACTGGCCGGGGCTCAGCCCGCCTCCAGCCCTCACCCCCTTCCTGGCCCTTTCTGGGACACGTGCAAAAATGGGACATGTGTGAAAGGGCATGAAAGGGGGACACATTGAAGCCCTCCTCACAGTGCCGTGGGTGGGGAGGGGGTTAAATAGGCTAAAGCACATAAGACACCTGGCCCGCGCCTGGCGCTCTGGGTCCCAGCAGTGACCTTCACTCAAAATGCAGTAAGAATTGGTTCATTCATTAAACCAGAAGGTACAGCAGCCACTGTAACTGTGTTCTAGAACATTCTGCCAACAGAACTGGGACACAGAGAGGTAGTTAAGGCCCAGCAGGGGCTTTAGAGATTGCAGAACAACACAGGGTATGGGAAAGTTAAGCTAATAATGGATGCATAATAAAATAGCAATTAATTGCCATATGCGATTTCATCTCCTACCTGGCGCCAGATGCCGTCTTAGGGAGAGTTAAAATCTTTGGAGAAAAGATTGATATGGAATTAAGTAGATGCTTCGAGCCTAAGCTTTTGGAACATAATGTCAGAGAAGGACAAAAGAAAAGGGAGGGAGTAGTTTTCCTCCCGTGGGCCAGAAGGATGAGAAGAGAAATTGGGGGCAGGAGACCGGGAGAGGCCCTGGAGGGAGACTTCTGCAGAATGTAGACGCCAGAGGACTCTAGGAAAGAGACTCGCATCCACCATGAAAGTGGCTTCATACGCTCCACTGTCCCTTTAAAACCTCCCACAAAAGTTCTCAAAAGACGTCAGGTTACTAGAGTTGGTGTGGAACTCAAAGGTTTTCAGATCCAGCTCCACAAAGAAGCACAGAAAACAATGCGGGAATGGAATCCCCCGAGGCAGAGAGGTCCAGGGAAGACACTATCACAGCAAAGGGTCCCTTGAATCCTCAGACTCCCAGGCTCCGACCTCAGGGCCGAGGCAGTTTTCCTGAGATCTTCAGGCGCTCTGACTTCTTTCTGTGTGAGAATCCTGAAGAAAAGATGAGGTTACTTCTCACATCTTTATGGCCTTTGGAATGTTGTTCAGGTGCATAAATGTCGTGTGTGTCTGTAGGCCGTGGCCATGGCAACTTGGTGCCAACTGGCCTTCAGACACTCAGTCTGCAATGCCTTCTTCACTGCAGAAAATGAAAGTTTCAAACAGGAGCCTTTGTTATGAAAAGTGTGGGTGAATCTTAATCAGCCAGAAGAGTTAAGACTGCATTTTTTTGACCTTCCCTGCTCCTGAGCACCAGCAGGCCCAGAGACAAGTGATGTATACCATAAATCCACAAAATTTGACCACAGCTTTCAAAGGCAACTTGAAATCAGCCAATAAGTCTCATTTTTCTCGTATGCAAAATGAAGCCATTTGATGGTGAGATTTGAATTCAATCTGTACTGGGTTTGTTATAGGGCAGCCCCGATATTGAACGGGTTCCTGGCTGTGGGTCCTCACCCACGCGCTTAAAAGAGACTTATGAATACTCCACTGCAGGCACACACAAAAGGTTCATAAAAGGTTTATTTACAAGGGAAAAGGAAATAAGGAAAATGTACAACTCAGGGAGAAAATAGGGAAATAAAGACTTTCATGCGTCCTACACGATCCGCCGACCTGGAAACCCAAAGGCACTCTCAGAGCTGGCCGGACGCTGCGAGCTGGCGGAGAGCCAAAATGGGGATCCCCCAAAGCCCATGGGTCTGGCTTTATACTCACTTGGCTGCTGAACCCCACCCTCAGGTCCCAGCCACCTTCCCTTGGGTGGTGATGGGATGTGGAGTTCCCAGTGTCTTTGGCTTTGGCCTGGGGTGGGGGTGGAGTCCACAAAGCCTCTGTGGAGTTAGCTTTAGGACAGCCTGTTCCCCCTAACAGGTTCACTAGTTCGTGGCACTGAACCTGTGTTCGTTCCTGTGGCAGATACTGTACGTCCTCAAGTTAGATGCCGTCGCAAGCCCGGGGAAGCCACACAGGAGCTCAGATCCTCAACATGTGGCTCCTCTTCCTTCAAAACCCGCAAGGGAGGCTTTTTCTACCATGAAATCTTGCAGATTTCAAAACCCTATCTCTAGAATGATCCTAGCCTTTGAGAGGCTCATCTAACTAGGCCACATCTGTCCAGGACCATGTCCTTCCTTAAAGCCATCTGTGCCATATAAATAACCCAATGAGGGTGTGACACCCATCAGAGTCAGTTTAGGGGTCAATCAGGGGTAGGGATCTCTTAAATTCTGCCATTCTCTCTCTCTGCTTTTCCACATGGGCGATTTCCCCCCCCCCTTAACCTTGAAAGACTAGGTATGAGGAAGTAAAGCATCTTGAGTTGACCTCGAATTTCAGTGAACCAATGAACTAGCCCTTAAGTGTGTACTGCACCCCTGAGCAAGGACTGTGCTGCTTCCCAGTCCTAAAGTTGCTCAACTAATGGAGATTTTAATTTACACCAAAGTCGAAACTTAATGTTTTGTGATGCGTGTTTTTTTGTTGTCATCTTTTGACTTTGATAGAAATCTATAAAAAGAGTCCATCAAGGAGCACACGGAGTGAGAATTTATCAAGATAACAGGAGAACCTAGACGAAACTAGGTTGTGCGATTTGGTTTCTTGATTCAGGGGCCTCAAATGGACAAGACTCTCTAAACAGAAAGTGTTCCAAAGATTTTTCTCTCAGATCAATTACTGCTAAGTGAAAGTGTAAAGAGATCAAAAATACGAATGTATGGGGGCCTCCCTGGTGGTCTAGAGGTTAAGTCTCAATGCTATCACCTCTATGGCCTGAGTTTGATCCCCAGCAAGGGAGCAACCCACATGGCGCAGCAGACCTCTCCTGTCTCCCCACTGCTCCCCTCATTGTGTCTTTCAGTAGATCTGCCTGTTCTGCTCCCCACTCTGTCTCTGGTGAATCTTCTCACCCCCCACATTTCTGACCTGTGCTCCAGTTCTTCTACATACACACACACACACAATGAATGCATCAAGATTCCTAGGCCTCCTCTTCCACCAGAATGCACAAAGAGAATGCAGTACTCACTCTCAGCCCTCCATTCCCTCACCCTACTCCTGGGCGAGCCCTCGCTTTCCAGGGGCTCCTTAGCACCAAGCTGACTGCTTGGATGTGTCAATGCACGATCAAACAATGGCAGAAAGATAGAATACTAAGAAGGAAATAGAGGCAAGAAAGTCTTTATAAGAAAGGCCAAGTCAATCTACATAATGAAAAGCTGGAAGGAAAAGGAGATATAAGTGAGAAAAATGTGAAAGTGTAAAGAGGCTTTACACTTTGCTCTGAACACTGAGAGCAAGTGAGGCTCTCATTCTTGGGGGGTTGCTTTAGAAAATGATTTACTCGGGAGAATACGGCATAGGAAGAACTAGGGGGAAAGATATGAAATACATGAGAAATTTTAAAGTTCCAAAGGGAGTAAGAATCATTCTATTTTTGAGAGATTAAAGAATCAAATTCTTTAGGGAAATAATTATTTCTGGCTGTGTCTGCACAGATAATTCCTGAATCTTGCCTAATTTTTTCCCCAATTAATGTATAGATTGCTTTTTAACCTCTTTCATTAAAAAAAAATCTTAACTCACTCTAAATAAGGATTAACTCACTTGACAGGAAAGATCCTTATTTAGTTCCTGAATCTACTGAACCTGTCATGTATAGTCATATGTAAATACATTGCTCTGAAAAAAATAGTCCACAATTTTCCTAAGATGCTGCAGAGGTTATTTGTGGGATAATACCATGATGAAAGGAAAAGGTCTGGATTCTCCTGGAGGAGATAACTAGGGCATTATTATGCTAGTAAAGGACTCAGACCAGGGGACTCTGAAGACATAAACCACTGGCTTCATAGTCATGCTTGGGACAGGCTATCTCTCACAGACGTGACAGAAAAATGAACTGCATCTCTGATGACTGATGAAGCTGGCCTCAAGAGACAGTCACTTGGTCACAGTGGTGGTGGCCAGTCTCCAAGATGGCGGCCAATGATTCTTGCTCTCCGGTTTTCCACCTTTTTGTACTCTTCTCCCCACGGACTCAGAATGGCCTGTATGGTGGATGTGTGCTGCTGACTGGTGAGCATTGTGCCTCTTCTTGGTCTCTTGGAATGTTCATTCCTCATTCTGAGGAATCTGGCCATTGTGTCATGAAGGCATCGCAGTCTCCTTGTAGAAACAACCGTGGGGAGGAACAGAGACCTCCCACCACTAGCAACACTAACTTGTCAGTCACATGAGTGAGCCAAATGGAACTGGGTCTTCTAGCCCCAGTCACCCTTTCAGATGACAGCAATCCTGGTGGGCATCTGGTGGCAACCTCATGAGATGCCTACGCCAGCACTATGCAGCTGTGCAGTTCCAGAACAGCTGACCACATGTGGTGTAAGAGATAACAAAGCATCATTTTTTAAACCACTGCATGTTGGAGTAAATTCTTATCGTCATCTACCTAATTAATACAGAAGCCACTGTGCAGAATTGATAACATGGATCTTCAAAGCGATATAATCAAAGATAACAACAACAAGCTAATCCAAAACTAAAGGCTTCCCCTGTGTGCTGGATGGCAGTAGTGCCATCACCTATGAACACAGTAGGACCTTCCACTGCTAGAGACTCTTCTGGTTACTGTGGGAAACTGCAATGCTTACATTTGCTCTTGACATACGATAGCGCAGGCCTAAGTCAGCTCCTTTTGCTCTGAGCAAAGTCCCCACTCTCTACCAAGAATTAAAAATGAAAACCCCACACCCTTTTCACATTGCTTGTCTTTACAATAACAATGAGAAAGGCTTATGCTAATCCCCAGTGGGATTTGGAAACAGAAGAAACTGAAATTTGGCGATATCTTTAGTGACATAATAATGAAAATCATCAAATCGTTATTAATACTCCTGATGGAATTTATGTAATGAATTTAAATGTACTCACAGCACACCTTGCATAATACGATAGTCTCTGCGATCAAAAATTAATAAGCACGAAAATCTACAATGTATTTATTCCTGGAAATAATAAATATTACGGCCTCAGAAGAACAACTGAGTGTTCTCAATATTTTCCCCTCAAATCTCAAGCAATTAAAGATGAACCAACCAAGAAGAGATAGAAATAATTACACAACGGAAACCATTGAGGAGAGAGTCACCAGAAATAATGGATCATGCAAACTAGATCATTAAAGCATAGTAATTTCCAAGGTCGTGCTGAGCGGGTAACATATTGCTTCCAATCCGGGGTGTTACAGCTCTTCTCCTTTGCAGTACTCTGCTAATTAGAGAGCACCATTAGGGGGTTTGGATTTGGATCCTGGTCTGATTGATCTAGAACTTTAGGCAACATCACTGGGTTCTACACTTTTTAGCTCCACTTTTTGGCTATTCTCCACTTTTTGGCTCCACCTACCCCTGTGTGCATTTATTCCCATGCGTTCTCTCTCCGTGTACACACGTGCTGACCATCTGCTCATCTGAATGTGCTTCAAACTTACTACTCATGATCCAGGGAGAACAGAAGCACAGGTGGAAGTCTCGGGAGGCTCTGATTGGCTGGAGATAATCAGGGAGCAGGTGAGCCTTGTGGTGTCATCCAGCACATCTGCCAGGGGATTAGGGGGCAGCACTGCCAGGGAAGGAAGCATGGGAGAGAGAGAAACTGGGCCCCCTTGATCTGGGACCAAGAGTTCAGCTAAAGGTAGAGGGCCTGCCAGCACACCAAGCCAGCCCCTGCTGCTCAGGGGTTCTCCCCGGCTTCTCCCCACCCCAATCCAGGCCTCAGGGCCACAGCTCCTGTCCCTGAGAAAGAACATTCTGAGCGCTCTTTAGTTTTATAGATTTACCTGAAGTTTGAGGAATAATATCTGCTCCACAGGTAAACTGGAAAGTGGATTATTTGCTTTACAAAAGGATCCATGGCTTGACAAAGGATTTCCCAGAATCACACTTTAAATAGCAACCTCCCCCTGGTGCACTGAAATGATGATTCCATTTGCAAATTGCTGCTTCTGGAAACCTTGGATGCACTCACCCGAGGGACTGGGCTAGAAGTTCTGAGAGACCTCCTGAATTAAAAAGTGCATGAGTCAATGGCCAGGACTTGGGGGCCAAACAGCACCACCAGCCCTGGCCACAACTTGGCCAAGCCACAGAGTCTGAGCTTCAGTGCGCTGGCGACCAGGCGCCCAACCCTCAGTTTGCCGTATCTAGAGGGAACCCTCAGAAGGCAAATCCCATCCCATCAAGCATTTCTGCTTAAAATCTCTAAGCTTTCCCAACACATGATTAAACCCATTTCCTTAGAACCTCCTCCTTGGCCAGCCGCCAGCCTCCCCGGCCCCCAGGGTCATCACTCACCAGGTCACTCCCATCTGGACATACCCTGCACATTTCCCCCAAAGTTACAAAAACAAAAGTGTGGTGCTGCTCTCGCTGGCCCTGCCGGTCTCGGGCCCGTGTTGGTGGCCCTCAGGTCCTCCCCCAGCACCTCCTCGGTGTCTCCACCGGACAGGAAACAAGAATCTCCCCTCGGCATGTCCAGAAACACACTTCCAGCCGCCTCCCCCAGCTCGCCCAGCAGGGACATCAGCTGAGGGCAAGTCGAGCCTGCGGGTCACTCAGGCTGGACACTCTGCAGAAGCGTCTGACTGTCCCCACCATAACCCCACTCCATGACCTTGACTTCAGGGTGCAGCCAGGGGGGACCCCCTCATCACCTGCTCTGCTTCTGCCCAGCCAGGCCACGAGCACCTCTCAGCAGTCACCTCCACCTTCCTCGTGGCCTGGGCTTCGGCCTCGCCCCTGCCCCTATGTCCCCCGTGGCAGTGAGAAGGCCTTTTAAAAGAGAAGTCAGTTCCTGCCTGGACTCTTCCCCAAACCCCTAGCAGCTGCTCCCCGCGGAGCAGAAGCCACAGCTGATGGCGGCACCAGCTCCAGCCAGACCTGAGCCCACCAGTCCCTTCCGGACTGGACGGGAGGCCCGCTCCCCTGCCCTTGTCCACACTGCTCAGCCTGCATCCTCCTCTGGGTTCTGGATATGCCTGGCACACTCACGCCTTGGAGCCGGCTGGGCCTGCTGCCTGAGTCAGCGTCTGTAAAGCCAGTCACTCCCCTGCAGCCAGCCACCCCGGAGGCCACCACTGTAAGAGGCCATGGTGGTCATTCTGTTCAAAGGGGTGAGCGGCCTCAACCTGGAGACCTTCGTGGTTCTCTTTGCCCCTCCTCACCCTCATCCGCCTCGCTCGCTCCCTCCCGACACACTTTATCACGTAGTTATTGTCTCTTCTGCTTTGAAATGTCCTTTCTCGAATGCAAAAGCTTTGCAAGGAGTGGCCTCTTTATCCTAATCACCCAGAAAGATGTCTGGCAGCCAACAGATACGGAGGAACCCGTTGTGACCCAGGGGTGTCCCTGCGGCCCCCTCCCTCCTGTCCAGTGTGAGGGTGGAGCTCACACATCACTCCCTCAGGGCTCCCTTCAGCAACCCCACTCAGAGACCCGGCCCCTCTCCTTCAGCCAACTTTTAAGATGCAATTTTGTATTTGCTCCAACCTCCACTCAGGCTGGGAAAGCACTACTTTTACCAGCTCCCTTATCACCGATGCCTCGGAGTCCCTGCGGATGGCAGCTACTCGGTGATACGTCTGCGCCGGCCACCCTGAGGGCCTGGGGTGCAGAGCTCCCCTGCACTGGGCCTCGCCGGCAGAGCTACTTGTTTTCCCAGAAGCAGCCCCTCCGTTTCCATCTTACAGGCGTGTAAACATTTGTGTTCACGTAACTGGCAAATTGAAAGTTGCAGATTTTGCACCAAAACAAAAAAAATCCATTTTTAGTCTCTCCAATTTAGAGCACTTTCTCCCCAAATCTAGTTCAGGAGAGATCCAGCCACGACTCGGCATCCTCAGCAGGGGGAACAGAACTGCCCACCACGAAGACCACGGTGCAGTTCTGACCCTCCCTAGGTGTGTGGCCAAACCGCCCTTCCACATGGCAGGCGGGTGACCAGCAGGACGAGGGTGACCAGCAGGACTTCCACACGGAAGGAATGAAGGGTGCTCTGCTCGCTGAGGTGAAGCACGGCCTCCGCCCTGAGACTCAGCAGCCATGTGTCTGGACCCCGGGGTGGTGGAGGAGGCGTGGGTCGCCTGCTTGTGTATTCCTCGCTTCCTCCTCGGAACCCTGACAGCGTGTGCTCCTGTGGGGATGCTCAGGATCCACCGCTGCGCGCTGAATAGACTCAGTCCGGCCACGGAAACAGATTAGCACACACACAGGCTGGGGGGGATTGTCCTCCGACGAGGGGCCCCTCCCCTCCTTCCCACCCACCCTGAGCAGCCCCTGTCACTCCCGCGTGCCTGAGGCGCTGGTGGAGGAGCTGAGATACGGCCCAGGCACGACACAGCCCGCCACGGCCAGGCACTCTCGAGAGGGAAAGGAAGCACTTCGACCATTTGAGTAGCAAATATTTCAAGCCTATAAAAATGTGCACAAAATAGTAAAACACACACCATTTCACCCACTGCCACACCTGGCAAACCTGAACACTTCCCCTCAGAAGGAAAACATTGGCAATGTGGCTCAAGTCCTCTGAAGACCCCCACACCGTGCATTCACCCACCTTCCTTCCTAGAGGATGTGCTGCTCCCCGGGGGGTGTGGGGCTGACACTACTGCAGACATGTCCCTCCAGGCAGCTTGTAAACTTTGCTTTTTGGGTGTGTTTTAAAACTTTGTGGAAATGTGCTCATACTCTATGTCTCTTCCTGCAGAATGCACACACACACACTCACACTCACTCACACACACACTCACATGCATACAGCCTCTCACACACACACACACACGCCCTCGTCCTTCTGGCTCTCCAGAAAACCCTGCTAAACACAATGTCAAAATACAACTTACACCGGTTTTCATTTGTGACCCTTTGGTCTTGGGAATAAAGACGCTGAAGGAAATATGCAAGAGTTTCAAATAGGCATGGAGCAAAAACAACGGCAACATTCTCTTCTAATGCACCGAAGCATGTACTTTCCATCCTGAGCCGATTCTCATCTTTACCTACGGGCGTGATCAGAGGGCATGAGATGAAACACTGTACCCCCACACGGCCCTCAGTAATGTTGATTGAATTATTAGGCAGAGAAATGGGTGGTAATTTCAGAGAACCAAACACAGGGATGATAGTAACAGGAGAATCAGTGAACCAATAAATCTATGAATAAAAATATGTCTTGGGGGCAGGCTCTCAAGTTTGGCATCATGCTGAGAGCTGATGGGTAATAGTGGTTCACAGAGACATGGAAAAATAATTGCCACAGTGGCAAACAAGGTCAAAAAAAACAAAAGCCATCCCAAAAATGCCACAGTAAATGGATCAAATGATGACAGCAAATATAGACAGAAGGAAGTAATAATGATAGACAAATGAGGAGAACAAGAGGTAGCAAGGCAGACTAAACAGAATGATGGGTGTGGATTTCAGAACTGAAGGTCCACATTCAAATCCGTGTGCACTGGCCCCATAGAACCCTAGGCCAGAAAATGAACTCTCGGCCCTGGGCTGCCTCATCTCTACGATGATTTCGAGTCCACATTCATCGTGTTTTCCTGCTAGGAGGTGCACATGTTGACTGGCGACTTGTCCTAACTCCAAGCACTAATTTACTGCTTTTCCTCCTACCCGCTGTCCCCGACAAGAGAGCTAGTCAGTTCCCAGACGTGGCAGCACAGCCGATACCCAAGGGTGCCAACTCTAAAAGGAACTATTGATCTCTGTCAACAGCCGGTGACATGACCAAATGTAGGGCGAACCACCCCATTACCTCCTGCATGATTTCACATTTCACATCCTTTTCTGGAAACTTCAAAATCTTGCGACAAATTAGATGACAGAACATAGGTCAGCGCGAGTGCCTCCAAGTTGCTGGAATCAGCAATCCCAAGACAAGAGCGCCCGTCAGATGGAATTATCGGCACCGAAGGCCCTGCGTTGAGTTTTCTGCAGGAAAATTCCCTCCCCGAACAGGCAGAGCTGGAGTCTTCCTTTACGCTGCCCCCTCTGTGGAAATGTTTTATGTTTAATCAACCTCTCTTTGCCCACATGCCTGAGAAATGCAATTCCCTTTTCTATAGGGAAAATTGGCCCCTGACTGATTTCCATTACATTTACGTACCCGCAGCCTCGCTGGGCAGGCATCCGCCGGGGCTCCGTGGTGACAAGGTGATGGATGGCACTCTCTGGAGTAGAGAGGAGAGGCATCCCCACAGGACCAGCTTCTCCCCATCTCTGTTCTGCAGCACACCCCCGCACAGCTGGCCGCCAGACACCCAGCGAGGACTGACATCCCACAATGTGCGCTGAAAAGGGGACCTGGGAATGTCAGGTACAAGGACGGGGCCAGGTGCCCCGTGGTGTGGTCGTCCAGCTCTGCCACTGACTAAATACATGACCTTGGTTAAACCATAAATACTTATAGGTAAAATG
Organism: Talpa occidentalis; assembly: GCF_014898055.3. Classification (NCBI taxonomy): domain Eukaryota; kingdom Metazoa; phylum Chordata; class Mammalia; order Eulipotyphla; family Talpidae; genus Talpa; species Talpa occidentalis. The sequence continues at coordinate 4,054,196 of NW_023600993.1, forward strand.
GGATTCCTCCTGCCTGACGTATCTCAGGGAACAGTGCGGAGGTGAAAAATGATTTTAGGAATGCAACTTTTTGGAGAAATATCATATACAGTCCAGCAAGGATAAAAATTCAAGGTGCTTCCATGGTGCCCCCATTTGGCCAGAGCAGTAGAGTTTTGTGGCCACACCTGAGGAAGGGGCTTGATGACCTGTAGGGGTCCAGTGCCGCCTCCAGTTCTAGATGTAGGCAGGAGCTCCAGCAAGTCATTCCAACTTAGCTACAAAACACCTTTCCTTGTCTATAAAGTAATCAGCTCACAGCGTTACTGTCCGGTGAGTTGCATGGATGACATAATGAACACTGTTGGGCTGATTCTAGCTCTGGACACAGTGAGTTCTAGAAATTCTGGTGCAATGGGGTACCATATTTGTCTTAAGGGTGAAATCAAGGAATGGTCAAAGGACAATAGTAGAGGAGGCAGTGGTCCTTCCTATGGCCCTGGGCCAGAAACTGCCAGGCCCTCTTCTAGACCATCTTGCTCCCCACCTCCCCCTCGGGACCTCAAAGGTTGGGATGATTACAAAGCAGAAGTGGGTCTTCCCCCACCCCCGCTCTCCAACAGAAGACATAAGACATAACTTCAATACAATATGAGACTCGGTCTTCCAGAGTGTGCATGCTGGGGTGGGCGGAGAGCAGAGCAATCTAGGGAATCCACAAATACACTCAAGTGAAAGAAGTCAGAGCACAGGAAGCAAGGGCCACTGTCTCCTGGAATACCCAGGACTGCGCTACTTTAGCATCTATTGTGCAACATGGCTCAGTAGACTTCAACGCCCAGGGTCTCACCCAGTCCTCACAAAGCTCCTTCACTTCCACAGAAGAAGAGTTTCGTTGTGGCCCCAGCTTCGGCCACACCCAAAGGCACCAAGAAGAGAGAAAGCACGTGACAGCTGTTGCCTTCTGTCAGGTCACTACGGTCACACTCGCCGGCTGCTACCAGCTCATGAGGTGGGTTGCAAAATAGAACTCACCCAAGCGGCAGACTTCGGGGGCCGGGACCGATGCTTTCCCACCTTCACCACCTGCTGGAGCTTCCGTGTCTGAAATCTCCAGGTAAGTGGTTGTTCTAGGAACTCTCTGGACCTAACGGGGAGAAACAAAGGAGCACAACTCTTAACTGCGCGTGGGACACTGACGACAGAAGACCATGAAAAGTGGGAACCAAAATTTCCTGGAAAATGGAGGGTGGAGAAAATTTGAATGTTATGGTGAAAACAAATGAAACTAAAATCCATTAAAAATAAGTTTATATTTAATAAAAGCATGGCTATCCTGCAGTCATTTGATGACCATTAAAATTAACAAGCGATCCTTTTCCGAGGAAATTACATAATAGCGTGACATGACACGGCTCCAAGAACGGCCATGAAGAGGATAATTTTTGCCAAAAATGCTGAGGTTTCATCAACTTTTCCAAAGGCTTCCCGCACCCTCTGATATTCAAATCATCGAATTATTCTCTTGTGAAGCCTGGCATGCCAGCCTCCTTGTCGATTTTTCTCTTTTTCAATTATTAACTGGTCCAACCCTGTCAGATCCTCATTTGTCAATTATTTTGCATGAGATTAGAGAAATTCTCCATCATCCCTTTCATCTTTACAAAACCCTGCATCTTTTTCAAAGTTTGCAGTTTCCTTTTGCAATCAAAGTGCAATTTGCTTGTGCTGTGCTGTCAGATTGGCGAGAGGGCCAGCCGAGGGACGGATGCGCTACTGCGAGCGGGATGGTACGTGTCGAGGAAGGTTTTAATTCTGATGAGCAGACAACTCATGAGCGCCGGCTGAAACCCAAGAGCTGCTCATCCTCACGCTTACATAAGCCATGACCTTGGGATGCTGATGATAGAAACTCTGGCACGAGAGGCTCCACTCCCATAAGAAGGATAACCCTAACTCCTGGGTAGCAATTCAGATGGCAAGCGGCTCACCTCCATCCCCACCCAGCTTCCCTTTGAGGAGCAGGACAAGCATTTTTCTAAGTGAGACAAGCATTTTTTCTAAGCATTTAGGAGGTAAGGAAACAGACTCAGCCAGGAAGACCTTGTTTTAGAGTTTCTTCCCAACTCACTGTCCTCGGGGTGCTGACTCATTGATCATTCCCTTGCTTAGCATTGAGTACTGTGCTAAGTCCTTCACATATGTCTCTCTGCTTACTCCTGATAAATGTCCTAGGGGGTGATGACAATCAGGCATCATACATTTCAACCCACCAAAGACAAAACTGAGAACACTTAAGGAACTTACTGTGCTAAGTCAGACATTTCAACAATAACGCTGCATTCGCATCACCCCCTAGCCGTGATGGCTCCCAACAACCACTATTCATTTGTCACTCAAAGGATCAGTGGGACAGCAGGGTGAATTCTGGTTCGGGGGTGTCAGGTATCACTGATCTGTGGCCAGAGCTGAAGGTGCAGTGGCCACCTGGAGGAAAGCAGTAGGCCTGAGTTTGCACTGTTCAAAATGAGCCACTGGATAGGGCCTCCTGGTGGTATAAGGGGTTAAGTCTCAGCACTGTGAAGCTATCCGCAGCCTCTGCAGCACCAGTCCCATCCCCAGCCAGGGAGCTACCCACATGGCACAGCAGACCTCTCCTGTCTCCCCGCTGCTCCCCTCCCCAGTGTATTTCAGTAGATCCACCTGTTCAGCTCCCCACTCTGTGTCTGGTGAATCCTCTCACCACCCCACCTCTGGCTTCCATCCAAGCTTTTGTATGCATAAGTAAATAAAAAAATAAATCTTAAAAAAAAGAAAGAGCCACTGGATAAACAGAGTGAGAGGGATAAGAGGCAGGGCCTGCGCCTCTGCTGGGAGGCCTGGCCACTCCTGAGTCAAGCAGACAGAGGCTTATCCCATCAACCAGGAACCCTGACAGCCTGTTTGTACCACTGGCCCAAGTTCCTACAGCAAGTTCTGCCTCGGGAGCCACTGCTGTAACCACCCATCTGGTGGTCCCTGGAACTAATCCCCAGGGTCAAAGGTGAAACCCTCTGGGGCCTCCCCACTGACTGCTTGGTTGGTGCCTCTGGCCAAACCTCCTGGCCTCCTAACCCTCTTCTACTCTGAGTCCAGCCCTGACCTGGAGGCTTGTTTTGTGTCTCCAGGACACCCAGAAGCAAGAAGAAAACATTTCTCCCTGAAGGTTCTGGCCTTCAAAGTCCATTTGAATAGCAATTTCCAGCTCACAGAGCATCATCATGGTTATTATCTCAGCGGAAGCCTTACCCCCAAAGCCCATGGGTGGGGTGGGGGGCATGATCGTTGTCATTTTGCAGGCGTTGCAGCTTAGGAGAGTGAGCAGCTCCCCAGAAGCACAGCTCAAGGGCGCAGGGTCCTGCTGTGACCAGCCTCTGCGGACTAGACTTGAACTGTAACTGGGCGTGGACTCTAGTTCCTTGCCTGGACAGCTGAGGGGCTTCATTTAATGTTCACAGCAAGGCAGTGGGGAAAGGTCTCTTCTTGTACTCAAGAAGTCAAAACTGTCCCAGGTCATACACTAGGAGGTAGCAGGGCCAGCAGCCAGCCCAGCTGTGCCTTACTCCAGTGCCTACCCCTGAGCCCCCAAACCCCAACATTCCCCTTTTTTCTTCTATTTTCTCCCCACTGCTTGGGAACCAGCTGCCGAGAGCTGGATGGCCTCTTGCCTTGAACACTTGTGATGCAGCCAAACCACCGCCAGCTCATCTCCATCTCTGTCCTGGGCTCATGTCTGAACTCTGCTCCGGACCCCTGAACTCCATCTGCCCAGGGGGTCCACTTTCTGACACTCAGACTCAGCCCCGATGTCCGTTACCTTTCATCCCCCTCACACAGAGCTTCCCCTCATATCTGCTGCCCCCGTCCAGGCTGCCACGTTACGATGACAGGCAGATCTGCGCATCTCACATGTGCAAAATCTACATGTACACAAGGTTCATGTTGTCAGGCCATTCTGCAGTTACTTCTCTTACTTCAGCTTGGATGGAAGCTTCTTCAACTTTGGACAAATAGCTCATCATTATTGTCCTAAGAACAAATCCATCATTTGTTCACATGTATGTCCCAGATAACTAGCTTGACTTTTTTTTTAATACGGTATTTTTTTACATTTATTTATTTATACAAGCACTGGGTACAGTCAGAAGCGCGGGAGGGTGAGAGAATTCACCAGAGCCAGAGCGGGGAGCAGAGCAGGCAGAAGGACCGAAGGACACTGCTGAGGGGAGCAGCGGGCGGCAGGAGAGGTCTGCGCGCCACGTGGGACCCTCCTCCGGTGGCCGGGGAGCAGCCGGGGATCGAACAGGTGCTGCAGAGGCTGCGGGCAGCTTCGCAACCCAATGCTCAACCGCTGCGCCACTGGGGAGGCCCTTGACTTTTTTTTTTACTTTAAAAAGAACATAGGGAGGGGAGGAGGGATTAGGGTCAAAATAAGGGGGGGGGGGAATTGTATGGGGAATATAACCGAGATGAAAATACATACATTGAGCAAAAATGAAAAATGATGTAAAAATAATATATAAAAAAAATTTAAAAGAGAATAATAATCAAATAAATTGAAAAAAGAATAAAAGGAAGCATCTTGAGCAAGTGTTCAGTTGGCATATGTGACAAATAATAGAGGTATGTAGGGACTTTTAGGAAACAATACAATATATTAAATTGTTTTCAACTTTGAAAAAAAAGAACATATAATGAAATGGGCCTTTTTTGATGTATGGTTCTCTGGACTTTACCACAGAGATTTGTGTCAATTGTTACCACAATCAACAGACTGACCTCCCCGGTGCCCGCTCCAGGCACCCATTCAGAGTCACACCCTCTCCCCCACCCCAACAGCAACCATCTTCCACCAGGTCCTCCTCACTACGGTTGTGTGTTGAGAAGGTCGTGAGAGTGGAATCAATCCCTGTAGCCTTCAGAGAACGGCGTCTTTCCCTCAGCATGTTTTTAAGACAGCCTGTTTGTCAGAGCAGCAAGGGTCACTCCTCACCCACTGGCCGGTACCCCGTCCTATGGATGCCCCGTTCTGTTTATCCACTCACCCGTGGGGCCACCTGTCCAGGCTGGCAGATCCTGAACAGCACTGCTATGAAGACTCACACAGAGCGTCTCCACTGCTCTAGGGTAAGCATCCAGGAGTGGGTTTCTGGGTCATGGGGGAAGACTAAAGCTCCCTATACAAGGAGGCACCACAGCTCCAGCAGCTTCCATGCTGCCTCTGTGCAGTTTTGTGTTACAGGCAGATCCTATTGCTCATGCCTGCACTTTGATCCTGGGGTCATTAGAGGGGCTTCTCTGGGAAGACGAACATCCATGGGCTGCAGCAACAGGCTCCTTGTCCTCCTGCCTCCAGTCACTTTGCCTTCTGGAAGACGCCATCAAGGAAGCAGAGGGCAGGACGAGGAGGAGGTCTGCCTGCTCCCTCCTTGCTGGTCACTGCCTCTCTGCGGCAGCCACACTCCCTCCCCTGGCCCCCGCTGGCCTGCTCTTGGCCCGAAAGGGTCACTGGTCATTGTGCTCTCCCTGGTTACTGACCTATTCAGTATCTTACTTAGCATTTCCAAGGTCACTGTAAGATGGGGAGATAGAGGAGGAAAAAAGGGCATGGGGATGACTTGTCCAAGGTCACAGAGCTGGTAAGCAACGAAGGCTAGAACCCAGGTCACGTGACTCAAGCTCATGCTTTTCCCAAGAAACCCTCATTGCACCCCATTTGTATCCATGTTCTTAGCGCATGTTTCCACAAATCGTTTATTGCAGGAAACCTGACAAGGCATCAGCCACGTCTCGTGTTCATGATCCATTTCTTTGCACATTTGTCTGCGCTAACATAGCTTCTCTTCTGCTGTTTCTGATCGCATTCTTTAATTTCTACAATGCATGGCTTCTTTCCTTTCCATTCTAAGTTTCATAAAAATGATCAAAATTGCTGAATAAAACATGGAAGGCTAAATGAAATGTTTTTATTCTTAACCGAACATTGCATAATGCTGATAGGTCCTATATTCATTATTTGAATGAATTATTTACTGGATGTATTAATAATTTCTTTTAAACTTTAAATATTTTAAACTAAGTTTCTATAGGCATAATTTCCAGTGGGGAAACTGAAAGCAAGTGATTTTGTTTAAGAAAACAAGCACTGCTTCCACTGGACGGTCCTCACCCGCTTGCAGGAGCAGGAACCGGGCACAATGGGCAGCTCCAGGCACGTCCATCTATTCCCTCCTTTGATTACTGATGTCACTGAAACCCCTTACCTGGGTCGCACCACTGGTGAACAGAGGAACTAGTTCTCTTGGTTTTCAGACCCCCAGTCTGTTTGCCACATACAATTTTAACTGAAGATCACCAGGGTCACGACGTGCACCTTGAGGGTCTGTTGGGTAGGCCTGGTTTACCGTGACCAATTATCCCAATTTGCCGAAGATTGGGGAGTTCCCATCAAGATAGCCTCAAAGCCCCTCTTGAGTAGTTCACAGGTGGACAAGAGAGGCAGGCTCGGGTTCCTGGGGTTGTGCATGAGAGAAACGGGAGCAACAACGCTATTTCTGTGAGTCATCAAGACCAAGGCCATGGACACCAAAGCTTTGAGTTCCAGTCTCCAGGGGCTGTGTCTCTTCCTGACTGTGGGATCTTGGAAAAGTTATGACTATTTCAAGCCACATTTTTGCATCTGTAACAAGGAGATGATCCTACGCACCTCGTCAGTATCAAGTGAGGGATAACTACAATAATGGGGTGAGGGACAATCAGGTAAGGGATACCTACAAGCACTTTATAAACTGTAAAGTGCTGTGGAAAGATACTATTAGCAGCAACAGTAAGAAAACCAAGAGACAGAGGTGCAGTATGGACAGAGAGCTGGAATTCCGGTATGGTCACTCTCAAATGATAAAGCACAGAGGAGCTGGTGAATTCTGCAGAGAGTAGAAAACAGGATGGAAGTCAGGGCTGGGCTGTTGACATGTGGAGACCAAGAAGAGATCTTATGTTTCCCCATCTTTAAGCCAGCAGCTCTTCTCTCTCTTCTGTACTGAATTTTCAGATTAAGATTTTGCTGGTTAAAGACAATCGCTCTAGTCTAATGCTTTCAGCTTACATAAGAGATAATTGTCCAGATAGGGGAAGGAATCAGCTGCTGAAAACCCCCAATGGAATTCATGTGAAAACAATAAGATGGTAATATCCTCCAAATGGAATATTGTTGAAGTTTCTATGTGACCTAACCCTCAGCTTCTATTATAACAGCAGCCCCCAGAGCCCACCCACTCCAGAGTTAGACGGCTTCGGCAGCATTATTATTAATATCACTTAGAAAGCGCAATGAACCAGCCATCACGGTGACTTGCTGAGAATCTCAATGAGGGGCCCAGCATTCTCGTCGGGGGTGCAGGCGAGGTGTCGCTTCCATGCTAGCAATCCTGTTGTCATTAAATCTGCCACCCTTGTCAAGCAGAATCATAGCAACATCAGTAACCAGCACAGCACAGAACAGATGTTTCAGGAGAAATGGACACATCAAGACTTTACCAAAATAGAATCATCTCCAGCATTTACATTTGTCATTTTGTGTATCTGGTTTCTATTTTCATCGGCATTACTCTCATTCTCTCTTACTCTTTCTGGATTCTTAACCTCATATGAGTTTATAATGCTGCTTTTCCATTTGACAGTCCCCCGCGAGGGTTCACTGAAAGCATAAAATTATTTTGGGAGCTATAAGGCAGCGAAGATGAAAATCTCCCAGCCCAATGGTAACTAATCGAATCATGCAAACGTGTTTTCCAGATCTAAGTGTTTATAATGGAAAGAAAAAGAGAGACACATACAAAGAGCCAGTACATGAGGGAAAACTTCAGAAATGATGGTGCAGCAGTGGTTAGCAGAAGGCCTCTCTCAGAGTTTATCTAAAGGGACAAAATATTGACAGCTCAGAGAGGAGTCTGTCAACCTCCTTGCAAACATCTGTATGTCCTCAAAAACGAATGACATCTCCAGGAAGCATTTCTATCTGGAAGCTTTATTTTTCCATATTTAAATTAAAATGGAGAACTAGAAAGTGTATTAATTTATTTTAGAACAATAAATGCATTGCTTGTTAACACTCAGACCATATTTCTATGAAAAGGACAGAAAGGGGAAGAAGAAAGGGATTTGCCAAGCTCAGGTTGGCATAAACCAGTTTCCCAAAATTCTAGACATGTCTGTGTGGACGCTCAGATTTGTCATTGGCAACACTGTCAGTGGCTTTTCTTCAAGTGACAAGCTTATTTCGTTCATTTTTGAGAGTGTCTGCCAAATGCCCACATCTAAAGAACCATCGTTTGTCAGTTGTTTTCCGAGTAAGAACGGTCTCCAAAAATGAAGCAGCAGTGGCTCTTGCACTGCAGCCACTGAGAAATGCTTTCCCTCAAGACAGCCCAGTTGTTCACAAAAGAAATATTCCATTGTTTCTTATTTCTTCACACAGAATAATTCTTTTTTTTTTAAGATTTATTTTATTTATTTATACAAGCACTGGGCACAGTCAGAAGCGCGGGAGGGTAAGAGAATTCACCAGAGCCAGAGCAGGGAGCAGAGCAGGCAGAAGGACCGAAGTACACTGCTGAGGGGAGCAGCGGGCGGCAGGAGAGGTCTGCGCGCCATGTAGGACCCTTGCCGGCGGCCGGGGAGCAGCCAGGGATTGAACCAGCGCTGCAGCGGCTGTGGGCAGCTTCGCAACCCAGCGCTCAACCGGGGAGGCCCCACACAGAATAATTCTTTTGGGTTAACAGTGAATAAGTCAATCAAGAAATTCCTGAGTGACCTGGCCCTTCTTACTGTATCATGCAAAGTCAACAATTACTCCTACAAATACTCCTACTGGCTTGATCTGTACTGAAGCCTTGTACCCCATCATCTTTGCATCATCACTGCAAACGTCAATGGAAAATGCATATGGCCTCTTGGCATCACAAGCAAAACACCTCTGACCTCTCAGCACCCCTGCAGGGACCTCCAGGAAACTCCAGGTCATGTCAAAGAACAGATGGTGATAACCATGGTCTTAAGTTCTTGCCTTCTTCCCTGCCTTTCTTCACTCTGCCTGTGAACAAAGCAGGTGAAGGCTGGGAGCCAAAAACGAATGGGCAACCACAGAAAAATATGACAAGCCTCCCCTCCCCGAAGATCCTGGTCTCTTCCCAGGTATCACCCAGTGATCTGCCCCTTTCCTGACCTGTCCCCTGCCCCGTTAGTTGAGTTGACCTTGACGCTTTTAGCCAAAATTTCTTAATCAAACAGAGCAGTCAAAAGGTCACAGCTTGAGCCCTGAGATGTGGTTCCTCGAGTCAGTCCTTATGGATTTGCCACCTGCTACACCTCTTATCTATAGCGGTAATCAGTTATCATTGATTAATTCATTAGTATTCAAACAGTCATTCTTGTTCGATCTCTTTTTAATATCAATATGCTGCAATGGTGTTCTAAGCATATTTCTTAGATCAGACCATGTGAAATTGCTATTTTGGGTGAATCAAAAATGTTTATCATCAACTTCACATAGTTCAACCTAACAAGAGCCAAAGCATCGTTTTCCACTACTGGAAGGGAAAAACAAAACACCAAGCAAAAGAAAACAGATGAATTCCAAGGAGTTGGGTGGACATTGACTCGAATCAGGAGACAAGCCAGCATGGTAAAGATCACAGGCCTTGAAATGAGTCTTAATCAAAACCAACACAACATTCTGGTCCTTGCTGGTGTTGTTCAAATAGCAAACTCACCTGTTCTGCGCTCCGTGCTTCTGTGCACTTGCGGGGAATGAACTTCCCGCCTCCAAGCTTCTTCCATGTGGGCATTTAGTCCACATCCCCGCCTGCTCCTCTAGTGAGGAGTGTAAGATAAGGTCCTTTCTCCTTCCCTTCAGATGCCACGCTCTGCTCTGTCCCTCAAAACTGGACATTAGACAGGAGCAGGCTACCTGCAGGTGGGAGGGACAGGGGGCTGGTTGGGGCCACATGGTCTTCAGGTAGAAATGTCTATAGCATTCAGGGCTGCACTACTGCCATACGCCAGAGGCATTTCGATGGCCTCAGTCACCAGGGCCCTACTTGACAGAGCAAGAGATTTTTCTGATTATTTTATTTTTATTTTTATTTTATTTTATATATTTTTTACATCATTATTCATTTTTGCACAATGTATGCATTTTCATCTTGGTTATATTCCCCATACAATTCCCACCCCCCATATTTTGACCCTAATCCCTCCTCCCCACCCCGCCCCAGAAAAAGACTAATTTATAATAAAGTAAATATCGAAATCAACAAGCAACTATAAACCAGAGATTTTTTTTTGATTCTTTAAACAACAACACAGCATTGTTAATGATTTCTTACTCCGGCTATAGTGTACTGCCTGGCCAAAGGCGGCCATTCAAGAAATACTTGTTGAATAAGTGCATTTTTGCAAATTTCCAGCTTCTTAAAAGAATTCGACTCCATGGCTTATCCACCCATGAAGACCTTGGAGAGAGGTTTGCGTTTTATGTTAAGGGAACGGGAAACTATTGAAGGTTTTAGGCAGGCGGCTGTGTGATCAGACTCCTGTTTAAAATGTTAATTCAATAATCCTGAAAGCGAATGGGAACTTGTTTCTGGTGGAGATCCAGATGAGGACAGGTGGTAGGAGGATGTTACAGGAGCCTGTTTCCACCTCATTACCTTCATGGTCTTTTTTCAGAGCTGGAATGGGGACATTTGCATCCGGCTTGATCTTCCAGGGGTGGATATTGCTACTTTGGTGACCTGCTTCACAATGTTTGGCTGTTTGTCCTTGATACAACCGGCCTCTTTGGAGCTCGTGATGATGCTATCAGTATTTTCCCCAGTGGGAAGTCAAATTCACCGTGGAAAGTTATTGATGAGTTTGGGCTACATTGCTCCTCTGAGATAAAATGACTTCCACTATTATATGGCTGACAATCTGGATGCTCTTCCATGTAGTCAACTGACCGTGGTGTAACCCAGGGACACTAGAGAGGTATGTCTCTGCTTTCCATCTCAGAACTACTTGTAAACAGAGTGATGGAACATCCCAGAAATGACAAGGGGACTTGAGGACCTGCTGCAAGGTTTCAAGGACACTTTTACACTTGCCTCCCGCAACCACAGGATGGATCTCTTTTCTCTGAAAAGTCACTCTCTGTAGTCAAGGACACTATGTCTACAGCAAAGAAGGGAGGAGGAAGAGTATCAGCTAGTCAACTAGATCGCCTGGTTTAATCTTTGAGTTTGTAGGGGGAAGACAGCAGAGGGAGTCTACTCTCACAGCCAAATCACAAGGAAAATAGGACACTGGAACTGAAGCCAACCTTGACCACGATTAAATGAAAATAGGTCTGACATTGTCACAAAGACACGAGGCCAGGTGTCATCAAATAAAAGGTGAGCAAAAAGACAACAGGTGTTGATGCTACTTTTCCTGTGTCCCCAAGACTTTGAATCTGCATTCCTGCTGGGAATTAGTGGAGTTTAGATCATCCCTGAGGGTACCCCATGGGAGTGAAACCACCACTACCAGCCCCCGAGTCTCCAGCTCGGCAGGCTGAGCATTCTCCTGGACCATGCCCAGTGCTTTTGAGAAATGTTTGTTTAAAGCTCCAGTTGGACATATTTTTGCATGGTTAGACCATAGAGTCTGATGTTCAAGAAGCAAAATTTTTCCAAACATTCATATAACAGATAGTTATTGATTGACTAGGAGGTGGCAGTCTTTATACTACGAACTAGGTAAACAGATGTGAACAAAACAACAGTCTGGGACCTTAGGAATACGTGTAGATGTGGGCGGGGCAGGGTATGGAATTTTCCACTTCTCAATCAGATATTGTGAGAGAAAATTCATGCATCCCATTATTCTATGGATGAGGAGATTGAAGACCACAGAATTGTTTTCCTAGCATCGCACACATAGTAAACAACAGGACCAGGGGTGATAAATAACCCTTTTTTAAAAAAATGCTAGCAAATATTTAACATGGGTAATTTTAAAGATTTTTTTGTACAAAATCCCTGAAGGTACCGCAACCATTTTCCAGATAAGAAAACTGAGCTATAAGTTCATAGAACTGATAAATTACTGGGTTCAGGTTGATGCCTCAGGAGGGATATTCCAGAGACAGGGCTCCTGACCACCATTACACTGTACCAATATTTCATCTCAGCCATACCCCCAATTTGCGAAGAGCAGGCTATAGAAACCACCTACCGGCTGACATTAAAGTCAGTAAAGGTCATGAGAAAATAGAAGTCGATTTGGAATTCCCCAAAAGTGCCTGAAATCTCTTTTTCTGGATTCCACTGTAGTAGGTTTTTCATGCAGGAGTGAAACAGGATGCTAGAAAATGATTGTTCCTAACAACAGAGGCTGAACAGAGGCTGATTTCCCATGGAGATAAGAGGCCCTTCATCTTCCCAGCCCCCTCCCAGGGCCGAGCGTGTTCCACCATGCTCTACTTCTAATTTTCACTGATTTGTTTTCAAGAGAGCTTTGCAACTTTTTAACCTAAGGACCCCACTCAGCTGCCATTTGTCCCTCCTCCCCCCAAAGTAGAAGTTTCCCTCGAGGCTCTAGACACAAGTCTGTTCCTGACCCTTACTAACTGTGAGTCTGTAGAAACTGACATCTCTTGGGATTTCTACCTCCATTCCTGCAAGATGGGTGTGTATACGCTTGACATCACAGGGTGTTGGGAGGACCACAGAGGTTGTGTTCCTATGGCAACAAGGACAAAATGTAAAGAAATGTTGACTCTCACACCCTAGCTTCCTTGAGGATTTCTTTACAGTCACCACACCTCCAGAAACAGGCACCAATTTTATCATTGAATGAGAAGTCTGAAAAGAGTCTCAGTGATGTCACAGGGCACAGACTTAGGGCATCTTTCTCTTCAGCCTCTGTCATGGAGATGCCATCTTTACAGTCTCAGATAGGCTGCTTCACTAACTCATTGTGATCGCTCTCCAGGAAGAAGAAAGGGTAAAGGGAACTGCATATGGCTGCTGAAACCAGCTCTCTATGGAAGGAAAATAACAGCATTTCCAGAAATCCCCATGTGTGGGGACAGAGTCAATGTGCAACTGGTCTGTGTTGCTTCTATTCTTGCCTCTGTGACACCTGGAGCCTCAGACACAGAGCTGGCCATGGCCAAGAAAGGGATGAAATGGCCAAACTAGTGACCTGCTCTGCCTCAAGGACAAAACCCCCAGGAGATGTTCTTGACCAGCTTGTGCACATTGTTTAATAAAAGGTACGTGTTGGAAGTCTGTGTTTGGCTCACCTGTTACAGCCTGGGTTACTCCAGTAGGGTATAAAAGGCCCTTCAGGAAACATGAGCCGTGGTCCCCTGACAACAAGCTGGTTGGTGTGGATCTTGGTAGGTTAGGATATGCTGGGAAGTATTTTCTCTGACATGGAAACACTGTGCCTGGAGGTCTCAGGACTCCCTGGGGTCAGCCTGTACTTCTCTCTCACCACCTGCACCTTATTTTTTTTATTAGAGATAAGTGTGCACATGAAGCCATACACATATATCCTTAAACGTCTAACCTGTGGGCATGTATTTGATAGATGTATAATAAATGAATTGGCTAGCAATGGAAAATCTATGTAGTGTCTATCATATAATCTAATTCCATATATATGATAAACGACATATGTAGTTTACATGTATAGTATACTATATATATAGTCTTAAGGTTTCTTTAATTACCCACCCCTGTGAAGATGTTGCACCCACCCAATAACCTTCTGCCTAGCCCTCATTGATGAGAAGTGAACCACAACAATCTAGCTCTGTGGGGTCTCAGGAACTAAGGATTTTGAATAGGTAACATTTCTTAAACAAAAATGGAATTTGACACACATGAAAAAGAAAATCATTTCTCTAATACCGGGGTTCTCAGACTTTAGCTTACCACCAAATCACAGATTGCCAGCCCCAGTTCCCAATTTAGTGTATCTGGGTGAGACCTAAGAATTGATATTTTTGACAGCCTTCAGGTCCTGCTCAGCTGCTGGCTCAGAGATAACACTTTGAGAACCATTCTCCCCACAAAACAAAAAAGAATAGGATTTTTTTCTGCTTGATCTTTGACAGCTTCTACTGGATCAATTTTATGGCCCAAGCAAAGCTGCAAGTGAGGGACGCAGCCCACAGGAAACCTGGATGGGGTTCACCGCTATGTTCCCCGGAGAAAATGCCACATAAACATCAGCCTGTCTCCTTGGCTTCCCTTGGTCTGTGCTCAGAAGGGCACTAATACGAGGCTGGCTCTTTGGCCAAGCGCCACAGCATCTCTGCGAGAGAGCTGCCATGAGACCGCCTGGAAGGCAACAGGAAGGACAGATGAGTCCTAGGACGGCCTGTTCCCACAGCACATTTTTCATTCCAAAAACAGAGAAACCACGTGTTTGAAGCGGCTTCAAACTGCAGCCGTGGGAAAAAGGCAGCAGGTTCTTAAGGGTGATGCTGAGGTTGGAAGCTCACGGCTTGGTAGGGGTCCCTGTTGGCTTCAGCTAGGAGGATGTCTGTGTCTTGGGGTGGACAGAATGAGGCCAGGCCTCCCGACAACCATGGAAGGCATCCAGGCGCTGATGTCTCCTGAGAAATCACTGACCTCTCTCTGCTCCCCCATTCTCATCACCCCAGTACCTGAACCTTACCTGAAGCAGGACTACAATCGCTACCCACAATTCAAAATCCAGACTCTCTAAAAACCCAGAGTTTATAACTCAGTGGTGGCAAAACTTGGAAGTACTTGGTCAAATGCCTGACATAAATTGATGTTGAACTATGAATATTTTTTTTTTAAGTTTTCTTCGAAACAGGTACAGATACTCAGTCCTGGCTAGACATTCCAGGCAGGTCTTACCTATCCCGTGGAGAAAGCATCATCCTACTTTTCAAAGGTCTGATCGAGTCTGACATCTGAAATGGGGAGTTTTTAATGTGGGGTTGAGCCTCTGACTTGTGACTGGCCTGTTCATCTGGCTCCCATTTCGATGAATATTCCAGTTAGACTTGCCAATATCTCCAGCTACATTCCACTGGGTACTGTGCCCCCACCCCCTGCTGTTCTTGAGTCCCCAGTGAGTGGAGGTCAGATGCCACTACCCCTGGACCCAGTCACACCTTGAACTCATCAATGAGCCTCACTAGCCCAGTCCCTGCTCCCTGGACAGCAAGTGAGGTGTCCCCGAAGCCCTGGGCCATCCGCTCTCACGGGAAAAGCACTTTAGTAGTTCAGGCCGCTGGTTTCTCTCCTCAGAGCACAGCCCATGTGATCTCTTCACACAAAGGGAAGGAGCCAAGGCCCAGGACAATTCATCAAGTCCCTCCATTACTGTCCCAGTAGGATTCTAGGCACATTATTGGAAGCTCCTAGAGGCAAGAAGCAGACCTTGCCAACTTCTTAATGGAACAAGCTCATAATGTGCAGAACCCAATGAAAATGAAAGTGCAGGGTTTTCCAAAACCTATTAAGAATTTCAAGATGGCCACCGCAGAGCATCAAACCAAACACAGGGTCTATTAAGGGTGAGCACCTGCGAGGCTGCAGTCACACTCCCACGGAGCTGGATGGCTTCTCTCTTTTCCTCAGCATCTCAAATAGGATGACTTGACAAAATATTGTTTTAACTGAGCACCATCGACGGCAATAAATAGAGGTAATTCTAAGCAATGACTTCCACAAGATGTTCGAGTTGACATCACACTATTGCCCCTACTTCCGTGCTCCCCATCAGACAGCCCACTAAGCCAGCTAACTGCTCTTTTATGCACTGAATCAACACTTCTGCAGCAGGCAGATTGCCCAGAAGATGGCAACACTGCTGAAAATCTATCTGTGTTCAAAGCAACTTATTATCCTCACAGCATTTCCCTCGTTCTATATACACCAAGTTGCAGCCTCTTCCAGAAACTACCAGCTACCACTTTCCCAAAGCGTTTTCTTCTGATCGCACAGTGGGTTTGACGGCATATCCATTTGCCATGATGAGTTTATACACATCCAACTTCTCTCCCTGAATATTCTGCTTATTCAACTGCTGCCAACTCATGACAGGAAAAGCTAGCCATCCAGCAGTGTGACCAGAGTGTACACAATCACACCTAATTGGTAGGAAAGGTTGCGCTCATTACAGCCGAGCCAGTAATGTTCTATTATCTCTACAGATGACAGGGAGGGAGCAGAAGTATGTAAAATCGGAAACAATGCATAATTCAAAGACCTCTTTTGTCACTGTGGAATTCTTTTTTTTCCCCAGTGTTCTCATCAACTACGGTTTATGCATGATGGGTGAAGAGCTCCATTTAGATGAAATAAAGATGCAGAGAGCTGATTCGGATAAGCCAGAGACTTGGCTAGAGTCCCCACTTGGTCACCTTGTACCACTCAAGGACAAAAACCTCAGAGAACCTTAAAGATCAAGAGTCCCAGCTAAGGATAAAGGGTCCAGCTTCCTCGTGACACAGAAGGAAAATATGCACCTTCGAGAGGCTTCTTCCTACAGTCCTATCCATGCTGGGAACTGGATCCGATTCCTGTTTCTCCAGGCTGTCCTGGAACTCACTAGGAAGCCAAGGACTTGGCTTCTACCGTCCCAAGTTCAGGCCAAGAACAGGACACTGCTGCATGCAGATCAGGCATCGTAGCATCCTGACACCTGGCGTGTCCAACAAGAAGTCTCGAGGGGCAGAAAACATTAACAGGTCTAAGTCCAAGCTACTTACCAAGTTACTAGAAGGCTGCAAGTACTGGGTGAGGACGAGCCCTCTGCCAGGCACTGAAGTGTTTCGTTACAAATAAGAAGGAGGTAATGATGATGACATCTCCCCCACAAATGGGGTGAACCACCATTTTGGAGGATAAAAGTGAGTCGCCTCTGAACTCTGAGCTCCTCCAGGGTATGTCTTCTCAGCACCTCACGTCCCTGCAGCCAGAGAGAACCTGCCAAGATGAAAACCATAACTAGTTTCTCCTGCCCATGGAATTGAGGCCAATTTCCAGGGCAATGTCCCCGTTCTGTCACTGTAGCATAAAAGTGGCCACGGACAACTGGTCAATGAACAGGCAGAGCTACGAGCCAACAGGATTCCAGGCACACACAGGCAGTGGAGGGTTGGACCTGCAGGCCAGTAAGTGGACACCGGGCATAGATTATGCAACTGAAACTTTGCCCCTACAAATCACCTGGGTACTTGCTAAATGCAGACTTTAATACCAGAGGCCTGGGGTAGAGGCAGGGATTCTACATTCCTAACAGGTGATGGCTCTTGTTGCAGGTACAAAGAATAATGTCTCTACTGGCCCACTCTCAACTCACACCTGGCTTCCCCTCACTTTCTGTGGACTGCCAGTTTCTCCTTCACACTGGGTTTCCTCCTGTTCCAGGGCCTTTGCGCATCCTATATCTCTAGCCTGGCATGCTCTTCTCCTTTTCCTCAGACTACTCATCTAAATTTCATCTCAAGGGCTCCTTTCTTAGAAAAGAGTGGGTCAAGGACACACTTTATATCCCCTTACTGTTCCAAATGCCTCTCCATCACAGAGACTTTCATACTCATAATTTTACATTTGCTTGTGTCATCCCTGATTAATATCTATCTCCTCCACTGAAGAGTTGCTTGAGAGGATACAGTATGTCAGACTGATTGCCAAAGTGGTTGACCACTTTACGTTCCCAGGAGTAAATTATGAGGGTCTCAACTTCTCAACCTTCTCACTAGCATTAGTTACTGTGTCCCCTTTTTATCCATCTTAGTGTATGTGAAATAGTATCTCATTGTGATTTGTTCGTTTGAAATTTACTAACAATTATTAATGTTGAACATCTTTCATGTGTGTTTTTTTTTTTTTTGGCTAGTTTGGAGAATTTCTATTTAACCCAGTATCCAAATTTTAATTAAGCATTTGTTTTTTTTATTTCTGAGTTGTAAGAGTGATATATATATATATAAAACAGTCTAGCTCAGACTAATACAACTTAACTTAAATAATTAACAAAAATTTTGCTCTTACATAGCACTATTTCTCACCCTTCTTTCATGCTGTTATTGTGATACAAATCACATCTTTATAAAGTACATAGTGATGGGTCTCCCTGGTGGCACAAGGGGTTAAGTCACAGCACTATGAAGCTATCAGCAGCCACTGCAACAGGAGTTCAATCCCTGGCCAGGGAGCTGACCCACGTGGCGCAGCAGACCTCTCCCGACTAGCCCGCTGCTCCCCTCAGAAGTGTACTTCAGTCAGTCCACCTGTTCCCCACTATGCTCTGGTGAATCCTCTCACCCCCACAATTCTGGCCTGTACCCCAGATTTTGTATGTATAAATAGCTAAAAATAAATCTTTCAAAATAATAATAAAGTGCACAGAGATCGACAAAATTTTGTAAGCATTGTTTTATGTAACTGTCTTTAAATTATGAACTGAAAAAAACTTCCAAATAAAATCTACATTTATACTGTCTCTTGGAATTACTTTTGTAAACTTTGCTGGTGTATTTTATTCCTTTATGTTGATTTAAATTATTCCCTATGGTAATTTCATTTCAGCTTGAAGGACTTACAACAAATTGTCTCAGATTTTCTTTGCTGGGAAACATCTTATTTCCCCTTCATCTTTGATAGATAGTTTTGCTGGATATAGAATTCTTATTCGTCTTTTTCTTTCACTCTACTGAACATGTCATGCTCCCTGTGGCTTCCATGCTTTTGGATCAGAAATCAGCTTTAATTGCAGGACCCTTGAACATGATGATTTGCTTTTTTTTTCTTTCTTTTCCTTTTTGTTTTCCTTTTATAGCTTTTTTCAAAACTGTCTCTTTACTTTTTTTTTAAAGATTCATTTATTTATTTATACAAGCACTGGGTACAGTCAGAAGCGCGGGAGGGTGAGAGAATTCACCAGAGCCAGAGCGGGGAGCAGAACAGGCAGAAGGACCGAAGTACACTGCTGAGGGGAGCAGCAAGTGGCAGGAGAGGTCTGTGCACCATGTGGGACCCTCGCCCAGCGGCCAGGGATCGAACTGGTGCTGCAGAGGCTGCGGGCAGCTTCGCAACCCAGCGCTCAACTGCTGCACCACTGGGGAGGCCCTCTCTTTACTTTTGATTGACTTTTTTGTTATGATGTGTCTAGATAACTCTTTCAGTTTATCCTACTCAAAATCAGAGTTCCTTTGACCTGTGGGTTTTTGTTTATCAAATATCAATCATTTTTCCTTCAAATATCTTTGAATTTCCTATCTCTCCTTTCTTTTTAAAACTCTTATTAAGAATATGATTTTTTTCACCCCTCCCAAGAGTATGTTGATTTGCTTCATAATCACTCACAAGTTTCATAGACCTTCCTTATTTTTCTTCACATTTTTAATCTTTCTGTTTTTAGACAGATCAAATAATGAAACTTCAAGTTATTGAAGTTACTGGTTCTTTTTGCCCTACTCAAAACTCCTGTGAAATCCCTCTAACATATTTTTATTCCCATTATTACGCTGTTCAAATGCAAATTTCTATTTGTGTCCTTGCTTTAAATAATTAATACCCCTTTATTGATATCCTCTATTTGCTGAGACTTATATTAATTAGCTCATGTTGCCACAACAAAACCCCCTAGATGGAGTGACTTCAACAGCAGAAATTTGTTTTCTTACCATTGTGATATCTGGAAGTCTGAAATCAAGTTACCAAGAATGCCCAGGGGCTGGTGAGACTTCTATTCCTTTCTCCAGATGGCTTCCTTCTTACTGAGTCCTCAGAATGAGGAGAGGGGAGGTGGGAGGGAAAGCGCAGGATCTCTGCCGGTCTCTTCTTATAAGGTGCCGATCCTATCCCAAGGACCCCATCCCATGACGTTATCTAATCCTAACCATCTCCCCGAAGCCCTATCTCCAGACACATTCCCACTGGGTTTCAACATCAGGCTGCAGCACCTCTGGAGCTGACAGCCACTCTCCACACAGATCCCTTCCTCACGTCCTGCCCTCCTTGCCCTGTGCTGCTGCTGCTCCAAAATACTAATCTGCCCTGACCTATTTTTATTAAACCTTTGATTCTTAAGTCTTTTCTGATTCCAGAATATTCAAAATGGAAATCAAATGATTTGTGTAAGGGGGGCAGGGGGATTTCAAGAAAGTTTATGGTCTGCTCAGTGCTGGGCACCAGGCAAGACAGAAAATAAAGCTAATCTTCTCCCTTCTTTCCTCCATCTTTTCCTTCCTTCCTTCTTCCCTCTGCCTCCCCCCTCATTTCTCTGTCTTCACGGGAAAGATGAGTGCCAGGTGCAAGCAAAGATTTGCAAAGAGCACCAAGGCACATCATTTGCATTTCAAGTTTCACCATGATAACTCACAGGCGGGAAGTTGATGCTCTGGGTGACATATGCACTCCATAAGGCAAAACCTGCTGTTGTCAGAATAACTGAGCTAAAATATCAGGGTATTTGCCTAGACTCCGAGAGCCTGGCATATTAATAGCCACTAAGCAAGGGCTGCCTATGGGATTAGAAAACGCCTTTCAGAGGCACGATCTGTCAGTCCAGCAGATCAACTGGCACAGTCAACAGCACCAAAATGAAAATGGATCCTTTCTCAGACCTGCTGGACTTGATGTTGCAAAGGCAGACAGGGAGGGAGAGGTAAGCACTGGCTGCCTGCTGCATCCTCCCATCACTATCCAGCCAGGGCTGCGCTGGTCACAGACACTGCACCAGCGTGATGACTGCAGGACACGGGGTATTGGGAATAGCAACACAGCAGGGGAAATGAATGAAAACTAAACAGGTCTTTAAGGAAGACAGGGCCACACACGGATAGGAGAGGAGAGCCCACTCCAGTTGTGAGACTGTGTACGATCTGGCGAGGACAGAGATCTCTTAACAGGAACTCTACAGATCTCTGGATGGAGCTGTGAACCTGGGTGGGAAAACTATTGCATCTTTATTTTCACCAATTGATGTGACACTGGGCATTTTTTCCAATGCTGCTTTAGGCCACGCACAGAGTCATATTGGCCGACACTGTGATTCTGTCACCAGTGGAAATGACAGGTATTTTCATGTCATGGTACAATACTACAGATGACAGAAATTTTATTTATGCTCCTCACTCCTTTGAAATGACAGTAATTGGCAGGTCTTGTTGTTTAACAAGTCTTTTAGAAAAGTAGCCAGGTGATCACAAATGTGGTATTTTGACTTTGTTGATTATTTTTCAGTGAATACTGGTTTTCTTGGTACATGACGGGCTTCACAGTATGGACTTCATAATGTTGTCCTGGCAAGAGGTGAATAGACTTCACCCACAGCGCAAAGAAAACTAAGAATCCACACTAGACGGATGGTAGAGATGGGAGTGGGGTGCTGGACCACAGAAGGGTGCAGACCAAGGGAGAGGAAGATGCCTTCACGGCTGTTTGAGAACAAGAACAAGATCTGGCATATTTCCAGCATTTACCCTTGGGCCAGACATTGTTGCATAGTAACCAATTTAATTCTCCCAACTACTTCTCTTTACAGATGAGGGGACTGAGGCATAGAGAGGTGAAGTGGCTTGACGTGTCATATAGGCTGGAAGCAGAGGCGAGGGATGACTGTCGCCACCTGTGGAGGTGACAGCAACTGTAAGACTCAACCAGATCAGCTGCATCACAACCAGATCAGCAAGTGCGAACAGCCATGCAGGCCTCAGGCACTGTGATCCTGCCTCACGGATGTCACGTACATGAATCCGTTATTACCCCAGAGGGCAATTATTATCCCTACTTTATAGGAACTGAGAAAAACTCTGAGCTTTGCCAAAGTCAAACAATTAGTAAATGGCTGAGCCAAATCTAAACTTAGGTTGATATGGCCTCAAGCCTGGGCTCCTAGTGTCTATAACAGGCCCACCGTGGTATACAACAGGCACCATAGAAATTTGAGGCTGGAATATAGTTGGCCTTGAATGCCATGCCAGAAACTTTGATTTCAGTGGGTGGGACTAACACGCGAGTCACTGATGAGTTTTGACCAGGAAAGCAACATTATATGGTGTGTATTTTAACAGATGGTGGAGGGTACACTACAGAAGATGAAGTGGAGAAGTAAATGGCCAGGCCCAGCAAAGCAGCCCTGGATGCCTTCCTAGAAGAAGTTAAGGTAAAGGTGGGAAGAGGGATGAACATTTGAAGACAGGCTGGAACCTGGCAAGTAGCAGATATCCCAGGGGCAACGTGTGGAAGAGGTGGGGTCACAGACCCACCTGGGGCTGAGTGAGGGTGATCATGTGGAAGGCAGAATCACTAACTGAAGCAAGAATAAAGATAAAGAACTTAGTTTTGAGGGACAAGGTCAGTGAGTTCTTCTCTGAAGATGTCGAGTTGGGGGTACTCATGAATATCCTGATGGGACATTCAGTGGAATGTTGGAAGCTGGGGTGTGGCCCTGGACAATGTCAACGGAGTTTGTGTCCCAGAGGAGCCCCCACATTCCAGAACTGGACCAAAGACATAAAGTCAATAGGTCAATAGAAGACCTGAGAAGTGGGTCATCAGGTACAGGACCCCAAAGTCAGGAGAGGAATCTGTTCTTACTAATGAAGGAGGCACCAGAAACACAAGAAAATGGAAGAGCAAGAAAACACTAAAATAGATCCCTGAAAAAGCTCTCTTTTGACTTTCTTCTTCTGAAGGCTCTTTAATGCTGACAAGAGTCGGCTTCTTTCTAGACCAAATTAAGCCCAGATTTTCTTAGAGGTTGAGGGATGGAAAAAAGAGATTTTTAGGTCCTGTTTGACCTACTCACACATCTGAAGATAGAAGACGAGTGATGAGAGATCTCCTTGGGCCTCCAGGCATGAGGGTGGGGCCACTGAGGATGCCTAAGCTATCTTTTTTTCCAATGATCAAGACTGGAATGGGGGAGGGGTGTGCCTGTGTGTGCATGTGTGTGTGTTGAGGGCGGTCTTGAATTGCTGACAAATTTATATGGCAATGTTACAACACTGTGTGAACTCTGGAAATCACTTGCAGAGGAATTAAACCATGACAATATAGAAAGAGCCTGAATTTGAACATGGCAATAGCTCCAAAGAGCTATGGTTCTTTGGGGGGAGTGAGAAAATATAAAGTGGTGGATAATAAACTAGTCGAGCAGGTGAATCATTTTAAATACCTGGGAAAGCTCATTAGCCCAGGAAGGGAAAGAATCCTGAAGCTAAAAGATTAAAATTTATTACAATAAAGAAGAACATTAAAGGAGATTTATAATATAGTCACAAAGCTGATTATTAAATTTGGCAGAGTGACTTGGATGTGGAAAGGAAAAGATAAAAAGACAATATGGTAGAAGCTGTTGAAATCAAATTTCCCCTTTTACTGGAGGCTCGGATAGATTTAAAGGGTGGAAATAGGGTGCTGAAGATTAGTAATCAGTAACCAGAATTTATGCTCACACATACAAATAAAAAACATAAACTAGAAAAAAAACATAGTGAGAATGAATAACAGCCCAAACTGTAATAAGGAGAAAATGAGACAGAAAGCACCAGATGGAAGAGGATGGAAACACAACTGTGCAAGCCCACAGATGTCCACAGATGTGGGGGACAGACACCTGTCCATCCAGCGGGGATGCCATGGGTCCCCTTAGCATGGATCCCCTTTCCATATGGATGTCCATGTAGAAAGAGGGCACAGATGCTCTGGGTGCCCGACTCAGTCCAAAGTCTGATTTGCCAGTAGCAGAAAACTGAAAAGAAAACTTTTCCCTTCAGGAAAAGGGAAATTTCTTGACTTCGGAGCTAGGAAGTTCTAGAACCAGAGCTATTTCAACTCAGCTTAAGACAGAGACTCAAGAGGCTTCTCGCGAACTCTCTTCTGTTAGTCTCAGAGATCCCCTCTGCTCTCAGGGGATTCCTTTCCCACGCTGGCTGTCTCCTCCTGACCTCCATGTGGCTGCCACAGCTCCAGACCTTACCTATCCTCAGCTTCCCACACAGCGAGATAAAGCACTGCCTTCCCCACAAGGGCCCAGTGTGAGCATGGCAGCTGTGAAGGTCACAGGCCAGACAGGGGCTCTCTGTCCCTCCCGACACAATCACTCTGCTCAGGGGAGTGGAATATGATCATTGACTTAAGCCAATTCAGTTCATCACCAGAATGGAAGGAACTTAAGTCAAAGAGTTAAGACTGGAGGAGAGGTTCCCCCATGAAAAATAGGGGGTGTGGCCTCCCCTGGTGGTGCAGTGGTTGAGCGCTGGGTTGCAAAGCTGCCCGTAGCCTCTGCAGCGCTGGTTTGATCCCCGGCCACCGGGCGAGGGTCCCACATGGCACACAGACCTCTCCTGCCACCCGCTGCTCCCCTCAGCAGTGTACTTCATCAGTCTGCCTGTTCTGCCCCCGCTCTGGCTCTGGTGAATTCTCTTACCCTCCCGCGCTTCTCACTGTACCCAGTGCTTGTATAAATAAATAAATAAATATTAAAAAAAAAAAAAGAAAGAAAAGTAGGGGGTGCTTTTCACCAAAAAGTGGGGGACAAGGATTGCCAACGAATCAACATTCATTGTAGCTGACAACCTTCAGTTCTGAAAGTCCTGCCTTTTGTCTCACTCATGCTAAAGTTTTAATGCATTTTGTTTTGGTTTTAATCAGTGATGATGTCACAGACATATTATCAAATAAAAACCCTCACAGTCACAATGGAGAAAAGTCTTCTGACACCTCCCGTTGGTAGACGGAGTAACTCCAGTTATCACAGATGAGCTATTCCTGTCTGCCTCCCGCCAATATAAGGAATGCAGTGACAGAACATAGATCTAGGAAGGAAAAAATGACCTGTCCACGCAGTCGTCGGGCAATCGTATTGCTTATTGGGCAAAGCGCTATTGATCATTTGAGTTCCTCAGTTTATCATCGGTGCCTCCAGAATGTCAGATGTCTACTAATCACTTGCTACGGTCTCACAAAGGAAGGTCTGGACATATTAATTCCAGCCTATTAGACCTCAGGGCAATGAGTGCTGTTGAGAACAGCACATTGCTTGGAAAATAACTGAGGAGGAGTGGTGGGGAGCACTGCAGAGGTTGCAGCACCACGAGATCACACACTCATTTTTTAATGCCAAGGGAACGTGATTTTCATGCAGAACAAAGGCGTGCAATGAAACTCGATCTCCTGCTCCCCAGGTGGGGGGAACTGCACATACTCACACCTTCCAGGTGGGGGGAACTGCACATACTCACACCTTCGACTTGTCTGTAAGTCTGGGAGGAGAGTTAAACTCTCTCTGCATTGTATTTTTACAGTGTGTAATTACAAATGCCAATCCAGACCCAGCAAAGGCTGCCCTTGAATATATGAAGGCGAAACCACACTTCTCCAGGGGGAGACGTGCAAGAAAGGCAAATTGCATTATGTCACCTGCCAGGCTGGGCGGGCGCTGCACAGGGAGAGCAGGGGCAGGGAGTGCACAATTTGGAAAGGGCCATATGCATGAACGCAAGATGGGCAGGAGAAGTCTGCTCTCTGCTTAGTGCCTCACCCTCTCCCTCCCCTAAGAAAACCTCGACACAAAATAGCGAAGAGAGAGGTGTCATTAGAGAAATATACTTCATAGAAACCGAGGCCTGCTTTCTTAGAAGTGTACTTAAAGTAGGAGAGAATTTGAACATAATTTAAAATATTGTTTCCGGTCGTCCTCACATCGTGTTGTCAGAGCTTTCAAATACAAAATGAGTTGCAATTTTTTTTGGCACAAAAGGCAAAGCAAAATGAAAATCTTCCAAGAGAATGTATTCAGGAACTGAGCAAATCATGTAATACAAATAGACAAGCGAGAGGCGGCCCCAGAAATACTCAACCCAGCTCTTCATCAGTCTCTCCCCGCAGCAGAGAAGTCCAGGGGCAGAGAACCCACTGACAGAGACCTAGCGTGCTGACTCTGCTATTTACCCTCATCTTGTTTCTTTCCGTCCTCATTTGAATGAGGAAGGAAATGGAGCCCACAGAAGTTGAATACCAAATCCAAATTCAGCTGCCCAGACATGGTACCACTGGATATGAGCCATGCCTGAGTCCAAAGCACAGGTCTTCCAGCACGTCACGCTGCCCACTCTGAGAGCCACATAAGGACAGTTCAGCTGCCTGCTGTGCTGGGGTTATCAGATGACCCTACCTAGACCCCAGGGCCTGGAGGAAGTTGTCTCAGTTGAGACAAAGGGGCTCTTCCAGGGCCACTGGCCACCCTGTGTTAAGCCTTGTTTGCATCTCTGCCTGTGAGAAGGAGCAAGAGAACTTCCTGCAGGCAGGAATTCATGCCCAAGAAATGATGGATTCCAAGAGAAATCCAGCGCTCCCCTGGGTTCTTAGAAGCTGGAAAATGAAATTAAGCCATCCCCAAAATGCACACTGGCTGTCTAATCTCTGCAAGATGATGAGCAGCTATTGTTGGGGGTGAGAAGAGGTTCTGACCATCAAGGAACAGGGAGTTTTCTTAGAAGCACAGAGACACCAAAATTCAGCATCAAGTCAATGAGTCGCTGTGGCCAGTTACTAAGTGTCAGGTCCTACACTGGCCTCTGGAAGGTGACGTGAAGTCAGATGCAGCATCTGCCTTCAGGATCACTAAGTTTCATGTGGACACAGGCAGGGTGATGAGGTGCTGAGATGCCATAACACTTTGTGTGTTGAGGACAAGCCTGTAACGGCCGTAGGTGCATATCCAGGAAACCCGTGACCAAGACAGAAAATGTTCCTCCAATATCCCATGAATCCGTGAATCCTTCCAACCTCCCCGGCAGGTAGCTGCAGGTCTTGGGGCCAGGTGGGGCTGTGCACGGCAAGGGGCAGAGAACATCTGTCCTAGATGACGCAGCTCCAAGATGCCGGCACTGCTCAACCTGGGCCCACGAGTGACTCAAGCATCCTCATCTTCCACAGTCAGCAGGTTAGACACAAGAACGAGAAGTACAGACACTCCAGGTGTGGATGCTTCTGCAGCATAGCTGCGCTCAGCTCAGCGGGGACAAGGAATGTCACCCAGCCATAGAGGGTAAGGAGTTTCTGTAACTTAGCGCCAGTGCACCTGGATTCAGATATGCACTGGGGAGAAAGGGATGGAGTTCAAGTGTCCAGGCAGAAGGAACAGAAAGAATGGAGATCCAGAGGCAAGAGAAATTCTACTATGTTGGAGAAATGCAAATTCCTCTGATGGCTGGATAATAGATCATATATCCAGCAGAGCTGCTGAGTAGGGGATAGTGACAAGGAAGCTAGAGGTTTAAGGTTCCTAGTAAGAGGCTCGGGCCATCTCCTGAGGGCAGTGGGATCTTTGGGAAGGTTTCCAAGAGGGAAGAAGCATTATCAGGCTTATGCACCTAGATAACTAGCAGCACTAGGTCGAGTTTGAAGTATGGACCAAAGATCTTGACACTGAGCAGTCTGAAGATGGGAGACTTTCCAGTGGGTTGTGGTTATCACAGTTGAGTCCACTAAAGGGGAAAAACAGTAGCCTTTGAGGGACAAGTGAAAGGACAAAGGTGAGGAAAATCATTTTTTTCAAAATGGAGTCAAGTGACAGAGACCACGACGCCAGCATTAAGTCTTCACAAACGGGAGTACTGCAAAGCTGAGGATGCTTGAGAGCACTAGCGTGTGACGGCTGCAGCAGTGCCAGGTAACAAGCAATCCCCAGTCCCATGGGCTTTATGGCGTGAGGACAACTTATCCATTTTTCTCCCCCTGAGTCTTTGGGCCAGTGAGCCTGGCGAGTTGGGCTCTGGTTCACTCAATCATCTGCATTACAGAGCTGAGGCTTCAGGAGCCCTGGCTGCCCAGGACACGCCCTTCTCATGGTGGGTCAAGAGGGGGGAAGCAAATCTCTGGAGCAAATCTGTCTGCATCATGTGCCCTCATCTTCCCCGCATCTAAGCAAGCTGTACGGTCACATGCAACACATGTGGTGGGAGAGCAAGCTCCACTCTCATGGAATCGCTTTGAAGTTACCTGCAAAGTGTGAGCTGCATGATGTGATGATGGGACATGACTACAGGAAACTGATCTGCTCTGTCACGGGAAGGGATTGAGATTGGAATGGCCAGCAGTGGAAACAGGTCATAGGACAGAGGCTTGAGGTCAGCAGACTAGGGAACTAGGCAGCAGACGAGGTGAATGGAGCAGGGCACAGACCCTCAACACAGCAGTGGTGAGCCAGGAGGGCAACACACGGGGGAGTGTCTGGAGTTTGGACTAAGAGAACTTGAATGGCTATTGGAACTGATGCTGGCAGACAGAGAAAGCTAGAAGATCAGAGAAAAATGATTCCAATGCCTCCAGTATGGATCAGCAGAAGCTCTGGTGGCTCTCAAAAGAGCAGAGCTCGTTTGGAAGATTAGGAAAGAACAGTATTGTATCCAGGATGGGTCCTTCTGATTGACGTCATTTGATGTCAATGTGGAGTAACCACAGAATGTTGGGGTCAGGAAGGTCTGATCAACACCTGGGAGAACAGCCACGTCTGAAGATGTAGAACTGAGGTCCTGCCCCAAGAAGTTGAGATACCCAAGGAAGTGCATATAAGGAGAAAGGACAGAATTTTATAGAAAGAGACTAAAGGGAAGGGATGGATGAGCAAAGGATTGAGATGAGGATAGTGCTACCAGTCCATTAAAAAAATAATAACTCTGGAGACAATGATACAGAAGATGCAACTGTTCAACATAATTACTGAGATATGCCTTTGTCCACGTTAAATTACTTTGAAATTTTAAAAACAGATTGCATTTGTGTGGCTCTGCAGAACACAATCTGTATAACAAAAGCACGTAAGGATATGAATTTATGGTTGTTACAAAGCTAGCAGGAAAAGCTGCAGTGGGAGTGTTAATGAAAGAGTCATCTGTTATGTGTGAAAATAAGCAACACACATTTGCTGTGATGGGGCGACCCTTACGAAGCTTCACTGCAGCAAAGTGACAAATCTAAGCAGAGAAACTTTCCAGCCAAGAGGGAGAAATGTGATGAATTCTTTTAATTTTCTTTAAACTCCAATGTTCCCTTGCATATGCCAGCATCACCAGCAGAAAACAAAATTGCCTGTGTGTTGGTGTGCACTTTTTACAAAATTAAGTGAAACTGCTTAATGTATTAGCTAATCATCAAGTCATCAATGACCATATCATGAGTGATATCAGGTCTGAGTTATCTCACAGAATCTGATCGGACAATGGACACATGCCCCAATGAGGCAGCGTTCATTCATTATGTGAGAAATTCAACCAAGACCGACAATGACTTGCTCACGATCATGCAGCTCGATGGCCAATTGCCCTTCTAATCGTTGCTGGTGTCCTCCCTATTATACCAGATATTAATTACACATATAGCTCCACTGCCTCCCTCCATACCCACACAGCAACGAGACCTTCCTTGCCTACCAGATAACATCGAACATCCCTTGCGGTGAATACCAGAGTCTGCGTGATCAGCCCTCTACTTACCATTCCAATCCCAACATGCAACCCTCCCCCCGATAGGCTCTCAGTCTCCAGACCCATGCGGGGGCCATATGGCTTGTTTGGAGACATTCTAATAAGCCATGCTTTCTAATTCTTTCATTTTAATTGAAGCTTTTATTGAGGTATTTGTAGATTCACATAGAAGAAGTAATATATGAAATAAAGAATAAAAATTCAGGTCATGACTCCCTCCCCAGTCCAGGACTTGTTAGTCACGCAGACAATGCTCTTTGAGCATCCAACAACTAGATCTTTTAATTTTGATTTACTTTTGATCTTTTCACAAAGGACACTCTTCTGTTGCACATCAGCAAGTGAAGAACTGTCTTTGATCATTTCGATGCTACAGAACTTTGAACAATACAGAAAAAAGCAGCTCACATCAAACCAACCTTGGAATGGCCCTGGGCTACTGTGGCAGTCACAGGCCTCTTTTCACATGGTGACAGTGTTATAGTTGAAGCCTGGATGTTCACCACAAAGTCACCGACACGTTCATGAAAGCTCAGGGATTTTGGAGATGTTGAGGCATCATCAAGTTCCTCATGGCAAAGTGGAAAACAGCCAGGCTATTGCTTAGAACTAAGGTATTAAGCCATTTCCAACAGCACTTGCTAAGAATACAGAGTAGGTAGATTTTCAGTAGGTAGATTTTATAACTGTAGCCATGTGATATTTTTTCATGAAATTCCCATTAGCTCTACCATTCTAGTTTTGTGTTTGATAATCATTACTTGGAGAAAGGTAATGCTGAAAGAATGCTGAAAGAGTGTTCTACGGTTTCCATTTCCACACCTCGTGACGATGACTAATTCATAGTGATAATAACAAAGTAATTCCCTTAATATATATACATATACATATTTCTTCCCCTTTATTGCTCATTCCAGTTACACTTCTGTTTCCACAGAAAACAAACTGGCAAGAGAGAAATAGCAACTATTATCAAACCTGTCCCCACTGAGGCCATCCATCTATTGCAGCAGTAGCAGCTTCTAGAATTCTCTTTAGGGCTCGCCTTGCTAACGAAGACTGCACTTCTGCTTTGGAACCCCACACTTCTGTTCACAATGTTGTCTAATATAAAAGACCCTCCCTCTTCTGCCCTTCCTCAAAACCAAATCTTGTTCCAGTCAACAAGATTTGCTCTCTCCCCCAACACCTAGACAATTGCTACCGTAAAATCAAGGAATCTCCAAATGGGAGAATCCTAAATGTCTTCACCTGACCTCAGGTGCTAACGTCCAGATAACATCGAACATCCCTTGCAGTGAATACCAGAGTCTGTGTAATCAGCCCTCTACTTACCATTCCAATCCCAACATGCAACCCTCCCCCCGCTAGGCTCCCAGGCCTCCAGACCCGTGCGGGGGCCATATTGCTTGTTTGAAGACATTCTGATAAGCCATGCTTTCTAATTCTTTCATTTTAATTGAAGTTTTTATTGCAATATTTGTAGATTTGCATATATTATAAGAAGTAATATACAGAATAAAGAATAAAAATGCAGGTCATGACTCCGTCCCCAGTCGATGGGTGTTTGGTGAACTGCATTCCAATGCTAGTGTGTTGTAGGCATGAAGATGCAACAGTGTGGGGGAGAGGGGTGAGACACACATTCCACACCCCCAGAAGCTTCACTGCTTGTGTCCTCTGGAGCTGAAATCTCTGATCCTTTGGGCTACCCCTAGTTCTCACAGAAGAGCCCTTCAAAGGCTCATCAAGGTGACTCTGTCCCTACTCTATCTTTAATCCCAATGTCTCCAACTTTATTGTGTTTTTACTACCTATTTACATGTCTCCTTGAGGAAAATGTGAGCTTCTAGAAGCCCAGGTTCATGGCTTATCTCTATTCAGCCAGCACAAGGTTTCTCTAACTCAACACACTTGGCTGGATGACCCTTTATTCTTTGCCATGGGTGGTGATCTCTTTACTCTGGCACCTGTAGCAGCGTCCCTGACTGCCACACACTACATACCAAGAGCAACCCCCTCTGGAAGCGACAACTGAAAGTGTTTCTAGACATTGGCCCAGTATCCTTAGGGGCAAAATCACCTCCCATAGAGAATCAGTGTTCTTGCTCTTCACTGGGGGAAGGGCCACCTGTTCAGCTCACAAGTACAATGTGATATATACCATTTGCAAAATCTTTGAAGCAAACTGCTTCGCCGATGCTCATGATAGTTTTTAAATTGTGTGTCGTGTCTAGTTTCTAGTTGAGATTAGAACCTGGATAGTGTGACTGTAAAACCAGCACTCTGCACCTACCATGTCGTCTTGGGAAAGTTCCTCAATATCCCTGATGCTCTGTTTCCTCATCTGTGAGATGAAGGAATGCAAGCACAGAATGTTGGGATGAGGCTTAATGGGATAAATCTGCACCTATGGGCTCAATAAAAGTTTTTCAACATCATTATTTCCAACAGGTAGAGATTTTTGCTTGAGGCAGGGTCATGGCCAAGTTGATGTTCAATTCATTAAAAAGAATTTTTATCAGGAAAGATTATATCTCATTTTTGGAAACTCAAAGGTATTAAAAAGTAGACTTGGTACCACTGGACCATCATCGCACCAGCTACATAAAAACAGCCTCTCTGTGACAACAGAGACTTAGGCCACATGCACAGATGAGCAGAGACAAGAAGATAAAGATGGGAAGACAGAGATAGAGACACACAGAGAATGAGCCCATAGCTCCAGATGTGCATGGAATTAGTTGCACCCTTCGACTCTCTAGCATTTGAATGAGTAAATTCCCTCCTAGACTTAAGCAAGGTAATGATGAGATTTTTTTCTCCATCCCTTGAAAGAAGTCTCACTAACACAGGTCTTCAGATGACTGTTCACACTCACCCTTGAATCATAAAGTAATGACAGAGGTCACCAATAGCTTCAACTACTTCAAAATCAACAGATGCTTGTTGAGGACTTACTATGTGCACCAGGTCACCCCACAGCCTTTATTGAATTAAACAATGCTGACATTTCTAATAACAAAGGAGTCCCCATTCGAATGATAAATTATCTGGTCATGTTATTTAATTAGCACCTACTATATATAAAACCTTTTCCTCTACTGGAAACAAGATGTTTTCCTAACCTTTTTTCTGTGGAGGGTGGGCAGGATAAATAAGTAAGCTGAAGAGATGACATATGGAGGCATAAGCAAAGTTCTTTGAGGCCAAACTGAAGGATAAAAGAAGAAATTCCCGTGTCAGAGACAAATGTGTCTCCCCATGTTGATGCTCAGGGTAATTGTGCACATGCACCTGTCGATTTTAATACACTCTGATCAAAAGGAAGTCTAGATAGAAAGCTACAAAAATCAACATGAATCCATGAGAATCATGAGCAAAGTATGCAGCCAGCACAAGCTGTGGAGAAACCCCGTCCCATCACTGTGTGACGAATCCCGTATGTGACGAATCCCGTATGTGACGAATCTCGGTTCTCACTGAGTGTTCACAAACTGGGCGTGTGAACGTGAGCAGCATGGAGCTGGGATGATGACTAAAACCAGAGAGTGACTTTAAAAGAGCAGAGAGGATGACTCACCCCACCACAAGGCCATTCAACCCTGAGTAAGTGTGGGACTAGCAAGTCTTCTGAAAATATACAAAGATATTTTCTTCTCAAGCTATATCCTTGCCCCCTCATGTCATGGCTTTGGCTGCTCCTCCATGGTCCCCCCACAAGTGGAAGTTTCCTCCACCAACTACTATTTTCCATGACCCAACAGCTTTCTCATTTACCATTTCTCCATCCACTTGCAAGAGAAGTAAATCTTCTTAGGCAAATACCACAAGTTACAGATTAACAAACCAAGCTGCTGATCAAATTTATATACTGACTATGGGGAAAAGCACATTTGAACATGGAGAGAAAATGTGTTGTCACAAGCAAACGTGTCTCTCACCCTGCACATCCACTCCCGGGAAGCAGAATGTGCTCCCGTGACAAGAATGGGGATTTCCATAGACTTGGAGGTGCAGAGTGCTTTACTTGCACCCCTAATTTGACTTACTCCTCTGCTGTGTTAGGGTGCTGATGTTCTTACCTTCTTCACTTTGGATGAAGAAACAGAGGTTCTGACCAGTTAAGGAATTTGACCCAAGTTACAAGCTAGTAGGGCATGGAGTTGGCCTCAGGCCCAAGTCCCCTGACCTCGCACCCCATCATCTCTCCACCCCACCTGTTTACATTTTGAGCCTTAACTTTGAGATGGCAGGTGGTATCCCTCTGGAGAATTTCAGAGGTCAAGATGGATTAAGAAGTGGGGAAGGGGTTTGAAATGATAACATACCAGTAGCCACTTCCCACTGTGTAACCAAGGGGGGCCCCTGAATGGATGGTTGATAAGGCAGAGTCTGAGCCTCACCCCACCAGCGTCCGCAGAACAGCGGTTGACCAGCAGCCCTCCTGGTCGCACCCTGACAACTGTATCAAGAACCTGCTGACGAGTGTATATCAAATATCAAATAAGACCCAGGGCTGAACCCTAGTGTCTAGAGTCACCAAAACCAGACCCCACATCCTCTGATGGTTATTTCATTTCAATCATTCATTTATATCTCCTTGTTGAAGAGTTTGGTTAGTTATGTTTGCTTTTGGCAACACTGCACTTGAGAAATGGGATCTCTTATGGTCTAAGGGGGAGGGAAATTGTCCAGATTCTCAGCAGTAGAGTCACTATGGAGATATCGGGGTGTATTGAATTAAGAAAAAAATGAGCAAGCTTTTTAGGGTGATTTCATGAAGGCCATAGTAAGAACTCACAGACAACCCTGATCTGCTGTGAGTTTGCTTTGGCCACTGGGAAGTGTTGGTCGCAAATGGCCAGTGTGGAACTCTTGGCTCTCTGCTCCAGCTCAACCACAACCAACCTCTTCTTACGACCTTTGTCCACCCATCGGTGATTGATTCTATTTCTACTTACAACACAATGGCCGTTGTTCAATCCTCCCTCCTGAGAAATGCAGGCCACCTCAATGGAGTTCACAGACTCACAGTCCGTGCAGGTCATCTTGGGGTCTGCTCCTGCAGGTGGGGAACTCCATCACCTGTGCATTTATTTTGTTAGTCTGTCCCGGAGCTGCTCTCACTTGCCCCCTGGAATAACTGTGAGGAGTATGTCCAACTCCCCTGAGTGACATGCAGGACTTCGTGCAAAATTCATCTGCCTCCCTTTGGTTTCCTTCTTGATCCAATAAAAGGACTAAACTCCAGAAGGTCTGTGAGATTTTTCAGCTTTGCTGTTCCCTCTTTGCCCATGACAAACCACTGAATGCTATGCAGGGCTAGGAAAATGGAATGTGATATACACCATTACATTGAGAACTATCAATTCTCTGATTTAAAAAAAGGAGAGAGAGAGAGAAGGCCAACATGAAAACATGCACAATCAAAATAAATTAATTTTTCCACAAACTTATAAAATTGCTGCCTTACCACAAAGTCAATTGAATGCAAGGCACAATACCATAAAAGATATACTATGTGGTGTGTTCCCTCTAAATAGTGCTCTTAAAATGGTTTATATCCTTGAGCACCAGTCTCATCGCTCCAAGTGTCACTGTTTTCTGCAGGGTACACAACTCTGAGATTTTGACAAACGGGAAAAGAAAGTGTCGGTGGACAGACAGCACATAACTACAGCTACCAATACTTTGTGGGGGTGCTCTAGACACCCCTGATGCTATAGGGTCAGTGAAAAGCTCATAAGGTAGGTAATACTCTGCCCGCCCACACACATATCACTCTTCTGCTCTGGCCTTGGCACAAAAACCACATCCTGGTTTTTTTTGTTTTGTGGTTTTTTTTTTGCCTGAAAGTAAATCAGATGTCTTCTACCTCCACTTACTCATTCTGAGCACAGGCACTGATGCCAGAACTCACGCAGGCTTCCCCCAGGACCTAGGACCAATCCAAGCAGCGCTGGATGGGCTGAAGATGAGCTGATGGCCAGTGGCCCCACATGCGTTTACGAGCGCCCATCTCTCAGCATACCAAGAGGCCCAGGCCTCCTTGTTTTCCTCTTCTATTGTGGATATATGCAAAACAGTAAAATTGTAATTGCAAGAATTGTATACCCTCATTGAGCCCATTGGCTTTAAATGCAGAGTGCTATGATTCTTGTTGTTTATTATCAGAACTAAAACTCCTTCGTGTGTTTTGAAAGAAGGCAATGAAACAGCAAAATTGGGATGCATAAGTCCATTTAATTATTGTTTACAAGTCTCTGTGAAGCAGCATGCCAAGAGTTTGCTTTGCCTCCAGCCTGTATTCCACATGGAGGGCCCCAGCCTCCTCCCTGCCAAGGAGTTTGAAGAGTCCTGCCAGGTTTTAAGCAAGTCAATCCATCAAACTAGAACTAAGTGAGAATGAGCCCAATGAGAGACTCTCCACAACAGAAATGGAAGGATGAGGCCTGGATGGTCTTCACGCTGGACATCTCCTGGGAGATGACTGAAGTCCTAGGAAGCCAGAGTCTGCAGTCAGGAGGATATGCTTTGCCTGCCTGTTGTAACAGATGGCCACATGGTCCCTAACTAATAAACAGGCTGCAAGAATTCGAGACTGGGGAAAGAAGGTGCTTGATCACCAAGAGATCCCGCTCAGTCTTACCTACGTGGCATCAATATCCTTTTCTTAGTACACAAACTAGATTCCAACCCCTATTCTTCCTTCCAGATCATCAGGTTCCAAAGAGAATCTTCCTACACATTCGTTCTAATTGAGCACAGAAGACTCTCGAGCATCTGCAAGAATTTCATGGTTTTGCCAATAACAAAATCAGACAAGGGCCACAGCAACATCAAGAGGGGTTTCCATGCTCTGGAAAATTGATCAAGCAGATGTAAGATCTCAATAGACACCACACCAGAGAAGATGCATGGCTGGCAAGCAAGTATGTGAATCAGCCAGTGATCAATTATCACTATACACTTATTAGAATACCTGATTTCTTAAAAACCTGCCAGTGCCAACTGTGGGCAAGAATATGGAGCAAGAGGAGCTCTTGTTGCTGGGTACAGCCACTTGGAGGACAGTTTGTGGTTTCTTACAAAGCTAGTCTTATGGTACAACCCAGCAACTGTGCCCCGGGTTTTTTCCTAACTGACTTGAAAATTTGCCTATGAATCTTCATAGTGCCTTTATTCATAATCACCCACAACTTGGAGCAACCAAGGGGGCCTGCAGTAAATGGACAAATAACTGATGGTATATCCATATAATGGAATATTATACAACCATAAAAACGAATGAACTGTCAGACTATGAAAAGATATAGATAAATCTTAAATGTATATTGCCCATGAAAGAAGTCACTATAAAAAAATGTATGAATTGTGACTTTAATTATAAGACATTTTGGAAAAGGCAAAACTAGAGTAAAGACAAAAAAATCAGGGTTCAGGAGGTAGGAAGGTAGGCTGACTGACTATTTGAAGCGCAAAGGGTTTGAGGATGGTGAAATTATTCTGTTTGATTCCATACGTCTGGGCACATGATACATGCATTTGTCAAAACATGAAAGTACAGAGCACAAGAGGAAACCCTGATGGAAGCAAAATTTTCAAGGCATTTATGAAGTTGGAATTTCTAGGAAGGAACATGGAATGTGACAATTTCTTTTGTGAATGTACAAAACAGCTTGTGTGGAAGAGGTGTGGGAGAAAGAAAATAATCTAAGTAACATGACAAATAGGTGGAATCTACACAATCAAAAGAAAAATAAATGGCACATAAGCCTGTCCTGCTGTTGGCGATGTTCTTTCCATGAAGGCAAGTTCACAGTTCTGATCTCACTCTTGTATTCCAGAGCTAATTGATGCAGTGGGTGGAGGCCAGAGGCCGGGCTCAGGTTTCTCACTCTTGCAGAGGGAGTTTTCCAGTCAATATGGAGAGAAGCTACTATGAGTCACGAGTGATGGATCAGAGTAATTAGTAAGATTCGTGATGACCTTAATGCAGACATAGACAGTTGCCTGCAGAGGTATTTATGGAGAGGTGGGTCTATGCAGGTCAGCACACACAAACCCTGCTGTCAGCTGAGAGGGTCTAAACACAGTACCCAGTAGTCAGGAGCATTCCTAACACCCTAACACAGTTCTTGGTCTCTCAAACCGTTCTCTGACGAAGAGCGTCATGGCCCATTGGAGAAAAGGCTAATTCTAGAATGGGAGCAGGAGATACATAAGCCAGACATTAGGCAACATCTGTAGCTACAGAAAGTAAGGATGGTGGGAGCCAAAGGGACCCAGGGACAGCTGAGAGAGCTCCCAAAGGTGCAATCTGAGCAACTAATTTGAGTAATTTGGGATTATTATTCAAAGTGTAAAATAAATATCCATGAATCCATACTGATATAAATGGTTGAATACCTGAATAAATAATAAATGCTGAGGAAGAGATAAATCTCCATGCAGAATTCTAAATCACTTATGCAGATGAACCTCTTGGCTCCCCAGAGGGTGAGTGTGTCCCGCACACAGTGGCTTCCTTAAAAAATGTAGCCTGGAAACCGGGGAAATAAGAGCAATGGTAAAGTGACATGAAACGCACTCGGCCAGATGCCCAGCCCGACACCCAGCTTGCCCGCGCCGACAGCCCCAGCACTCGCTACATCTGGGATGTGCCGAAAACCCGCTTTACCCCAGGGGTGTTGTGTCCCCAAACCCAAACCTCATTCTCTTCATGAGAAGACACCAAAAAATCGCAACTGAAGATCTTGCTTCCAAATATTTAAGCAGGACGTCCTCGCAACATGTCTGCTCAAGGCTGTGTCTGCGCTGCCGAGATTGAAGGGAAGAGAACCTGACTGTCGAGGGGGCGTCCAATAAACTTGAGCTCAACCAACTGGAAGCGCAGATGAGGACGTTGCGGGGACTTTCCAGAACACCTGCGGCAGCACCTCCCTGCACAGCGGCTCTGCTGAAATAAACTATGCGGTGGGAAGACTCAGCAATTGCCCAAAGGGACGGATTTTAACAAAAATACCTCCACGTAAAAAGGTTCCCATGCACCCTTACCCCTGCATGTGCACATGTGCACACACGCACACACACACACACACTCTCACACATACTCACACTTGCACACACCCACATCACTTGCTCACCCTCATGTTCACTCACATAATCACTTGCACCACTCCAACTCTCTCACTCAAACTCGCACACACATCCCATACAGTCACAAACACACACACTCACACACTTTGAGAAGAAACCAGGCCACCAAAGAAGTTGCATATCAGAATGGAAAAAAAAAATAAAAGATAAACATTTGCACATAAAATATTAAGATCATTCTTCCCTACAAGGGAGAAAGCACCGTTGACTTTCTGAACTCGAAGCCCTGGGGTTAATGAGAGGTTGAACGTGCCGTCCAGCGCTCTCCAGCCCAAGCCCTCCCCCTCTGAGCCTTTTGTTCTTTTTTCACGACAAATGTAAAACCTGCTCCAGCCAGTCTGGGGACAACTCGGTTATTGATCTTCCAAAACCCATTACTTGTGAGGTGGCCTCTTGGATGCACGCTGAATAGGTCACTTCTGCCTGGATGTGTTGAAAGCCCCACGCGCGCCTAGAATGAAGTTCACGGGCAGAGACATCAGGAGAGAGGAGCCAGGAGGGAATCCGGGACCCTCCCACACCCACTCACTCCCTGCTGGGCCAAGCGACAACTTCCCCTGCCTTGACCGCTGAGGACGCACTCAAGGCCCGGTGGACGGCGCGACGAGGCCGGGAGCGTCCCAAGCGGCATCTGCCCTCCTAGTGCTGTGCCAGCGGCTGGAGCCCAGCCCGGAGGACACTGTGGCACACGTGTCCCCCCAGCTGTCGGGCGCTCCTCAGCAGGAAGGTCCCTCGATGGCCCAAGTTTCAGCTCGGGATCCCCAAGGAGGTCTTGAGACAGACACTAGCACGAAACATGGCCCGAGAAAGTGACCCTCAGTACCCAAAGCTGCGGGGTCGGGGGGATTGTGTGCAGAGCTGGGGTCAGGCATCACCAGCCCCCAACTGCCTCTCCGTGAGCGGCCGAGACGGGCTCCCGCTCCCTTCCTAGGCGTGTTCACTGCTGGGAACAGGGGCGCTGGCGGGGCCTGCAGCCCTAGCTCCCCGCCACGCGTCTGGGAAAAGCCAAGGGAGTCACAGTAGCGCATGGGGTGGGGTGGGAGGGAGACAGGTTACCCCAAGCCCTCTCCTAAAACCACCCACCCCCTGAGCCCCGTTCTTTTCCCTTTCGCTATAACCACGGAGGGCAGAATAGGCACAAAATAAAACGTCGTTGTGTTAAGCCACCGAGACTGTCATTACTCCTTATGCCCGTTCGTTCACGCACCCAACACGCCGAGACGGGAATGGCTCAAAGGGAAAGGAGTGGTCAGTGGCCAGTGCTTCTGGGGTCAAAAGACAGGGGAACAGACGATGGGATATACAGAAAATGCCAGTGACTGTGCCAAGGACAGTGTAGGGGACAGGAGGGCAGAGGGACCACCCTGGCACGCGTGGAGGAGACAGGATGATCCTTTGGGCCTGGCTCTGCTGGCACACCGCCCTGGGCGGTCACTCCACACGCTCGACTTCTCCCCAAAACTGGCGAAATACCATGATCTGTGCTCGAGAACCCTGATCAGGTCAGAAGAAGCCGAAATGAAAAGCCAGTGTGGGAACAGCATCTGGAAACCTACAAACGGCTGGAGAGGGATTCATTCTGATTCAGGAAATCAATGCTGCACCTTTATTTTGTTCCTCGCAGTGTTGTCAGCCCTGGAGAGGCCCCGGCGCTAAGAAAGACGCAGGCTCCAGGACAGCTGTCTGGGAGGAACCAACCACAAGCAAACAAATGCCAGAGGACGGCAGGCGGCCAGTCCTCTGGAAACTAGCAGGGGATGGAGTAAAATGGGAAGTGAGAAATGCGCTCCTGTGGATCGTTCCTTTGATAATTTTTTCTGTAAAGAGGAGCAGAAAAAAACACAGCAGGAGCTGGAAGAGGCGTGAGGTCAAGAGCAGAAGATAGAGAGACAGGATGGCAATGCAGAGCAGGGAGCCAGCCAGAGAGGGTGGTCAAAATACCTTTTTGAAAAGATATTTAAGAGAAGAATTAAAGGTGGAGAAAGAACGGGTCATGTGAAGAGCGAGGGGTTCCAATTCCCTGTGACCATGACGTACCCCGTCAGCTTCAATTCTATCTTCTCTCTCTCTCTCTCTCTCTCTCTCTCTCTCTCTCTCTCGCTCTCTCTCTCTCGCTCTCTGTCTTCCATCTCTGATGGTGAGCTGGCTCCAGCAACAGCCAGGCTCCAGGGATGTGGGGGGACCTCAACAGACGCCCACACAGGAAGCCCCAAGAAGCCGGCAGCCCGGACACCGGGGTTCCAGCGCTGGCCACTTGAGCACAGCACACTCCAGGCCTTACTAATGCAATTTCCCCGTCCCTAAGCCAGGGAGGGGCGGCCTGGTGGTGATCAATACCCTTCCTGTGATGATAAACAAAGACAGATGAGCCCGTGAGGCCCGGCCGGGGCCTGCAATCACCACCTTCATCTGCATCAATTACCACTAATGAACCCGCAGCAGCGTGTCCTGCCAGCACAACCTCTGCGCGGCCTCCTCCGGGCTCTGCGGGCAGCTCGGTGGGTTTCTCTGCCCTCACCCCGACTCCTTCACGCCCCCCGCAGCAGGTTTCAGGCTGTGGAGCCTCTGACGCCCTGACAGCTCCCCTAATGGGATGCTAAGGCCCCTAGCTCATGGTGAGGCTGTCTCGGGAGCCAGGACTGCCAGCTGATGGGCTGGTGCCCAGGGACAAGGGAGCTGCCGCGCCTGCAGGGAGGTGCGCTCAGGTGAGCGACCCTGCTTTCAAAGCTTCTACTTAAAAGCCAGGCAGCAGGCAGGCGGCTCAGACAGCCCCTGGGCCTTCAACACACCCGGGATGTATGGAGGTGCAGGTGCGGGGAGCTGGGCACTTCCTGCGCTGAGATGTCGCTCAGGGCCGCTGGGCTCCCCTCCCGTGCTGCAGGGTTACGCTGACAGGACATGGTCATAGTTTCGCAGCGCCCATGTCACCTCCGGATCCTTCAGGACCCCCCTTTTCTGGACACTGTGTGGCCCCAGCGGCTGCTGAGCTTTGACTGTGAACAGTTCAGAGCTGTGGGTTCTCTGAAGGACCCTGAGCCAAACAGCCGCCTCCCTCCACCACCACCTGCCCCCGCCAATGACTGATGCGGGCGGGGCTCCCGAAACGGGGGTCCCTGGGGCATGGCGTGGGGTCCCACTCCAGTCTTCACCTAAAAGCACATCCTACTTAGCACCCCCTCTTCCCCTGAGCACAACCTCCTCCTGCCACCCCCAAACCAAATCGGTGGAGTAAGAATCCCCGCTGCAGGCTCCGCTTCGGGGGCTCTGGGTAAGTCACCCTCAGCGCCAGATCCCAGCAGCCCTGCGTCCCCCTCAGCCTCTGGGGCTGCTTTGGAGCTGGACACAGGACTAATGCCAAGCCAACGGCAGCCCTAGCTGGTGCAATTATTAAAATCATTCTTTTGGATATACGGGATGGAGGGGTGAGGGGCTAGGCTGAGGGGTGGTGAGCGAAGCACAGTCTAAGGAGGGCGCCCAAAACAGTGAGGCGTCTGGGGGTGTGAGCTGGGGCCGGCTGTGGAAAGCAGCACTGTGGCTCCTCTGAAAACCACCACCAGGACAGGAGCCAGGAGCACAGTGGCCGCCCTGCTCCCTTGGCCTCTCCCTGTTGGCTACACCTGCCTTGTCCATGGCCACAGCTGGACAGAGGTGCCCGCGCCTGCGGATGCGACACAGCCAGGGAAGCTGAGGCAAAGGAAGCAGCAGTGCAGCTTCAAGAGATTCAAGAGGCTGAATCAGAAACCAAAACCTTCCAGCACAAAGAAAACCCAGGACCGGAGCGCTTCACCGGCAAATTCTACCAAATATTTCAAGAAAAATGAACACCATCCTCTTCAAAGTCTTCCAAAATACCAGGGAGGAGAAAGGCATGCAAATTCATTCTACGAGGGCAGCAGCACCTGACAGCAAAACCAGGTGAGAATCCCACAAGAGGAGGAAACTACAGACCCCGAGGAATAGAGGCGCGAAAATTCTCGACAAGATATTAGTAAACCAAATTCAAGCATATGTTAAAAGGATTTACACCGGGACATAAGGATGGTTCAAGAAAGGCAAATCAATCAATGCAATACATTATTAAATCAAAGAAATAAAACCTTAAAACCACATGGCTATCTCAGTAAGGGGAGGAAAAAGAACTTTGACATAACAACAGCCTTTCCCAATAAAAACCCTTAACACACACAGTATCTCAGGATATACCTCGATGGAACAAAGGCTGCGTACACAACCCACAGTTAACATATTATACTCGGCGCCAAATTGAAAACTTTTCCTCTAAGATTAGGACAAAGCAGGATGCCCATGTAACCATCCCTACCCAATTCAGTGCCGGAAGTCCTAGTAGAACAATTAGATAAGCCAAGTACATAAAAGGATTTCAAATTGGAAAGGAAGAAATAATGTCGTCACACTCTGTTATGATTTTTATGTATAGAAAAATCCCAGAGTCAACCAAAGACTGTTAGAACTAATCCATGATTTCAGTGAAGTTGCAGGATACAAAATCAACATAAAGAAACTATAATCCTTTACACAACCAATGATCATCTGGAAAAGAAATAAGGAAAACCCTCCCATTCACAATCACACCAAAACAATAAAATATTTCAGAATATTTCCCCAGGAAGCAAAATATCTGCACACAAGAAGCTACAAGACTTTAGCGAAACAAATCTAAGACACAAACAAATGGGTACATCACGTGTTCGTGTAGCAGAAGAGTGAATATTGTCAACGGCCCACACTGCCCAAAGCCTTGGAGATTCAACACAATCCCCGTCAACATACCAATGACATTCTTTACAGAAATAGAAGAAACAATCCTAAAGTTTGTAACAAATCAATGAAAAGGGGTGAAAATAAACAC
Organism: Talpa occidentalis; assembly: GCF_014898055.3. Taxonomy (NCBI): domain Eukaryota; kingdom Metazoa; phylum Chordata; class Mammalia; order Eulipotyphla; family Talpidae; genus Talpa; species Talpa occidentalis. The sequence goes on from NW_023600993.1 coordinate 4,097,761, forward strand.
TGCTGGAGGTCTTCACTCCCGACTGTCATTTTTAAAGGGACCTGGGTGTTGCTTTTCATAGCGGCTGCACCAGTTCACACTCAGACTCTGAATTGTTTCGGTCACCCCCCATTAGATTATGCACAGGAGGCACGTGCTTCACTCACCCCAGTCCCAGGGCCAAAGAGATCATCCCAAAAGTTCCAAAGGAATGACTTGAATAATTCCACCAGATAGGGCTAAGTGAGACAAGTCAGAGGGGAGAAGTCAAATGCCACCTGGTAACACTAACATGCACGAGCTAAACTACAACAGCAAAAAGCCAAACTCACAGAAACAGAGTGGAAAGTGGTTGCTGGGGGCTGGGAAGTCAGAGAAAGAGAGAGAAGTTAGAACAAGGTACAAACTTCCAGCTACAGGATGAATAAGGTCTGGGCATCTATAGTGGATAACACTTGTTTATAATTGAAATTTACTGGGCAGATCTTACATGTTTTCATGCACACACACACACACACACACACACATTAAATATGGGAGGCACAGGCTATATTAACAACCTAGGTAGAGGGGAGAGTCCTTCCATACTGTCTACCTTAAAAAGTACTCAGTCATCAAGATAAATATTTTTAATTCCATATTTTTAAAAATCAAAAGTAATGCAAAAATTTCAAGATGAAAATACAGAATTTTAAAAATAAAGATAGAATCGGTATTGTGCTGATTTTTCCCTTCACCACAGGCTCCAAATCAGCTGAGCATAACCCTGCCTTCACTGGAGAATCCAGCCAAGACAAAGGGAAACAGATCCAAGAGATGTGGAGAGATGGATCCCTGTTTACATAGAAACCACCACATGGGAGAGTGGTGAGAATTAAATAAATGAATCCATGTAAAGCTTTTAAACCGCTTAGCTCATAATAAGCTCAATATAAATGTTGTTTATGGCTGCTAATACTGTCTCTCCTGCTACAATCAATCTCTACTGCTCTGAACAACAATTTCTTTCTCTCTTCACCTTTCATGTTCTGCTCAGTAACAAGGGAGTGTTGTTGATAGTTGTGTAAGGTTGGATAAATGGATGGATGGATGGATGGATGGATGGATGGATGGATGGATAGATGGATAGATGGATGGATGATGGATGGATGATGGATGGATGATGGATGGATGATGGATGGATGGATGGAGGATGGATGGATGATGATGGATGGATGGATGGATGGATGGATGGATGACGGATGGATGGATGGATGATGGATGGAAGGATGATGGATGGATGGATGGATGGATGGATGGATGGAGGATGGATGGATGATGGATGGATGGATGGATGGATGGATGGATGATGGATGGATGGATGATGGATGGATGATGGATGGATGGATGGATGGATGATGATGGATGGATGGATGGATGGATGGATGATGAATGGATGATGGATGGATGGGTGGGTGGCTGGACGGATGGGTAGATGGATGGATATAGATTCTTATCTCCTTGGGGTAGGAAATAATCTATTAGTTTTTACTTGCACCCCTTTTCCAAAAACATAGGAGTCAGTTCGATGCCTCATATGTGTAATTTTCCACTGTGTTTGAGGAAAGAAAGAGAACTGGGCCAAGAGGCTGAGAAAACATGAGTAAATTACAGGTGATGCATTTTCTGTTGAGCCTACATCAAATGGTTGAGTTAGGTGTTGTGGTGTTTCTCACCGTGCGTTCACTGGTCTCTCAGTTGGAGATCTCATAGTTTTGATGACAGGGCATACGGCTCCCTCACACCTTCCCTCATTCAAATCCTGCCAGTCCTTTAGACTTAGTTCACCTTCTGCCTTTTCCTTGAATTACCCCCGTACGCCCAGCAGCCCAGCCCTCTCTGCATCCTTCTTGGCAAGCTGAGGACCCTGTCGATGGCAGACACCTTACATCAGTCTTTCTCTGGTTCTTTAATCCTTCCTCGCTGTGTGACCTTAGACAAGATACCTGACCTGGCAGGTTTTGCCCTTTCATCCTATCTCCTCATTTTGGTAACAGATGGCATGACTTCAGATGTCCTTCCTGCCTCAAATTCTGTCTCTATGGTTCTCTTTCTCCAGCCTTCCACATCTCGGTGCTGGTGAGAGTCAGTCAGCCTTTACCAAACTGCTCGGTACTTGTTGATTTGTATCAGGACCCTAGAGTTACTCCTTAAAGAGGATTTTTAGTTTAAGATGCAACACTAACTTACATGGAAGAAAAATGTGTTATACTTAAATCACCTCTCAGCTCCCCAGAGCTGAAAGCTTTGAGGTAATTGTCTCATTAATTCTTATGTACTTTGCAGGATAATTTTTTTTTAAATCTCAAGAATACAAACTTTCCTCAGAATTCACCTGCTAGTTGGGGCGAATTCAAGAGAAGAGATAAAGGAAAAGATTCCTGGTTCTCAGTCTCAGTGACCCTTGTCACTGCCAACCTCGGCAAGGCTGGCGTGATTGAGACTTATTCCTGGTCAATTTGTAGAAACTATTCTGCAGGCGATACAAAACATCAGATGATGCAAACTTTAGATTCAATTTATCTTTGCAATGCAATATGTGCCAAATGATGTAATGGGGTAAGAGTTCAACTCCATAACTCAAAATCCTCAGCTCAAAATCCTAAATGTAACCACTCACCAGTTATAGACTTTGAAAGTCTTATTCAAAGAATACTTGAATTTAGGGCCTCCCTGGTGGTGCAAGGGGTTAAGATGCAACCTACGAAGCTGTCCACACACAGCCACTGCAGCACAAGTTCCATCCACAGCCAGGGAGCTACCCACATGGTGCAGCAGAACTCCCCTGCTTCCCTGCTGCTCCCCTCAGCAGTGTATTTCAGTCAGTCTTCCTCTTCTGTTCCCCACTCTGTCTCTGGTGAATCCTCTTACCCCCATACCTCTGGCCTGTACCCCAGTTTGTGCATGCATAAATAAATAAATCTTAAAAAAAAAAAGAATACTTGAATTTATTCCAGTGGTGTGTGATATTTAAATGAGAATGCATTAAATTACTTAACCCAGGCTGTGAAGCTGTCCAAAGCCTCAGCGCGCGGGTTCAATCCTGGCTGGCCAGGGAGAAACCCACATGGCGTGGCAGACCTCTCCTGTCTCACCTGCTGCTCCCCTCAGCAGTGTATTTCGTCAGTCTGCCTGTTCTGTTCCCCGCTCTGTCTTTGGTGAATCCTCTCACCCTTCTGCATATCTGGCCTGTACCCCAGTTCTTGTATAAATAAATAAATCTTTTAAAAAAATATTTACTTAACCCAGCATTTAGCACATCCTCAGGACTAAGTCCACATATGCTACTCCTATTTTAATTGTAATATTATTATTTCCCTATGGCATTTTCTTTCCCCTACCTTTTTTGTAGAGCTTACTTTGAGATTTTAACAAATACAGATCAAAAGATCTCAGGGTATAGGTTGGGAAGACTCAATCCTTAAAGAACTTCATCCTTAAAATAAATTCACTTGTCATACTTTATCTTTCTGTGAGGTTAAAAGGAGGAATTATATGTCATCACAAGAGCACAACCACCTGACCTCAGCAGCTAACTATGAGCTAATATAGATCAAAAACTCTCACCACCCCCTCCAGGAAATAAACCTGTTAGGCAGTTACAGTCTTAAGCCCAATACTCATTTGCCCAATAAAAGATCCATGACCAGTCTAGTTATTTTCTAACTTTAGACAACATTATCTATGAAGTGAATTCCAATCATTTTTACAGGTTAACATTTCAACTGAGATGTCTTTCAGTTTTTCAAACAAAAGGAATCAATTGGAAAAATTACTAGTGTGTGTGGGACAATGTATGCAAGGGTCAGATTTTTCCTTCTTTTTTTGTTTTTGGTCCTGAAAAGAGAGTTAACAACCTTCTGTTCCTTTGGAGATTTTATGCCAGGGAATAATTAATTTCAGTCTATTATGGAATTCAATACTGCATAAATTTTAAAAGTATTATTCTTGCTTTGATAACTGCAACTCTATTTTATTATTCGATATTTCCTGTCACCAGCCAGAAAGTAACATATGACTTCTGTTCAGAAAATAAAAGAACAAAATTAGCAATTGTGCAAGCAATTGAGGAGTCATACAGACTAAATGTTCAACCTCAAAATAACAAAACAGAGGTTGAGCCAAGATGACCAGCCACCTGGTAAAAATTTAGTAGTTGTTTGAGCAAAAGGAGAAAAGGATACTTAGAGATTGTTTAGCTTCAGACTATTTTTCCTTTCAGCCAAGCACAACCAATGTCAGATTCCTGTTTGGGAATCAAAAGCAAGATTTGCAACATGGAAGGGAATCTCGTTTCTGAAATTTCAATCCTGAGCAGTATACAAACACAGACAGGAATCCTGAGGACACTCTGTGACATTTTCCCACTCTAATCTCCAAGCTCAATGAGTCTAAAGTAGATCCTGATGCATTAAATTTACAAAAAAGAAAGAGACTAGATTCAGAACCAGCTTCTAAAGCCTTTTTTGGATTGCATCCCGGCAGAGAAACCTTGTCCCCATCCCCCCGACCTGGAGTTCAGTGCCACCCCCATCACATTTCTTAGACGCAGCATGAGAATTATTTCTTTTCTCTTTATCCTAACCCTCTTGATCAGGAGGGTTCTGAGGTCTAGTTTCCCACCTAGCCATCCAGAATGGAACGTCTCTTCTTCATCCATCACTGACTGGCATCTCTTTTGGTAAGACACTGGGCAGAGTGGTAAAAGTGCCTTCACGGTCCTTTTCTGATCTTTCCAGTATCGTAGGGTTGGATATCTCTTCTCTATGCTTGTTATTCCAGGAAAACTCAGATTTAAAAAACGAACCATTGGAACCATTTTCACATGTGCAAGCATTAAGTACGTTGACCGTGCTGTGTGGCCATCACCACTGCCTCGTTCCCCAATTTTTCATGACCTCCAATGGAGCTCCTGGGCCAACAAAGGAGTCTATAATGCCTTTCCCACCACCTACGACAACTACTAACCCACTTCTTCTCTCTACATCACCTGTTCCGTATGTCCCATCCTATAAATGGATTCAGACGGATGTGGCCTCTTGAAGCTGACTTTTTTTCACTCAGTATGACATGTTCAAGGTTATCTATGTTAAAGCAGATGTCGTTACTTTATCCCTGTGTACAGCTGAATACTACTCCACTGGATGGACTCTTCAGAAAATATATTTTCCCACCCTTTTCATTTTAATCTCTATTGCGGGGATCTAAAGTGATTTTGTAGAGAGCATATAAATGAATCATTTTTTTAACTCCATTATGTCAATCTCTGCCTTTGATTGGAGAATTGAATCTACTTACATTTCAAGTAAATTCAGTAGGACTTACTGCTACCATTTTGCTCTATTTTTCTGTATATTTTATATGTTGTACCTTAAGTCCTTCATACTGCCTTTTTCGTATTTCACTCAGGTTTACTGTATCATTTTGATTTCTTTCTCATTTGCTTTTTTGTATATATTTAGATAATTTTTTAGTGGATACCTTGGGACTTGCAATTAACATCTTAAATTTACATAACTATTTTAAATTCATTGAAATTTAGAGTCAATAACAAAAACCCTTATTATCACGGATTATTTATATATTGCGTACACATTTAGTTTATAATTTTTGTTTTATGCAATTCTCTTTAAATTATATGAGGAAAATAAAGGCTTATAAACCAAAGCCACAATAATCCTGGCTTTTATATTTACCTGTGTAATTATCTTCAGCTGCATTCTCTATTTCTTCATATGACTTCAAGTAACTGTCTTGTGTCCATTTATTGAAGCCTTAAGAATTTCCTTTAGCATTTCTTACAGGACAAGCCAACTATTAAAATCTCCATCTTTTGTTTACCTGGAAATGATTTCATTTCTCTTTCATCCTTGAAAGTAAGTTTTGCCATATTTTGAATTCTTGGATAATAGATTTTAGTCCTTTGGCAGTTAGAATATGTCACCCCAGTGCCAACATGGTTTCTGCTGAGAAATTGGCTATGAGTCCTACTTAGGATGCTTTGTGGGTTATGAGTCAATATTCTGTACTGCATATTTGAAGTAAGGACACGTGAAGGTCACACAGCTGGACCTGGAAGTGGCGACATCACAATCACCCACATTTCACTGTCTCCCACCCAGATCCCAGGTGGCTGAGAGACACCAATCCCGCCTGGTAAGGAAGTGATGCCACACAGGAACTTCAGTGTCACCTGGACCTCAGAGCCACCCCAGGTCCAGCCCCAGCTCTCACAGGCGAGTACCCACTTAGTGGCTAGTGCAAGGAGGACACGTTTCCACATCAGGGGCCTCCGCTCCCAACCTCCACCAGTACCTCACTGGGTTCTCAACCGACCACAGAGAAAAAATACAGGCGGAGTAGCTGAAGAGGGAGATAGTACATTCAGTTTTATTTATTTATTTTTAAAGATTTATTTATTTACACATACAAGAACTGGGGTGTAAGCTAGAGGTGTGGGGTGGGGTGAGAGGACTCACCAGAGACAGAGCGGGGAACAGAACAGGCAGATCTACTGAAATACACTGCTGAGGGGAGCAGCAGGCAAGGCAGGAGAGGTCTGCTGTGCCCTGTAGGTCAGCTTTCTGGCCAGGGATTGAACTTGTGCTACAGAGGCTTGTGATAGCTTGATAACACTGTCTTTAGCCCCTGTGCCACGAGGGAGGCCACTATATTCAGTTTTAAACAGGCCCCATTTGAAGTCCCAAGGGGTCAGCCAGCCATGTGGTGTCAACAGCTGGGGAGAAAGGTCTGGATGGAGGGCCCGATTTGGAAGACATGAGCAAATAGTCCATGAGGAATGAGGTGTGTGAGGTCTCCCAGGGGATGTAGGGGTACAAAGAAGATGACCCAGGACAGGACCTGGAGAGCCCGTGGAAGGGGGGGGTGCCAGGGACACTGAGGATGACACCAAGCGGTGGGAGGAGAGAGTTCTCAGGGGAGTGGGCGGCAGTATTGGCTGCCTGGAGGCTGCAGGCCAGGCAGACTGCGAGGAGAAGGGCAGACACTCTGGAGGTTCTGACTCTCGACAACTTTGGCACAAAGGGAAAGGCAGGAGAAGCACAGGTCTGTGGCCAGAGGAGTCGTGCAGAAAAGGGAGGATTTTGCTTCATTTTCATTTTGAAGATAAAGAAACTCCCGTGTCTGAAAAGGGACAGGGAAGCTCTCACTGAGTGAGAGAAGTGGAAGACGCAGCAGAAAGGGAAATCCTTTCACTTCCTCTGAAAAATTAATGAGAACAATACCCATTTGAGCAATACAGAAGTAAATAAGTCCAAAATGAAGCCTGGCCCCAAGCACGCTCCGTCTCGGGGGTCAGCTCTGTCCACTCCACTCTAGATTTTCCCTTTGTGCTTATTAACTTCTCCAAAAATAGGTAGTTCCCCAGTTAATTATGTCTACTGCTCGCTTCCCTGGATGAAAATGTAAGGTCTGCAGAAGCAGTTTTTTCTTCAATTCTCTGTCTGGCACAGGGCATATGCTCAATAAATATTTGTTGAATAAATGAATGCTGCAAAAATTCTGGATTTTTCTGTATCTAAAGACAGACTCTTACAATGTACATTATTCTTCCACTTTCTTCTCCCGCATAATACGACTACATTCTTGCGTAGCGATCTCCCTTATTCATTTTAACAGCTCAATCTTGGCTCTACCAAGATTTACTTAAATAATCTTGCACTGACAAGCACTGCAGATATTTCTAATTTTTATTATCATACAGGAGCCTGTGCATGTATGATGTGTTTTGCTTTCTTGTGGGGGAATTTTCCAGCCTCGATTCCATGAAAGCAGAATTGTTGACAGCGCAACTGAAAATTGACCTTGAAGGGAGGTGGAATGGATGTGCATTTCCCAAGGTGTGTGAGCGTGGGGTGGGAGCAAGAGCAGAGCCTGCCACAGAGGAGCAGGTGGCCTCCAGCCAGGCACAGGATGTGGACAATGCCTTGAGGAGGGGAGGGCAGGCCTGGGCAGGGAGGCACCTGTGGGACCATCAGAACAGCAGGATGAGATCTCACCCCCAGAGGAAGAGACATCGCGGTTACTTTCCAGAAATCCTCTCCCGTCCCAGAGTTGCGCTAAGAAGGGCAGTGCAGGCCCGAGACCCTCTTTAGCACCCTCCCCTGGGTGATTCTTCTCACTATTGCTTTGTGCAGGGAAACAGCCGGGGGCTCCTGGCTCCCTTTAAAAACATAATTAACATTCCCAGCGGGGTGGGCCCTGCTCGCTGCTTGCAGATGGATGATTCCTGTCTGGTTAGCGTGCATGCTGGCTTCGGAGTAACAGGCAGACGCTGCTGTTAGCTCCCTGTTCTTTAATTAAGGCAGACTTTGGACGCAACCGTATTCTCAGCACTGGCTTCACCCATCCAGGGCGCCCCCCACGCCCACCTCCACCAGACACCGCCCTGCTTTGAAGCAGCGCATGTATCAGGACCTTGACCCACATAAAGTCACAGGCTCACGTGGGATGAGAAGCCCAGCAGAGCAAGGCTCCGGAGGTGTTCTAGAAGCCAAGGGAAAGGAGATGACTCTGCGGGCAGCGTGGAATCAGATGCTTTTGCAAAGGGCTGACCAGGTGGAACACGAGAACCAGCACTGGGGCCGTGTCAGGAGGTAATCCAGGGCCTCTTGGCCTCACTGACGATTTTCTCTATGTCCACTCTCAGCCCCAGCTGATGGGCTCCCTTGAAAGTAAGAGCAGCGTGATTTCCGCTCTGCCTTTCCGTGCAGCCGTGCGGTTGACCGGACCCTTCTGCGCAGTGTGGTGTTTGCTGAAGAAACCCTGACTTGTGCACAACGGCTCACGTGGTTTACAGGTTCCTGAAGTGTTCCTCACCTCCCTGTGACGGGGACGCCTGCATTCTACACCTGCCAGAAGGGACCACCTTTGCTTATTGGGAATAGCACCCTAGCTTGCGCTTGGGGATAGAACTTGACATAATCAGAAACCAGCAGGAGATCATTTCCAGGAACAGTCACGAAAGCCACTCCCTAGGCATCTGGGACATCGGGTGAGAGTGCAGCAAGACGCTGCCTGGCGAGGCAGACAGGAGGGAGGGAAGAGACCGCCTGGTGATGAAGTAGCAGCTGCAGAAGCCTCGAGGGATTCCTCACCAACATCCATTACTCCAAAGACCTGCCAGCTCTACGCCCTCCCCACACGCGCTGGGTCATTCCTCACCGCCATCCCTCGTCCCGCTCTCTGTGAGCCTCCTCTGAAGTCAGAAGAGGAGCTGAGAACTACATGCCCCATCACCACCTTCACGAGGTTCCTGGTCAGACTCTGAACGGAAGGCTCTTGGGGGACTGGCAGGGCAGAAGCACTGGCTGACCTGAGCATGAGCCAAGCCCGACTGAAGAGAGTTCTTGGGGCTTCTTGGGGACCCACTGTCCTTACAACCCAGGCCTGCTGTTCTCCAACTTTGGGGTGAATCATGATCCTCTGGGCACTATACCATCACTAGTGCCCATGAGTTTGGGTGGCTGGGGAAACTAAGAACATGAATTTTTAACACTGCAAGTTGGGAGACCAATATAGAGCTACCTCTATAGATTGAGATTCCTGGAGGAGCTTCCCAAAGGCTCAGGGTACTCACAATACCTTCCAGATGAAATCTTGAGAACTCCCTGACCTCAATTATTTCAATTATCTGTATCAGGGATATCCAATATCACTTTCATGGATGCCCAACAGAACTTTCCGCAATGATGGAAATGTTCTGTATATGCGCCACCCACCTGTGGCTATTCTTTGTGTGACCAAAAAAAAGGGAACGTTTAGTTTTATTTCAGTATAATTTCTATATAAGATGAGTAGCTACCATGTTTACCAGGCACCGCAATAGCTACAAAGGAGGCTGGTGAAGAGATGAGGAACAAAATCTTTCCCAAGTCCCACCCTTGATAGAGCCACTGGTGAAAAATGAGGGGCTCCAAAAAATGAGGTGTTCTAATCAGGCCACAGACAAAGAGAACTGTTGCCCAAACTTAAAATCATTGCTGAAGTGGAAGCGAACACAATGACAGTCTTAACACTATAAGTTTTTTAGAACTGAGAGCCAGGATCAACTCACTGAACCTGGCCAAATGGTTGATCAGGCTATCAGTCAGGATAAGCTAGGTTATGCTGCAGTGACAAACAGCCCCCAAACCTTAGCAGCTCTACACCAGCGCTCTATTCCTCATCCATGATGGATGTGCACATTTGGCCAACAAGTGGGCTCTGTTCACGGATGTTACTCTATTCGCTAACACGGTCACCAAACAGAGAACATGGCCAACAACACACTGGTTCTCCATCCTTCCCGCACGTGAATTGCCACGGCATTTCTTTGGCCACTGTAAGTCACATGACCACATCTGAGTGAAAACGACATGGGAAAATACAATCTGAGCCTGCAAGAAAAGCCACAGATATTTGATGAACAGCAAACTGACTCTCATGGTTGGTTTTACCCCTTTTCTTTAGCTGTATTCTCTTTACACTACCTTATCCAAAAAGCTATCTACCTTAATATTTACTGGGTTACAATAGTTTGTTCCCTGAATGTACCAAGCAATTCAAGGAAACGGACCAGCACTCTTGAGCTTTATTTGAGCCATTTAACATAGTCATGCACCTCATCTGGGATCCTCTTCCCTATGAAGTAGATGGTCTCACGCCTGCTTTACAGAAGAGAAAACAGACTCATAGAACTTTCATTTTCTTAAGGTGACTCCAACAGTAAGAAGCGGAAAGAGCATGTATTTGAACTGACTTTTCAAGTCTGCTCTCTTTCCTCTAAGCCATGCTATCTACCAACCCAGCAATAAAGAAACAGCATTGCTGTAGAACCATCATGAAAACAAACATGTTTGTTATGTGTTACTACCACACATTCACAATCCATCACCTCAAGAGATTTATGTATTGAGTGACTGTTTCATACCCAGAATTTAAGCCATCATGGAGCATCACCCCAAAAAAGTAAATTATCATCTTGACAAAGATTAACAGACTCACAAAGTTGCTCACTCTTAAGACACTGATCCATATTCCCAGTCAACGCCCAGGATGAAGATGACTTCCAGATGGGGACTCTGATCCAGAGCATGATTTTGTTGCAGGTGATACCAAAGCAAGTGAGGAAAATTCAACCCTGGCAGACACAAATCTCCAATCTCATGCCTAGCAAAGTGTGCTCTCAGTCTTCATCAGCCATTCCATCCCTGTCATCAGCAGTCCTGTCAGCCATGACATCAGTGACTCGACAGCAACATTTCTCCCAGTCTCTGGTGTAAAATTTTATTTAGAGAGTGACATGCATTTTGACATTTGAGTTGTTTTTTTTTTTTTTTACTGAAATTTGAAACACAAAGGCAGGGCATTGCTGCCAGTTACTAAAGTGCAGCATTTACCTCAGGTTCAATAATAAGACCTCATGGAGAAATACGGACAGACTGTGTCCTCATGGAAAATTTTCACCTGCATCCTTCATATTTCTGCCAAATAGTTTGATAGCTGAAGCCAGTGCATTTTGCACAAGTAATTTTTTATTCAGCAAAAATCTCCACCATGTTGGGTAATGGGGGGATCATTACTGAACATATAATCATGATTCATGAGAGGTGGATGATGTCTTTGTCAAAAGGATGCTAAGTGGGAGCCTTGTGTGGGGTGCCTTATGTGGGTGCCTGCAGAGATGGTGAGGGGGACAGAGACCTAGGCCACACTCTCCGCTCGCTTCTCTGGGGGTTCAGGGCTGCAAGTCCTCATTCACATAAAGATGTCAATGGGTTGACAGGGTCCTGACAAGAGAACTTCCAGAACCCTCCCCACCTCATGTCCCTCTCTCCCTTGTCCCCCTTAATTTATGCTGCCTGTGCTGCTCTAAGCCAGTCTTTATACTTCTGTTCATTCCACCAAAGTCTAGAATATTTTTTTTGGTGAGAGTACAGGGGGAGGAATGTTATCAGAGCTGTTCCTTGCACCACTGGCTCTCTTAATCTAAGCATAAGTGGTCCCCTCTACCCATCTGGGGTGCCAACCCCAGAAGTCCCTGGCTTCGGGACCCATCTCTGCTTTGAGGCATGGAGCTGCAGGCCAGGCTGGCGAGCACATGCCATCACCACCCACCCAATACACATGATGAATGTCACAAACAGTATCTGCCTGTTGTTTTGCTGAGGCCAAAGCAGAACTCAGAATCTTCCTGAACACAGTTCTTGAGGCAGCCATGACCAAACGAGCAGAGCCAGCCAGGCATGTTCTCCTGTGCCCCTGGGGTCCTGCAGAGCCACCCATCCCCAGGGGAGCAGCGGCCCCCCTCTGCAGGCACCTGACCGTGTCAGCAGAGCAGTGGGGGCTGGATAGGCGCGTCCAGGGTGGTGACCCCAGCGGGGAGCAGTCCACTGATTCCAAGCAAAACTCTCAACGGCCAAGAACACCCAGGGCGCCCAGTGAACATCACTGAAAAACTTGGGGAAATTGACATTCCTAAATGTCAGCCACTTGCACTGGAGTGGCCTTTGAAAACAAACCAAAGTTTCATCTCAAATTAGTTTAATTAGTTCAAGAGGTGCTTTATAAGGAGAAGCTAATCAGGACACTCGATATATACACTCGTGAGAATGCTTAGAACCTTCCCCTAGGAGTTTCCTCCTTTCACACTTAAACAAACAAAAACTTTCAGATGCCTCAAGCCCCCCACCAGCGGCCTGTTTGTGGCTGATGTTGTGACTGAAGCTGAAACAGCACAGGAAGGAGAGCGGCCTGAGGAAGAGCTTCACACCCAACACCAGACTCTCTTCTTCCTCCCCCAAGTCTAGCTTGCTTTGTTCGGCACCTCCTCAGTGTAGGCGCTGACTAACATTCACAACAATCCTATAAAATCCTTATTGTTCTGGAGCTCATTGTCTATACCGAAGGGCTAGGCCGGGGTGCTGCTCAGCCCGGCACCAGGTCCCTCTGTATGTCAGGAGATCAAGCGATGGAGTTCTGACCCACAGACCTGGTGGACATGAGCTGCACCACCTCTAGGTGTGGCCCCATGAATGCACAACTCCCTCCTCTGCTCCCCAGGGAAGAGGCCTCAGCTCACAGGCTTCCTGAACAAAAGCCCTAACAAGTGACTTCAGGCTTTCCTGATTATGGATCTGCAGGCTCAGGAGTTGCCAGAGCAGGAAGCAGAGACCCCAGTCTTTCCATCATTTGGGGAGGGGAATCTATCCATCGAATCCCCACACTGGACTCATGAACAGACAATAGCAGGCCATAGTAAGCCACTGAGACTTCAGGACTTACCTCTTTGAGAAGCTAATCCTACAGGAGCCAAAAGAGGCTCCAGGCTATGTCTCCAGTGTGAGCACCATGCCTGACATGAGAGCAGCCCAGACATGGCTGCCCTTGCTTGCACACGGCACGGGGCACACGGCACTTCACTTCTTCTAGAACAAGTCTGGGTCAGACAGATGGATTCGATCTGTGCTGCCAAGCACTGCAAATGTATAAAGCTAAAAAAAAAAATGTAAAAGGCACGGACTCCATCCTTCGGGGATTCATAAGCTAGTGGTGCAATTAGACCCATAATGTAAGTAATTATATTGCCAGGCAAATTGTATTAAATGCTTTGACAAAGGCTCAACCTGCAATGAGAAGGAGATTCATTTTAGCTGAAGAATTTGAAATGTCCCACGAGGAGGAAGATGTAGATGGGCTGTGAGGCTCAATTTATATTTTGACAGTGTCCTTCGCCAGAGGGTTGAGGCAGGGGTGATCTGAGACACTGGGCAGCACTAAAAGGGCCCAGTGGAAATTTCCACACCACGCCCAGAATTTTCCTGTGTCAGTCAGGTGCGGAGGGAGAGGCGAACAGCATCAGGGCCGGGTGCAGACAGAGAGCAAGGCACTTTGGGGTGCAGTAGGAATTAGGGCTGCAAGTGTCAGCTAGGGTCAGAGAGGGGCCTCAAATGCCAGCTCAGGAGCGTGGATCTTGCTTGATTAGTCAGGAGACACATTAGGCAGGGAGCTGACTGCCACAGCTTCAGTCAACAAAGGCAGTTGCAGGTCCTGCTCATCGTCAGACTATTATTAGAATTAGAGCTGGTCCTTGGGGACAAATAGAAACAGGGGCCGGGACACCATAAGACTCACAGGGAGCACCTCTTTCTCCAGCCTGCCAGTTACTCTCATAATCCTGTTTTAAGTTACTTTCACATTTTCCATGATCTGCAGTTATTTTATTCAATTACTGACTTGTTGCATCTCATAGGATAGACACTTCCCAGGAGGCAGATGAGTCTGCTTCCTTCAGCAGGATATCTTAGCATCTAGCAAAGTCTCCTACATACCTGACATACAGAAAGAATGACAAGACTCCATCAGAGATGTTAGATGTGCTGGTTAAGCAAATATGAATATTTAATTTCCTTAACAGCTCTAATTCCCCCTAAAAATTCATACATTTGTGGTAAGATCGGGATGGCTGAATATTTCTGGGATCAATACCCCTAAGAGTCACCGGTAGTAAAACTGGTGAGAGTCAGACACTGGGCTCTAGTGAAATCACGGAGATGAACCATCGGTGGCACCACAGGAGGTCGACCAGTTGACCTGCCCTGAGTTCCTCTAACAACTCTAAGAAGCTTGGTTGAAATGCCTGTTACCTTTGCCCCAGAAACTCATACCTTGAACAAACTCTACCCTCGAAGACTCTAAGAGAAGTTGAGAGGGCATTATGTCACATAAAGGGTCATGGTGACATTCTTTTAGACCTCATCCCTGTTATCTTACTGAGACCAATATGCAACGTTTCGTGAGTCTTCATTTAGCAAGACCAAGACACATGTCCTCTCCTCCAAGACCACAGCCAGATGCTGGAATAATTTCACCCTCTCCTCTTATCTGAGGTCCTGCCAGGTCCTTTGGTTTTGCCAAGGTAGAGACAGTTTGAACTTTCTGGAGAGTTACACATCTGTTCTCTCTGGTATCACATGACAAGAGATGATCACAGCCCTATTTTGAGACTTTTTATCTAAAATAGCCTTCCCTATTTTTTGCTACCATTTTACTAAAAGCAGCCAAAGCTATTTCAGGATTAAGACAAAGAAGCATCACACAATGTACTGGGTGAGTGGACTTTTTTAAACCACTCTATCCCCTCCTATCTTTGACCTGGAATGTTTTCACCTTGATCTGATGAATGTTTTTTGTGTTACTTGGAGAATAAGCAAAGTATCACAATGTTATTATGTATATTCTTTCCATTTTTATAGCTTTTACAGCTTTATAGCATCTTTATTACAACAGTTAAGTACCACCAGTTAAGTACCACCAGGTATATCAGCATATTACACACCAATAGGTCATGATTTGGGATCATTTTAAGGGAATCTTTTTGAGTGAAAACAGGAAATGAACGGAGTTAAGAAACAGATAAGAACATTCCCCAATTTGCTCAGCAGACAAAATGGTTTTTCTTGGCAGAGCATAAAATAGTATCCGTGAGCTACTTCCATTGTCTGCAGTCACATGCTATGATCACAGTCCCTTTCAGAAAACCCCAAGAAATAATGGTGAGACCATCGGTGGCACAAGCCTGTGACTAGTTCAACTGGATACTTCTACTGCCAGGTCTAGGCTCTGTCATTATTAGGGAGGTGAGTTTGTGCCAATCCTTTTCTGAATCTCATCTGGTCTCACCTGGAACCAGTGATACTTATTTACCAACACGTAATTAGGACATAATTCCCAGCTGTGGCTATCACCAACATGAGGCTCAAATATGCCACTCATCCAAAACTTTAGTGAACAGCAAAAAGGTAGAAGATGCATGGTAGGGACTGAGGACCAGAGGGGAGATGAATTTTTCATCCTTTAAGAACTGAAAATCAAAGAGGAGAAAGAGAAAGGGAAAATTTCATGCAAATATAAGAATAAGCACACTTAGAGGGAGGGAGAAGGAGTAGTCTGGCACAAGTAAGAGCTGGGGCAGAGACTAGGTTTGACTCTCAGCCTCCATGTTTCAGTCAGCTGCGACTGCCACACCGCTGTGTAACAAGCATCCCTGAAAGTTAGAGAGTTTACAATAAACCTTTTCTCACTGTAGGATGGTGGACTTTACCTGATGTAGAATGTGCTCCTCTAGGCACCACTCTGGGTTGTGGGTGAGATTCAGGTCTTCTCCACAAACCTTCACCCTCCTGGACTATACCTGTCTGATTCCTGTTCTTCTCATTGCAAAAGAATTGCTTGTGACCCCTGATTTGGGCCACATGAACCTTATGCACATTACTGACAAAAGTAAGTTTTCTTTCTAGGAAAGGTCACTTATGAAGGCTGTAATTTCCAAAAGTGGAAAATAACATGCATGGTAAGTAAAGCCCTCTCCACCCCATGACAGCGTGCAGAGCTGTCAAAGCTCTTGTCAGTGTTATGACCTTGCAGGGAGTCTTTCGGTTTCTCAGAGCTCCTTAGCAAGTCATGGGGCATGAACTGCTCTGGCACCTGCTAGAGGCAGGGTTGAGAAAGTAAAACTATTTTGAGCAAACGTTGGGATGCTGGATTCCAGGGAGAGGAAGTCATAAGGGAAGAAATAACCAAGAATATTGGGGTGAGTTGAGACTTCAGGGTGGCACAGGGTTAGAACAATATTCACTCTCGTGAAGAATGGTGAAGAGTCTTCTTGGAGGTGGTGACTGATGTTGTAAGTGGTCTCTACTGTGCTGTGTTTTTAATTTTGTGCTCAAAGACTACAGAGCTCCTGTGGAGTCTGCACTGAACAACAGCCTTCTATAATCAGACTGGAAAGAGCAAAAGAATAGAGGTTTTGAGCAGCAGAGAACAAAAGCGTCATAGAGGAAGAAAGGGTGCAGAGCTGGCAGCTCAGCAGCTGCCAAAAAAAACGAGAGGTAAATGGTAGGATGTAAGCATCCCAGAGAAGTCCAGGCGATCTCCAAACTTTCCAGCAGCCCTCAGCTTCCCTTTGATTCCTGCTGGGAGCCCCTCGTCCCCCAGCAGGGGGGTCTGCAAACATCACAGCTCTATGGAGCAGGCAAGGGGTTACAGCAGATGCTGGGGGCAGAGAGCCTCTATCACTCAGCAGTTGGAAGAACTAAACCACAGAAGCACAGGTCTGCTGCTAGTCGCCTTTCCTAGCCCTTGAGGAGAGCCTGTCAGGAAGTTAGGCCAACGCAGCAGAGAGCAGAGGCGCCAGGTGGAGAATGAGGGAGTCCAGGGATCCCCTTTGGGCTCATGGATCAAGTCGTAAGTGCAGCCCCATCCACACCAGGAGTCTCCCGACCCAGACCCCATAAAGGATTCTGGCACTTGCAACCAAAAGTGACGCTGCCCTTCCATGGTCAGATCAAGCGCAAGCCTGGATATCAGCCGGCTCTGCCCCCTCCGCCCTCCCGTCCCCCTCCACAATCTCCTGCCCTAGGCCCACCCCCAGCCAATGAACTCCAACTCTGGTTCTCCCAAGCCCATCTTCCCAAACCGTGCTTTAATCCCTTCCCACTGTCGCCTTTTGGGGAGGTAGAGCTCAGTCTTGGGCAGCAACTTCCTGCTGATCTGACTTTGCCCTTTCTTTTCTTGGCATTTCTGCGCAGCAGGTGGGAGATGCAGATTTTTCAGGAATACCTGCTAACAACTATGACAGCACGTTTGCTCCCAACGCACCACAAGGCCGGGGAGCAGCACTCACTGAGGCTGCAGGGTCAGGCACCATCTTCCACACAACCACTTCCATGCTGCTGCCGCCACCTTAGGCACCTGGGGTCACTGGGGTCCAGCTGCCGGATGCTAGGACTGGGCCTCCTGAGAGGGGGTGCTGGGGTGGGGTAGTCGGGGAGAGGCAAGTGGCAGCTGTGTCAGGAATGCAGACACACACACACACACACACACACACACACACACACAGAGTAGGCTGTGCCTGGCCTTGGCTCTGCAGCTTTAGTGCTTTGAGCAGGCCCTTCAGATCCAGCGGCAGCCGTCATCCGGACCCCGTGGGGAGTGGTCCGTCTTGGATGGTACATCATGAATTTGGGGTGTCTCTCTCCAAGCCCGCTGGGCCCTGGGCCCTGCCTAGCCTCCCTGCTGGGAGGTGCCCGGACTCCTGGCATCTTTGCCCTCAGGCTCAGCTGCCCCATGCTGGGGCCGGCCTGTTTGGTTGAGCATTTGCCCACGAGGGGACAGACGACTTTGGAGTTTGATCGAGAGTCTGTTGCTTAAAATCCTCTCTCCTGCTTGTCTTCTCTCTATTGATGTGTCTATTAAAAGTCCTTAAACACCCCAGAGTCTGATTACTTTCCTGTGTGCGTGCCGTTGGCCCAGACCCTTAGAATGAGCAACATGGATTTTTCTACTTTACGATTTGGGGTCCCTGAGCACCTCTGGGTTTTGCCCAGAGGCTCTGTCCTTGCTGTCATCACGATACAGACCCCAACAGACTCGGCCTCTGCCGCTCGCAGCAGCTGTGCTGATGCTGGCACGACAGCCGCCCCTGAGCGAAGCCACCTCGAGGAGACACAGGAGGAGAAAGTCCACGCGCACTGTCCATTTTGCCCAGAGATGAGGAGGACCTGCCGTGAAGGTGACAGCTCTGACTCGTCAACTGAGGAAGAGCGGCACATCCCATGTATTCTTTGTACTTTCATGAGAAGGGAAGAAATCCGTCGCTTCCTTTTTTTGAAAAGTTTCCATCCCGAAAGGTCCTCACCAACGTGCGTGGACACAGCCAGCTGCCCAGCAGCTGCAGGCGGCAATCAGAGGCGAATTTATCTGGCTCCTCGGGCTCCACAAAGCCAGCGATCAAACGCGAGCCCGGCGCCCACCCTCCCAATCAGCGCTGCTTTGGAAGCTAATAAAGAACTTTGCAGATACATTGGCTGCCTTTTCCCAGGGAAGTTCGCAAGAAAAAAAAGAGAAAAGGAAAATAACTTTTTGTTTGAATTTCCTTAAAGACCCATTTGGCGAACAAGCACCATCGACTCTTGTAAACATGCCAAATTCATTTACGCGGTCTCTGACTGCTCTGAGAAATTGGAGTCTGAAGGCCTGTAGCAAATTGTCTCAAAAGGCTCCCGGAATGTGAAGAGCATCTGATGGCGGCAACACGGCCTTCACGACGATCCAGTGAAGAAAACAATTGCGAGTGTGTTTAATGTTTGAGGCGAAGGCGCTGCCGTCTGCCATCTTGATATAGGAGTCACCCCGGAGCTTCAGAGGAGGGTTTAGGGAGCAGGACACAGGCAGCTGGAAGGCAGGACGCGGGAAGCAGCCTGAGCTTCACGCAGAGACTCGCTGAGACTAAGTGACAGACGTTCTGATCATCTCATGCTTCGCTTCTTCACACACCTGCCCCTTTCTCCAGCTTCCAAAGAGTTGTCCGGTGGGCCAAGAAGACCCAACTCTGCACCCGAGAATCCTGCCTGGTACACGCCAGCCACCTTGGCGTGTTCCATGAAGACAGGCGCACATGTCCAGCACCTTTCCCGACCCTTGTCCCTTTGCCGGGTTCCCTCTCCCTGCACCCAGGACCTCACACTCATCCACACCACAGCGGGTGCTCACCCAAGCGCTTATTGCAATCTGGCCTCTCTGTTGATCAAAGTCCATATGCCCAGCAACTAACCTCGGTGCGTCAAAGCAGGCAGAGTCAACAGAATCCCAGTAGAACTCATCAGCTTCCCCCGGATGCATTTCCCCAGCCTGCCCTTTACCAGGCGAGTCACCAGGGTAAAGAACACAGAGCCCGTCCTTGCTCTTCCTTCTCTCCACCTTCAAGGCCAAGAGGATGCCAAGAGGTGCCATTTTCCCTCTGCTAACCTTCCTCTGCCATCCTTTCCAGATAACTTCCCATTAAGTCATTCGCCCAGTGTTTCTTGAGCCCACTTTGTGCCAGGCTCTTTTGCAGAGTCTGAGAGTACGGGACACAGTCGTGAGCAAGCAAAGAACCCGCCGACCCTTGAGCCTCCCCCGTGGCACAGCAGGTTGAGCGCAGCACTGTGAAGCTGTCGGCAGCCTCTGCAGCATGGGTTCGATTCCCTGCCGGCCAGGGAGCTACCCACATGGTGCGGCAGACCTCTGCTGTCTCGCCCGCTGCTCCCCTCAGCAGTGCTTTCAGTCTGCCTGCATTTTCTGCTCCCCACTCTGTCTCTGATGAATCCTCTCACCCTCCCGCGCCTCTGGCCTGTACCCCAGCTCTTGCATAAATAAAAAATAAAAAAAAAGAACCCGACCCTTGAAGGGCTACAGTTGAGTGAGGAGGCACAATAAGTGTCTGAGAAAGTCACACGGCACGCACATGACCATGATGGTGCCGTGGGACGCACGGCGAGGGGAGAGGGAATAGGTAAGTGGATGCGCAGCGTGGAGCAGGGGTCGGCTGCTGTGTCTGACATGGCGGCAAGGTCGACCTCCCTGGGGAGATGAAGTTAGAGCAAGAAATTGAAGGCGCAAAGACAGGCAGAGACACGTGGTTACAATGACCCAAGCAAAGTGCGCCGGGGCTTCGAGCAGGCTGGTGGGAGCGGAGATGGTGAGGCGGTCAAGGGGACAGGACTGCACCCATGGTCAGAGGGGCACGCAACAGAAGCACCCTGGTATCTTGGGGCGAGCTGGGGAAAGGGTGGGGCTGCCATCGCCTGGCACGGAAGGATGGGATGGAGCAGGTTTGGAGAAGGGACTATGGCGAGTTCTGGCCGGGACGGGTGGCATCTGAGATGCTTACTGGACACTCTGCTGACCGGAGAAGGAGGCAGGGGTCCGGACCCAGGTGCCTCTGGAGCTTGGCTCTACCGCAAGGGCGGGCCGGGGGGCGACGGCATTGCCGCCTTGTGTCATGACTGGGTGCGCCTCCTCCAGGTCACCGTACCCCCAGCTGCCCCTGCATGCCCGGCAGGGCTTTCCTACCTCCAGCATCCGCCCCAGTCCTTGCTTAACATCCTGCAATCGCCAATGAAAGGCCAAAGGCGCGGGCGCCCCACAGCCCGGCACTCAGGCTCGTGCTGCAAGCTCTCTCTTCTCTGTCCCCATGGAGAAGGGACAGTCACCCTGAGCTAATGGACGCCCTGCCTCTGTCAGGCCTGTCTGATCAGGAGCAACTCTCCTTCCTGCCTCCCTGGCGGGAAGCTCATCCTTGAAGTCCTAGTTCAGCCACCACCTCCTTGCTAGAATCTTCTGCGCGCTTTCCAGCAGGATGCGTTGTGTTCCTTCCTGGCTTCCCTCCACGTGGCTGGACAGCTGTCCACTGTGCCTAACCACTGACTGGCCACGATGCTGTGCACAAAGCCGGCAGCCAGCGCCGGGCCCGCGCGGGGCACAGAATGCAATGGGCCAAAATGGGCGCGGCGGCCTTGTCGGTGCACACGTCACATGGGCGGGGAGGGCACCATGTCCCCTCCCCCCCAGCACAGGGTGAACCAGGGGCTGGCAGCTGGGAGAGGGGTCCCCCAGGGGGCTGGCAGCCCACCGAGCCCAAGGCGGAGCCAAGCCCCGCCTGGGAGCAGCATGCGGAGGTTAACAGGCTTGAGTTCTAACAGCAGGGGTTTTGTTTAGGCATAAAGAATGTCCTCATTAGAGCAAGAAATGAGATGGAACTTGCAGAGAAACATTAAGGGAAATAGAAAAATGTTTTGCAAATTCATCAGGCACCAAGGACAGCAGCAGGCACCTTAGTTCATCACACTTTGCTTCCCTCATTTATTTACAAAGCATCCACCGGGCCCGGCTGCGCAGTTTATAAAGAGCTGCGCCCTCACCCCGGAGCCCCGACACCTCTCCCTCTGCCAGCGCCAGCAGCACCAGCCCCAGGTCCCGCGCCCGGCTGCTGGCAAGGGCTGCTGAAAGGCCAGCGCTCCTCAAATTAAAATAAAACAGAACTTGCTTGTTGGGTAGAAGAGACGAAGAAAAAGCTCTCCGTCCTGATTTCAGCACAACCTCCAGCCCCTGGCAGGAGAAACAGAGGTGGAGGGGGGCTGTGCTCTGCGCAGGGGCGCCCGCCAGCGCCTGGTTATTAGGCGCAGGGGGCGCTCCGGGGCCCTGGGTGCCGGCACCATAAATGAGGCTCTTAGAGAGATGCCCCAGCCAGCGGGCTTGGCTCTGGGCTCAAGCTTCAGCAGCATTTCCGTCTTTGCGGCTGCTGAGGAAAATAAAGCCATGCTGAGGGTCGCCCCAATGCGAATGTGATGCCAAAACAAATCAAAAATCTAAGATTCAAATAGGGCAAAAAAAAGAAGGCGCCATGGGGCCAAGACCTTGTCTTGATTTTGCTCACCATTATCCGCCGCCTCCAGGTCACCCCCGGCACAGAGCAAGCACCCCCTAAACCTTCGCTTAATAAACAACGGCCCTGGGGACTTCACACGCAGAGGTAAAAACTAGAGAAAGGATGAGAAGCCGAAGGTGAGATGTCCTGGTAGAGAGCCAGGAAGTCACGGGAGCCTTTCACTTGATTCAACAAATCTCCTTAAAAAATGTGAATGCGGGGCCTCCCCGGTGGCCTCAGGGTTAGGTCTCAGCACTATCACTGCGATGGCCTGAGTTCGATCCCCAGCCCAGGAGCTACCCACAGGGTGCGGCAGTCCTCTCCTGACTCGCCCGCTGCTCCCCTCAGTGGTGTATTTCAGTAGATCTGCCTGTTCTGCTCCCCACTCTGTCTCTGGTGAATCCTTTCACCCCCCACACCTCTGGCCTGCACCCCTGCTCTGGAAGGCATAAATAAATAAAAATAAATCTATAAAAAAAAAAGCATGAATGAACAGATGCCGAGGAGTCCCCGGCAGGGGCACGACGAGCCGGTCCATGGAACAATCTGGCCCAGTGTCTCTCAAAGCTAAGACTCAACACAGTCCACCCCTTGCCCCCTGCTCCCCAGCTCTCTCCCCATGCACACCCGCACACATACACACCTGCACACACACCCAACACACGTGCACGCTCACACACCTGCTCACACCTCCACACTCACACTCGCTCACACCTCCTCAAGCACTTTCTTACACACCCTCACATGCTTCCTCACACCTCCCCTTGCTCACGCTCACACCCATGCTCACTCACACCCATCACACTTACACTCTCACTCAGTGTCTGTTGCACCCACTGTCTCACACCCATGGTTTCTCCCTCACACTCTTCCTCACACACACACACTCTCATTCTCCTTCACACTCATTCTCTCTCACACGCACACTCACGCACACACCTGCCCACTTTCATAGGCAACCTGCACTACATCTTGGGGGCGCAGTCCCATGCTGAGCCACCGGCTGCCACTGCCTGTACATCCTCCTGCCTCCAGTCTTGTGGATGCTGCTCCCAGGCCGCTGTCCAAGGGGCCCCCTAAACCAGTCAACAGATCATTTTCTTCCTCCCAGCCCACAGTGGCTGCTCCCCACTCACTCACACCACTGCTCTCCTGCAGGTCACCCGAACACCCCGGCCCTAGCATGCACCGCCAGGCCCCCCTGCATTCAGCCTCAGCATCCCCAGCCCCTCGGCCCAGACATCACACAGATGTGGTGACCGGATTCGGAGCCCTGGGCCGCCAGCCTGCCTCGGAGCGGAAAACCATTGTCTTCCTTAGTCCCAAAGGCTGAAGGAAACTCTGGTTAAAATGTGTCAGAACATGATCCCTTCCAACGCCATCCATGTTGCTGCAAATTGCATGTGTTTATCTTTTTTGAATGCTGAGTAATATTCCATGGTGTATATGTACCACATCTTCTTGATCCAGTCATCTATTTTTGGGCATTTGGGCTGTTTCCAAAGCTTAGCTATTGTCAACAGTGCTGCTATCATGCTCAGCAAAATAAGCCAAAAAGAAAAAGAAAAATACCGGATGTTCTCACTCATAGCAGGAATCTAGAAAACCTAAATAAGGGACCAGGAAAATGAATATAAGAAAGTGAAAATCAAAATCAACAAAAAACTATGAACCAGAGACACTTTTTGGGGGGTGGGGGGCGGGAGGGGAGGGATTGGGGTCAGAATGGGTGTTTGCAATTGTATGGGGAATATAAAAATAAAATTTATTATTTAAAAAAAAATTAAAAAATAATAAAAAAAAAGAAATTTAAAAAAAAAAAATGTGTCAGAACAAAAAGCAAGGGATGAGTCCACATTTCTGTCCTCAGCTGGCATCTGCATGGCTGGAACCCCCAAGAACGAGCACCTCAAGGGGCAGACTCGGTGGCGCTGCTGCTCGGGCTACTGGGACTTCTTGTTTGTCTCTGATTTTGTGATTTCTTAATTGTTTCCTTTCCTGCAAGGATTGAGACTCCAGCCAGCACCATCTTAAAGAATTAAAATAATATAGCCTCTCTCTCCGGCAGGGAGGGTTAGTGTCATTTAGGCTCATAGAATGTTATGAGCAGTTTGGAATTCATTTCACTCAATTTGCCTATTCCTGCAGAGGTAAGGACAGGAAACTTCCGGAAGATATGTCTCGGTTGCTATTCTCTGTCATCTCAGAGGCCCCCCACCACAGGCAGGGACGAGGTTTGGCGAGAGCTCAAATTCCAAGTTGTTTTCTCAGGGGTGAAAGAGGCCGTCCTCCATCCCTTCCATCACGGACAACTCGAAAAGTCAGTAGCAGAACCTTCCAAAGGATAGACGAGAACTCTGCTGGAGGACTCAGGTGGAGAAAAAGTAAAAAAAAAAAAAAAAAAAAAAAAAAAACAACTGTCTAAGACAAGCTCTCTTCTTAAATATAGTCCACCTAATTTCAGCAGGTCAAAAGCCATAGCCTCTTTCATATGCGTTTCAAACCCTCTAAGGTAGCCAACTGGTAATACAAATATAAGAGGCAGAGATAACTTTTTAATGAATGCAAGAGGCAAACAAATTTTTAATTGCTTCTAGGTTTCAAAGAACTTGGAATCGGGAGAGATATTAGATGAAGTGGGATCAACTCTTGATCAGAAAAATATTGTGAGTGGGAGAGATAAAAGCAGTGGCTCACAGGAGGCAGCGCTGGCCGGGGCTATCCACTCCCAGCAGGTGTCAAGCACCCCCATAACTGTGGGCTCAGGTCTTTCCAGAGACCGGCAGGTGGAAACCCCAGAGAAGGTTCTCACCCCAGAACAACTAGGTCTGGTGCCCTTCTCACTCCAGTAAAAACCTCAGAGAACCCCACTCACAGTTTTAGGTACAGAACAAAGACAGCAGTAAGTGCATTTGGCTGGCTGCAGCCCTGGCTAGACGAAGCCGCACTGAGACCAGGAGCCGGGGAGCGCAGACCTGAGCGCACCACGTGTTTCCATCCCTCCAGATCACCACCAAAATTGCTCGGCCTCACCCTCCCTGTCTGGCAGTTTGAAAGCCATTAGGATAAAGCCAGGAGAGGAACAGTGGTGTAGACCACACAACAAATACCGAGACAATTACCCAGATGCTGTGGGTCAGGATAATAAGGAGACCATGATCTCCTGCTGCCGTTTCTCCTTGTCCCAACGGGTGAAAGGCCCCTATAATGCGAAATAAAATGCCATCTGCGCCATAGTTTCTGGAACTGCTGGAACGAGGACTCGGACACACAGCAACGCCTCCCACCTCCAGGGTCTCCAAGACACAGGGAGCAAGGATCTGCCTCATTGGAAGTTCAAACTCCTCTTCCCACATCAGGTTCAGCGACCTGACACCGCAAGATCTCACTGTGACTGAGCCAATCTGGAGAGCACAGGGGGCCACAGCATGGCCTGTGGACCCTCAGACCCCTGCTGGCCCCAGCGCTGCCGGAGCTGGCGCTGCTCCTGAACACATTCTCCCGGAGCAACGTGAGGGGGCATTGCGTCAGCCACAGGGTGACCCCGCCGCACAGCAGGGACCCTCGGCCCAGGGCTGGGCAGGCCACGTCCGCTCTGCCCCCACAGCACTCAGGGACTACTCTGCCCCTGGCAGCACCTGACACCCGACACCCAACAGAAACCCAACTTTCCACCCGTGATGGTAAATTTTGTGTCAAGTTCATTAGTCCCTGGTGCTCAGTTTTGTCAGACACCCATAGAGATGTTGTTGTGAAGGAAGTTTGCAGGTGTGATGGACAGTTTACTCCGTAGATGCTGAGGGAGGCAAATCACCTGCCAGTAGGCGGATGGGCCTCGCCCAATCAGTTGAAGGCCTGGAGAGAGAAGCTGGAGATTCCCCTGGGATGGAGGGATTCTGCCTCTGCCTTTCAGGCTCTTCCCTGGGTTTCTGCCCATTCGCCATTCTGCTGATTCGGGACTTGCTGGCCCCATAATCATGTCGACCAATTCATTAAAGTCAATTTCTGTCTGTCTCTCTCCATCCTATTGATTCTGTTGCTCTGGAGGACCCAGGTCAATTCTCCACTTCTGCTCTTCACCATGCACAGTGCTGGGTCTGGCCCGCTGAGCTTTGCTGGGACACTGATTTTCTATCTCTGGTTGCAGCTGAACTAGATCTGAACAACTGGCAGCTAACCCCTCTGGGAGACCGTGCATTGTACAAGCGTGTCCATGTGCAATTTGATCTCACCACCTCCCAGGCAAGCAAGGAGGCCAGCACAGCTACGCCCACTGGTCTGAACAAGGACCACAAAGCTCAGGGGGTGAGCGCTGTGCTGAGACCCACATGTGGGCAAGTGTCAGCACTAGGACTTGAACCTGGCCTGTCCTCAGGCTGGAATCTTTCTCAAGCTCCACTGGCCCCTGGGAGTCAGGATCCCATCACTACAGCCCAACACTGGGACCCTGAGACCTTCTCAGGCAGGGGGAGCTGGAAAACATGGCCAAATAAAACCCTTGGATTTCAGTTGAGAGAGATGTGGGTTGAGCAACCTTGTGGGATCTTGGGCACATCATCTCATCCCTCTTGGCCTCAGTTTACCCATCTGTAAGTCCATGACTGGTCTAATAGCCGGTTGATGTCTACACAAGGTCTATCTCTTGGTGCCACTTCCAATGTGGTAGAATTGGAGAGAAACAGCTGAGTGCCTGGAATAAACTAACCAAAGGGGGGAGCACAGGTTTCCTCTGTGTGTGTGTGTGTGTGTGTATTTTGCCACTTGTGTTTGCTGCCAGGGCCTGTTTTGAGTTTTTCCACCCTTGACACCGTGGCTGATACATCTCTCCAGCTCATAATGAGCTTTCATTCCAGCCGCTGATCAATAGCAGGAACCAGCAGGTCTGTCTCTCTGGCTTGTTTTCTCTATCTTCAATCTGCCAAGACAAATTAGGCAATTTCCAAGGTCACTCAAGATTTGGAAAGAGAATGGAAAGATCTGGTGGGATGTTCATGGAACAAGCGGCAGAGAGACAGGATGAGAGCCACCTGCGTGTCCATGACCGAGTCCATTTACATCAAGGTCAAGGAGGGCGTGTGTCCCTGCTGAGCCTCTCCCAACCTCGGAGGTCAACTGGTTCCCAGCTGGAGTCCACCCTAATGGAACCCCGGCTTGTAAATACGAGGTCCGCCTCACCAGTCAAGACAGGCTGTGCAATCTTGAGCCCCTTGCTGTGTGATCTGCGTTACAGGCAGTGAGCACGAGGCATTTGTCACTAACATGTGCCAGGGCAGACGCCCCTCTTGTGGCCCATGGGACACCGAGATCTTTGTGGCAGAGGCTTAAGGTTCATCTCTGACAGCTGCTGACATTCACCCCATCAGCCCGAAATGGTGCTTGTTGACCAACAGTCTGCGCAGACTTTCCCTCTGCAGACGCACAGAGAAGTGTCCTGAGACAGAAAACAACCCAAGCACCATGTCAACATATTGCCCAGGTGGTTTGGGGAGAAACTGGGAAAAACCAAACATGGTAAATTGCAAGGGGCAAAGGCTCTCAATTTCAAACCTGCAAACCTGGATTAAAAAACTGTAAGGAGGACCTCCTTCTTCACCACATCCTCACCAACATTTGTTGGTGCTATTTTTTTTTTTTTGATATGTGCCATCCTTAGTGGTGGTATCTCATTGTGATTTTGATTTGCATTTCCCTGATCAAGGGAGATGTTGATCATTTTTTCATTTGCCTGTTGGCCATTTGCATTTCCTTTTTGGAGAAGTGTCTTAGTTTCTTCTGCCCATTTTTTTTAAAGATGTATTTATTTATTTATACAAGCACTGGGTACAGTCAGAAGCACAGGAGGGTGAGAGAATTCACCAGAGCCAGAGCGGGGAGCAGAGCAGGCAGAGGGACTGAAGCACACTGCTGAGGGGAGCAGCGGGCGGCAGGAGAGGTCTGCGCGCCATGTGGGACCCTCCTCCAGTGGCCAGGGAGCAGCCAGGGATCGAACTGGCGCTGCAGAGGCTGCGGGCAGCTTCGCAACCCAGTGCTCAACCACTGCACCACTGGGGAAGCCCCTTCTGCCCATTTTTTGACTGGATTGTTTACTTTGTTTTTGTTGAGTCATGTGAGTTCTTTATATATATATATCTTTGTGATCAGTCCCTTATCAACTGTAGGGAGTGCAAAAATTTTCTCCCAACTAGTAGGGTGTCTTTTTGTTTTGGTTATGATGTAAAATATATATAAATAAATAAATTATTAAAAAAAAAAACTGTAAGGATGAAAACTTGGCTACAACATACAAGAGTTGAAGGAGAATCTACTCTGCTGTTTGTATGGGTGAATTGTGACCCCCAAAAATCCTATGTCCTAAGCCCAGGACTGAAAATTGTAACTGCAATTGGAGTTTTAATTTACCTTTTAAAGGGTGATAATTAAAATGTCATCATTAGATGAGCACCATCGAATATGAATGGTGATCTTAGAAGAGAAAACCTGGACCCAGTTGCATGGAGAGGGGAGAAGGCATGAAAAGACACAGGGGAGGATGGTCACCTGTACACCAGCGAGGGGGGCCTGGAGCAGACCTTTCCGTCAAGGCTCTCAGAAGGAAATGACCCTGATGACAGCTTGACCTTGGACCACAAGCTTCCAGAACGGTGAGAAAGTTCTGCTGTTAAGCCAGGCTGTGGTATTTTATTAAGGTAGCCCCAGCAAACTCATAACACTCTCTTCAATACACAGCAACATTTGCCAAACACCTGAGAAGTAGGTTCAAAGATAGCGTCCCTCCCCTGAACAGGCTTACAATGCCAATAAAAATAGGCAGTGTCTCAAAGCAGAGTCACAAGTACATAAAAAGTATGTGGGAGAGGGCGGAGCAACATGGCGGCGAGGAGACACTGCGAGTAAGATCTCCCATTAAAAAAAGTTAATAGGGAGGAAAAGCGGCAGGTCCCAGTGAGAACTGGGACACGGAAGATAAACGGGTGACTCCAGCGAACTACCCGAAGAAGAAAGTGGCCATAAAAGAGGACCAGAAGGGAGGGAAGCGCAGAACCCTGCTCCCCTCCCCCGCCCACAGAGGCGGCACTCTCCAACCGGCAGAGAGGAGGGAAACAACAAACTAAAACGACCCACAAGAACAAACGACGCAGCAAGCGGGACTGTGAGTGGAAAGGAACTATTGCAGCCACCACACCCCGTGAACGGGAGCTGTGGAGAACCCTGCAGGATCCGCCGCGGCGGTGAGCGAACGGCTCCGGGCGCCATTAGAGAAGAACAAAGACCCCGGGAGACGCGCACACAGCCCGGGCTGCCGGTAAGCTGGCGCGGGAAAGCGGCGCGCTCGGCGCGCTTGAAAAGCAAGTGCAGACCTGGATCGCGGCTGCCCAGGTCCCCGCGCCTGCGACCTAGGCTTGCAGGGAGACGCACGGAGGTCCTCACTGAGGTGAAGGTCCCTCCCTGAGTGAGCAGGAACCAGGCGCCCAGGCACGGGAGCGGGGTGCAAAAGGCGCCATTCCCGCGCCACTGAACTGGGCTACAGCCCGCGTCCTGGAACTGAGGGCTTTGAACTGAGACCCGGGGCACGAAAATTCAGGGCGTGGTTTCTCCACGACGGTGGGGCACAAGGCAGACACAGCACCCCAAAGCTGTTGAGGTGTACCCTATCATTCCCGCTCTGTTTCCTGTCCCACGGGGTGGGGGAAGGCGAAAAACAGCCCCCCAAGGACAATAGGAGAGATCTCTGGCGCCACCTAGCGACCAGGAAAAAAAGTCACTAACACCCCATAGAACAGGAAATTTCTTAAGACTGCTTGAAAAGGGCAGAAGGCTTCTGGAGGACCCAGTGGCCAGCTGGGAAGTTAGCCCACGCCAGGCCCCTTCCGACCAGCAGTCTGAGCCCACAGAGGGAGCAGGTACCCACGTCCGGGGCAGACCGGGGGCGCAGAAGAGTGTGCCTGAAACCGGAGGCGCAGGGACTGCATCCTGCTTCGCCATTTTAGAACAGGGACATTTCTTCAGTAAAAACTGCCTAAAACCAGCAGAAAGCTCCCCCAGAAGACAGAGATGGCTCCTGGAAGAGCCAGAGGGGAGCGGAGAAGTTCACCCAAGATGCCAGTCAGTCCGAGCAACACAGTGTCCCAACGCATATGACAAATTAGAAAACAGACAGTAGGGAGTAGAAGAACCACACGCAACCTAACAACTCCTCAGGAAAGAAGCACACCACAAAAAGAAAACCACTCCCCAGATTGCAACGACAGCAACTTGGAAGAACTTCTGAGCCTTCCAGAAAGAGAATTTAAAATTGCCATGATTAAAAAAGTGATAGATCAGAAGAAGGAAATTGAGTCCCTAAAGAGGGAAGTAAAAGAAATGCAGGAGATCAAAGAATTAATGGAGGAACTAAAGAACTCTGGGAAAAGCAATGAAAAGTATGTGATACACACTCTGAAGGAAAACAAAGCCAGGATGAGGGATGAATTGTTAAGAGTTGTCATTTCAGGTAGAGTAGACAGGTATGGCCTGGTAGACAGGTATGCACCTGGGATGGCCACACATGTCCTTAAGATGGGTCTGCTCCATCCTAGTCCTTCCAGGTTCAGCTTTCTAGAGCAGGGGCTAGAAGCATGCAAAGTGCTGATCTCATTTTCTGTGTATCTCTCCCTTCAAGTTCCCCAGCCTCCTTGCTGCTCCTTGAAAATGCCAGACACCAATGCCTTCCTGCTGTCATTTTGTCTCTGTGTAAGCCCAGTGATTCCTTCTGTTCCTCCAGGCCTTTCCATTTGAAATCAATCCCCTCGATTAAATTCTCTGTTTGAAATACTTTTGGGTTTTCTTATGCTCCTAACTAGACATGGACCAATACAAAAGATTTTGCTGAGAATGTGACATTGGAGAAGCAACTTGAAGAAAATGGAGGAAGATCTGTGGCTATTTGGGGAAGAGCATTCCAGATAGAGGGAAGAGCAAGTGCCAGGATCCCTGAGGCAGGAGCATATCTGATATTTTCAAGGAGCAGCAAGGAGGCCGGGGAATTTGAAGGTAGAGGTGAGTGGAAAATGAGATCAGAGAGAGACTCTCATGAGTCACTGAGATGACATTATTTCTCTACACTAGTCTAAGATTCCCTATTGAATATGTGAAAGAAAGAAAATGACCAAGTAACCTGGGAATCATGACTCTAATGAGAAATGAGAGCTCACTGCATACTTGCTCCAAAATTATGAAAGTGAAGAAACTGTGGAAGTGATTTAGAACAGGGGTTGACGGATTCCAGCCCAAAGCCCAAATCCAGCCTACCACCTTTTTTCATAAGTGAAGATTTATTGGTGCACAACCTCCCCCATCCTTTTACATATTGCACATGGCAGCTTCTGTTGAGTTGAGCAGTTGCAGCAAAGACCTGTGGCCCACAAGTAAATGCTTAATAAAATATTTACTCTCTGATTACTAATCAGCAATGGAGAGGTGACTTCAGAATAGGAAACTAACCACGTAAGGCTAGTCAGAAAAAAATCATAGTCTGGACCCATGTAATGTAGAGTCTGGATATAAACAGAACAGAATAATGATGAAATAGAAACCTCCAAGCATCGTGTCACAAGATTTTTCACCTAAAAGCACCCTAGATATTGTCAGGAAGGCATCACCGGGTACCAGGTTGTAAGTCAGCAAGGAAGGGAGGCACTAAAATCGGCCAGGAACACGGCTGCTCCAGGGACACACCTGTTTGACGTCATTATAATAGAAGTAAAGCTTGTGTCCATGAGAAACAGCACAACAAAAGAAAAGTCAGGGTCTGGGAGAAATTCGGTGCTCAAAACAGTGCCTGTCTCACCTGGGCTCACCCAGACATGTAGCTCACTCACCCACACACATGTGCATGGAAGATATTTTAAGTCAGGGGTTTGCATGTGCCTGGCCCTCACCCTTCCACCTGCTCGACCTTCTGTTCTCTCTGTTTTTACCTCTTTTGGATCTCCAACTCCTGCTCTGGCCCCATACTGCACCACCCACCTCTGGACAAAAACAGCTTCACAGCTTCCAGAAGCCTCGACCCCAGGGAGGATAATTCCTTAGTCTCACTTTATCCTCCTACCCAATTTCCTCCCCTGATGAGCACCTCCCTCTGCTCCATCTTCCTTCCCTTTCCTGCTACGCCCTACTGTGAGCATGAGGTCAAATAGCAAAATTCACCTTTGAATATAAAAACTGTTGCTCCTCGTTTTCTTAAGGTGTACAGAATCAGAAACTAACGTCTGCCTTCAGTCTCCAGATTCCCCCAGACCTTGATGAGCCGAGAAGCAGTTAACACAAGCATTCCTGGGTAAACTCAGTGTTGTATTGGCAAATAAATCTTTTTATATTAAGGTGAAAGAATAATAATCATTTTAAACAATCATGTGGAGTGTGATTACAAAATAGCTCATTTGGAAAGAACATTATCCTCTCATGAGATCCTCAGAGATTCTCAGCGGAAGGTGCTACCAATAAAAGCAACAGTTATGGGACTTGGTTATTTCTACAGCACACAGAAGCAAAATTCACATTTTAATACCATAATGACAAAACAATGCAAATTCTGATTAGGAAGCGGGAGCACTTGTTACAGCCAAGCGCAAGCTCTCTCCTGTCCTTGCTGGCTCTGAGGTGGAACCACAGGAGGGCTCTGAGCCCCGGGCTCCCCAGGAACTCTCTGGACTCACATTCTGAGCATGCACCAGTCGGCAACCAGGGAACGAGAAGGGTTTGCTAGCAAATGCAAACAATTACATTTTGCAATACTCCACTTACTTGCTATTTACCCAAGGTTTCCAGGAAGCAAAATTCCATCTGGCCCTAGTCGAAGTCATGCTGGGTTCATTTCAGTGGTGCGTTTTCCACAGCAATATAACCTCCCTGACTTGGACTTGTTGGTGAAATGTCAAGTTTGAGTTACTCGTCAGCCAGAAGCATTGATTATCATTGCTATCGTATGGCTGTACCTCTTCTAAGTAGTATAGGTAGCAACTTCTAGAATAAGAAGGAAACATCAAGCATCCATTCAACAAACAGCCAGGGGGCCTCTTCTTTGGACTGGATGCTATAAAGACTATTATGAAGACAGCAGTCAGGAATTTTCCTGCACAGAACTTGGTATCCCACAGACATGGGCAAGAGAAGTCATCATTGCATTAGTGGCTTTATGAAAAGATGTACTCCAGAAAAAGTGGTCCCTGCCCATACATTCTCCTGCCACTTCACATCAAAATCCCTCATGCTTGCACCTGATTTGGCTGAACCAAGTCACATGACTGCCCCCAACAACATCGTGTTTTCACCTTACTGGCTAAGTCACATGACTGTCCCAGAAGCAAAGGTATCTGGGAAAGGGAGTATTTGATTCCTACCTTGGGTAGCACATATTCACATTGAGGAATTTCTCCAAAGGCTTTTCAGAAGATTATGTGTGGTCAGAAAATATAACACATGTCCACCTGGCACATGAACAGATTTTTCCAAACACTTGGTCCACTGGCCCAGGGAGCCATGCTGGGGGGGCAGGTGAGGGGAGTTGAACTCCCCATGGCACAGGTACAAGCCTCTAGTTCTACTAAACTAGTTCATATTCATTCCCACCCAGTTAAATGGTCCTCACTAATGTTCGTTTTCCTTTTCCACATCTCTTATCCGAGACTTAAGTCAAGTTTTAGCCTCTGCCACTGCCATGGGTGATGGATAAAACTTCAACTCTGAATTACTGTTGCTAGAGAACAAACCTACACTCGTTTTAAAGAGCTTTTGTCTGCTGTACACACAATAATGACTAGCTAACAACCACCATTGTGTTTTGGCAAGTACATTGAGACTTGTGAAAAATATATACTCCTATGCTTTTATGGGAGCAAAGCTAAATATCTGAACAATGATAAAAAGAAAATTGAAGGCCAGAGAGAGTGGAAAAGTTACAAAGAATAACAAAGGCTATTTTTCAGGTAACAACAGCTGAAAAGAAGGTCATGTTGGCAAGATAAAGAAATTCTCCTAAAAGAGAGAATCAAAGCAACCTCTTGAAATGAATCTATGCTATTAATGTCACAGAGTTGACATTTAATTCTCTAGCTTGATTCCATGAAATGAAGATTAATGATGATAAACCAGGAGTGAAGGGTCAAATTGTCCAGGTAAATGGCTACCTGTCATATCACATAAGTTCTGATATTATAATGAAGTTGGTCCAAAAAATGGTCAAGAAGTCATCTGTCTACCTTTTGTAATACAGTTAAGAAAGTACACACACACACACACACACACACACACTCCTTCATGGAGATCTTCATCAATAAAAACATGAAGAAATTAACTGTGTCTGGCAAAGTTCATTGTAATTTTTCAAGCAACTTTTTCTAGGAAAATAATTTCCAGAAAAATATTTTCTTCTATTAATATTTTCTGACCCGTTGTTGCACAGCAAAGTATCACCAACACAAAACAGTGACCTACTGAATGAGAGGAAGTATTTGCAAGTCAGATAGCTGATAAGGGGTTAATATCCAATATACATATAGAGAACTCATACAATTCAGTCGAAATAGAACAAACAATAAAATATAGGTCTAAACAAACATGTTCGAAAGAAGACATACAAAGAGTCCACAAATACATGAAAAGGTACTCAACATCCCTATCATCGGAGAAACACAAATCAAAAGCACAATGAGATAGTACCCCATGCCTGTTAGAGTGACCATTATCGAAAAGACAAAATAATGAGGTATTCTGGAACCAAGGGAAGACTGTACTCTGTTGGTGAGAATATAAATTGGTGTGACCACTAAGGAAAACAATACGAAGCTTCCTCAAACCATTAAAAATACAACCACCCTATGATCCAGCAATTCCATTTCTGGGTATGTGTCAAAGAAAACAAAACATTAGTTGGAAAAGATATATGCACCCCATGTTCTCTGCTGCATTATTCACAAAAGGCAAGTGAACACACACACACACACACACACACACACACACACACACACTGGAATATTATTCAGCCATGAAAAGTAATGAAGTCTTGCCATTTGTAACATGGATAGGCCTTGAGGGATTATCCAGATGAAATAAGTCAGAGAAAAACAAATACTGCATGATCTCACTTATATGTGGAATTTAAAAAACAAAACAAAATGAAAAAATTAAGCTCAGAGATACAGAGAACAGAGGGGTGGTTGCCAGAGGCAGAGGTGGGAGGTGGGCAACATGGGGGAAGGGAGTCCAGGCACAAACTTCCAGTCACAGAGTGAATAGGCCCTGAGTGTCATGTGCAGCACCGTGAAAGCAGTTAACACTGTGATGAGTGTTTGGCAGTTGCTAAGAGAGTAGATCTTAAAAGAAAATAAAAAACTTTGGCAGCTATGTAAGGTTACAGGTAATATGGATTGGACTTCTCCCTGTGATCATTCCACGGTGTGTACAGATAGTGACTGATTGCGTCGTATACCCGAAACTGATAGAATGATGTGTGTGTGTGTCTCAATAATACCTGGGGGGCGGGGGGGGGAATCAAATGTCAAAAAATTAAATAAACAATAAATCAAAAGACTCAAATGCTGGTGTTTGGAGGTAGAATGGGATCCAATCTTCCTTCAAAACATTATTGCCAATAAACACATCAATTTAGAATAAAAAGAAGGTAACCCATTACTTGGAAAGTTTCCATTTTACTTGGCAGTTTTAACATTTCTAAGGATGTGAGATCAGCCTTTAATATGCAGACTGACTTTACCATCCAGAGCAGACATACTTCATGGAAACTCCAAGGCTATATTTAATGTGCGTCATGAACATAAACTATGTGTGTTATTTCAGAAGAAACTGCTGTTTTATTTTGTTTGAAAAAATAAATTGGGCACTTGAATATGAAACAGCAACCAGAAATTTACTTATAATTAAGCTCTTCAAGTTTTAAGTGGGGGTAATACACAAGAATTCAAAGGAGGAGTAGATTTCTCTTTGAATGAACGGAGACTGTGAGTAAAAACACTGTGATCAAAATAAATATCTTAAGCCAAATGGTATTAAAAATATGCCCAGAGTGCATTTCAGGACGATATGAAAGCTCAGAAAATGTATGCATTCCATGTGCATCGCTCCTTAGGGGGCCACCTTGTTAAGACACCCCCTCACACAGACGTGTGCCGACTGCCTGGCCTCCTAGGTCAGCCCTGCCTTGCTCACCAGCCACAATAAGACCCAGACACCCGGCAACTGTGGCTTTCGAATGGCTCATCTTGAAAGGAAGGGGGTCCACACTTCCCCAGCCTTCAAAGGAGATTTTCAAATAAACTGCATCTGTGCAGAAAGTCGCACACCCACCTCTGATGACCTGGAGGCTCAGCTGGACCCCCAAGGCTGCTCTCATTATGTGAGGAATGTTCTCCAACCTCCAGTTGCCGTTCAGTTCGCCTCACCTGCAGAGACAGAGATGAAGGAGAAAGGTGAGTGCGGGAGTAGGAGGCGATTTCCTGATCAGGTGCTAATCACGGTGGCGACATTAAGCCTGGACAGAGAAGAATTACACTCGCAGCTGGATGGAGAGAGTGCTGTGCATTTGCTAGCTCCTGGGCATGGAGACTGGTCTGGACAAAGAGCTGAAGTCAGGAAGTCAGGAAGTCACCCCAACTTGTCATGCTCTCTTCCCTACCTCCAAGAGGCCTGGGTTCTCACACTCTTCCCTACAGGGGGTGCATCATCACAGGAGGAGCATCTCTACAGGGAGAGCATCCCTGCAAGTGGAGTATTCCCACAGGTGACCATCCCCACAAGGGCAGCATCCCCAGACAGAGCATCCCCTCAGGGGGAGTATCCCCACAGGTGGACCATCCCCACAGATGGAGCATCCCCAAAGGGGGAGCATCCCTACAGGGGCAGCATCCCCACAGGTGGACCGTCCCCACAGGGGCAGCATCCCCACAGACAGAGCATACCCACAGGGGGAATATCCCCATGGGTGGACCATCTCCAAAGAGGGAGTGTCCTCACAGGTGGACCATCTCCACAGGGGGAACATCCTCACAGGTGGACCATCCCCACAGGGGCAGCATCCCCACAAAGGGAGCATCCCTACAGGGGGAGTATCCCCACAGGTGGACCATCCCCACAGTGGTGGGGGCATCCTCGCAGGAAGATCATCTCTATGAATCCTTCAGCTGCTCTGGCCTTGATTTCCACATCTTTAAAATGAGGATAGAATATACTTTTGTGTTTGTTAAAGGAGCTGCTCCCGGTGTCCATGACAGACGCATGTAGGCGCTGGACTCATATGCAAGCTTTCACCTGAGTCGGCACAGGAGATCCCAGCCCTGCACTGCTGACACCTCCCGCCGTGGACACGGTGCCGCTGGCGCCCGACCCCAGCCTGTCCTGTGGGCCCAGCGCGGCTTCATTCGGCTACACTAAGTCTCCTTGGCGGGAAGGCACAGGCCAGGTGACGGCTAGTGTTCTGGAAATCTCCACGATGGATGCAGTTACTGAAACCTAAATCCACCGATGCAAAAGACAGAAGCCCTGGGGCCGGCTCAGGAGAGGGTCACCGCCAGGCGCCCGGCTACCACGGGGGGCGGTCTGGCCCCAGACACCCAGAGCGGACAGCCCCTCCCAGCATGGAGGCTTCTCCCCAACCCTGCCGCCCTCCACCCTCACCTCTGTCTCTCCACAGGAGCCTCACTGGGCAGCCCGCGGGTCAGCCAGCGCTTTCCCTTTCTCCTGTGGTGCCTCATCCCCAGGCCTGAGCCCACCCCCCTCAGTGGGCCAGCATCGTGGTTTTCCACTTTGTGGGAGAACCAACTGTCGAAGCCAGCGCCCCAGGCCTCGCGGCCCGAGGTCACAGCGCAGCCCAGGGGCTACCGGCCGGCTGCTCCTTCTCAGCCCTGGCCCGTCTGCGGTCACCTGGGAGGGGACAGAGGCGCCTGGTGCTAACCAAGGCTGCTCAGTGTGGGCGGAGGGGGACCCCGGGGGAGGAGGCGGTCGGGGAGGGCATCTCACGGAACCCTGGCAGTGCCTCCATCAAAGACCCGGCTCCCCGGAGACAGACAGCTGCGGGCTGAACGCACACGCGCTCACACTTACTTGCACGCCTGTGCACAGCACACGTGCTCCCACACCCCTGCACACACACATTCCTGTGCACAATGCAGACACACACCCTTGCACACTCACAAACACACCCGTGCACGCACGCCTCCCGTGCACACACACACACACCCATGCACGCACTCCTAACGCAGCAATTCTGTTCCTCCACAATTCAACTGCGGGCCGTTACACGTCTCTAGAAGGCTCAGGAGAAAAGCTCTCCCGCAGCCAAGACCTGCAGCGGCCCGGCCAGCCGCACTCGGTGTCTGCTGCTCTAACAGTCTCGCCCTCCAGACGCCACCAGCCCGCGGCCAGCTGAGTCCAGACAAGAGCAAGGCCACGAGACCCGCACACTGCCAGACGCCCCAAAATCCAGCCTGAGCCAAGGGCAGCTCTGCCAGTCGGAGGCCCCTGCATCCAACAGCATCCGGCCCGACCCCTTCCCCAGCCACCAGAGCTCCCCTGGGGGCTGGCGGCCCCTGAGACACCACTGCTCCCCGTGGGGCCCTTGAAAGGAAGCTAGCGGGGGGCAGCCGGCGGCTCCGGTGCCCTTTGGCTGGGGGCTCTGACGGGCTTGATGGCTTCAGAAGCAATTTCTCTTCTGTGAAGTGCACCCCGCTGGCCTCCACTTGCCTGTGAGCAGAAGCATCCCCCGCCGGGGAGGGAAGCCACCTGGGCTTCAGGAGGGAAACCAGGAGGCCCCTCGGGTGGTCAGCGGAGGCCGCGGTTAGCTGCAGGGTGGACCGACCCTCCGCCGGGGCTCTGCCCCCCACCTGCATCCCTCTTCCCGCTGGCGGCCGCCAGGTGAGTGGCACGAAGAAGGGCTCTCACATTTTAACCCAAACCCTGCGGTCAGCGCGACTCTGAGGCTTGGCTGGGAACAAGGACCACCCTGAGGTGTGGTCACGGCTGGGACACAGGGGACAGCCGCCCCCCACCCGACCCCAGCTTCCACTGCCGGGCTTCTCCCCTGCCCTCTGCCACCTGCGGGCGCCCCCGCCCCAGTGCTGCTCAAGGCCGCCCTGGGGAGTGGGGCTGGGTCGGGGGACAGGAGCCACGTGCCCCCCAGAAGCTGGGCTGAGAGCCGGGCTGGCTCTGGGGGGCGCCGGCTGTGAAGAGCCCCTCGCTCAGGACTGAATGACAGTTCATGAACACTGAAAACGAGGCCTTTCCTCACCTGAGAACTTAATTGCCACGGCAGATTTAACAAGGAGCTCTTGACATTCCATTTCATAAAAAGTGTTTTATTCTCAAATTGCACCCTTGATTTATACAGCGCGGGGCGAGGGCCCGTCCGTGGCTCCGGGGGACGTCTCTCTTCCTACCTACCGAGGTCTAATTTACGGACGTCAAGACTAAAACTCATTTATTTGGCTTACAATATAACTCAAAGTGCCTTTAATTTATGTCATGATAATTTTGAAAAATTAACTTCAAGGATAAATTAAACCATTACCCGGCCTCACGCGCGCACATGGCGCTTGGGGTTTCGTGCAGACCCGAGGCCCCTGGTACCGCCAGGAGCACAGATGGAGTCGGCCCGCCTCCCTTTTTCTGCAATGATTTAAACCAAGACTATAAATAATAGAATATTTCTCTCAATTCCCTTATAAATATTTTAGGACTTATTTTCCTTCGCAAGGCTAAATGGGGGTTTCAGTTATCCATCTTAAAAGAATTTCACCAAAAGATTTTGTACAATAAAAAATACGTGTATCACTTTTTTTCGAGCAAACAAATACTTTTCAATGTTAGAATCTCATTAGCAAATGCCTGTTAGGGCTGGAGTCTGTCTTCAGGTCTCAGGTGGGAACTGAAGACACAGTAAGTGCTCCTGGGAGGTTGATTGATGAAGGGACAGATTACAAAGGGCAAACACCAGGAGGGGGAACGGGCATCTGGGGACCGCAGCTGGGCACCCCAATGCCAGTGGAACCGAGGAAGGGGAATGTAGGGACAGGAAGGGAGACAGTACAGGTTTTCTATTTAGATTTATGTATGGGCAGGACTGGGCACAGTGCAGGTTCTCTGATCCCATGCAGACCAGGTAAAGGAGGAGTCAGAGTCCTCAGTAGTTTTGCAGGTTTTTTATTTGGGGTTCACCAGGCATATGGCAGGCAGGGGTGCTGGCTGGGGGGCTGGGAGGCTGGCAGGCCTCCCAGCCCCCAGCAAGTCTTTACTCTATCTGGGCTCTCTGGCGTTCTCTGCTTCTGCGTCGGCTTCTCCTTCAGGTTCTGCTGCTGCTGGCTGGAGCTGCTGGCATCACCCCGTGACGCCGCTCTTAAAAAGCACAGTCTTAGCTCAGCTGAATCCCATCTACCTATGCCCACACCCTATTCCAGGTGCCCACCATCAGGCATGCATTCAGGACAAGGATCCATCATCTATCCTGATGGCGGAAGGGCAGAAAAGCCTGACATTTTCTTTACCC
This sequence comes from Talpa occidentalis, assembly GCF_014898055.3. Lineage (NCBI taxonomy): Eukaryota > Metazoa > Chordata > Mammalia > Eulipotyphla > Talpidae > Talpa > Talpa occidentalis. Next base: position 4,138,554 of record NW_023600993.1, read on the forward strand.
TACAATTTACCAGGCACAGGGCAGGCAGGGGTGCAGGGGGGCCGGGAGGCTGGCAGGTCTCCCAGCCCCCAGCCAATCCTCACTCTCTCTGGGCTCTCTGGCCTTCTCTCAGCTTCTCCTCTCGGCTTCTGCTCATTCTTGGCTTCTGCTGGCGTCCCCATGACGCCGCCCTTATAAACTCAGTCTTCAGCCCAGGTGCACCCACTCCAGGTGCCGCCATCAGGCATGACCTCAGGACCACAGGGTTCCCTCATCCATCCTAATGGCGGGAGGGCAGAAAAGCCTAATACTTTTACCTCACCCTACAGGGAGTTCTCCCAGGCCCTAGAAGGAGGGGGTACAGTGGTCTATGGTGGGCTGATCTGCAGAGAACTCACTGGGAGTCTGCGGCCCAGGAGACAAAGATCTGCTCTCTCCCTCCTTTTTTGCGGGGGGAGGTGAGGCCCAACTGGCCATTGGCCAACTGGAATCCAGAAGACTTGGGGGCCCTGGGCTTCCCAGCTGAGGTCCCCAGATGCCCTGTCTCCCCTCCCCATGATTGTCCTTTGTAATCACACCTCTTGTATGCATGAAAAAATAATAAATCTTTTAAAAAATAAAAAACTGAGCCACAAGATGTTCATCACAAAATTATAAACTCCCTAAAATTCCAGTGACGGGGATCTGTTTAAGAAATGACATGTCTACCTAAAGGTAACTCATGAAACCATGAAAACCTGAACCCCAAAAGGCACCCCTTGGTATAGAACAATGTTCACAAAACATTAAGCTCAAGAAAAAAGCAAGTTGCAAAACTAGCAGTGAGAAATGATCGCCGCTGAAATCCATGCGCACGCAGCTGAGTGAATAGATGTGCAAGTGAACACACGGTGGTAGTAACTGATTGTTTCCAGGTGGAAGGAATGACGGGGCCCTTTTAATTTTCTTTTGCTTTGCCTCTGATCTGTGGGAAATGAGCCTGTATAGCTTTTGTAATAAAAACAAATAAGAGAAATTTCATTTTGAAACACGCCCGCACACGATTCTCATACCACCTGCATCTAATTTAAAGGGCTCAAAGAATAAATACCTGTATTTGTTCTATTTTCTCAGCATTCCATGGCGCCACGAAATCCGGCTGTATTAGTTATTATTAGGTTTCACGGCATGTGACCTCAGACCCAAATTAAGAGAGGCTTAGACCCGAGAGGGTTTTATTCTCTCCTGTGAAATGCATGGGGAGCGGCCCAGGGGCCACTGACCGGACGGCCCTGAAGGTGCCGTGTCCTGCAGGCCTCCAGGGCACTGTCGGGATGTGAGCCCCTGCGGGGTCCCACTGTCTCCCTCACCACCCACTGCAGCCAGGGGCTAGAGGGCAAAGAGAAAAGCTGCTCCGCTAAAAGCCCCGTTGTCTGGCACCTCACCTCTACTGGGGTGTGGCCTCTGGCTCCAGCTCGGTTTTTTTTTTTTTTTAAGATTTATTTATTTATGCATACAAGAGCTGGGGTGCAGGCCAGAGGTGCGGGATGGTCAAGAGGATTCCTCAGAGACAGAGTGGGGAGCAGAACAGGTGGATCCACTGAAATCCACTGCTGAGGGGAGTAGCAGGGAGACAGGAGAGGTCTGCCGCGCCATGTGGGTAGCTCCCCGACCAGGGATTGAATTCGTACAGTGGTGATAGTGCTAAGACTTAACCCCTAGGCCACCAGGAGTTCGCTTCATCTTTCTTTTTATGGCCAACTCCGTCTTTACCCACTCATCTGCCCTTGGGCACTTAATCACCTCTCAAGTGATATCACTTCACTCGGCTACTGCAAATGGTGCTGGGTGAAGGTAGGAGAACACACACCCCTTTGAACTAATGTTTGCATTTGTTGGGTGGAGACCTAGGAGAGGGTCGCTGGGCCACACGGTAGGACTGTTGTTAATGTTTTGAGGAGCCTCCCCCCCCCCGTCATCCACAGGACCTTCCCACCAACAGCAGATGACGGTTCCTTTTCTCTGCATTGTCACAACACTCGCCGTTTCTGGACTTTCTGATGTGGGCCTGTATGTCTTCTTTGGCGGAGGGTCTATGTAGCTCTTCCGCCCGTGTCTTGATTGTGTTGACTCGTAGGAGTTCTTTGCAGATGTTGGATATTTGTCCCTGGTCCCATCTGGGTGGTTCTTTTAATTTCAATGACAGTTCTTTTGCTGTGCAGAAGTTTTTAAATTTGATGTCACTCCTTTTATCTTCACTTGTGTTTCCTGGCTGTTGGGTCTCCTCATATGTCACCAAAGTCATGTCATGAGTGCTTTGCCTGTGTTTCCTACAATACATTTTTTTGGCTTCAGATCTTACATCCAAGTCTCTGGTCCATTTTGGCTGACTTTAGTGTGGGGTGTGAGAGAGTGATCTGTTTTCATTCCTTTGCAAGTGCCCTGTGTGGCTCTGACTAGGCCCCCTCCCTGTCCTGTGAAATGCAGACCATGGAAGGGCCAATGGCTCGCATCTCCCATATGAACCCCACTGGCCAGTGGCTTCCTAGAGAAGGGTTTAAGGTGACATGCAGGATTAGCAATAGGGAGTTTGACAGTCAGTAACACCCTCCACTGAAAAGAGGAGGGAGATGCTCACAGATGTATCTCCCCATAGCAGACACCCAGGTATGGAATCATTTCTTGAGAACCAGAACCATGAGCTAGTGCTTTGGATGCTCCACAGCTTATTCAAACATTTGTCAATGTTTGCTGAGTGACAACTGATTGTCTGTGTGAACTGTTTAGTGAGCATAAGCATTGATTCCTTTGACCTTTTGCAGAACATAAGGTAGGCGGTATTACTCGAAGTTAAGAATTATAAGCGTTCAATTATTTACTTTCTCAAGAGTCTGCTGACACACTACAATGCCTAACTGGCTTCGAGGGCACATCAGCTGAACAATGGGGAGGAACATGGCAGTGATTTCTACTAGGAAGATGTCCGTCTGGGCAGGCCCTTCCATCGATTCGGGATGCTTCCACATGCACGGCCTGGGAAACTGAGATTGCTAATTTTTAGGTGATTTTGACACTTCGAACAGTTATTGAGTTCCTGCTTCACCCCGACACGATGCTGCTAGCAGTAAGACAGAAGAAAATGAATCCGAGGAGTCCAGCAAAGATACAAACACCAACTAATCTGAATAAACTTAAGCCTGCAGGTTGATATGAAGAAAAACAGGAAAAGAGCTTCATAGCCCACCCCCTGCTGTCCTCCAGGTCTTCTACTCAAAGCATATGCACTATGAGACTTTTCCTGGCCACCCTGTCTAAAATTTTTATCTCTAATTTAGTGTTGGTACTCCAGTCCCTAGAACACTCGTGAGCACCTGCTAGGCACTCAAAAATATCTGTTAAATGAGTGATGGGAACAGAAGGCAGAAAGTAGAAGTAAAGCAGAGAGGATGGCATGATGATAAGAATTCGTATCCCTTTAATGAAAAAAAACTAACATTTTAAATGAATTTTCAGATCCTACCAGGCAAAAAGAAAAAAAAAAGAAAAAACGTGAAAATAACATCTAAGGAGCACGCTCCTCTTTCTGAAATTTCTAATCATTTTTAAATAGTTTATAAATATTTTTAAAAGTTTGATGAGGTTTCAAATGCTTCAAGCTATGAGAAATTTCTTTTGGAACACCAAATTGTTTCTAAATTATTTTCCAAATATCTCAACTCATCAGCAAGCTTACAAAATAAACTAGTTTAATATCTAGAGTGTTTTGAAATGTGCCTAGAGATATTTGGGCTTCGAATGGGGGCAGGGGGAGAAATAGTTTGGAAAGAGTAGTGAAAATCAACTGTTTTCATAAAGCTCAGATTTGAAATGTAAAGTTTGTGTGATCTCGGTGAAAAGGGAAAGAAAATAAATCAAACACTTCAAAATCACTTACTAAGCAACATCTCTACATGCGGGTGGGCAGCAGACTGAAGATTTTCAACTATACTTCCGCAGCCTTGTACTTAAGAGTAAAAATCTAAAAGTCTGTCAGTTGATTGGAAAACTAATAAACACCGCATTTAAAAAATAGAATATTAAAAAATAATACCAAACGGGGCCTCCCCTGGTGGCACAGCAGTTAAGCGCTGGGCTGCAAAGTGGCCCACAGCCTCTACAGTGCTGGTTCGATCCCTGGCTGCCGGGCAAGGGTCCCACATGGTGCGCAGACCTCTCCTGCCGCCCGCTGCTCCCCTCAGCAGTGTACTTCCTCAGTCTGCCTGTTCTGCTCCCTGCTCTAGTGAATCCTCTCACCCTCCCGCGCTTCTGACTGTACCCAGTGCTTGTATAAATAAATAAATAAATCTTTAAATAATAATAATAATAATACCAAACATTCAGCAAAAAAAGCCCACTGCAGAATTATATGCACTTCATAATCCCATTTAGATGTGTCCAGGAACTTGCATTCAAGTATCTATCAGAGAAGCCCTTCAATGCATATCCCCAGATAGGATTCCCTCTGCCCCCTAACAGAGGTAACCTCCAGAGTGGGGGGCCTGAGAGGATTAAAGGAATTTGGTGGATTTTTAGTTTATAGCCCTTTGACTTTAACATGTGATCTACCAGGAATTTACCTTTTTAAAAAAATTTAAGTAAATAACCATGAAAACTATTTCAAATGTTTTGAGCATCAGAGGGTTGGAAATAATAAGATAAATTAAAATCTGTTCCCAGCTTTTGAGGGACTTAAAATATAGTTATAAATGTTAAGGAATGATTGTTCTACCATGTGGAGAGCTCTCAGCAACAGCACAGCATTGAGAAGACACACAGACAAAGGACCGTCTCAATCTGTCAGGAAGCCTTCCAGGAAGCCATTGGCTAGTTTTTGGAGACCACAAAGAATTGGGTCCAGATATTTCAGGACTGGCAGAGCCAAGGGTCAAAGGGTGCATGGGGGTGGGTTTGGGTGGCCATGCTGTGCGGTGGGGCTATGAGCTGGATGCTCATTCCTGGTTATTGCTTGCCTAAATCGTAATGAACTTCAGAGTACCAGGAGGTAAATGAGTATATGTAATGAGTAAAAACCCACTTTGGCCCCATTCTCCAAGCCTGGGGGTCTTCTGCTAAAATCCAGGCCTGTCCCCACACAAAATGTCCCCGCCTTCTGACACCCTGACACAAAGCATCTCTTCTAAAGCTGAATGGGCACGTACACACCACATCAGAGGAAGAGACTGCTAAGTATCAAGTTTCTTTACTTCTAAACTTGTCCTGCTGGAAGAACATCCATGACTATGCTTAGCCTTTCCCAGTGAAGCAGGAAAATAAATGAGTTGGGATATTTTGGGGTCTCTGTTTTATAGTGACAGAAACCAAGAGGCATGTCACTCTCTCAAATGGGCAACTCAGCAAGGAATTAAGTCCACACTCCAGGAGCCTCCAGCCCAGACAGTCTCTCATTAGCTCACATCATCAAGTAAAACAGTCTTTAAATGCCACTGGTTGCAGACCCTCAGAGAAAATACTGGAAGGAGATATTTATTTCTTCTGCAACAGTAATCCCTTTTCTGTCTCATTTTCAAATGAGGTAACACTTTGTTGCTGATTGATTTCTAAAGAAGTCAAAATGAGAAATGTCAAAAGTCAAACTGTAGAAATCTATTTTAGGTAGAAATCAATGGTTCAAAAAATAATAAAGGAAGAAACCGGTATCTTGGAGGTGTGAGGAAGGCGGACTTGCTTTGATCAAGAGTTAGCTTATTTTTTAGAAGAAAGAAAAGTGACACAACAAGGGGGCTTGTGATCAGTTTCTCTTTTGTAAAGTCCCTTTCCTGATTACTTGCTTTCACTCTGAAGGAAAAAAATCAGTGTCTAAAACTACATTTCCTTTATCCAACATAATGCCTCTGAACTTCTATTTTCTCATCTGAAACTGGAGACAACCATCTTAAATTTGAGTGAAGGTAATGAAAATGATCTGAAGGGCTGGAACACAATTTTCTTCTGCTCAAGTTGAAGTAACATTTACCCTCCCATCTGAAGCAACCAAAAAATCAGCAGAAAAGGTGAAACACTGGAAAATGAAGGACGTTGATGCCTGAGAAATGAAAACAAACAAGAACACCCTAGGACTATCCAGATTGCTGTAGTGAGAGTTTCCTAACTCAGATATCTTAAAAGCAAGACACAAAAGGATCAATGTCAGATTTCCAAGTAGCATAACTGCTAACCAAAACAAAACTTCATATTATTTATAAGAATGCAGAAATATCCAGCAACAAAAAGATAAAATTAATTATGGCTGACATCTAATGAAAATTTATCAGATATACAAAAAGCATAAAAATACAAGCTAGACTGAGGAGAAAAATCACTGAAAACCTACCCAGGAGTGACACAGATATTAGAATTAGCAGATTAAGGGTTTTAACAGGGTTACTATAGTTCTATTCTAAATGTCGAAAAATGTTAAGTAAAAATAACTTTTTAAAAGACCAAAATAGAATTCTGGAGATTATAAAAAAAGTCAATGTGGGCCTCCCTGGTGGCGCAGGGGTTGAGCGCAGGACTGCAAAGCTGCCCACAGCCTCCGCAGCACTGGTTCGGTCCCTGGTTCAGTCCCTCACTGGTGAGTGAGGGTCCCACGTGGCACACAGACCTCTCCTGTCGCACCCGCTCCTCCCCTCAGCAGTGTACCTCGTCAGTCTGCCTATTCTGCTCCCCGCTCTGGCTCTGGTGAATTCTCTCACCCTCCCGCGCTTCTGACTGTACCCAGTGCTTGTATAAATAAATAAATAAATCTTTTTTTTAAAAAGTCAATGTTAGTTGCAAAATGTTAGTTGGGATTAATATTCAACTTTGCAAAATAAAATATTAATGAACTTGAAAACATAGCAATAAAAATATTTGAAAAATGGCCAAAATGTTCCCCAATTTCATTAAAACTATAAAACCTACAATTCCAAGTAAGCCAAGGAAGCACAGCACCAAAAAAAAGTAAGAATAAATACACGGCACACCATAATCAAATTGCCCAAAATCACTAAAAGAAGAGAACCATAAAATCAGTATAAGAAATGGGCCTTGTTAAGCACAGAAGAACAGTGATAAGGAACTAGATGATAGCACATTTCTTATTGGAAACAATGTAAGCAGGAAGACAGCAAAACATCTTACAGTAAAACATCTTTAGAGCACTGGAAGAAAAAAATTGTAAACAGAATCTTACACCAAGTGAAAATATATTTCAAGAAAGAAAGTGAAATAAAGATGTGTTCAGATACACAAAAGCAGAAAGAATTCATCACCAGCAGACTGGTACTATAAGAAGTGTTAAAGAAAGTCCTTCGGGCAGAAGAAAAATAATATCAGATGGAAATATAAATCTACTCAAAGACTGAAGAGCACTAGAAATCATAACTACATGGGTAACTATATAAGAATTTCCTCTTTATTTAAATATCTTTAGAAGGTAATCATTTAAACAAGGATAGTCTGTGAGAGTTTTATAACATGCAAAAATAAAATGCATCAAAGTTCAGAAAGGGAGAAATGGAAGCAAATTACTAAGACTGTACTATACGTAACATAGTATAGTAACACTTAAAGGTAAACTATGATAAAGATGTACAGAATAAACTCCAAAACACACCAAAATAGCAAAACAAAGGGTTGTAGATAATAAGCCAACAAAGGAGATTAAATGCAGTAATAGAAAATAGTCAATTAATCCACAAGAAGACAGAAAGGGAGGAACAATGACAAGATGGGTCAAATATAAAGCAGATAGCAAGGTGATAGTTTAAACCTAGCCATATAATAATAACATTAAATGTAAAAGGTCTAAATATCCCAATTAAAAGGCAGAGGTTGTCAGGTTGGACAAAAATGTAAGACACAAATATTTGCTACTAACAAGAAACTCATTTTGAATATAAAGACACAAATAAATTAGAAGTATGTAAATTCCAGTTTTCTTTGATTAGTGTGAGCAGGGCATATCTTTGTATTAGATAAAGTATATTTTAGAGATAACAAAATCATCAGGGATAATGAAAGTCTTTTTTATCAAAATAAAGTGTCATTCATCAAGAGGACATGACAATCCTGAATGTTTCAAAACAGAGCTTTAACACACAAATAGCAAAAATTGATAAAATTGTAAGAAAGAAAAATTCACAAATATAGTCAGATATTTCAATATTCTTCTGTCTATAATCAAGAGAATATCAGACAGAAAATCAGTAGCAGAATACCGGAGATTTGAATAATACTATCAACCAATTGACCAATACTATCAACTAATACTATTGACCTAGTTGGCATTTATATTTATAAAGCAATAACAGGTGAGAGGTAAAGTCACAGGTTGAATTGCCTAATTCCAAAAGATATGTTAAAGTCCTAGTCCCCAGAACTGTGGATGTAACTTTAACTGGTGAAGGGGTCTTTGCAAATGCAAATAGTTAAGATGAGGTCATCCTGGATGAGGATGGACCTGAAATCCAATGACTAGTGTGCTTATAGGCAAGTCATATGAAATCACAGAAGAATATCACGTGATGGTGGAGGCAAGATGCACCCACAAGCCAAGGCACACCAAGCATTACTGGCAACCACCAGAAGACAACTTGAGATATTTCAAGATGGCATTAAGCACACTGGGGTTTGAATTTTGACATGTGTTTGCCATTGGATATTAGGTACAACCAGATTTCATTTTACCACCAATGACAGAAAACCCAGCTCAAGAAAGTCAAGACATTGTTGTCTTGACTCAAAGAACTAAAACATCAGGCAGCTCTGACTTCAGACTCAGCTAGATTCAATCACTGCAGTTAGGTAGGAGGTTCCCCATCTTGGTTCTGCCCTCCGAGAAGTGGCTTCATCCTCAGCTTTCATGATTTTCCATGGCAATGGCACCACCTCAGCCTCCTTGCCTGAGTCCAGAGGGAAGACAGAGCCTGCAGTTCAGTTGATTCAAAGAGTCTCCTGATTCCGGGGCTCCCTTGTGGCTCAAGGGGTTAGGCACCGCACCGAGGCAATCCGCAGCCTCTGCAGCACAAGTTCAGTCCCTGGCCAGGGAGAAACCCACATGGCGCGCAGACCTCTCCTGCTGTGCCCGCTGCTCCCCTCAGCACTATCTTCGGTCCATCTGCCTGTTCTGCTCCCCACTCAGTCTCTGGTGAATCCTCTCACCACCCACAATCTCAGGCCTGTACCCCAGCTCTTGTATGCATAAATGGATAAATCTTTTAAAAAAAAAGTCTCCTGATTCCTTGATTGGATGGCTTGAGTCTCAATATCACCCTGCACCAATCCCTGTGGACCAGGAGATGTAATATACTCTGATAGTTTAAAATCTGCATCCCAGATGCCACTCATGGAGTTGAAGTGGAATTCCTTCCAGACAGTGTGGGAGGAGTTGGTCTCCAATCAAACACCAGGGGCATTTTTAGAATAAATGAGTTTGGCTTCTAGAAAAGCAAACACTAAATCCCCCCTGTGCCCATCAAATTCAATCTTACAGACATGACAGTTACTCAGGAAATTGTCTTTTCAGTTTTAATTCTGGATCAGAAAGGGGTTAGTGATGTTCTAGCGTATAACTGAGGACGTGAAGCCAATAAAGCAGAAAGAGTCTTATCCAAAATCTTCTCCACTTTTTCCTGAGGACATCAAGTCCCACCAGAGTAGAAACGTTGTTTGAACGGGATGCACCAGGCCATGGTCTCTAAGGATGATTGTGAGGAAACCGAGTCAGGGGGCTATCACAGTGGCCATCTGCTGTTTGAGGGATGCCTACAATCCCCCTTCCTGGTTGTGGAACCCATCTCTTCATCTCTGGGGTGGCCATATAACTAAGACCTCGGCCAATGAAAACGCACATTCCCTAGCTTACGAGTGGTTCTGAGGAGGTTCTTGACTCAACCTGGGCCAATAAGGTCAAATCAAAAACTTATACTGCACTTATTGGAAATTAGATGTTCTCCCTGAGTCTATGCTGGGAGTTGGGAAGTCTGTTGCTGTTACCGAGGATCACCAGTGTCTCAAATGAGTAGAAGACAACACAGAGGAAAGCCAGTCTCAGAGAGAGAGGGAGATTTTTCCTATGACTGCATTTGAGCTCCTGGATCCAGCTGAACCTGAATGCAGTGGTATTCCTAGACTTTGCGGTTATGTTCCAGTTTCACTTAAGTCGGGTTTGCGAGCCATGGAAAGCACATCTGCCCAGTCACAGGACTCACAGCCCCCACAGCCAGGTCAGTCCAGGACCTGGCACAGGGCAGGGCGCAGTGGGGAGGAGAGAGCAAAGCCACTCGGAGGACCAAGCTTCAGAGTTCTTGTTCCCAGACTGTCTACTCCCCGCACGTCTGACTTCAAGCCCTTGAATTGCCTTGACTGTCAGGTTATTTGGACTTTGTCACTGTTCAATTTACAGCTGTGACAGTGTAGAATGGGGAATGAGTACGTGTAATAAATTGATCCTATTTGCTGTGATGCCAGAGCTTCAGCCAGATTCAATCATCCTCCAGGTCATGCATCTCCTGCTGGGGGTTGGGGGGCACAGACAGGGAGGGAGCAGGGACAGGGTGAGAGTTAAAGAATCAAGTGCAAGAAGGTTGGGAGAGGAAGCAGGTTGCTGCGCAGAGAACCCTGGGCCAGGAGCAGCCAGGCAGGTCTGCATTCAGACCCTAAGCCCCTCTACCCTCCTCCCTTCTTGATGCCTCTCTCCCCCTCTGAAAAATGGGCATCACCGCACCTGCCCATTTTCCCAAGGTGATTAGAAAAAGCAATGAAATACCAGCTGAGCAGGGGCCTGCAGATGCCTGGGCAGTCTTGTCCGTGCCTCGCCACTGTAGCCACGCAGCTTTGGAGCGCAGAGACACCCCGAAAGCAACCAAGAGTTACCCATCTTCCAGGTCTGGCCTCCTCACCCATTTGTGTGCCTACAATGTGCAGGTGTGACTGCAGGGAAGCTTCCTTCCTGGACTTCCCCACTCACCTGGCCCTCCAGGGCAGCCACTAGTCCAAGCAGCAGTTTTGTGCTCCTGAGAGAAATGCACCCACTCAACGCACAAATTAGTGCTTTGCATCTTTCTCACTTTTTAACAGCTTTGAAGTCGGCACGTGTTTTATAATCAAATCTGTCTAGATTGCCTTGGTAGCATCTTGTCTTTCTTAGTTGTCCTTAAAATAATAATGCAATGGTGCCTCTTTCACCCACTGGAATCCTGATGTCACGATGCCTGATCTACAAAGCCCCAAATGCCCCCAACCCCATCCCCAAAGGACGAAAATTAGAAAAAGTTACCACCTCTCTGCCATGGCCCCAAAGGCCCAGGCTTGGATGGTCTGTTGGTATTAAACAAAACATGCCCCTTCCTCCGGGCAGGCCCCCAGGCTGCATGTCAGCCCCAGGGACATTAGTGCAATCGACAGCCTCACAGCACAAGGCCATCCTGCCGGCCCTCCTGCTTCACCCACCAGCTCCACCAGCCCCCGAAACTAAGAAATAAAATACCACGCAAGGGCCTCCCTGGTAGCGCAAGGGGTTAAGCATCAGCAATACACAGCTACTGCAGCATAAGTTCGATCCCCGGCCAGGGAGCTACCCACATGGCGCGGCAGACCTCTCCTGTCTCCCCACTGCTCCCCTCAGCAGTGTGTTTCAGTCAGTCTGCCTGTTCTGCTCCCCACTCTGTCTCTGGGGAATCCTCTCACCCCCCAACACACACCTCTGGCCTGTGCCCCAGCCCTTGCACACATAAATAAATAAATCTTTTTAAAAAATAAAATGAAATACCGCCCAAGACCACCCACTATCACCTGGCTACTCAGACTTGACAGCTTCTGGAAACGCTCTTTCTGTCTTTTTTCCAGCCTCCAACAAAACAGGTTGTTTTACAGACTGAGAATGGCAACCAATTACCTGCACCACAAAGGCAAGTGAATCAACAACCATGATGTGATATTCTTTGAAAGAAAAGGGAAACGCTCCCGCAACAGGAGACAAATGCAGCAAAACATCTATTAATATTGTTCCCCGAAGAAGAATGAGCGAGTGGAAAGCCGGGAAGGACAACAGGCATGCATCTCTCTCCGCCTTCAGAAAGCACGGCTTCTGTAAAATTGATGTGATTACTTGGGAAGTCAAAGTTTCTCGATTTTTTTCTTCTTTGATAGCTGTGTGTGCCTTAATGTGCTTTAAATGTGTAATAAAAATATAATGAAAAACATACATTTATTCAATGTGGCTGCTACAACATGGGCTATAAAGCCCGAATCCTATAAAGTTGAATTTTATGGCATTTCTTAAATCTGTTCCTTCTACTTATAGCCACCCCACAAGATTGGCCAGAATTTAGTGTTTTTTCTCCCACTTCCATTTCCAAAAAAAAAAATGAGCTTGAACTTCCAGTTGCCATTCCTGCTGTCCGCTTTACCTTCCAGCTGCCTCCCTCATCACCTCCCGAACCCCTCGCCAAGAGATGTCCATGCCGGACCCGGCTTGTCAGAAAATCCAGCCAGAAATGACTCTGCCAGCCCCTCCCCAAGCCCGCGCACCCACCCCCCAAAATAGGGCTCCTCCCTGCTGCGCCTCTGGCCCGCCTCTGTTTTTACAAATAAAGATTTATTGGCACATAGCTTTGCTCATTTGTTCAGCTGTTACCTGTAACTGCTTGCCTTCTGCAAAGGCAGGGTGCACCCCATGGGGACGGTCTGGCCCCCAAAGCCCAGGTCTTGTGCGCGCAGGGGAACGGAAGCCCTGAGCGAGTCAGGAGCTCTCCCAGGAGCCCAGCACACGGTCAGGGCTTTCCCCCGCGGTCCAGGTCCATGCAAGCCACAGAAGGAGCCGAGCTCACTGCAGCCAGCGCCACCCAGCAGGGCTGGCCCAGCCGAGCCCAGACTGCACTGGGATAACCGCCCCCCAGATCACTTGGGGAGCCTGGTCACCCCCAGCCCCACCAAGGACTGAAAATGACTTTTCTTCCTTGAAATCCAATGTCAAAGTTTGGGGTCGCAAACAGCTGTCCTGGGACAAGACTGAGAGGGGAGATGCTGGTTTGGAAAGTGATCTCAGGAGACTTGGAAGAGAGGGGAGAATAAAGCAGAGAGGAGGAAAACCATCCGTTCTGGTGCAGTGAGGAGCCCCCAAGGGGTCAATGGCCTTTGTTCTGACAGGGCCGAGATATCTGGGTCACGTCCTGGGTGAGGGTCTGCCTCTGCAGACGCTTCCCACAAATTCTCATATGCCTGTGGCAGAGGGATGCTCCCTAAACTTAATTATCTGGCCCTCCCAGTCAGCCAAGCAGCAAAGCTGGCAGCCCAGGAGCACCCCTGCTGACCCCGCACTGCCTCCCCACTGCCTCCCCCCACCACCACCACCACGAGCAGCAGCAGAGACACAGGGATGGCTGTGGAAGTCAGACAGAGGGACACAGGTGCCAGCGGTCCCCACACCACCCGGAGTCACATCATCAGCCCCAGAGGAAGGGCGTGGGCGCCGGGGCAGAGCAGATCAGGATTTATGCAGAGATTGAAACCTGCGTGTTAAATAAAGCTGCCCTTGACTCCTCGAAGACAATCGTCTTAAACAAGGCAACTGAAAGGGTTTGAGTCTGGAGGAAAGAATGCTCATTCTTCCCTTATCCCTGCTCCGTGAGGTTTAAGGAAAGTGCCGCTTTCTCCCCCCAAGAAAATAGCCCCCTCGCCCTGCACTGAAGATGCAGCCGTTCTCACTAGTGCCACTGAGCAAAATTGTCCTCGTAATGACAGATCGAGGTTTTTATACTTTTCCTTCGCATAAACGCAACTGACATGGTTAGTCAATTTGGTCTCTAGCTCACAACGTGATAAAGGAGAGACAAAGATATTTTTAACATCAAGCAGCCATTTCAAATTCACTCACTTTACAGCCATTTGCTCTGGGCTCAGACCATCAACAACGAGTGTTTTGAGCATTTATTGGGTCATTTGTTAAAGGTAGGAAGAGGGTGTATGAAAAATGAAGAAGCTGTAAGTTCTGCCTGTGCAAGGTCTGAAGTAGAATTGTGTTGCAGGGAACATTTGTTACTTGGGGTCTGCGCATCCCCTCCCCTCGATTTTGTGATGACCCTGCTCTGGGACGTGTGACCAGGTCATGTGACCAGGCTGGTCCATCAGCAAACTGAATCCACTAAGACGTGGCAATTGGGCTAGGGATGGCCACGTGATCGAATCTGTCCTATCAGGAATCGCTTGGGACCTTCTAGGAAAATCCATGTTCTCCCTTTCTGGTTGGGTCTGAGCCCAGCATGGTTTAGGCTGGAGCTCCAGCAGCCATTTTGCGCCCATGAGAACAGGAGCTTCCTGAGAATGCAGGCAACACAGCAGAAATGGGAGTGAGGCTGACATGATCGAGATTGAAACTTGATGCATTATTTGCTTCCTGGACCAAACCTATGCCCCTGTCTGTGCATTTTATGATGAAACTCAGTGATGGTCCTGCTATAGCCAGACTGCTTCATCATCAAACAGAAAGAGACTTAGCCCGGCAAAGGTACAATAAGATGGCATTTTTCTGACGTGGACTTGCCGATGCCCATCAATTCCATGAGACGATCATACAATGGGATCACTGAGAAATTCAGCGTGTCCTTAGGAAATAATTAATGACAGAAACAGAGTGTGGAACCACACAGATGTGTTCTCAATCTTGGCTAGCCAAAGCCCATCTAGAATATTCACAAATTCTGAGTGTGTCACCAGATAGAGGGTATTCAGTAGAGGGAGAACAGAATGAGGATGTTTCTGAAAGTCATGTCATAAGAATGACTGAAATACGGCCTCCCTGGTGGCTCAGGGGATAAAGTCTCAGCTATCAAGCTAGCACCAGCCACTGCAGCATGAGCTCATGAGTCTGATCCCTGGCCAGGGATGGTGCAACAGACACATGGTGCAACAGACCTCTCCTGTCTCACCTGCTGCTCCCCACCGCTGTGTATTTCAGTAAACCTGCTGCTCCCCTCCGCTGTGTATTTCAGTAAATCCACCTGTTCTGCTCCCCATTCTATCTCTAGTGAATTCTCTCACCCCCCATACCTCTGCCTACACCCCAGTTCTTGTATGCATAAATAAATAAATCTTTTTTAAAAAGAATGACTGAAATTCTTGAGCTATCTATCTAGGAGAAGAAAAAGACAGAAGCAATAATTTTATAGTTATTTGTACCACTGTTTAATTGTCCGAGTCATTGAGGCATTTTAAGGGCCACCTAATCAATAATGCCCTCCTTGTGAGTGTATATTAGGCCAAACTTTAGCTTTGGACTATTACCAAGGGATTGGAAATCTGACAACATGCTTTCCTAGCCTGTGAGAATAAGGCTAACAGCAGAATTCATCAATGCTACTTGGAAGTTAATTCTGTTACAGGCGACACTGTAGTACTGGATGCCGTCCATTCTGCCGGCAGTGCCTGATCTCATTTTTCACCCAAGGTAACCGGGCATACAGTCAGATCCCTTAACAAAGTAAAACTTTGCAGAGCAAACACTTTAAGTAACAAAGCTGCCCAGTCAAAGCAATACAGCCCTGCCAAAGGCTCTTCAATTTTATGTATCGAAATAGCATATCCCAGCACTAGGGAATTTATTTAACAAACCGGTTGGATGTGTCTAAAGATTGTAAGAATAAGATATTGTGCAGGTAAACTCTAGCGGCTGGGTGTGTGATTCAACAGGATACACTGCAGGCCCTTGAAGAGCCCACCAATCAGTATTAAGTGATGTTGCACACACAGGAGAAGCGCAAAGTTAAAATAGAGAAGCATCTAACAACATCCACAGCTCCACCCCTCTCTGTCTCACTCTAGACCAACAGTTCTAACAATCATGACACATTGAGTCTAGAAACAACCTCAGAATCCTTCTCAACACAACTTTCTAGGCAGTTATTATTTATCAACCAATTGTCAGATCCTGACGAGAAATCTATTTTCCACACCGGAGTTGGAGCGCATCGGGTGAGAGATTGATTCCTACTGCAGAGACTGCTGATGATGAAAGAGGAGCAAGAACATCTCCACACACAGATCCAGGGACACGATCCCGTATGGAATAGACAGCATGAGCCATGATGGAGGCAGGAAATAAACAGTAGTGCCCCTCGGCTGAAGTCTAGGAGAGAGATGAGGCTGGAAACAGATGATGGAAGTCTTGAGTGCTTCACTAGGAACTAGAAATTATCTGTAAGGTAAATAGAATCATCAAAAATATTATATTAGAGAAGTTATGCTCTCCAAATGCCGTTAGCTGGGACTCTAGAAAGAAGAGTAGAGGAGAAAGAAGAGTAGAGCCAAAAAAATAAATTAAAATACAGAGAGATGAGTTGAAGCATGAAAGGACACAGAGGAGAGAGTTTTAAGAGTCTGACAAAGAACATAAAAAAATGGTAGCTGAAACAACCCAAATGCCCAAAAATTGATGACTGGATCAAGAAGATGTGCATACACACAATGGAATATTACTCAGCAATCAAAAAAGATAAACTCATGAAGTTTGCAGCAACATGGATGGCGCTGGAAGGGATCATGCTCAGCGAAATAAGCCAGAAAGAAAAAGAAAAATACCGGATGGTCTCACTCATAGCAGGAATTTAGAAAAACCTAAATAAGGGACCGGGAAAAAGACTAATTATAATAAAGAAAAAATCAAAATCAACAAGCAACTATAAACCAGAGACACACTACGGGGGGTGGAGAGAGGATCAGGGTCACAATAAGTGGGGGGGTGCAATTGTATGGGGAATGTAACCAAAATGAAAATGCATACATTGTGCAAAAATGAAAAATGATGTAAGAATGATATAAAATAAAATATTTTTTAAAAAAGAAAGGGGAAAAAATGGTAGCTGGAAGCGGCATGGTGGGGAAGGAACAGGAGCAAGGCTGTGCTGGCCCAGAGATGAGGAGGAGGAAGGTGAGCAGCAGGTCATGGCGGGAACTGTGGGTCTAGATCAGCAGGAGGCTCCGGTATTGCTGGTAAGACAGAGAAGGCAGGTTCTGCCGGCAGCCGGCTGGGCATGCAGCCTGGTGGGACATGATTCCTGTCAGGTCTCCAGGTAGAAACTGAAAACACAGTCCCAGGACTTGAGGGAAATGGAAGGCAGAAGCTGGGAGTGGCTGCAGGAATGGGGGGTCAAGAGACCGGCTGGAAGAAGGTCCACGTTCAGAAGCAGCGTGAAGGCACAGCTCCTATGCGGGGCTGTAGATGATTTTGAGTCAAACAGACTCTTTTATTGTAGTTTTTGCAAAGCAAACCCTTCTAGCATCCTTGGCACTGACTATATGCTCGTCAACTAGAAGCCACCATCAGAGTGCTTCACCTCCTGGGCCCGGGGACTTCAGAAAGGAGAGCGCTGTATTAAGCCGGGAAGACACTGTTACAGTTGCAGACTCAGGTCCAAACCAAATGGGCCTCCCAGGGGTGGGAAGAGAGAAGCAGCCACTCGTGAACAGCAAGTACATTTGTAGCACCTGGAGCAAAGCCTTGGCTCTAGGCTGGGGATACAGATGTGAAAGAAGTTCAGGCCTTTCAAATTTGACAGAGTAAAAGCTCTTGAAAGGTGAACAGAAATGTGACCAATAGAATCATTTGTCTACCTGAGAGGAAAGGTAATCAGAAAAGGCTAGCCAAATGTAAGCAATATGTATTTGACATTTGAGGGGTCCTGATATGCCTAAATCTGGATGGCGGGTGGTGGGTGGATGGATGAATGGATGGATGATGGTGGTTGAATGGTTGATGGATGGATGGATAATGGATGGATGGTGGACTTATGGAGGATGGATGGATGGATGGATGGATGTGTAGGTGGATGAACAGACAGATGGGTGAACATACAGAGAATGGATGGAGGATGGATGTGTGGTGGGTAGATGGATGGATGGATGGATGGATGGTGGGTGGGTGAGTGAGTGGATGGATGGATGGATGGATAAATGGACAGATGGATCATATATTTGTTGATAATGATGTAGAATAATTGTCAACATATTGGAGTTAACCTCTTTCTCCTCCTGTTAGCTAAAGGAGATACTGGTCTAGTGTTTTCTCTTTCTACAGCCTGCAAAAAGGATAATGAAATAGTTAAGTTTTCCATTCGTTGGGAAAAAGGACCCAAAAAACCATGATTCCTGTTAAAAAGACTGAGAGTTAATGACAAAATGCAGCACTCCTGCCCCACAATTCCTGTTTCTCGTGGGAGCTGTGCGGTGGGGGCAGGAGACCTGAAACGCGGAAGCGGAGTCCTCTTAGTATAACTGGGCTCAGAGTCTCAGAAATAACAGGGACTCAGGTGCCCCATGATACACCGCGCAGGCTGAAATCCCTGCCTGGACTGTGCTTCCCTGAGTGCCAAATGTAACAAAGACAACTCACCTTTACCAAATATTTTGTGGGTCCCCTGCATTCCTCCACTTCTTTGAACTCAGGGTCAGATCATGGGACTACTCCTTGTCAGTGAGCTGTAAATGAGATGGCAGTCATCCTTCTGGGCTGGTGCAATTAAAAGCTGGTGTGCCATTTCCAATGGCCCCTTCCCTCTCTGGATACATATGGAGAGAAATCACATATTTTTGATGTCATGGTTTACAAGATGGAAAAGGTGGCCAGAGAGAGAAATTCACCTTGCTGTGTCATACCACTGAGATGTCAAGGTTTTATTTGTTACTACAACTAAGCCTTGCAGTATTCTGACTAAATATCTACCACCTGTGAGGCCACGAACTACATGCGTCACAAGCTCATTTCAGGTGTGAGAGTGACAAGGAATAATATTTTAAGTCCTCATATTCATTCTCATACGACCTCACTTTCCAATTTATTGTTGCCTTTAAAATATACAAACATTCGGGCCTCCCCAGTGGTGCAGCGGTTGAGAGCTGGGCTGCGAAGCTGCCCGCAGCCTCTGCAGTGTCAGTTCAATGCCCGGCCACTGGCGAGGGTCCCACATGGCACAGCAGACCTCTCCTGCCGCGCCCGCTGCTCCCCTCAGCAGTGTATTTCATCAGTCTGCCTGTTCTGTTCCCTGCTCTGTCTCTGTCTCTGGTGAATCCTCTCATCCTCCCACGCTTCTTGTATAAATAAATAAATCTTTCAAAATATATATATATATATATATATATATATATATATACACAAACACTCATACACTTATTGTCAGGTATATAAATAATGTAAATATTTAACAAAAATATGTATATTTTATAGGTCATACTTTTCATACAAATACAAATGAGAAAATGCAGAGGAAAAGATTCAGTGGCAATGTCCGCGCGAATCAACCAGTGTTGGTTAGTTTTTTCTAACATACACTGTACTAGATGGCAATACGTTTTAAGCATGCTCTCAAGCAACAAGGCTCTTACAAAAGTAACAAGAGGAGACACACTTGATATTACATCTACGTGTGAATAGGAAGCTGGCGTAAAGTTTAGTATCCTGTTTTCAAGACAGACCATTTAATTTCCAGGAACACTTACAGCAGTGGCTTGGAAGATAGATCATTTTTATTTCAGTAGCTGCAGGGGTAAATTTTAACTACCCTCTCATTTTTTCTATTAAAAAAAGGATATAGAAAAATGAGAAAATTTAATTTTTTCCACCCTCTAGCAGAAGTACTCGGGACAGTCAGAAACACAAAGAAAGAAGGAGGGGAAAATGAAAAAGCTTATGGCTATTATATTGTTACAATTTATCAATACTGTCCCATAAAATTTTTATGTGATATCTCAAGATGTGATAAAAAAAGTCATAAGTTTAAAATAAAACTGTCCCTCTAGCTCCCTTCTAATCAATCTATAGGTGAAACCATCGCAAATATTACACCTAAATTCTGAGAGAAAATAGAAAGTAGGCTCAAATAAAAGAATAAAGCAAAAACTATTTTTATTTTAAGATACTACATTCATTGCATTTATGTAGTATTTTTAAAACAATACCTTTACTCTTTAAAGCATTCTCAAAGTTTGTAGGAAAAAAAATGGCAAAATTTCTGTCAGATCTAATGTTAAATATTATAAGTCAAGATTATTGACTTGATAATTTTGGACTTGATAATTATTGACTTGATAATTGACTTGACTTTGACGGGTCAATGATTCCATTGACCCATCTATTCATTTTTTCAGCCCTTTCTTACCCACCCATGCCTGCATCCATCCATGCATGCGTGCACCTCACCATCTATCACTACCACACACCCACACATACCTACTCCATACCACACACCACTCCATACCATCACCACCTATCCATCCCTCCTATCATCAGTACATCCACAGATCCTCTGGCATAATTTACACATCCCTCTACCTAGCTTCCCATCCATGCATTAATTCATTCCATTGACTAAGTGTTCAGTCAGTCTAGAAACTGCAAAGATTCCTAAGTTATCATCTATATAAAACTGGAGAGCAAAGTCCTGACAGGAGAGCAGAGATGCACAGCCTCACCGGGGTCCTACAGAAGCACCCAAGCACCATGGAAGAGAGACAAAACGGGAAACAGCATCTAGTTCAGTGATTTCCAGATGAGGCCGACTCAGAAACTGTACTATTGAGTCACCGCACATCTCAAAGCAAGTTTACTAGCTGACAATGAAACGTAATGATTTCTGTAAACTACTGGAATTTGCCATTTACTACAAGTAAATAAATGAGCGAATGAATGGAATGGAATCAAGGTGGTGCATTTGGGTTTACTTTTTTTTTTAACTTGGTTAAACAGAAAGTCCCACAATGTCTTTCCAACTGGGACCTGCAATTAAAAGGCTGGCTTGCCTACTCCTGTGTTTCCAATCTCTCAGAAAAATTGCTACTTGGAAAAAAGATATGACCGAACATTTCAACATTATTTTTCCGCTGCTGTCCCAAAAGGTGGCATTTGGCTCAGGTCAGCTTTCAGGTATCATTCACATCAGACACTGTGATTATTTTTTTCTAATTTAGGGTCTTACTTTTCTCATGACAGCTGAGAGTATTCCCCCCGCTGTATCGCCCCCCTCCCAAAAAAATCCAACGCCCCCAGCCCTGTGTATATCTAAAAGGAACCGGGCAATGTCTCTGGAGTCTGCACAAGGGACTGTGTTTTGGAGAGTCCTGCATTCCTGCTGAAGCCTCCTACTCTGTCTTCTATTCCCACTGCTCTTTTCTTGACTCCATGGAGACTCAGCCGGCAAGTGTCTGCACGAGAGCGACAGGCTCATGTCCTGTTCCCCCATCAGCAGCTCCACTATTTAATCAAGGGAACTAATCAACTGTGGAGTTCATAATGGATGTCAGTAACATTTCCTGTGTTATGATTGATGAATCTAACTTTGGACTTAATGCCTTTGTTCAAAATTAGATGACAATGGAATCAAGATTAATATCATATTTTTTTTAAGCTGCATGATGGCAACTAATAAAAGTAGTTCTCTTAATCTATCTCCCCTTCTGCCAAAAGCCTAAGCCATTTCCATTCTCCTAACTTCATCTCTTTCTACCCCTCCAATCTAGTCTCTTCCTTAAAATGAAAGTCGATCCAAGACAGACAACCCTCCCGGGACCCGGGGTGTCTCTGCCCCAGCCCCGGGCCACCCTGACTGCTGAGTCCTCAGCCCCACAGCGTCTGCTTCGCTCCTTCCTGTTTTCCTTTATGTTTTGATTAATCAATATGACTTCTTAGTAATAATCTCCAAAGAATGTCTTGATAGATTGCAACCGTTAAAGGACTTTCTCCACGGAGAAATGTGCTTGAAATGTTCATCAGGTTTAGGGGAGTGTGAGGGGGCTCCGTGGAGAAGTCCTCAGCTAGATGTAATAGGAAAAACTAATAAGACTAAAAACATTCATTTCAACTCAATAGGGAAGGAGAAGGGGGTTTTTTAATTATTAAGTTCTTAAGACAAAAAATCACATTATTGTGCTGTAATTGAGCATAAATGTAGAAGGATCTTCTGCATAGTAATAAGGAACCATATTACCTTGCTTTTTAAAAATCTCTCTTAGCCTCTAGAAACAGTCATCTCCCGAGGATACAGAAATCCCAACAATTATTCTTTTCTGTAAATCCCTCCTCTAGCTGCTTAGACTGCTGCGTGCCCTCTAACCTAGTCAAGAAGGGGTCTCCGTGGGAGGGGTATAAATGTGACCCGGTTTTATCTTTTTCTAGGAAGTCCACCAACTGGCCTCTGCAGGCCGGGCTCCGTGGGTAGAAGTCTATAAACAGACCTGTTGTTTACCTTGTTGGCCGCCTTCAATTATTCAGCCTCAGGCTGGCCTGTCAGGCTCAGTGGTGTTAGTCTCTGAGCATCAATGTCACATCCCTTCCAAGCTGGCCTCAACCCCTCCATCCCTGCCACGGGCTAAGTGGGTGGAAGCTGGAGTCCCAGGAGAGACAGGGGTGCGTGGGGGAGGCGGTTCTTCCACCTCCTGCTGTCTTGGGACTGAGGTGGAGCAGAGGGGAGGGAAACACACTTCTCTGCGCCCTCCCCAGCCACGCTGAGACGCGCGAGCCCCCGGGGCTGGCCACAAGCGCTGGTCTAGCTCCTTGTGTGCAGATCTGAGCTCCAGTGGGGTCCTCGGACACTCAGAGAGGGCCTGTTCTGCCTACAGGCAAAGCCTGGGGTCCTCAGCAGGACACTAAGCCCCTTCAGACTGATTCAGAACTCTCCTTCCGACCTCAACTTCCCACCCACTCCAGGTGCCACCTTCTGGCTCCATGAAGCCTTGGTTGGTGCCAACTGTGCCAGCTCAAGCCCATGCCCTGGCTTGTCCCTGCACCTCCCCAAACCAGATTGTCCTTCACCCCTTCTCAGTTCTCTACATTTGTATTTATCCACCTGTCTTGAGATGTGTGGGTCTTCCAGGCTCCTCGTTCACCTCATTCTCTGGAATTCAGACAAGGAGGACACTGTAACTAGGAGAGTCCAGCGCAGGGGAAAACTGGAAATAGCCAGTCTTTTTGTTAACAAGTCACCTGGACATACAGGTGATCCTGCCTCCTCTGCTTTCAGTAATTTCTACAATGCTGTTGTAATTTTCTATAACTTAAAGTCAATTTTTTTAAGTTTTTTTTATGCATACAAGAACTGGGGTACAGGCCAGACATGTGGGGGGTGAGAGGATTCACCAGAGACAGAGTGGGGAACAGAACAGGCAGATTGACTGAAATATACTGCTGAGGGAGGCAGGGGAGGTCTGCTGTGCCATGTGGGTAGCTCTCTAGCCAGGGATAGAACCCATGCTGCAGTGGCTGAAGACAGCTTCATAGGCTGCGTCTTAACCCCTTGCACCACCAGGGAGGTCCTATAACTAAAAGTCAATTTAAAAATAATAATAAGCCATATAAAAAACAATCAGGAAAACATTTAAAACTTCCTTCACAAGTCCCATCATTACTCCCACATAAATGAGGCTGTTTTCTTAAATAAATTATTGAAACACTCGAGCAAAATAAAAACCTGGTTGTTTCACTGAGTGTTACTTCCTTGGGAAAATACACACTCTCTCTCTCACACACACAGAGCAGAATGTAGCCCCATCAGGACGGCTCTTATAGGTTCTTCCATCTAGTCTCCTAGGAGAAAAACACAAAGAGCTGCTTCCCATCGAAAACAACAAAATACAATAACCAACTGCTGTTAAAGCACCATGTTCTCTGTGCTAAAGAACAAAGCAGTAGAAACAATTCTAAATGCACATCTATAAATCAATTATCTTTGTAGAGGAGGGAGAAGAGCTGTCATTACTGATCTGGTGTAGAATTTTCTATTGTGCTCTTGATCTCCCCTCCTGGGTACAAATTGCAGCCCATGTCCAGAAGCAATCTACACACGGGACAGAAACACACTGGAGGAAGCTCTTCTCCCTCTTTTCTAAAATGACTTTTGTCTACAGTTTCATTATGTCACCCCAGGAGAAGAGATGCAAACTGAAAATTAGTCTGAGTTTTTCCTTCCTTAGAAGGTTGAGCACAATTCCCACAATGGACCCAGGGTGGCAGCCAACTTACGGAAGTTGGGGGCTGGGAGGGTAACTGGTCACCATCCCTCTCCAGAGCTCCCCCACCCATGGAGAATCCAGGTCCCAATTTGGGGGGGATCTGGGCACAATAAAAGGAGACCGATCTCTGCTCTCCTATCCCCACGGTTCCCCAGGCCAACACGGGCCAATTTCTGCCACCAAGGCCAAAAGCACCATGGATTTTTAGATTTAATTGAAATTTCAATGTAGTATTGGAGGCAGAATCTTTAGGGAAGCATAACGGCTGGTGGATCTCTATGAAGCAGATAAATTACATAAAATATACACAGAGTATCACCACCTTCCGGAAAATGGCATGACAGACCTTGCTTCCCACCAGCCACGCATGGATGTGACCGTGTGGACCCTCCACAGTCATGGTCACCAAGCATGAGTCCAACACCACGCCTGGGAGGGTGGGGCACCTCCCATGCCAGAGAACTGTTCTCTCAGCTCTCGAAACTGGGAGCTAGTCATGAGCTGCTGCTAAGTGGCTGTGATAAAAGCAACAATCGTGCCAGATATGAGTCCTGCCTCCCCTGAGTACGTCGATGGCCTGCAGCAGCACCGCTGGGGTCTCCACTCCTAGCATGGAGTCCGAGCCCAACTGTGACAACAGCCAGATGGAAATGCCTGGCTCAGTGCAGGCTGGGGACACAGTGTCTAGCTGCCTTGATTCTTCCCCCGTATGGCTGGAAGAGATTTTAGGGGCGTGCGAAACTTCTAAGACTTGTTGCGCAGCCTTTTGCTCAAGTGAATTCTTACACAAGACCCCATAACATCAAGGCATAAAAGATGCATTATTCCAATTCTAGGGAAGAGGCTGGCAGGGCCCACCCCTTGTCGGGAGGCTGTGGGGCTCTTGAGGGTGTGGGACTTCAGACCTGCAGTCCTGAAATCTTTCCAGACCAACCCTCCCAGCCCAGCCCATAGCTAACTACTGCCTGTTTGGGCTAAAAACTAAAACTGTAGGGCCTCCCCGGTGGCGCAGCGGTTGAGCGCTGGGTTGCGAAGCTGCCCGCGGCCTCTGTAGCGCTGGTTCGATCCCTGGCTGCTCCCCGGCCACCGGAGGAGGGTCCCACATGGCGCGCAGACCTCTCCTGCCGCCCGCTGCTCCCCTCAGCAGTGTCCTTCGGTCCTTCTGCCTGCTCTGCTCCCCGCTCTGGCTCTGGTGGATTCTCTCACCCTCCCGCGCTTCTGACTGTACCCAGTGCTTGTATAAATAAATAAATAAATAAATAAATAAATAAATCTTAAAAAAAAAAAAAAAAAACTAAAACTGTATTAGAACCCAGCAAGGCTGCTGGCTAAGAATTGTCTGTGGCTGTTTTCTTGCTTCCAGGGCAGATTTGCATAGCTGTGACCTAAAATGCCTTCTGGTCCCACAGAAAATCTGTCAGTCCCGACCCGAAGTACTTTCAGATGAGTATTTGGCACACAACCAGCATCCAATTGATGCTAGATTCTTCCCATCATCCTCTTCTATTATTAAAGAAAATGGGGTTCCGAGTGACTGGTGGGAACGCTTCTCCATAGGATGCTAATCTAAAAATATTGCACGAAGAAAATAAAGCACAGTGGACTGAGTTTCAAAGACCGTGGCTCGGCCCTTCCCACCGTGCAGTCGATGAGCGAAGTGATGTTTCTCCCTTCCTAACCGGACGCTGTCGACCCAGGGATATTGAGGGAAAGAAATGGGATTCTCTGTGACTTGGGTCACAAACTACTCCCTGAGTGAGAAGTGGAGACTCAACAGAGAAAACCAGTCACATGGGACATTGTCAATACAAAGCAACCAAAATATGGTCATTTGAAAGCAGAACTGCAGATCTACAGAGATCCATACAGAAATCAAAGGAGTGATCGCAGCAGCCCAGGAGGTCAAGGCTCCACGTTCCAGCTCGGGCTTCCGTCCACGTGCAGGGCACCCCCCATCACTACACAGACAACATGGCTGTGTCCACTGGCTAACTGCCAGGGAGTCATAACCTGCTCATGCCCACCGTGTCTTTATTAAGCTGATTTTGCTCCTGCTTTTATTTTGTAATTACAGTCTTCTGACAAGTGCCTCTTCCAAACCTGTCCCTTTACAGAGGAATCTACTGGGAGAAAGGGAAAAACACCCCATATGTACAGAGATTCCCCATCGCTTATCATCTAGGCTCATGTGTAGTGGAGGAAGGCGCCTGAGTCTCCATCCTGATGCCATAGAAGTTGCTTCGGAGCCCTGAGGAAATACACAGCTTCTGTTTTGTATAGCACTTCCTTAAATGTGTGCACAGAATTCACAGCCCTATCGTAGCTGCATTTCACTGACTCCTGGGATTCACCCCCCATTCGGGCTGATTTCTGAGCAGTTATTTCTGAACTCCTATAATTATCAGGATGATTAATTTAATGAACAGCGAGACCCTCATCCACAGCCTCCTAGCAGGGGGTGTGGTGGGGCTTGCTGAGAACAAGGAGGGGGTGACTTCACAGATTTTGTACAAAGAACATTCAAATCAGGACTGTTCCCCAATTCAATCTCAGTTATATTTCATGAGTCAAAAGAGGTATCTGCTCACTGCTCTAGGGCCACATCGTGTTGGTGTCATGCCACCAAGCCACTGTGTCTTGTTGGTGGGTCATGCTGTGGGTTGTCCCACTCTCTTATGGCCACGCCACTGGACTATAAACCCCTTGAAGGCTGGGGGGAAGTCTTATGTGTCAGTCTGTTGTCCCCTACACAACACATGGTACCTTAAGATTCCACTTGGTGAAAGTTCGCTGAGTTAAATTGCACATGGCTTTGCCGCTGTAACAAAACCTATATAAGGACATTGACTCCGAACTGTGAAGTTCCATAGGAATTCTCTTCTACGTATCATCCATGCTTCACTCAGGGCCTCCTTCATAGCCACCACAAAATGAATGTTTGTAGAAAGAAGAATGGACTACTTGCCTTCCTTCTTCAGTGGGAGGTGAAAAGCGCATTTCATGATATGAAAATATCACTTGAACCAAACTTGGGGTCGACCTAAATCAGGAGTCAACTTTTTTTTTTCTGCAAACTACCTGAGAGTAAATATTTTAGGCATCCAGATTTTATAATCTGTAGCCACCATTCATTTTTGCTGTCACAACCTGGAAGCTGCCATAGACAATATGTAAGTGAATGACCATTACTATGTGCCAATAAAGCTTTATTAACAAAATCAGGTGGTGGGCCAGATATTTTGTGCTTCATAATTTGCTGACTCTCAATATAAATGAGACAGGCAAAACAATAATGCTTTCAGAAAATAATACAGTAAAGTATTTATATGATCTCATCCCAGGGAAAGAATACTTCAATAAAATAAACACAAAAACAGCAGGTACCATTAGGGAAAAGATTACAAGTGGACTACGTTAGAATTAAAAATAATGGAAATATCTTGCAGCAGTAAAATGAGTAGACTGTAGCTTCCAGCACAACAAGACCAAATCTCACAATATAATACTGAACAAAAAATGCAGCAGACAAATGCAAAAAAGCCCATTAAGAAAGGACAAAGCAAGAGGTGGGAGAGAAGGGAAGAAATGTGTCGCTTATTTAACTAGCAATGCCACGTACCCATTATACAGAAAGAACCCCTCCATATCAAAGAGAAAGAGACAAGTCAAATAGAAAAACGAAAAAGGACAAAAACAATAAGCGTGGCCCAAAAGAGGATGCCCCAATGGCCGACAGCCATGAAAATGCGATCAGCTTCATGCATCAACCAGGAAAGTCAAATAAAAATCCCAATGGCCAGACCCCCCTGGGCCCACCAGAAAGTCAGCAACTGAAAGGGCTGAAAACACTGGGGCTTCGGGGATCCGACCCATAGAATGCTCATCACCGCAGGGAACGAGAGATCACCTAGTGGGCCGCCTCCATCACTCTGGAGAGCAACTCTTCACCTGTGAGGCTGAACTTGCACCCAAGAGAAACACATGCCAGCTGCCAACAGAAGACATCTAGGGACGTGCCTCAAAGCAGTATTTGCCAGACAGAGTCCAATATTCTGCAAGCAAGACAGAGAAACCAGACACACCGCCGTGTGACAAAGGCACGATTCTAATGCTGAGAAGAAAACAGGGGCAGGAGAGCACCTAGACTACTGCCACACTCACACGAAGCTCAAGGACATCACCGTGGTGGCCGCAGAAGTGGTGGTGGCACCTTCAGGGGCAGGGGAGCTGGTTGGGAGGGGCTCGCTGGGGCTGTGAGTTCAAGCACCAGTTTCCTGAGCAGTGATGAGCTGGGAATTCGCTTAATTTATTAAGCTGTGTAGATATGTGTGTGCACGTTTCGGTATGTGGTGATATTGCCCACTAAATGGCGGGGGTTGGGGGGACTTTAAATAACATGTGATGGGGTGATGCCTGTTGGGGGCAAGCTCTGGGGGCTTTGATGAGGATCAAGTGAGGGAATAATGAAACAATGGGCAATGATAGCAGCATTATGATGACACACGGACACACAGGAGACAAGAGCTAGGGGCATCACCTGCTCACCTGCCCTGGCGGGGAAGAGGCCGAGAGAAGAGACAGGAAGAAGCTGGAGGGCAGGCCGTGGGTGCTGAGGCTCCTTCTCAGGCTCTTTGGCATCAAAACAGAGCCAGAGACACCTGAGGGTATCAAATTTCCAGAATGGTATCTGGAGGTGCCCTTTCAAGCCAGTCGGTGAAAGTTCCAGAAACCCCAGAAGTGACTGAATTGCCTGGCAGCCTCGTAAGCTTCTTGAAGCCTCCCAACCCTGCTCCCCCCAGGTTGGAGCTCAGCTGGACCATTCAACGTGGCGACGTAGACAACCATCACGCGTCTGTCACATCTGCACCCGGTGTGACGCCCCGGTGCAGGCTGGCCCTCTGAGGAAGGATGCGGGGTGCAGCCCTCTGCAGAGTCAACCCCCATGAGGGGACAGCACCCCACTCAGTGGTCTCAGCTCAAGACCTCCTGTCTTTCTAAACCAGGGGAGCTTAACACGTGCTGGGCGATCCCGCTGGTTCTTTCTTTTTTCTTTGATTTCCATGGCGGCGAGCATAGAACATGAGGTCAAGAGCAAAGTGGGGCAGAAACTCACTTTCTACCTCCAGCAAAAATTGGGAAGATAGAAGATCATGGTCTGAAGCAACGTCCCTGCCCTCCGAGGAGCAAAATACAATGAAAGCCCCAAAGAGCGGAGTTAGAGGCCATTTGCTCCGCTGCCTTGCAGCTGGTGCATTTGATTCCCAGGGCGTTGCAGCCTCTCCTCTGGGCTAAAGAAAGTCCCTTCAGAGCTGGCTGCACATCCTCTGCCCCTCGTCTGTGTGGAGTCAGGGGTCAGTCTGTCTTCAAAGGAGACAGCTGAGTTCTTCAAAGGACAGTCTGTCCAACTTGAGCTTGTTGAGTTCATCTTTATGAGGTTCTGACTGTGGTGAGAACGTGCGAGCCCCTGTCTGACCTGGTGCCCTAATAGATGTGTTGATCAGGATATGGCTGGTCATTCAGGCCCAAATCCACCATGCTCGGCCCTCGGCTCGTGCTCAGGACAGACCCTCTCTACCCTCACGGACTCCCCAAGTAACGGAGTGGCGGCGACACTGGTACTGGACCTGCTGGCACCAGTGCCTTCCTGTGGGTCCTCGCTGGGAGGCAGGCGCAAGGGACCCTCTGGGGCCTCTTGATAAGGGCACTGACCCCCCTGATGAGGCTCACCCTCATGACCTAATCACCTCCTGAACATCCCCCCACTCACCCCATCAGCTTGGGGGTTAGGATTTCACCTACGAATTTCAGGGGCAGAGGAACACTTGGAACACAGAACACAGTGTTATGACAGAGGAACCGCCCTGAGGAGATGACAGCTGGACCCCAGCCTGAGGTGTAGACAGGCACCAGCCAGGCGCACTTCAGAGGGAACAGAGCAGCAAACACTAGGCCTTGAGGTAGGCCTGCACGGGGCAGCTTCCGAGAGTCCACCAAGGGTACATGCAATGCAGGACCCAGGAGGGTGAGAAGCAGGAACCCAGAGTTAGCCATGCTGGAGGCCTGGTGCTAACTCAGCACCTCTCAAGCCATGGTTTCCAATCAACTGCTGTAGCCCCGTGCTCCCAAGGCCTCACACCCTTCTCAGGGATCCGTGCTCCAGGCGGCTGCTGGTGAGGGCCAGGTGAGCCCCCAAGAGGGTGTTCTTTAGCAGGTGCAGCTGCACATGTGACATCAGAGCAGAGCTTGGCATCATCTCCTTCTGCCACTACGTTTCAGCTCCTAGTTCTGCCGGCTTGCGCATCCCCTGAGTCTTGAACTGGGCGTTGCAAGAAACCAACACCATACCACCTGCTAAGTATTTGCTTACAAAATAGAGAAATCGAAGGCAGGGCGATGGCAATAGCCTGTATAGAGTGTTTCCTCTAGGAGGGAAGAGGAGGTTGTTAGAGCTTCAATTCAGGCTCTCAAACCCGTATTTGATAGGGACTCTCCTGCCCTTACATGAAATATTGAATTAATTTCTCTTAT
Organism: Talpa occidentalis; assembly: GCF_014898055.3. Taxonomy (NCBI): domain Eukaryota; kingdom Metazoa; phylum Chordata; class Mammalia; order Eulipotyphla; family Talpidae; genus Talpa; species Talpa occidentalis. The sequence goes on from NW_023600993.1 coordinate 4,169,052, forward strand.
CAATTGGAATATGTTGCTGTCTCATTCACTGTGAATTACCCTGGCTGAAAATATTTGCTATTTTTTCTCTTTCAGATTCTCTTGTGTCAATAGCCTGGGGGATAAACTGTCTGATTTGGCTACAGAGAAAATCACTGTTTTTATTTGATGCCTGTTTTTTCCAAGGGGACAAGAAAAACATTCTCACTGCTATCAACTTGTTTCTAAGAAAAGGAGAAGGTGCCATTTCACTAAAAATCTATCACACAGTTGGATAATGAGGTTGCTCTGAGCTAGGATGTAGAGAGCTCCAGCAGACGATTTAAGTGGAAAGGAACCAGGGAGGTGGATGCAAGAGAGGTACAGTGAGTCCCCACTTAATGTCATCAACAGGTCCTTGGGACATGTGGCTTTAAATGAAATGTCACATAACAAAAGCAGGGCCATGAATAACATCCTTCTGGTAAGCAATTGGCCAGGATTGGTTTTTTCCCTCATCAATGGTACAATGAAAAGACACCGTAAGCAAAGACAGGATCCAAGGTCCTGGCCTCCTGGTGTGGTCTCGCGCCTGATGCCAATGGAAATGAAATCTTTGACCCTCCCTGGATGGTCATTATAGGAAAGAAGGTGAAAGAAGAGCCGAGAAGGGGGGGAAATAGAGTCAGGAAGCCAGCCTGGGCCTGGCTCCATCCCCGCTGATAATGCTAAGTCACCTATCACCTTGGACCTCAGTGTCTTAACAATAAAATGAATTCGGATTGCTCTTGGCCAATCCCAAAGGCCTATGGTTTTGCAACCAAGTTCATTGAGCCTTGTGATGGCTATTTCTATGTCACCTTGGATGAGCCAACTACACCTGGGTATGTTTCTGTGAAACTGTCTTTTTGAATGGAATTAAAAATGAAATCAGTCAAGGGGCCTCCCCGGCAGCACAGCAGGTTAAGCGCAGCGCTGTGATGCTGTCTGCAGCCTCTGCAGCACAGGTTCGATTCCCGGCTGGCCAGGGAGCTGCCCACATGGTGCAGCAGACCTCTCCTGTCTCGCCTGCTGCTCCCCTCAGCAGTGTCTTTGGTCCGTCTGCCTGTTCTGCTCCCCACTCTGTCTCTGGTGAATCCTCTCACCCTCCAATGCCTCTAGCCTGTAACTTGTTCTTGTATAAATAAAAATAAATATTAAAAAAATGAAATCTGGGGCCTCCCCGGTGGTGCAGCAGTTGAGCGCTGGGTTGCGAAGTTGCCCACAGCTTCTGAAGCGCCGGTTCGATCCCCGGCTGCTCCCCGGCCACTGGAGGGAGGTCCCGCATGGCACGCAGACCTCTCCTGCCACCCGCTGCTCCCCTCAGCAGTGTCCTTCAGTCCTTCTGCCTGCTCTGCTCCCCGCTCTGGCTCTGGTGAATTCTCTCACCCTCCCGCGCTTCTGACTGTACCCAGTGCTTGTATAAATAAATAAATAAATCTTTTTAAAAAAATGAAATCTGTCAATTTTGAGCAAATCACATTGTCCTCCAGAGTGAGGGTGGGCCTCACCCAATCAGTTGAAGAATTTAGGAGCAACATAAAGAGGGAATTCTGCTGCTGATGCTTTGAATGGCAACTCTTCCTTGTGTTTCCAGCCTGCTGGTCTACCCTGCAGATCTGGCCTTGCCAAACCTCCACAGTGATCACGAGCTGCAGTGGAAGATGCCCTATTTCACCCCAGAACGGGCCCTGGGCAGTCAATTCTAAGGCCTTTGCTCACCATTTGCAAACCACTGGCAAACTGGAATGCATCCAGCTCAGGTACCCACACTGGTGAAGTTGGCCAAAAACACTCTTTATGGGGAACAGGAAAAATATCACAGATGTTTAATTCAGGTCGTGGTTCTTAACTGGGGATGATTTTTGTCTCAGAAAGAACATTTGTCAATGTCTGGAGAGCTTTTGTGTGGTTATAACGAGGAGCACACCATGGCATCTAGTGGGTAGAGGACAGGGAGGTGGCTGATTCTGCAGTGCCCACGACATTCCTGCAGCAAAGAGAAATACAGTCCAGGACTGGATGTGGAGAAAGCCTGAATCAGAACCAGAGGCCTGAATAAAATGAAGAGCGTGTCTTGAGCCTTGAGAACTATGCAAACAGGCAGCCAGATACCCCCTAAGGATGAGTTTTGTGTGGCAGGAAATTTGCAGACAGAAATAGTGTCACCCATTGTCAGGGACGCCTGCGCTGCACTACAAGTGACTCGCTCGTAGTGTGCAAGCGGCTAGAAGCCTTGTGGGTCTCATCCAGTGTATGGACAACTTAGGTGTGACCCAGGGCCCTGGAGGAGCAGGTGGGATTACACCTCGCAGCTCTGGAAACTTGCCTGGCCATAAAGAAAATACATCTCTCGCCTAGGGCAGGTGCCATAACTTACCCGGACAGGAAGGAAGTCTAGTGCGGTCATTACTTATAATCAGTATATCTACCATTTCTGAGTCCTGCCTACCAATCCCTCCGCATGGCTTCACTCATTGAACCCTTGCAGAAAAGAGTAGAGACAGACGAGAGGGCCGACAGGACGAGCTCCCAGGCAGCTACCATTTTTGCCCCCGTATCTCAGAGGAAGATGCTGAGGCCGCTCGCTCAGGGTCCTTTAGCCAGTTGACCTGACAACCAAGCCTGGGTTGCCCTGAGTACTCACGCCAGCTACACAAGCCAAAAGAAGGATCTGGAAGGTCCTATAAACAAAGACCCACCAGAATCAATGGCATGGCTGGGACAGTGGGTCCTATTTAGAAAGCACCTTTCCAAAGAACGCCTGGGATGAAAGCTCACCAGCCTCCTTCTTCTGCGGGAGCAACCAGCACTCGGCACCATCAGCCTCAGGCTCCCGGGCAGGGCTTCATGGCTTGAGACTTGGGCAGTGCCCCTCAGCACACGCAGCCTGTCTGCAGTGAGTGCTGATGAGATCACTCTGAGTTGGTACCCACAGGAAAAGACCCAACATTCAAGAACAATCCACAGAAGCTGGTTGAGTGAGGGGCTCAGCCTATACTTCAAGGGCCAGAGCTGCACCCTGGATCCCCACAGGGGCAGCGTCAGAGGCCCAGGAGCAATGGCAGGTCCAGGCACAGCCACCGGTTACCCCAGGAGGTGACAATGGTGGTCCCGTGGGGTATCAAGCACACAGGACCAAATCTGGGTCATCCATGCAAAGGAAGGGATCAGGAGGCTCATCTGTCTCCTCCTACCCATTCCAGCCCGTCCTTGCTGGGGTGCCCCTTGGCCAAACCCCAAGGGACAGGCAGGCAGGGGAGCCAGGGGAACCCCCCACAGCGGGAGGGAGGAGGGGAGATTGGATGGTGGGGCAGGAGGCACAGAGGACATGTGGGGTGGGGGTGCAAGAAGCCATAAGCACGAGGTGTGCAGCCTCACCAGGCTCAGAAGGGAAAAACGTTAAGCATCTTGCATGTGAAATCTGGGGGATTGTCAAGTGAACACCCAGCATGAGGGCGGGCTCGAGGATGCAGGAATAACCAGGACAGCCCGTCAAGGCAAAGATGCCTCTGGACCATCGAGAGTCAGAGCAAGAAGTGCCAAGTTACCCCTTGACCCAGCATTTCCACTTACACCCCTGCAGCTCTCCCCGTACTAGAATCTTCCTCATAGCCTTATTTATGACAGTGACCAAGTTGGAAAATTAAATGTCTAACACTGGGGCCTTGGCGGAATGAATAATAGCAGGGTCGTGGGATAGAAAACGCCACAACCATGAATATCATAGTTGAATATTTAAAGGCATCATAAAGAGTTCAAGATAGAATATTAATGACCAAAAAAATCAAGTTTTATATACCATGAGTCCCATCCTATTAATTTAATAGGATTAAATTAATCACCCTATTAATCCCACAGGTATCTCTTGGAATACTTCTGCCTTCGGTCAGGGAGGAAGAACACCAAAATAGGAGCTGAAACGGCTTCAGGGTCATGGGATTTGGGTGGGAGATGCGCATCCCCGGCCTGCTGGGCGCACAGGAGGAAGAGGGAAGGCAAATCAACATCAAGCAGTAATTTCACACATTTCAGATGGAAATCCATAACGCCCTAAGTCCTGTCACAGAACCCCAAACAGGGCATGGAATGGGGGTGATTCAAAGAGATTCTAAAAAATGAATAGAAGTTACACTTGGGACTTACATCAAGGATCGATTATTTCTTCATGTGGCAAATCAAAGTCAAGTTTCAGTTTTATCCAACAACTGAACTTGCCCCAAAATAATCACCTTGGAGGGAAAAGAAAGAGACCAAGCGCATCGGCGGGTTTTCAAGACCTGTCTTGCTTCCTGCTGACGACCTGCTTCCCGGTCCGCAGGTGCCCCCATGGTGAGAAGGGCTGGCAGGTGCAGGGGGCTGCCCGTGGGTACCCCCCGGCCCTGCGTCTGGACAAAGACACCCGACTGTCCTCCGGGCTCCCTGTTGTGACTCAGTGTCAGCAGCAGAAACTTCCAGAGGCTCCCCCCTGCCCTGCCTCGATCGGGAGCAGGGTAGCCGGGCCAGCACCGGCCAGCGAGGCGTCTGGGCCCTGATGAGAAGGTCAGCAGGATGGAGTCGCGCCGCTGGCCGTCTCCTACCACTCGCACAGCGGAGATTCTAGCACAAATAACGCAAAAGGGCAAAAGCAAGACAATGCCCTCTTCATAGGCTCTCCTGGGGGGACCGGGCCAGCAGGCTTTGTGTTCCTTCAGGCCGTGAGTCCTGAGATAACAGGAAAGGGCAAGCAGGAGACCCCCCACGCCCCAAGGGAACCCCCGTACTGGACCATGTCACAATGGAACGTAGAGGCCCCCCTGTTCTGCTGCCCTTTGACGGGTGCCCCTGAAATCACGGCCTGCCCAGGAAACAGAAAGATCTGAGGATCGTTGCCTTTCACATAGCTTCAAAGGCATCGTTCATTGTGGAAAACACAAACACTCGAGGCCGCTCACAGTCCAACAGGCACAGAAAGGACAAGCCCAGAAATCAAACGGGCGTCAGAAAAAGCCAGAAGCCAGAGCTGACCACGCGCACCGAGCTGAGAGGTGGTGCGTGTCTCCTCGGACATGAGCCATCACCCGGGAACGGTGCAGAACAAGACTCTGGTCCAGGCCACGGCCCGGCCCTGCTGCCCTGGCCGGGGAGGCCGTGGTCCTGCAGGAGCTGCTGCGAGGGAGTCGCCTGGCTATAACTCCCTGCTGGAGCGCGGGCTGAGGGAGCGCGGCTCAGCCAAGCGCCACCAGGTGAGCGTCGCCGTGAACACGGGCCCCAGAGGCCCCTCACCACCCACCCAGTCCCCACCTTGTTCCCACTTTTCCACTCTGTCAACTTCTCTTCCCAGCAATTATCTTTGTGTTTCTTACACTTAGATTTTTATGCCTTCGTTGACTGTTTTAAGGATTATGCCTTGATTTCCCTGTTTCGGCACTGCTACACTCTATGCCTCCCCCCATCCACTTCACCGCCACTTTCTTCGTATTATAACTTTACTGTGATGTACCAACAGTTACTAGTCGTGGTTACATAATCATTTTCATGATGAACCAATAATACACTGATTGCATTTCTTGACTATGCAAAGTTGTGTTTTCCCTAAAGTTAGTGATTGCCTTTATTTTTCATCTACTTAGTTTTCTATCACCAGCTTTGCTCAGACTCTGAGGGAATTACAAAACTCCTCTCAAAAAGGCCCAACCTTGGGCCCCTCTGGTGGCACAAGGGGTTAAGACACAACCCATGAAGCTGTCTGCAGCCTCTGCACCATGAGTTCGATCCCCGCCAGGGAGATACACACACGGCGCCACAGACCTCTCCTGACTCACCCGCTGCTCCCCTCAGCAGTGTGTTTCAGTGGATCTGCCTGTTCTGCTCCCCACTCTGTCTCTGGTGAATCCTCTCACCTCCCCCCACACCTCTGGCCTGTACCCCAGTTCTTATATGCATAAAATAAATCTTTTTTTAAAAAAAGGTCCAACCTTTTAGGAAATACGTAAGTACTATATTTTCCCCATAAAACCTTTATTTTTGTACTGGTCGATGGTCTCTGTGTTTCTGGTCACTTGACTCTGAACAGCTGCTACCCTCGGAAAGCCCTTCATCATTATCCTAGGAATCTCAGAGTTAGATCCTCTGTCTCCACATTCTGTTTTCAGAATCTTGTGTTTTGTTTCTTTATTTTATCTCTTGCTTCTTGGAGCAAATCGTCCAGCAGCTCCCTGGATGTAAATGTTTTGAGACTGCCCATGTCTGCATGCTACCTTCAGACACGACTAACAGTTTAGAGGTGTATGGGTGTCCAGGTTAGCACCACTGCACAGCCTTGACAACTCTGCTCCCTGACGAATTGCTTTCAAACTTGCTGCTGAAAACCAACTCATTTTGGTTCCCAATCCTTTAATGTATGACCCCTTTGCTTTGCTTTTTTTTTTTCTAAAGATTTATTTATTATGCACACAAGAACTGGGGTACAGGCCAGAGGTGTGGGGGGTGAGAGGATCCACCAGAGACAGAGTGGGGAGCAGAACAGGCAGACTGACTGAAATCCACTGCTGAGGGGAGCAGCGGGCGAGTCAGGAGAGGTCTGCTGTGCCATGTGGTTTGCTCCCTGGCTGGCCGGGGATGGAACTTGTGCTGCAGAGGCTGCGGATTGCTTCATCGTGCGGTGCTTAACCCCTTGCGCCACCAGGGAGGCCACCATTTGCTCTTCTTGGGAAGCTTTTAGTATCTTCTCTTTTTACCCCCAGCTCTCTGAAGTGCCGTGGTACTATGCTTTGGTGTAAACAGATGCTCCAATCTGAACTATCGAGTTCTTCAGTTCTTTGTATAAACATATTACACTTTTTTTAATTCCTGCCTTTTTGTGTCTCTCTTGGTTGTTGGGCCTACTAGATTGATTCATTTTCTCATCATTTGTCTCCTGCTCTGAATCTTTATTCTTTTATTCTACTTTCAGGAGAATCCCTCAACATGAACTTCCAACCAGCTAGTGATTTTTTTCATTTCTGCTTAATATTTTGAATTTCTAAGAACTCTTTGTTTTCAGTTCTTTTCAAAAATAGTATCATATTTTGTTTCATCAATGAAATGTCTCTCTTTTCTCCCTGACAATGTTAATTATAGCATTTTTAATTAAGTTGCCTTCTGCTCATTTCATTATTACTGGAGTCATTACGTGCACTTCCTGCCAGTAGTTTCTTTGCTTGTTCTTATCTCAGAACAGAAGCTTTCCCCAAAAGTCTGGTGATTCCTGCACACCCTGATATATTTAAGGGAAAGCTGGTCAGTAAATCTCTATAAGTAGGGGGGGGGGTTTGCTGGAACGTGATTGGGGAGAAATTTGCCTAATTCACTGGAAGTCTTTCCCCTTGAAGTGATCAATTACTACCAATAATATCCCCCCACCTCTGCCTAGGGTTGGGGAGGGTATTCACAGGGCCGCCTGCGTGCTACGGATAGAGAAGAAGCTTGGAAAGTCTCTCCCCGCCATTTCACTTTAATGTCTGGATCCTGCTAACCACCGCTCCTGATGACCTCCATCTGGACCCCGCTAATTTAGTTTCTGCAGAGACAAGCTTTCTCCAGATGCCCTGGAGGAGAATCCATTATCCGACCCTGCAGCGTGGGATAGGGCATCTGGGATAATAGGGTTGGTTGACTTGGTTTTTTATTTTTTTAACTGTAGCCAGTAGAAATGGACCCCAGCAGTTAAAATGGGAAAGGCATCTGTTTAATGGTGGGTAGTTCACTGACTTGTTGGGAGGGCTGATGAACCAGACTCCAGGATAAACTTCTGGAACTACGTCCAAGAGAAGAGCTCTGATGAGGAAATCGTCACAGACACTGCGAGATTGAGCACTGAAGTCATTCTGCTCCCCCCCCAATGAAGCAAATTCCTACCAGAAACCAGAACTTTGAACTATTGTTCAACCATAACCACCCACGCCCTCTGCTTCAAAAGTGCACAAGTGCATACACACACACACACACACACACACACACACACACAGATCCTCTTCTCAAGGAGTGTGACTTATTGACACAGCCAGATCATGGGATTGTAGACAAGCTAAAGACAGCTGGGGTCAGAGTTCAGCTTGAGGAAGCCAGCCCCAGAACTGGGGATGATCCTAAATTTAGGGCTCCTCAGAACAAGATGGACAGTCACGCAATGTGTGCTACCCTCTGCTGAACCCCTTCTTTGCATCTGTCCTCAGAGGGATCTGTGGCCCCAAGTAACTGGGGTTCTGGGGTAGAGGTGGCTTTTGCTGGAGTCTTCCCTCCTGGCTCTTCCTTCCGGTTCTCTCGCCCTGCCAATCCAGCTCCCACCTGTCCATCTGCTTTTCATTTTCCAAATATTTGTCAACATCTTTCATTCACTATAGTTTCCTCTCCCAGGCACTTGGTCTGTGTAGGTTTATAACTTTACCATTCATTTTCCATCATTTTAGCAGGGTTCAGAAGGCCCCAGAATCAATGTGTGCTATATTGAACCAGAACATGAGCAATTTTTTGTGTGGCTATGAAGGAGAATGTATGTGTCAAGGTGACGCATTGATGATTTAATGCACCAGAAAAATTCCCCCAAAATTTTAAACTTCTCAGTGGGCTCACACATATCAAGAATGCCCCTCCACGCCATGCACACACACACACACCCCATGACTGCCAATCACCTTCTACACAGGCAGACAGCCTGGCTGTGTGTCCTTGAGGAATGGACTGCCCTATGTATTTCAGGGATGAAAAAGGAGACATTTGCAAGGTGAGTCCTTTGTTTTTACCACATGGTGGATGAAGGCAGCTCCTGTCTCTTATCCCTATAACATTTCTCTCTTAAGAAGCAACTTGAAAATCTCAGGGCTGAGATTGAGTTCTGAGGAACTCAGTTTTCAAAAACATTCTTGTAGTTAAAGCTGGGTGGGGGGAGCGGGGATCGGTGCAGATAAAAATAATAAAAGGAATTGTTTTATATTCATTAATAAATGCTATTGTACCTGAAGATGATCAATCCTATAACATGTCAGGGTTTTTTTTTCATTTTGCTTTGCTTTTTGGCATTTATTGCATTATTTATATTTCCAAAGAGCTAAATAAATATCATTTTTATTTTAAAAAACATTATATGCTCTTGCTTCTCTTCACATCATACAAATGCTTTGCCTTTAAAAAACATGAGTCTTGGGTCCTGCACAAGGGACAGTGCTCAGGGGGAATGGCCACAGAGGTAAGGAGGGGGATGAGACCCCCTGAGGCAGGGGCAGGACCCCAGTGCTGGGGGTGGGGGGTGGCCTGGATGCTAAGTGGCCATGGCCAGATGCAGGCATGAGCCCTGCCCTTCAATGGCATGGAAAGCAGAAATTGTCATTCCTGAGCTTGGGAATTTGACTGAAGAACAAATGTGGGAAGGTATGTCCTGGTGTCTTTTCATGATTTAAAGTAAAATGTGAAAGGAGAGAGAGAGACCAAACAAGGGCCAAAAATAAAAAGAATCACGAATTGATGTTTGGGAAGTCCTCAGCCAAAAGCCAAAGCTAGGCAATAGGCAATACTGGCTGTCAGGAAATCATAATCTGCAGAGAAGTTCAAGTGTGGCTGGACAGCCTCTGCCTAGCACCAAAAAAAAAAAAAAAATTAGACACCTGCCCCAGGGATCCCTCAATCAGATCTCAGAAGCCTCAAGGATCAAGGTCATCCAAGAACACCTGCAGAATCCTGTGGGCTAATGACTGAATCCCATGACATACACTGGAGACCGATATGATTTTTGAGAATGTTCTATTAGCAGAAATCCTGCCCATTTGGACTGAAAGGGACAGAGAGAGGACAACATGAAGGAAAGAAGCAGGACTCTCAAAATTCTGCAGGCCAGAAACCTATTCTAAAGTTCATAAAACTGTTGCGCTGTGAACAGAGGCTACTACAAAGGAAGGAAGGATGGTGCCTGGGTAGAGCGTGAGCTGAGGGCGCAGATCCCTGAACCAGAGGCTTCTACGCAGGAAGACCCGATGGGGCCATTCTGCTGGGTTTTGAAGGAGCTTAGGGTCAAGAACGCCTCCTTCCTTCCATTTTCTCCTTTTGGGACATAATCGCCTGTGACGGGCATCCTTGTCCTGAATCTCAGAAGCAGATTACTTGTCCTTTAGTTCCACCGGGCACAGACAAAGAGGGAACTTTCCTACCTGTGATTGTGCCAACAGTTTCGCATACACCCAGTTGAGATGATCGAGATGAGGAAATGTGAAACTTCTGAGCTGAAAATGTTTAGGTGAGATGCTTGGACCCGAGTCGACGAAGTGACGGGTGAGACTTAGGGTGAAGCGGGGAAGGGTGACTGCATGGTGCATGTGGGATGGAGGAGAAACTTGAAGATCAAGGGGGTGACTGTGGCAGAATGACAGGTGACTCCCCATGGGGCACCCCCTTATAAAGGCAAATGCTACCTTATATGGCAAAAATACTCATAAAAGTATTTGCAGCTCAGTTAAGGGGCCTCAAGTGGAGAAACTGTCCTGGAAGAACACGTAGGCTGTGGTGCCATCCAGGCACCCACATATGTGGGAATCAGAGGAACATTTAACCACAGAGGGCAGACAACACAGAGACAGAAAGGAAAGCGCCATCAGTGGTTGAGCGCTGGGCTGCTAATCTGCCTGCAGCCTCTGCAGCGCCGGTTCAGTCCCCGGCCACCTGGTGAGGGTCCCATATGGCGCGCAGACCTCTCCTGCCGCCCGCTGCTCCCCTCAGCAGTGTCCTTCGGTCCTTCTGCCTGCTCTGCTCCCCGCTCTGGCTCTGGTGAATTCTCTCACCCTCCCGCGCTTCTGACTGTACCCAGTGCTTGTACAAATAAAAAATAAATCTTTTAAAAAAAAAGAAAAAAAGAAAGGAAAGCGCCATCATGCAGGCCTTGGAGAGGGAAGACAGGACCAGGGGCTGAAGGAGCCAATGAATGCAGCTCTAGAAACCGGAAAAGGCAACAGTATGAACGCTTCTCCGGACCCCTCCGAGGGCCAGTGGCCGCAGTGACACCTTGACTAGCCCCATTAAGAATGAATTTGAATTTCTGGCCTCCAGAACAGTATGAAAATAACTTCTGTTGTTTTAAGCCACGACTTGCATTTCAGTCCAGCAACCACAGCAAATAGAGACTGCAAGAGGCTGGGTGTCTCTGAGAACAGAGCAGTGGAGAGGACGCCTGCGCGCCAGTGGAAAGGACCCAGCTGGGGACCCGACCCTGGGCTGCGGCCCCCAGCCCAGATGCACACTGGCCCTGGGCACCACAAGCAAGACCCAAGCTCAGAACCTCCCTTCTGGACTGTAACTCGGGATGATAACACCAGCCTCACTTGACTCTCTGGGTTCTTTCGAACTTCATTAAGAAAATAGAATCGACATCGCTTTATACATTAGAAAGTGCAATTAAAATGCATAATGATTACTTTGCATAGATAAGCCCATCCAAATCATCAGTTGAAAGACTTAAATACCTATACTGTACACAGAGGTGACCTGAACATTTCATTTTTAGGTGTGGAACAATTGCACCCCCTGGAATCCCCTCAGGGGGACAGGAAGGCTCGATAACCTGACTGACAGACATCTGGCTCCCGGTGAAAGAACTGATTTTACGTCAGGAATTTCAACGACCTAGGCAAACCCAGTCACTCGTTCCCAGTGCCCATCTGTTTAGCTACGCGGTAGGTCACAGGCCCCAGACAGGATAAAAGGAGACTTAGAAAAATAGTTGACTTTGGGAAATGAACCCCATTCTAATGCCGGTGTCACTATTGAACACATCTGCAGAACGACGCCCGGAGAATCTTCTTCTAAGCCAGCTTCACCAGCCAAACAAGCAAACAAAGAAACAATCCACCAATTCAAACTAAGCCTTAATTTGGCTCCCAAACGGTGTTCCCCAGCATAATTTCCCACCTCATTCATAAGACTTGGCTCTGAGAGTGTTTTGGGTTTTCCCCAAAATGAAATTTGTGCTCCAAGGACCAAGACTGTCTAACATTGAAATACTTGTGAAAAAAACATCATTCTGCAGAGGAAGATTCCCAGAGTGTCCAAGCCATGGAGAGTGGCTCCCGAGGGTGCCTGGCACCCCAGACAGCTGACTGTGAGGGAGACAAGCCCACCTCCCTGCTAAGAGAGAGAGGAAACCTCTTAGGACTGGGCCTCAGAGACTAAGCTGAGATCAAATCTAGCTCCGTCAATGCCTGCAAGGAGACCCTGGATGAGGCATTTTTCTTCTCTGTGCTTCAGCTTCCTCGTCCATAAAATGAAGGCATTATCTCAGGTGACCATGCAATTTATTGGCCAACCCAGGACACTTTGGTAAGTGAAAAGGAACCTTTGCTACTGGCACCAAGACAAGAAGCAAAGCAGGAGGCCTGGTCTACCCAGTGCCGGCTCCCTGGAGTCTGTGAGAGGACTAAGAAAGAGATGACTCCGAGGTTACCCTCAAGTGCTAACACCAGATTTTATTTTTTTTTAATTTATTTATTTATGCATACAAGAACTGGGGTGTAGAAAGATGGGGGGGAAGGGGTGAGAGGACTCACCAGAGACAGAGTGGGGAGCAGAACAGGCAGACTGAATGAAACACACTGCTGAGGGGGGCAGCGGGGAGACAGGAGAGGTCTGCTGTGCCATGTGGGTAGCTCCCTGGCCAGGGATCAAACTTGTGCTGCAGAGGCTGCAGACAGCTTGATAGCACTGAGACTTTAACCTCTGTGCCCTGGGCCAGAGAGGCCCAGTACCAGATTTTACAAAAAAAAAAAGGCTGTGCATGGGCAGCCCTACCTGTCAGCTCCCATGGTCTTACTTTCAGATGCCATTTGGTCACAGGTCTCACCCGTTGAGATCCTGGCGCAGGACAGGGGCAGCGCCAGCCTTGGGCCCACAGGAGACTGGCAGCCTCTGCCTGGAGTCTTCCAAGAGCAAACTCCGTGAGACCATCAGGCCAGGCACGGGGGCTCAGGAGAGACACTCCCCAAAGGAGAAGAGACTACGGCCCAGCAGTCTCGGGGAGGGATAAGGGTGCAGAGCCAGCCTCAGGGCCAGGCCTCGGGCTTCGGCCAAGCGGATCAGAACCAGCCGCCCCCAACCTGACAGCCGCCATGCACCCAGCGAAACCAACGGGCCTTTGACACGACCGAGTCTGGGGCAGGTGGGGAGCAGGTTTGGTGGGATCCAGCCCCGCAGATTCTGACGCCATGCGCACCTGCACTTCAGCATCCGGGTCCTCACCCCCACCCTGCTCACGGCTCTCACAGCGCACCTGGGCCTCCCCGCCGGACTGCAGCTGATTCCCTGTTGACGGATCTGCTACGGGGCAAGGCCCGCGTTAGATAAGCAAGAAATACTTGTGCACCAACCCAAAGGCTTCTTTTATAAAAAGAAAAAGAAACACACATCAGTTGTCAAAATACTGAAGGCCACAAAATGGAGCTCCAAGAGGGAAAAGTTGTGCACTGTGATAAATTCTGTTGTAATACAGCAAATACAAGCTTTTACCTTCCGTTTACCTGGTTCTTATGTTTCCAAATTAAGAATCTAAAGGAATGTTTTAAAATTTCCCTTCCTGATTCCCCAGCGTAAGACCCTGGACATAAAAATATCATTTACAACAGACATTACTCCATTATCGAGCAATGCCTCCCTCTTAAATGCAACCCATCTTTCTCCCCTCAAGACTTCATTTTGTTAAAACCAAAACCCAGAAATCAAAGCTGTTACAACAGTGTCACCTGGTGGCCACGACTGAGTCTGCGCCTCTTTTTTTTCTTTTGGCCAGAGAGAGAATGCAGGTAAAGGTCACCAGGTGTTTGCCGTACCTGACCTCATTTGGTATCCAGCGGTTCCGAAGCCTTTCCTGTGGTTTCCATGTTCCCTTGCGAGAAGGGACCGCGACAAGCGTTTATTGATAACTAATATGTGCTAAGTTAGGCAAAGCCATTGAAATCGCTTTTCTTTTTTAATGCTTGAAATAATGTGGAGCTACTGCACATTATTATTTTTGCGTATAAGCAGACTTGCACAGAGAGATGTCAAATGTCTTGTCAAACATCTAGTAAGTAGAGATCGGGCCCAGGAATGGGCTCCCGGCTGCTCTCGCTGTGTTATACAGCCATACCGAATAAGGCTGAATGCTGCCCTCCAAGGCTGCTACAGCTTCGCCAAGACTGTCGAGCCTGTAAATATTAGAGTCAAAACTCAGGCCCCAAACTTCAGAGTTAACTGATTAAGCAAACATTTACTGAGCTCTTCCTGTATGCCAGAGGTCGTTCTGGAAGCTGGGGGTGATCCAGTACACCAAGTCCACCGGAGTGTTCTTTCCACAGACACAGAAAACCAAGTGTCTTCCAAAATACAACCAGCAGATCAAACCCAGGAGACATGACTCATTCATTCATTCATTCATTCATTCGTTCACTCATTGTCAACAGTCACTTAACACCTACTGAAATCGCCATCACCGGCAAAGCAGAAGGGGTTCCTGCCGTCACAGCCCCACAGCCCAGTGAGGAATACGGATACTTATCGGATAATCACCACAAAGGTAAACTTCCCCTATTGGCAAGCACCAAAGAGGAGGTGGGCCGCATAAAAGCAGACACCTTATCCCTTATACAGCAGGGAGAGGTGGCCAATCCCGCAAGTTGAGACATGAAATGGTGCCAGCAACAAGTAGGAGTGAAGGGGATAGAGAGGAAAGACCCCGAGCAGAGGGCTCTGTATGTGCAAAGGTCCTGGGGTACTTGTGGGAGATCAGACATAGATGATCCTAAGTCCAAAACTCCTTCCCCTGGGCTTCTACCTTGCATTGAAAGTGCATCCTCAGGCCTTCAGAGACACTCAGAACCCAGAGCCTAAGGACATCTACGCAAGTCCAAAATGCCCACTTAACCCCAATGAGCTGATAGGAAGCCTCTCACATGGGTGCAGTCCTCGCAATGGCCACAGATTCCAAATTGCTTTCACACGTGTATGCGCTGACTCATCCCCAAAGGGATGCGTATGGTTCTGCCTTCCAGAGGGCCAGGTGGCCGAGTGGCCTGTCCATTCTTGCGCAGTCCAGCCCACGGCCTCTCGCTGCACTTCCTTGAGTCAGCCACAGGCGTAGTCAGGGTGACAACCATCTCTCCACATTGCAATCCGGAAAAAACGCTAGTCACCTGAGTCCAGATTCATTCTGCTCCTCAAGTTGTTTGTGTTGTTGGCCTTCTGGGTAACCATTTTCTCGGTCCACAAGAGTTTGGTTAATATTCTAGTCTTAAAAACAGTTACTGCTCTTGTTTTCACTTGGTTATCACAGCAATGCTCAACCGGGGAATGTAATCAACAACTGATCGATTCAAACCAGTTTAATTAATTTTTTCCACTGAATTGCTCAATTCCTTAATGGATTTTTATCAAATTGATCAGTGATATGAACCCTGGCAAGATATAACAGGACAATTCAATTAATTTTAAACTTAGTAGGAGGGGAGTTGGAAGGAGTAAAAATGCCCTTCGCTATTCTGTAGGTGAAACTTAAAGCAGTGGTAAACTGTTTGAAACAACCACCAAAAAAAAAAAAAAAAAAAAGGCAAATGCATGGAGTATGCATTCAATTGTTCAGTGAACGTTATTCCGTATCTAGTAAGACCTGTGCCAAGCGCAGTGGCAGAACTCAGAGGAGCACAAAGCACAGTCACCCACGGAAGAAGAGTCTCAGCCCATCACCGCCTGCAGAGAACTCGCCCTTGGAAACCGGGTCATGCTAAATACTGTCCACAGACGGCTCTGGAGTGACAGGCAGGAAGAGGGGATGCTTTTCCATTTGCTTCTGCAGCCTCCTTCCCAGAGCTGCGGCCAGCAGTGCGTGGGCAAGATGGCGGTGGCACTCACCACTTTGAGTTTCAGCGACACCCCCACAAATGAGTTTCCAGCGAGGACCACCAAAGGGGTACTGTCTGGTCACTGCTCCACGCACCCCTGCAGCCGTCTGCTACATGACAGGCTGTGGACCAGCCCTGGGCCCAGTCACACTCAGATGCAGGAAGTAACGCTAGTAGCGAGCGGGGTTCCCAAAGGCCCGCTCCTTGGGGAGTCCTTCATTCACCATCTCTTGTTAAGACCTTGGAGTGTGCAAGCTTGTGTAGATAAAGTGGACAGACGGGGCCCTGCCCGGGGAAGGCACAGCCCAGATGAAAAATAACTGTAACAAATACTTTGCTTCTGTCGTTCATCTGATCGTCCAGCAACGTGGGGACATTATTGTCCCCTGCAGACGGGCTGAGGAGCAGGGCTATGGGTGTGCCAGGCCTGACACAGAAGGCAGCCCTGGCGGCCCAGCGCAGCCCCCGTACAGCAGGGCTCTGGGAAGGCAGGGGCCTGGCCCAGCCTCACACGCACGCAGCCCTCCCCCAAATACGGGCATCAAGAGCCTCTTTCTTCCCCATTTTTATATCCTTGGGTTTTCCTGATTAGGGAGACCCCCGGGGTGGGGATCAGTTCCAATGACTGGGTCTCAGGAGAAAGGAGAGGTCCCAGGGGAGTGGAAGCTGTGAAGGTCATAATCGTGTGTCCTCTTCATGGAAATCATTTCCAGCGCTCATTTCTCCTCTAACAAATCAGTTTTTCCTTCATCGCACCGACCGCTCGACGACACAGGCGCTTACCTGGGGACTTGTTTCTACTCCCGGAATGTCAGTTTCTTGATGTGGGTTTGCCTGTCTCACTCGGTTCAATACTCCAGGAGAGCTGAGCCAACCTCAGAGGAAACCCTGCTGAGCAAATCAACAGGTGAGGGGGGAGCAAATGAGTGCCTGAACAGGTGGGTGGCCGAATAAATGAGTGAACAAATGAATTAATGAGTCTGTTTCATGGCGCTCATGCTGTGAGTCCAACCAAACCCTTTTCGGCCCTTACGAGAAAAGCCAATAGCAACATCGTTTTGGAGAATATAAAAGCAATTCGTCTTGAAAATATCAACAAAAAGCCAAACAAACCCTTCAGCTTTAAGAATGCAAACCCTTAGTTGTCAGGAAACTTGAGGATTTCCTTTCCCAACCTGTCCTTTTATAGTTAAGACATTTTTGCTTTGTTGTCTAGGCAAGGATTTTCTGCAGTGGCACTCGTCAGTTTATGGTCTGTTTCTTTTTATGTGAGCGGTAAAAAAAAAATCCATCCTGTCACTTGCTACCACCCCACGGGGGCCGCATAACCCCTCCCGATCCAGAGTGGCCAGCGAGGTGGTGCCCGGCGAGGCCCAACGCACCAAGCGGGAGCGCGAAACCACATGTGCATCTCGCGTTCTTGATTCCCTGGGGACACAGGCTGGCAGCTGAGCGCCCCAAAGACCACAGCAGGCGGGGGTCAGGCTTGGACCAGCCCCTCTCCATACAATGGCTCATTTCTTCTACTGTGTGTTCAGAAATTAAGGTGCAGTGAAATCAGACCCAAAAGCTGAAGCCCACCCCCAAAACTCGCCCTGCGTTCCTCCTGCCTACAACCCAGCTATAACCAAGCCTAAAGAGTTTATGCTTTGTGGCCTGGATGGTTGGATCAGGCAACCTACAGCCCCTCTGTAACAACACAGCACCAGCTGGCTCCTCCCCGGCTATTATGTCTCCCAGATCAAGAAAACCCAGCAACACAGGCCCAGCCCTGTCCAGGAGGAGGCTGTGTCCCTCTGTGCCCCTCTCCGGACAAGAGCCCGCCTCTGGCAGCAGCCTCCAGGCAACTCAGCCTTCCTCTGTCCCCTGCTGGCCTCACCCAGTGGCCCCCTGCCAAGCCCCTACTCCCCAGCAACTCCTGTTCTCCTGAGCCCTGATTCCCAAAATGTGACAGAAGCCCGTCCCCTGGCCACTCAGGAGGCCACTCTGAGTCCCGGCTGCATCTCCTGTTGAGAAGCTTCACACTGACACTCTCCCCCCTGGCCAAGCCCTGCTGGCAGGGATGCTGGCCTTATGCACAGCGGCCGCACGGGCTCTTGACTTCTGAGCTGCAGAAGGGCCTGCGGAGGAGCAGGGAGGAGGTGGCTGGGCCTGGGCTGCCCTCTCTTCCGCCTCTGGCCCGCCACCCAG
The DNA here is from genome assembly GCF_014898055.3 of Talpa occidentalis. NCBI lineage: Eukaryota > Metazoa > Chordata > Mammalia > Eulipotyphla > Talpidae > Talpa > Talpa occidentalis. The sequence goes on from NW_023600993.1 coordinate 4,187,105, forward strand.
CACCGGCGTGAAGAGGGGGACTCGAAGCTGACTGCATGTCAGCCCACGGTGAGAGCTCAGAGCCCCCCAAACAGGAAAGGTTTATTTGGGATCAACCTCCAGCCTCCCAGGGCTGGCGTTGTTGGGGAGACAGATGTCCTGAACAAACTCCACAAACACGGGTTTTCTGGACCCCACCCCCACCCCCACTAAAGAGGGGAGCAGCAGGTGAGTCAGGAGAGGTCTGCTGTGCCATGTGGACACCAGGCCTACAGACCCCTAATGTCGTCACCACCAGAGGGGCGTGCTGGGAACGGGGGTGGAGTTAGGCAGCCCGGCTTGGTGGGCCTTGTGGGGGTGCTTGGTTTTTCTCCGGCTCTCTGCATGCTACTGGGGTTCCAGCTCAGCAGAACTAGTAGGACGCATTCGCCAGTTTATCTCTGTCTTTCTTCCTCCCTGAGTTATTCCTTTCTTCATGTCCTCTTTTTGTAAATAAGCCCTTTATTGCCCTTTCTGTGTGAGCCTGCAGTTGAGTCTCATGATAAGCCCCTTTCAAGCGCGCGGGTGAGGACCCACAGTCAGGCCACCCCACTTCCCATTGGGGTCGTCCTGTAACAGCATGAGTGTTGGGAGAGAGGCGGACCCCCAGAATGAATGTGGCCCCGTCCTCGGTGCCTCGGGATTTCCCATAAATGGCAACTACTATTATCCGTTATTGATAATTCGTACTTAGTGCCAAAGTGATTGTATTATTCACTAATTACTAAGAGCATGGAGCTGTTATTAAGATCTGTCGCTCCCTTCTCGGCACACCCCACCCCTCAGAGGCATCATGAACCTCGGGTCACACATTCGCTGCCCGGGAGACCAGCTTCGGCAGGTCGAGTGAGCGTGGCCTTCAGTGTCTGCGCCATCCCGTCCCCCCGGGCGAAACAGAGACAAGAGTTGCTGGGAGGATTATCCCTGGGCAGCTGTGGAGAGCACAGCCCTGAAAACACAGTCAATGCAGGCCTCCCCGGTGGCACAGGGGTTAAGTCTCAGTGCTGTCAAGCTATGACCGCCCCCCCCCCCAACTGCGGCCTGAGTTTGATCCCGGCCAAGGAGAGACCCACAGGGCGCAGCAGACCTCTCCTGTCTCCCCGCTGCTCCCCTCAGCAGTGGATTTCAGTGGATCTGCCTGTTCTGCTCCCCACTGTCTCTGGTGAATCCTCTCACACTAACCAAACTCTGGCCTGTACCCCAGCTCTTGGGTGCATAAATAAATAAATCTTTAAAAAAGGAAAAACAACACAGTACAGCATGGTGATGATCCGTCAGAACACCTCCCACTCACCCAGGTAACATGCTGCTGGTCCCTCTTCTGCACCCCCGGCAGGTTGTCCTCTGCCAGTTCTGGCTCCATGACCCGGGTAGCACCTGGTCTGGCCCATCCCTTATAAGAACAAGCCGTGTGGGTCCACAGAAGCAGCATCTGTCACATCCCTGCTCGCAGCACCTGGCCAGCCCGGGGAAGTGTGGGGCAGAGCTGAGGCCCACCACCAGGCCTGGGACCAGGAGTCCCAGGACCCAGCCCCGAGCCAGGTTTAGCACAAGGAGAGTCCCCAAGAAGGGGAGATGTAGTGCAGCCGCTTGGAAACCTCTGATCTCTGGAAAGGGCTCGGAGACCCTGATGGCGTCTGTCTTGCCGAAGTATCTCTTTCCAGCCCCTGGAGGCAAATGTAGCCTGAGCACGAGCCTTGCCCCTCCTGGACCTGCTCCCTGCACCCTCCCCTAGAAAGCTCTCCCCAGGGACCAGTCCCAACCCACCCCCCCCCCATCGAGGGTCCTCAGCCAAGGGGCTGCAGCCTCCACAGGAACTAAATTAAGGCACCGCATTCTTTTCCATAATGAGAAAATGCTCATTAACAGAAAGCACACCGCACGTTTTCATTTCCACTCTTAATTGTGAATTTGTTCTCGCTAATTGCTAAATAAAATGAGGTGCTGCGGGTCACGGGAGGTTCTCCCAGTCGCCAGTCAGGCATCACCTAATTATTCCATTTGGTATTAAAAATCACAGCCTCATACCCTCAAGGTTATGAGGCCACAAAAACCCAAAAGCCTCAGCTAAGCTCAGGCACTGACGCCTCCTAGGTCGGGCCTGGGATCCCGCGCTTGTGGACGGAGGGTAATTAAATGTCTCAACAAACACGCAGCGCATTCCAAGCACAAGGCGCTGCTCTAAATGCTTTATGAGGACAAATTCGTGTAACCCTGGAAATAACCACATGAGGCAGGTATTGTTATTTGCCGCATTTTGCACAGGAGGACAGTGAAACAGACAAGTCAAGGAATTTGCCTGAGGCACGCAGCTAGTCGGTGGCAGACCAGGATTTAAACGCAGGCAGACTTAGGGGCCCAGGGGGCCGAGTGGTTGATTGCAGGCAGGCCGCTGGCCCCCGCATCCCTGCGCAGAGCCCTGCACTATGCTGGAAACACTGGGCTAGGACTTCCCACTACACCTGGGAGAACACCTGCGCCAAGGTGACATCTACCATCTCAGTCACAGCTTTGCGAGGCCCTGGTGGCCACTCAGAGAGGGCGCAACCTCGTAGTTGGGTCTTGCTCGGCCCCGGGGCAGTCCCTGCAGGGCTGGGTCTTGGCCAAGTGCACTCACCCTGCAAAGCCTCAGCTTGCAAAACATTTCTCGCAGTGTCCTAAGCACACTTAGCCACCACAACTATTATCATTTTGCAGAAAAGAATACAGAGACGCAGAGGACTCCCCAGAGTGGAGCCTCACAGTCTTAGGGGTCCCAACAGAAAGACAAACCCCACATCCCAGCTCCCTCAGCAGATTCTGCCACAGCAGGCTGGGTTCATTCTGCCACAAGCCCTCTCCTGCCCCACCAACCCGGTTCTCTGATCCTTTCAAAGTCACATTGCGGTGCCTGGTCCCAAAGGAAGCCCGAAACCCATCAGAAAGGAAAGGAACTTGGTCTTCCAGCCCCCGCACCCCGCCAGCCTGTGGGGTGGCCCTGTCCCCTCTCCCACACAGGGCTGTTGATTAGGGCTTGTTTATATCAAGGCTGAGCTCAGTGCCCATGATGGCTGGAGAAAGCAAATGCCAGCCCCCCTCCCCCAAGAGGGAGGGGTGGCCACAAAGGTACACAGGTGGCAATCGATAGACTTAATCTCAGGGAAAGTCAGCGCCAAACTCAAGAGGGTCGCAGCAGTCAGAAGCATTTCTCTCAAAGGCTGAGATGCATGGAGTCCGCTGAGGGAACAAGTTTGCATTTCAAAGAGGCCTGGAGAAGTGGACCCAGCCTGCAAACAGGGCCTTGGAAGGTTTGTAATTTCTCAGCATCAAGCAAAACAATCACTGCAGGAAGGCGGCTTCCCTGGGCCAGAGCATTTGTGCTGAGATGAACATCCTTCCCCCCAGAGGCCCCGCGGGGCTCTCCCCTGACTCAAGAGGCCAGCAGGGAGCACCCCCGGGAAATCAGCTTGTGAAGAGGAGCCAGATCACTCTCCTTGCCCTCCAGGGCCAAGGCGTGAGTGACATTTAGGGAATTTTGAATGTGTGTCAATTCCTTGTAAAAAAAAAAGGAAAGAACTTATAGGTGTGAAAAAAAAAATGTCTGACTGCATGGTTTTACTATATTTATCTTTATATCACATTGAATTTTTTTTTTTTTAGTGGAATAAAGACCAGTATCAGAGAAGCCCACGCTGAGGGAAAATCTAGCCTGTCCTCTTCAAAACCGCCCGTCAAGGACAACAAAGAAGACCTGGAAACACAGAGGAAATAAAGCTCCTGGGCAGGGTCCTATGTCGGGGGTGCCGGTGTGGAACAGGTGACACCCGGACAAGGTGTGGATCTTCACTAACCATGGAGAGGAGGGGCGGGCCAGTGAGGTGGGGGAGCAGCGGGGAGCGGGGAAGTGGCTATTCCTTACAACCCCCAGCGAGCCCTACCAGCTACATAAACAGCGGGTGAGGGTGAGGGGGGGATTACAAGTTGCTCACCGTGACACACAGAGCGTGGCCGCGGCAGCATGCCAGTGTGCCAGGTCCCTCCCTCCGCACCCCACAGCAGCCGAGCTCCCCAATCAGGAGTCCACACCGGGCAGGATGGGTTCGCCTCTGAAGGACTCCAATCAGGGTCCAAGCTCCGGAAGCTTCCACCTCAAGCGGCTCAAACATCGCTACTTAAATCTGCTCTAGTGGGTCATTAATTAGCAGATGTTAGACGTAATTTTTCACTGATTAAATGAGTTGAGTTCAGGGGGTGTGGGAGGCTGGACCCCCTCATCCTTGGTACAGATCTTCCGCCAAGTAGGATGGGGTTATGTCCTGAGAAACCCGTGAAAATGTCCTAAGTCACACTGTTAGGGGGCAAAGGCTGTCCTAAAGCTCATTCCATACAGGCTTCGTGGACTCCACCCCCACCCCAGGCCAAAGCCAAAGACACTGGGAACTCCACATCCCATCCCCACCCAAGGGAAGGGGGCTGGGACCTGAGGGTGGGGTTCAGCAGCCAGGTGGGTATAAAGGCAGACACGTGGGCTTTGGGGGGTCCCCCATTTTGGCTCCCCGCCAGCTCGCAGCGTCCGGCCAGCTCGGAGAGTGACTTTGGGTTTCCAGGTCGGCGGATCGGGTAGGACGCATGAAAGACTTTATTTCCCTATTTTCTCCCTGAGTTGTCCATTTTCCTTCTTTCCTTTTCCCTTGTTAATAAACCTTTTATGAACCTTTTGTGTGTCCTGCAGTGGAGTATTCATAAGTCCCTTGTAAGCGCGTGGGTGAGGACCCACAGCCAGGAACCCGTTCAGTATCGGGGCTGCCCTATAACAAAAATGTTTTCGATACACCTAACCTGCGGAACAGCATAACTTACTCCAGTCGGCCGTGAACGTGCTTCTATCACTTTCATTCACTTACAGGTGAGCAAAATCAGCGAACCCAAGGCCCATTTTATACATGTTAGCGAGCTCGTGTAATTTGTTGAACACTGTGCTGAAAGTGAAAACAAAGCCCTGGTCCAAAATTCAAGGCATGAGCCCTCCTGGTGCACATCATTCCTTCACCACCATGAAGTCAAGAATTCATCCGTGGAGCCGTCACTGTAAATCAGTTGCTGTTATTGAGGCAGCGCCATAGAAGGGGGAGAAGCAGCACAGTGCCGACAACAGGCACATTTTCCCCACCCCCACTTCCAGGCAGTCCCCTTGGATTACAAGTCCCAGCTGGCTGGGAGGGAGCTCTGTATAAACAGGAGGACACGCGGGAAGATTGAGTTAGAGGAGGGGGTCATGTGCAGGCGCTTGGAAGAGACATGCGGATAAGAGACATGTGGGAGGCCGCCCTGCTCCGCGGCAGCCGTTCCCCTGATGTGGTGTATTTTGAGTTTTCACTCTCCCCTGCTCCCGTTCTCTGAGACCTGCCTAACCCTTTCTTGCGGAGCCCTGACGGAAGGTGCCCAGATTTGTGGCAAGATTTGGGACCTCAGAAACATCAATTCCAAAGGGCACCTGCACCCCTATGTTTACAGCAGCACTGTTTACAATAGCTAAGCTTTGGAAACAGCCCAAATGCCCAAAAATAGATGACTGGATCAAGAAGATGGGGTCCATATACACCATGGAATATTACTCAGCATTCAAAAAAGATAAACTCATGCCATTTGCAGCAACATGGGTGGCGCTGGAAGGGATCATGCTCAGCGAAATAAGCCAGAAAGAAAAAGAAAAATCCCGGATGGTCTCACTCATAGCAGGAATCTAGAAAACTTAAATAAGGGACCAGGAAAATGAATAACTATAAGAATCAAAATCAACAAAAAACTATGAGCCAGAGACACTCTATGGGGGGTGGAGGGCAGGGAGGGGAGGGATTGGGGTCAAAATAAGGGGGTTGCAATTGTATGGGGAATATAAAAATAAAATTTTAAAAAATAAAAATTAAAAAATAAAATTAAAAAAAAAATTGGGGGACCTCAATAGCCTCATTTCAAGCCAAACCTGTTGGGCGTGCCCAGGAGGGGCGGACGATGTGACTGGGAAACTGTCACTTAAGGCTTTGCTTCCGCCTTGACAACTGCCTGGTGTGGCCAGTAGATGTCACCAAACACAAAGCCCAAGGGAGCCGGGAGAAACGAGGCACCAGGGACTGGACCTGAAGCCGACCTGGCCTCCGTCCCAGAAAAGTCTTAAATCCAAGGAACGCTAAGCCCAGATCACTGTAGGTCAGAGGGGACTGATTTCTATAGTCGTCGCCAAAGGTGATGCCACCACTGTGGCATCCCGGGGCCTGTGTCTGGGGCCTGTGTCTCAGTTAACCCTTACCTGCCAGAAGCAGCACATCCTGGCCCCACTGCTCAGGTGAGAACACAGGTGAGGGGCTGCCAGGTCTGCCTACTGCAGTCCACACGGCTGGGAGGGGCAGTGTGGGTGGAAGCCAGCCTCCCCGACACTGACACATGCCAGACGCGGCTGCTCAGACCAGAGAGGGCTTGGCGGGTAACACTCCTCTGGGCTCGCACGGTCTGATGCGGGGAGTGCGTGGGAAGGCAGCGAGAAGACGCCCAGGCAGAGGCCTCAGAGCCGTCTGGCTCAGACTCCGCCACCCAAACACCGCCGGCCAGACGGCAGTGGTCTGGGATGGAGCACGGTCTGCTGGGGCCAGCGTCAGGTGCTTATTCCTGCAGTCGCTCGCTCCAACCTGTCCTGGGAGCTGCAGACGAGGTCCAGGCCTGTCCTGGGCTTCATGACCAGTCCCCACAGAAGGGCTTGAAGCAAATAATCCCAATGCAACACACCCGGGCTGGAGCTGTGATAGGCACAGGGCCCTGGGAGAGGGAGAGAGAGCAGGAAGAAGAAGAGACTTGAGGGGGAACAACTTTAAAAACCAGGGGAGCTGGGCTTAGGAGATGAAGTTCAGGTACAAAGGGCTCCTGACCAGCAGGTGCGAGGGCAGGTGCAAAGGCCCAAAGGCGCGCCGGCAGCACCGGCACTCGGATGGCTAAAGTCTTGTGCCCCCAGGGGTGGGGATTTGGGGAGGATCTTGGGATATGGATGAGGAGGCTGGGGAGGGGGCAGGGGCTCAGTGGGTGCACATGAATTGCAGCCGCCGGAATCGGAATGTGCTGGAAGCATAAACCACAGCAGACTCTGAAGGCTCAGTTCGGTGGGAACAAAGAGCCTAAGACACCTTGGTGATATTTGTACATCCCTCGCCTGTTGAAGTGATCCTCCCTGGGGTATACCGAGCAAAATAAAATATTAAAATCAATTCCCCCATCTGGTTTACTGTTTTAGCGTGGTCGGCAGAACAGTTGAGGTGTGTGTGTGCGCCAGTTTTCTCCCCTGGTCATCATGCCCTGGGAGTTTGGGGGCTCATTTTGAAGCAGCAGGGGTGAGGCCAAGCTTTGCAGAGGAGCAAAACCTTATGCTGCAGGCAGGTAGAGACCCAAGGGGCACAGCCGTGCCCAGGAGGGCCCCAGGGGGACCATCACAACTTCCAAATTCGGGTTACTGCCCTGTAAAGGCCCAGGATCCCTGACAGTCCTTGGAGAGAAATGCACTCCCCCCCACCTCAACAGTAACCCCCACCACCCCCAGGCCCATGTAAACACAACGCTGGAAAGACTGCTTGGGGAAGACAGGAAAATATGGTGGGGGGATCATGAGAGGGACTTACTCCCCTTCTCTCCAGAAGGATCTAAGAGAAAACGCCTACACATCAGGCCCCACACAAGCAATACCAGACAGGGCGCCATCTGATCCCCCTTTCCAGGCTGCTGACAGGAAAGGCTGTTGCCATGGAAACAGGCCCAACCAGGAAGCTGAGCAGGGCAAACACAGACAGTCTCACAGCCGCTGTGTCCACAGAGCCGACCACTTGGTAAATATTACACCAAGCTCATAGCAGAGACACAAAGCAAACAGTAAGTCATCCCAGCGCTGGGCTGGGAAGCCGTCCACAATATGTTGAACTTGGGAACCGTGAAGCTCTGTCCTCAGGCCACAAAGGACCCTCTCAGTGCCACGGCACTGACCGAGGGACCCAGATAGTAGGAAATGAGCAGGCAGGTGTCTTCCCCTGTCTGGCAGCCCTAATTATGCTTACCTTGAAAACGGGCATAATGTACATGTCATCAGGTCACGGTGAGCATTCAATGGGCTAAAATAAATGAGATGTGTAGTTGGCATTTAGTAGCTGCTCAATACATGTTAGTTTCATGTCCCACCCCAGTGTGTGCATAGAATGTGTGCATCTGGAGCTAAAGATGCTCCTTGTATAGTCTGAACTATACATGTAAGTATGAGACTATACCCTCCCTCATTTTAGGCACAATACTTCTATTAATCAAACCAAATTTACCTTAGTTTTCTTAGCACATGCCACTGAACAAAACCACAAAGTGATTTTTTTTCCTTTTTATTGCTCAATGACAGCTAAGCCAGATTGCCTGCATTTTAACCAGTGTGATTGATCACCTGGCTTCAAGTCCTGGACTTGTCATTCCCACCCAAGTGAACCCCATTTCATTCTATTGGGGTGACAGCTCTAGCAAGATCACTAGAACACTGTCCTCTGCCCTCAGAGAGTTTCCTGTCTGGACTAGTGGTTTACAAATGTGGTGTCCTAAGCCCCCTGAATCAGAATCAATTGAGGCAACTGCTTAAAATGCAGATTCCGAAGCCCTGTCCAAGACTTAATGCCTCAGAACATCCAAGGGGAGCCCAGAGACCCACATTCTTAGCAAATTTCCCAGGTGATCGTCATGCCTCCAAAGTCAGAAAATCAGTTCTGCCTCCATGGTCTTCGCAGGTCTCAGATGAGCTCCCCACCTCCACATCAGCATCTCCTGGACACAGTCAGAGAGGTGGTCTCCCAGCCTCATCCACATCAAAAGAACCTCTCTCTGGACTCGGGAACCCACAGGTTCTCCACCCACACAAACGTGGCAAGTTCTCCACCCACACAAACGTGGATAACCACCGACCCACGACTCGAGAAGCCGTGCCAGTAGCCACTGTGCACAGACATCCCCGAGAGCTGGGGAAAGCCGAGAATCCAGGGTCACCTCCCAAGAACCTGACTTAGGAGATCAGGGGACCCAAGAATTCCTATTCCTGGTGAGATCCCAGGGACTGTAGATGCTGCCGACCATAAATCACACTTGGAGTAACACTGGCGTGCCAGAGAGGATAGTCTACATTTTTCAAAATATACCCAGATATAAAAAAAATAAAAATATACCCAAATATAAAGAATCTCCACAAATCCTATTGAAACAAAAATGGACAGGACTTTTTTTTTTTTTCCAATTAGTGTGTTTTTTAATCTAGAAAATTCTTCTAGCCCAGATGTGCTCACTGTGGATATTTTGGGTCTGTGTGTGGGCGTATGTGGTAAAATACACATCATACAAAAATCTACCATCTTAAAAGTACATATTTCAGTGGGAATTTAGTACCTTCACAGTGTTGTGCAACCATCCCCTCGCCTAGTTCCAGAACTATTTTATGACCCTAAAGGAAACTCCTTACTCACAAAACATCACTCCCGTTCCTGCCCACTCCGAGCCCTTGGCCGTCACTGACATCACTGACGGCCTTCTCTCTCTCTCTGGATCTGCCTATTCTCAGCTATAAATGGCATCATACAACAAAGGAAGTCCTCACTTCACATCCTGGGGACATGTTTGGAAATTGCAACTTTGCATTGTGTTGGCTTCAAGGGTCTTCCACATTAGAGCAGGTACTAGCACTTCATTCCTCTCTGTGGCTGAATAATATTCCATTGTACGGGTAGACCACGTGTGTCTATCCAGTCAGCAGCCGATGGATAGTTCCACGATGACCACTTTTGGACCACTGTGAGTAGTGCTGCTACAGTCACATATACATGGTTGTGTATGCACGCCTGTTATCAATTCTTTTTGATCTGTATGTAGAGCAGAATTACATCTAGAAAATTCTGGGTTCAATGTATTGTGGTGCTATTCCCACAGGGGTGCACCTGTTCACATTCCAATCAGCAATGTATAAAGATTCAAATTTCTCCCTCCCTACCTGCCTTCCTTGCTTTCTTTCCTGGCCATCCTAATGGGTATAATCTATTAGTCATAGTGGGTTTGATCCAGTATGTCCTTAACAACGAATGACACCGAGCGCCTTTGCATTCATACATCTTCCTGGGAGAAACATCTGTTCAAGTCCTTTGGGCTGGTCTCTTTGTTGAGTTGTAAGAGTTATTTATATTTTCTTGATATCAGTCCTCGTCAGATACTTGATGACTAAACATCGTATGCCATTTTTGTGAGTTGTCCTTTCACTCTCTGGATAGCCCATGCCACTTTCAATACACCTTTAATCCAAAGGTGTGTTCAATTCCAACGTGATAGCGACACTGCAGAGGTTCACGACAGAGCAGGGTTGAGAAAACATCCAGTCAAGATTTCTCTGAAGACAGTTTAGAGACATCTCTCTCCAGAGAGCTGCTGTGGCTGTTCCACGGTTTCATAGGAATTCACAGGTATCGGAAGGGATGGGGGCAGATGCCACCCACTCCCTCAACACCCAACCTGCCGGGCTGTGACCATGCAATGTCATTTTCTCTCTGGGATATTAAGGGACTAAAATCCACTATAGGAAGTTCCCTCTCCTCCAAAGTCCAGTTGTAATACATCTAAAAATTTCAATGCCCACAGATAGAATTTCAACATTGGACAAACTTCTATTAAAATCTTGAGGTCAAGCCCTCCCTGGTGGCACGCTAGTTAAAGCCTCAGCACTATCAAGCTATCACCAGCCACTGCGGCATGAGTTCGATCCCCAGCCGGAGAGCTGACCCACAGGGCGCAGCAGACCTCTCCTGTCTCCCGCAGCTCCCCTCAGCAGTGGATTTTAGTGGATCCACCTGTTCTGCTCCCCACTCTGTCTCTGGTGAATCCTCTCACCCCCTGCATCTCTGGCCTACACCCCAGCTCTTACATGCATGAAATATATCTTTTTTAAAAAAGAATTATTTATTCATTTATTCAGTCAGGCAGACTGAAATACACTGCTGAGGGAAGCAGCAGGCGAGACAGGAGAGGTCTGCTGAGCCATGTGGGCATCTTCCCCACCCGCCGGGATAGAACCTGTGCCGCGGAGGCTACAGACAGCTTCACAGCACTGAGCTCAACCACCTGCGCCACCAGGGAGGCCCCATAAAATAAATCTTTAAAAAAATATCCTGAGGTCCAAGTTTACCAAGAGAAAGCAAAGTGGGTACCATTCAATGGAAATCTGGGATGACTTCAGTATCAGACAATTCCTGTAATTCAAAACTGATTTCGTTTTTATACATCTGTTACCAGCTGGTAAACTGGGTTAATAACCACAAAGCAGGCATCTGAAATACAAATAACGATAAGGGGCAAACAGATCACACAAAATGGTGGGCCTGAAGGAATGAAAGGCAAATGGGGCTGAGCTGCTGGTTGTATAACTGAGGGGGTCCCCTTCCTCTTAAAATGCTGGGGAGACCAAGCAACATGGCAGAATGAGATGCTTCTGTGGGCTGAGACAGCCCTCATGCCAGCCACCCACTTATGATTCCTACATTAAATGCTTTTTCCCTCACTTTGAAATAAACTAAGCATCTTGGCACATGATCTTTTCTAATCCAAAGAACCAAGGATTAACAAAACAAAGGAAATATAATCAAAGCATGAATGAGTGTCTGTGATATGTCTGGACCTGATCCATTTACCAGACTCCAGTGTGTGTGAGTGGGGGAGGGTGGAGTCAGATGGAGTCAGAGGATTCAACAGCTCAGATGCCTGGCAGAGTCTCTTCGATCTCATAGGAGCATCAAGTGGCTAAAAATTATTCATTTCTACCCTACTTCTTTCTCAAAAGGACTTTGGGCAGGGGGGGTCTACAACAAAGAGTAGAACTAGACCAGTAAAATCAAAAAAGGAAAGTACATCTCGACAGTGGAAGATGCAAGAGAGAGAAAATATGAGACACGGCTGGGAGCATAGATAACAAAGAATTCCATGTAGCATCAACTATAGCAATGAGCTTCCTGGCAGCCAGAGGGAAAAAGAAACACTGCCTAATTCTTAGCACCAGGGCTAGTGAGTCTTAACAGATCCTTGAGAAAGGAAGGTTTTTCTTAATGGCAATTTCCAAAAGAACATTCTCAGATGGTCAAAATGTCTCCTGATGATTTAAATGTAGGATTGATGAGTTCTTCAGGAGACCTCCATGCCACCACTAATGCTTTCTCCTATTATTTTGCAGCCCCCAGCAAACTCAGAGAGATGTCTGCCACATCTGGAGAAGGGGGCCTGGGAAAAGTCTGGCGGGAAGGACCGGTAGAGCTCCCCAGGCAGCCACACGCCCACCCGAACAGGCATCTCCACACACCAAGAGCGGTCCACACGCCACATCCCTGGGAGTGGAAGAGCTCCAGAGCCTGAGATAGCTTTCCAGGAAAACAGAACGGATAGTCCCCAAGCCCCAAAAAAAAGAGAACAACTCCTTTTTTGGAGAGGAAGAACCGTATCTGAGACGTGGAAAAGATAAAACCTTGGAAACCATCCAGACATACGTCTCCTAGTTGGATGTTGTCTCCAGAAGCAATAGACCCGGCCAACTCTGGGTGACATACACCCCCTTCACTGCGGGGTGCTGATTATTCGAGTCAATGGACCCAACTTACCCCAGAGTGACAGGAAGGTGGTCAAACGAGCACATGTGAAGGGAGAGGGGTTGGAAGCCAGGCGATGTGGTCACGGTCAAGCAGGGGCCAACCCATCCCATGGCCGGGAACCCGTTAGCTCCTGGATTGGAGTTACCAGGTCATAACCGGAGCAGATCAATCACGGTGCCATGAGGAGTCTTTGAGCAGAGGCCACAGAAACTGACTTGGGTTGACTCAAGTAGAGGAGGAACTCAGTGAAAGAGAGTGGCTGACTCTCAGACGGGGGTGGAATCTGAAAGGAAAAGGAAGGTCTCCAGAAGGCAGAAGCCAAGGCATCTGGGAGCACCCAGGGTGCCAGAGATCGGGCCCCATTTCTCTGAGACCCCAGTTCTGGGTCAGTCAACCCCACCCGTGCGTCCTCACAGCCTCAGGAAGAACAGCATTCCCGGGAGGAGTCTGAGGATGCCGCGGGCCAGAGGCAGCAGGCCATCTTGACCACTGGCTCTCAACTTGGGGTGATTTTGCCATGGGAGTCATTTGGGGGGACGTGGGGGCATACCTAGGGATGCTGTCAATTACCCAGGATGCATAGGTACTCCCTACAACAAATGTCTACAGTGTTGTTTGACCCAGCAGGGAGGCAGAGGGACATTTCCTTAGCAAAGTAGTGTGCAGAGCCACAGGTCCCCTGGAATCCTCGGGCCCTTTCTCTTCCCACCCCCGCCCCCGGCCCCCTCCTCAGCTGCCTACGCACCGGGAGAAGATATTTGCACATCACACATCTGACAAGGGACTGATTTCCTAAATATACAAAGTACTTACACTATCCAAGGAGAGAGAGAAGACCCAGCCGAAAAATGGGCTAAAGACCTCAGCAGACATTTTTCTAAGGAAGACACTCAGGCGGCCCACGGACACAGGGAAACTGCTCCGTGTCACTGATTATAAGGGAAATGCAAAAACCACAATGAGGTTCTGCCTCACCCCGGGAGCAAGGCCTGGAGCAAGAAGAACGGAAACAGCTTGTGCTGGGAGGAGGTGGGGAAAAGGGAGACTCACACTGAGGGCCGGGATGCAGGTTGGTGCCGCCTCCTTGGGAAACACATGGAGATATCGGAGGAGAATAAAATGGAAACCCCACAGGATCCAGCGACGCCTCTGCCAGGCTTTTACCCCCAAAGAGGAAAACTCTAGCATGAAAAGACGTACATCCTCCCGCATCACGGCCCTGCGGCCCAGTCACCCAGGAGGGGAAACAGCCCAAGCGTCCCCTGACAGGCGGACAGAGCAAGAAACGGTGGCGTGTGCACGCGGTGGAATACTACTAGCTACTGAAAAAGGTGAGACCGTGCCTTTGGGGATGAAATGGATGGACCTTGCGGTGACGATGCTGAGTGATGCAAGCCCGACAGTGAGAGGCAGAGGTTGGGGGATTCACTGACCTGTGGACTATCAATAACAAAAAGAAACAGAAGACATCCTCCGGCAAAGAGCAACAAGAAGAGTTGTTAGACTTGGTGACAGACTCCCTGCTCGCAGAGGGATGGGGAGAGAAGAGGCAGAGCACAGGCGGGGCCAGGCAGGCCTGGGTGTGGGGCAAGGTGTGGGCAGCGTGTGCACAGGCGGGGTGAAAATGTCACCCCAGAGTTCTACAGTTGTGTAAACCGCTGACACGATAATAACAAAGAGAATGAATAAGTGAATAAAGTTAGTTCTGAAAATTACGTCCACACCTCGCAGTGGGAGTCCAAAAGCCGCGTCGGCAAGAAGGCGGCCAGGACACGGGGTGCGAGGTGGGCGCCCCCCGGCTGTGTTTACAACCACACCGGCCACCTCGTCGCACCGGACAACGGCAAAGAGAAGGGAGAAGGAAGAGGGGGTGAGGCGGGGCGGGGGAGTGTCAGCTGGGGCCGTGCTGACGGGCGAGTCCTGTCTGAGGCACCGAGGGAACCGCAGCGCCAACAGGAATAGCTGGACTCAGACGACCAGCAGGAAACTTTGTTCTCGCTGACATTATTACGCAGGGGTTCCAGAGCACAGCAGAATTCTTTCTGACTAAACTCTATCTACTGACTTTCTTTTTTTATGATTTTTTTAAGATTTATTTATTTATACAAGAACTGGGGTGCAGGCCAGATGCGCAGGAGGATGAGAGGATCCACCAGAGACAGAGCGGGGAGCAGAACAGGCAGACTGATCTAAGTGCACTGCTGAGGGGAGCAGCGGGTGCGACAGGAGAGGTCGGTCTCACCATGTGGGTTTCTTCCCGGCCAGCCGGGAATCGAACCGGCGCTGCAGAGGCTGCGGCCAGCTTCACAGCGCTGCGCTCGCGCTCAACCCACTGCGCCACCGGGGAGGCCCCTTACTGACTTTCTGAAAGGACTGTTTCAGTCGCCAATAAATAAATAGTAATAAATATTTATTAATAACCACCAAAAAGGACATAGTATTAGATGTCACAGCAGTAAGCGGGAGGGGGGGGAGGGAGGAGGAGGGAGAGGAGAGAGAGGGAGGAGGGAGAGGGGAGGGAGGAGGGGAGGGGGAGAGGGGAGGGGAGGGAGGATGAAGAGGGGTGGGAAGAAGGAGGAAGAGGAGGGAAGAGGGAGAAGGAGAGGGAAGAAGGGGAGAAAGAAGGGGTGGGAGAGGGAGGAAGAGGAGGGAAGAGGAGGAGGGAGGAGGGAGGGAGAGGAGGGAGGAGGAGAGGGAGGAGGGAGGGGAGGAGGAGGAAGGAGGAGGACGGAGGAGGGGAGGGAGAAGGGAGAGGGAGGAAGAGGGAGGAGGAGGAGAGAGGAGGGGAGGGGGAGGGAGGAGGAGGGGAGGAGGAGGGAGGGAGGAGGGAGGGAGGAAGGAGGGAGGAGGAGGGAAGAAGGAGGGAGAGGGAGGAGGGGAGGGAGGAGGGGAGGGAGGAGGGGGAGGGAGGAGGAAGAGGAGGGAGCAGGGAGAGAGGAGGGGAGGGAGGAGGGGGAGGGAGGAGGGGAGGGAGGGGAGGGAGGAGGGGAGGGAGGAGGGGAGGGAGGAGGAAGAGGAGGGAGCAGGGAGAGGGAGGAGGGGAGGGAGGAGGGGAGGAGGAGGGAGGAGGAGGGGAGGGAGGAGGGGGGGAGGAGGGGAGGGGGAGGAGAGGAGGGAGCAGGGAGAGGGAGGAGGGAGGAAGGAGGAGGGAGGAGGGAGGGAGGAGGAGGGAGGAGGGGAGGAGGAGGGAGAGGAGGAGGGGGAGGGAGGGAGGAAGAGGAGGGAGAGGGAGAGGGAGGGGAGGGAGGGAGGGAGGAGAGGGGAGGGAGGAGGGAAGGGAGGAGGGGAGGAGGGGGAGGGGAGAGGGAGAGGAGGAGGGGGAGGAGGAGGGAGGGAGGAGGGAGAGGGAGGAGGGAGGAGGAGGAGGAGGGGAGGGGAGGGAGGGTAGGAGGGGGGAGGAGAGGGAGGGGAGGGAGGGGGGAGGAGGGAGGGGAGGGAGGAGGGGGAGGAGCAGTGAGCCGGCAGCCGTGAGGAGGAGCTGGTGCAGGGGCAGCAGGAGCACAGCAGCCGGAGGGCTGTGGCCGGGCAGGGCTGCCGTGAGAGGAGGCCAGGGCGACGGTGCAGACCCGGCGGATGAGGACCGCGCGGCCGTGACAGGAGCGGCTGTGCCAGTGGTCCAGCGGGTGGAGGCCCGGGAATGGGGGCCAGGAGAAGGGGAAGGCAGAGGAGGCAGCACCCCAGTTCCAGGGCAGGCACGCACTGAGCATCGCTCCGCCCCACCTCGCGTCTCTGGTCGCCGGCCTCGCAGAGGGGCAGGCGGAGGGGAGCAGGCTGTGCAGGGCCAGGGCTATGCAGCCCACCCAGGGCTCAGGCCAGGCGCCCACCTGGTGCCGGTGCCGCCCACGGGGGTGTCCTCTGAGGTCAGAGGGAAGCCGGGTCCCGCCCGC
Organism: Talpa occidentalis; assembly: GCF_014898055.3. NCBI lineage: Eukaryota > Metazoa > Chordata > Mammalia > Eulipotyphla > Talpidae > Talpa > Talpa occidentalis. The sequence goes on from NW_023600993.1 coordinate 4,203,663, forward strand.
TGCAGCAAGGTCTCGGGCAGGGAGGCCCGGAGGCCGGCACGAGATGCTGCCCCCAACGCGCTGCTGACATTTCCTTTTTAAAGAACATAACATCCATTCTTGGGCTGGAATCAAACATTCTTACATTTTGTTTTTTAAAAACTATTTCTGGAACAGCACGCTCTTTGGAAGCCTAGGTGGAAGCCGGGAGTTCTTTCTTCCGCTGTCAGAAGCCATAAAAGGTCACCCCCATCCCCTGGGACCCCGCCTCCGGCCCTGAGGGCGCCGAGCCGAGCCTCCACCTCCTCATCCGCCCCAGTACTTCAGGCCCTTCCAGAGCGCGTGAGATGCTGGAGTGGGGCCATTGCCGCCTCCTCATAACCTGACGCCCGGGCAGGAGGGTGGCCCCAAGTTGCCCACAGAAACGAAGCCTCCGGGCATGAGACTCTCCCCAGGCCCCGAGGAAGTGCTGGGAAGGGTCTTGACCTCCCAGGTCTGTGTGAATCCAGCCAGGACCCCAGAACCACTGGGGGTGGCTGGAACCGACCAGCTCAGGGGGGGCAGTGAGCACAGCAGGACTGAAAAGTTCCTTCAGCCACAAGCCCACAAAAGACAGTCCCCAGAGGCCACTGGCAGCGCCCACCTAAGTAAGAAGGCGGGGGCTCCGGGAACACCTTCACCTTCACCGTTATCTGCTCAGTATCTCAGCAAGCAGGTGCGGACGTGCAGCACAACACGGTGCGGGGACCAGGAGGGACACAGCTCTGCCTCCTGGGACTCCGGGGAGGGCGCGGCGGCAGGTCAAAAGGCAGCTACGACTCCGTGGAAGTGGGGAACACACGGGGACGTGACCCAGAAGACAGAACCTGATAGAACCTGGGGAGGGAGAGGACAGTCTGGGGGGCTTGAGGACGGATGCCCCACGGCCGGGGGCAGAGGGGAAGCAGGGCAGGAGTGGGAAGGGACGGGGGGACAGGGCTGCTGAGACTGTGACTCCGGCTGTGTCCTTCCCCGGCCCCTCTCCGGTGCTCACCGGCCCCACACAGCGTCGTCCACGGGGAGAGAAAATCCAGACCAGAGTGAAATTTCAAGTGCAAACCAATTTTCTAATTGTTGCTCGTTGTTCTCAAGCGAATCTGCAGCTGGGGACCTGCGTCTGTCAGGATGCCGAGGCGCCAGGGAGGCGGGGCAGGGATGCGACTTGGTTCTGGCACTTTCCATTGTTGCCTCCCAGCCACCACCTGAACGGTCTTGGCAGGCAGGACACCACCGAACAACCTGGGCCTCTCGGGAGCCTCTTGGCCTCTAAACACCAAAAATCACCTCCAAGCATCCTCCCGAGCCCAGGGCAGGGCTGGGGCAGTTTGGGGCTGGGCGGGAGAAGGTCGAGCTTCAGGAATGGAAGCGGACAGTCTGCGGCCACCTCGCTGGCAGGACCCCGTGTGCCCTGGGCTGGGAGAGGGAACGCTCGGGAGACTGTGCGTGAAGATTCCTCTCTCGTGGCCGCAGGGGGAATAAGGGAAGTCGCCATCGGTGTCCTTTCATGTAAAGGGGAGGGTCATGTTGGGTCGGGCCCCAGCGGGACCAAACGGGCCCGCATGTTTACGGGAGTCAAGCCCGGCCTGTCACACCCCGAGCCGCCTGGAAAAGGACTTGGTTTGAACTTGTGAGCAGTTTCTCTGTCGGCCAGAATCACAGGAAATGCATTCAGTTCAGAGGCCCGAGACCCGCCCCTACAGGAGCCCAGAGGAGGCACGGAGAACGCCCCAGGCCTGGTCACTAGGTCAGGACGTATTCTAGGGCTTCCTTTTCCCACCTGGGGTCTGTCCTTGCTTGCTCTGCGCTCCTGGAACGCCCTTCCCTGAGGGTTGGGTGGGGCTGGCTTGGGTGCAGGGATGGCCCAGGTGGGTCCCTGAGGGTGTGCAGCCCTGCTCTTTCTTCCCAGCCTAAGCCAACACCCCCTTCTTCCTGCAGCTGGCTGGGAACCCCTCCTCTACCCACCACTGCCCACTTCATGCCCAGCCACACCCCGACCACCACCACCAGCCCATGCTCCCGCCCCCCTCTGATCACTTGTGGTGAACCTTGGCTCAGTGCTGGGAAGCAGCAGGTAGGTGCTGGGGAAATATGTGCCTCGGTTTCCTCATCTGAAAAGAGGAGCTCATACCCTCACCTGTTAACAGGACTGCTGTGGAGCCTGCCAGCCCCACGCCCCACCCCGCGCCCCAGGCCTGCGCCCTCCCAGCTCTGGGGGGGTCCCTGAGGCCCGGTTCTTTTTGGAGTCTCAGGTCTTGCATTTTGCTCCCACCCGCAGTCACTCAATTCACATTGGTGCCACTGAACTGGATGCCGCTGCAAGGCCCAGCACACCTGGGCCAATCTGTGCCACCCTGTGCCACCGGGAGGCACCGCAGCCATCCCAGCGCACGGAGAGAGCCCATGCAGCTTCCAGGAGAAACGGGGCCACCATGAGAAAGCAGCCATGCCCCGTTCCCACACCATACAGTACAGAGGCGTTTGGGTCCCGGGGTCCAGCCCCCCTTCTGACCCCGGCGTGTGTGTGAGCCACGGGGTCGCGAGAGGAGCTGCCGGGACCAGCGGACGGCACGGTGGGTCGGTATCACCCCCTCTCATCTCCGCCTGAAACGGATGCCTGTTTACAGTCACCTCTCAAGCTGAGCTGACTCCCCCCAGAGTTGTTCCAGAAGCACAGGAGCCAGCTCTCCAGCCCTCTGCTCCCTCGAGCGCCCCCTCCCTCGGTCAGCCTCGCCAGGGGCCAGCTCTGAGACGCGGGGCAGAGGAGGCAGGAGCCAACAGAACGCTGCGGGGCTCCGGGGCGCCGGCTCTGAGCCTCCCACCCCACGCGTCCCCAGACTGCACCTCCCACCCCCACCTGCGCCCACCGAACCCCCCAAGGTGGTCTGGCCCCCCATTCCCAGTGCTGACCGGATTTTTTTCCCAGCACTATGAATGTGCTGCTTTTTTAGCACGTATTTTTCTTGGAAAGATCTCTCTGTCCTCATTACAGACTCAGACTTCACCGGAGCCGGAGACCCTTAGAACGCCAGGCCCGGCCCGGCCCCCGGGGCACGACCACGACCAGCAGGGCACAGAGGGCAGGAGGAGAGGGGCGGGGCGCGGGGGGCTAGTGGGGCAGGGCGGGGGTCACGGGCTGGCCGTGGGGGACCATTTTTCACCAACCAGTTGTCGTTTCTCTGGAAGAGCGCCCCGGTTCCGCGGGGTTGAGGCGTGTTTTCTCATTCAGCGGGGACATGGAAGGAATGGGTCATGGAGACCTTTCATTTTTCTCATTCCTGCCATGAAAGCATGAAGAGTCTGCCCTCGAAACATGCTGCGGGCGGCGGCTCAGCCCCCACGCCGGCCTCCCTCTCGGATGAAGGCGCTTCCTGCTCTCACCTCCCAGGAAAACAGCTGCTGCGCCACCCCCAGAGATGGGCACATCTGGGCCTGGGTTTTTAAGCAACACTGTTTATCTTGAAACTGAAACGAATTCCCCCCTTGTGCCCTCTCTCCACAATCCACCAGTGTTGGCAGCGCCTGGAGGGCGCGTGAGGACACCCTCCCCACCCTGGCCAGGGGCGCCTCCGTCTCCAGCCCCCAGCCCGAGCCCGTGTGCTTGGGAGGGGTCTGAGCCAGGAGTGGTCAGGCCCAAGTTCTCAGCTGATGCCCAAGGTCATTCACTCTGACCTGCCCGTTTCTACATGTCCATTTCCTGACGCTGCTTATCATTTAATTTCCATGCTGACCACGCAGAGCTGCCTACCTGGCTGCCACATGAAACTGGACTTGGAGAGTGAGCCTGCCATGTGTCAACGTGAACCCATCACTCACACACACGCACGCGCACACACACACACCCCTCCTTCCCCGTGGCACGCGTAGAGTTTCACTCAAGGTCTGCAGAGAGAAGGTGAAGAAGGGGTTAGACCTCCATCACTAGGGCAAATGTCCCCATAAAATTCCTTTAAATTCCTTCAAATTCCTCCAAATTCCTTCAAATTCCTCCAAATTCCTTCCCTGTGACAACTGTGGACAGTCTCTCTCTCGCTTGACACAGAAACAGTTCCCCAGTGGAGGTTAACTCTTTCTCCTCACCACCCCCCCAACTCCTTGTTCGAATATCCTGAGCAAAATCAAAAGGGGGCAGCTTTCTGGGGGTTCTGTGAAACCTCAGACATGCTCTGCAGCCCCAACATTCCTGGGGAGGCCCCAGCTGGGGGTGGTGGGTACACAAGCTCATTCACCCTGTGGTGTGCTTTAGGGGTCCCCCCCAGGCAGCTCTGCCCTCCCCAGAATGCCCTTCCCCCAGAGCCCGTCTGCTGGGCCCTGCCGGCCAGTCCTGCTTCCAGACAGCGTGGGAATGGCAGACATGTGTTCTCATGCAGGGGGTGCAAGGCAAGGAAGGCCTGGGTGCCCCCTCCAAGCAGCACTGGGGTGGGGCCCCTGGGCTCTGTGGCCACATTCCTTAGCCCCGCTAGACCATCATCTCCTTAAAGCACCTGAAAGGCAGCTCAGCACAGTGCCTGGCACATGGCACGTGCCCAGGGAAAGATGGCGCCAGCTTTCACCCCACACCTGGGCATTGGGTGGAGTGACGCATGTGGTAATGGGCAGCACTGAGTGGGTGTCCAGTGGGTGCTGCTCTCATCTTCCCCTCATCACGTGACTCCTGTGACGTGAACACTATTATTACCCACGTCTCGCATGTTGCCCACTTGGGGGCACCTCCATAAAGCAGAGTTATCCTCACGTGCAGCACAAGGGCGGCTTTGTCCCGTGCGGAGGAAGAGCTGTGCGTCGTTTCCGAGGCGTTGTCCTGGTTTTCCAAAGCTCACCCGATCTCTTTCCTCTCCCCTCTGTGGACAGTCCCTGCTCCATCACCCTGGGTCCCGAGCAGAGAGGATGTGGGACACGACGGCAGCTGACCGTGTGGCCACATCACACAGCAAGGACGGAACGTTGTCTAAGTCGCTTAGATTTGGGGGCCGTTGGTCACAGCAGCAGAGCTTGGCCTAAGTGGATGAACACACTCCACAAACCCGGGCTTTGATCATGTCAGTGGTGGGGATGAAACTCCATCTGGTCACACAACCCATGAGTCCGGAATTCACCTGTGGCGCCACCTTGCTCTTCCCCATCTCAGTCAATCCGTCTGTCAGTCAATTCCAAGTCCCAGCCACGCAGCTTCCTCAGCCTCCCTCCTCAGTGGAGGGAAAGCTTCCACTCAGGTCAAACCACCATCCTCTCTCCCCTTGACCTCTGAAATACACACCTGACCTCCCAGCCCCATGCGTAACCTGACTTTGTCTCCTCCAGACCGGCCTAGCAGCTGCTCTGGATGTGGGCGCCATTGTCACGTTCCGTTCTGGGGGCAGGAAGCTCTCGTTGCCCTCAGGAGATAGAGCCAGGCCCTGGGCTTGGTGGGAAGGTCCTCCCGCCCCTGCCCCCTCCCCAGTGCCACCTGTTCACACTCTCATGAATCACAGTGACTCGGCCCCCCAGGTCTCCCCTCCATCAAACACGTCGCGTCTTCAACTTCCTTGCCCTGGCTGTGCCCTCTCCCTGGGAGTCCCCCGCTCCCCCGGGCACTGCCACCCACTGCGCAGGCGTCACTTCCCTGGGGGAGGCTTCCCTCCCCCTGCAGTTGGGCCCAGGTCTCTGCGGTGCTGTCGTTGGGCCTCGTCCTTCCTTTTTGTCGTCGTTTTCACAGCTGCGCCACTGGGCGTGTGGGCAGGTGTTTAATGGAGCCACCTCGTTCACGAGAACCACGCCGAGCTCCGGTGTCTTCTACTGCAGTCTTGCCCGAGAGATGGCAGAGGCTTGAGCAGTGTCTGATGAAGGCGGCACCGGATGGCAATGGGAGATGAAGCTCCTTTCTGTGCTGACCGTCCGGGTTCTCACGGTCTTTGAAAAATACTCTGGTTTGCTCTTCCTCCCAGGCAGCTGCCAGCGCAGAACACCCGCGTGACAGGCGTGGGGATGTTCTCGCCAGTGTTTACAAAGGTGCTTTCGCGGGAAGTCTCACCCCCTTCACGGCCAGCAGGTGAGACGTGAACCCCAGGACTGCTCCAGGCCGGGCCCGGACCCAGCGTGAGACAAAAGCGGCACTGACTGGTCGGGCAGGGTCTCTGCGGCCTCGGGCCGCGCTCGGCCATGAGCTAAAATGGACTGTTTGTCCTGTGGAATGTGCACAGCTGGAACCAGAAATGGAACAGGGGTGGATATTTTCCCTCCACAAGCGGCCAGGGATTTGGGCATCCCAGGGGCACGGTCTGAGCAATTCCATATAAACAGCCCAGAGGCACAGAGCAAGGCCCCTGTGTTTTTCTAAGCCACTGGTTGTGACATCGGTGGTGCCACCGCTCTGCGGCTGGTGGACGGAGGGGGCGGGCCAGGCCCACTGCCCGGAGGTGTCCTGGGACTGGCGAGGCCCCGCTCGTTCACACGGTCTCTACCTGGGTGCTGGAAAACAGCCTCGCTGAAGCTCACGGGACAGGGAAGCCCGAGTGTGAGCAGCAAGGACAAGGAAAAGAACCAAGCTTTGCCCGTTGCTGGGGTTCACATTCTTGGGGTGCACAAGAATGTGATGTGAGACTTGCAGGTGCATGCATTGCTTGGAGCCTCATCTTCCTCCAGGAGCGGGGAGCAGGGCCGGATGAGTGTCTCCACTTCTAGGGTTAGGTGACGCGCCTCTGCGGACTCAGGGCTCCACACACGCCCGCACCTTCTCTCCGAGTCACAACCCTTCTGCCCAGCGCGAGAGCCCAATGCTCGGCTTTTATCTAAACATCTAAGACTGAGCCTCTGAACCCCGAGCTCTCATCCGCACTTCCATGGAAAGGATGACATTTTTCAGTTCCTTAGAAGCATGACAATTAGGGGTGAGCTCTGGAAAACCAGCGGGACACTGGAGAAATGGCTGACTCTCTCCTTCTGTTGCAGAAGCACCAAGATCAAAGGCAGAAGATCACAAAGCAGTGTGTCGTGTCTGTCTCTTGAGCGCTTCCCCGGGGCCAGGCTCTGACCCAGGTCATCCCACCCAGAGGGCAGCATGGCCTTGGACAAACCCGACCCCGCCTCCAGGCATCTGCTGCAAGAGCAGGACGCCACTCCCTACTCTTCCCTACCACGGTGCTTTGATGCTGGAGCAGAGGGCTCCATTTCACTCAGATTAGCTTAGTGCTGTGGGCAGAAGCAGGGCTCAGCACGCCTATCCCGCTGGCTCCCTCCCCGCGCAACTGAGAGCCTGTCTTCCCAACTCTGCACTCGGTGACAACAGAGAGCGCCTGACATCAGCCAAAGCGACGCCTTCAAGCCACAGAAATTGGAAGCCACTGCTAACGGGGTCTTTTTCTTCTCTGAGTGTTGGTCATTCTTTCTAGCTCAACCCCAAAGATGCTTGTGGAGCAATTATGGGACCCAGCCCAGGTCACACAGCCATCCAGGGCAGGGCAGGGCTGACACAGGTCTCCTGCCTCCAAGCCCACGGTTTTTCTCTAACAAACATGCTGACGTTTAAGAATGAAAAAGCAACTTGCAGTTTTATTAGTTTCCTTATCTACCTTGAGGGTCTTCAAGAGACTCAAAATATCTGACCTTCTGTTCTTAATTTACCAGATGCCTTTATAGTGTTTACTTTACCCCCCAACAGGGCTTTACAGGTGTTAGTTCCTTAAATCCTAGCAACAAACCATGAGGTCCCTTTATTATTTTCCTCCTTTATATATGAGATAACTGCAGCAGAGAGGAAGCTAAGCCACAGGTTCAGAATCACAGAACAGGAAGAGATTTAAGCCTGAATAGTAGGGTACCAAAACCTGGGTACGTAACCTCCGCTGGGTCGGCGCCTCTCATCCACAAGAAGTGTTTGCTTCCTGCTCATGCTTCCTACTTCCTGCCTATGCTTCATGTTCATGCTTGTGCTTCCTGCTCATGCTCCTTCCTCAACCTTCCTACTTCCTGCTCACGCTTCCTACTTCCTGCTCATGCTTCCTACTTCCTGCTCATGCTTCCTATTCCCTGCTTCCTGCTCCTGCTTCCTGCTTCCTGCTTCCTGCTTCCTGCTTCCTGCTTCTGCTTCATGTTCATGCTTCATGCTCATGGTGCTACCCTCTTTTGCCCTGGGAATTTAGTACTGATATTTACAGATGCCCCACAATTGCACCATAGGGGCAGAAGTCAAGTTCACACAAGGACCCAGCATGTGGAATTCTTCAATCAGTGAAATTCTAACTATTCCATGAGCCTTATGCTGCTGAGCATGGACGGCTGGGGCCTCAGAGAGGGCAGCCTGAGCCAGTGTGTGCATGGGGAAGAGCCGCACTGCCTCTTTACTAGAGGCCTTTGCAAACATTCACCGAACTAAAGGAACTGATCATTTTAATTCAAGTACAATTACTTTACCTAGAAAACAACTGGCAAGGGTTTGACTGAGCTGTTCAGAAGGTAGATGAAGCAGGTACAAATATATTCCAATTCCAATCACTTTTCCCCAGTCGTAACTGCATCGCCTGAGCTAAGACTCCAGCCCAGCAGATGAGCGCCATGTTCTGACCACCACTTTGAGGGGCCCAAGTTACCATAGATGGCATCTTGGGGCTGAGAGTGGCCCCCATCTGATAACCAGAGAGAAAATGGGGACCCTCAGTCCTGCGGACATAGAACCCATCTATCCTGCAGTCATCTGAGGGAGCTCAGAGGAGGTTCTTTCCACAGTCAAGCCTCTGATGAGACCACATCCCTGGTGGACACACCTGAGTGGCCAGCTGGTAGGACCCGGAGCCAGGGACCTGGCTAAGCTCTGCCAGACTCCAAATCCACAGAAATGGAGCTCACTGGCAATGGTGTTGTTTTAAACCCCTGCATATGTGAATAAATTGTTATGCAGCAATAGAAATATAAGACAAAGGAGATTTAAATCCTTTGTTCATTTACAGAATGAAGGTTCCCTTACTGCAGATGCTACACTCACGCCAGCAAACACTCTACAGTCTTGTAACAAGAAAATAAAGAACTTGATGCTGTTATTTACCATCCAGAGAAAGTCAAAGCTTGTCAACACATAGCCAATGTGGCTGTGATGTCTCCTGAGGATGAGTACTAAATAAAGAAAGATGCCCCTATGGACTTGGCTTGTGGGGCAGCTGGAAAAAGAGAATTGAGGGTACTGGATGTTCCCCTACCAGGCAGTGGTGGGGTGTCCCAAGGGATGGGGTATAATGGCAGCTACTGAGAAAAACACAGAGTAGGCTGAATCCCTGAGGCCCATGGGTAAAGGAAAAAAGAGCATTTGGGTGCAAACATGGACCCCAAATGTGAAGGGGTACTTAGCCATCATGATGCACCTGCCTGGTGGGCCCAGTTCAGCAGCAGGGTGGGCTCTGGAAGCGCAGCCCAAGCCTCCATGAGGGCCTCCATCCAGCAGCAGACCTGGGCTCCCAGCAGGGATTCTAGAGGCCCCACCAGGGCCTGGGTTCCAGGGCCTGTGGTTTCCCAAGCTTCATCAGTGTCCTGTGGGAGCATGTTCATCCCTCACAAGTCACTCCTGTCAGAGTGGTGAAGGCGGGCATGAGGCACCCAACATGCTTTTGAAGTGAAAGTGCAAAAATGTAGCACTGAAGCAGAAGGAGACCAGCCATGCACGGGGCCTGCACATGCCCTTCCCAGGAGTCCAGGCTCCTCCCCGGCAGGTCGGGGCAGCTCTTCTCCCTGTGCGCCTCCATCTCCTCGGCGCCGGTGCTGGAGGTCCATGGAGGCCCTGGGATGGGGCGTCTCTGGCCATGACTTAGAGAACGCAGATCATTTGGGGTTGAGAGCAGCGAGGACCCTAGAGGCTAAGGGAAAGCTCTCGCCCTTGCCCAAGTCCTTTGTCCCTCCCTAGCGGAAGCAGCAACCACTGTCCCCCCTTACGACCTAAAGGATGCAGTTTGCACATCTCACCCGGGGTGGGGGCGCCCATCAGTGAACGTGTCCTGTCTGAACTCCCGTATACTCTCAGCGTAGAGAGGCCACCCCTTCTTAGGTGTCATGAGCTCATGAGCTGTCTCCCCGCCTCTCCGTGATGCCCCAGGGCACTGATGCAGGATGAGCACCCGGTGCTGCTCCACGGCTCTTTAGAATGTACAGCCATGTCGATTCCTCATACATGTTATTAAACTGATTGGTTTTTCTTTGCGAACCTGCCTGCTGCTGTTTTGATTCATCCAGCCCAGGAAGCATGGGGTGGGGAAGGATTTTTCCTACACCCAATCTTATCCCCACATGAACGGGAGGACCCCATGTTGTCTCCAAATGGATGGGGGTTGTCTCCATACGGACAGGCAGCTCCACCCAAAACATGGAGCGTTGCCCTCTGGGTGGCCTCTGCTCCGAAGTGACAGCACCTGAGCTGTGTGAGGAAATGCCCTCTCTCTCCTCTGTGGCTACAAACATATCAACAGGATGGACCCCCCAACCCCCAGCACAGGCAGGTGGCGATCAGGCTTCTTGGAAAGTTGGGGGGCTCACCCAGCAGGGAACCTGCTCTGTGCACAGCATCATGCCGCAAGATTTACGTATTTTGTCTTAATCCTCTCACTGGGTGAGATGGGGACCTCACCCCTATTTTCACAGGCAAGACTAGCGAACCTCCGGCAGCTCGTGCCCACGGCTGTGCAGGTGAGAGCCAGGGCTGCAGGCCAGACGCCGCGGGACACCCAGGGTGTTCTGCTTTGCCGCCTCCGGAAAGGTGACCGTGGCTTTACTGTTAACTCTCAGGACACAGCCTGGGTCTGCTCTCGCCCTGAGCGCCCTCCTGTCACCTGTTCCCATCTAGTCTTCTCAGCACAAGATGACAAAAATAGAGGCCAGAGAGGTTAGGTAACCTGCTGAGATCACACAGGTAGCAGGCATTGGAGCAGATTTGAACTCAGGTCCCACGCCAGAGTCTGCATCCCCAAGCAGGGAGGGTCCTGCCTCGCATAGCGGGTGTCTCTCCCCTGCGCCCTGATCTACCCCGTTACCAGGCAGCAAACAGCTCCCCACAGAACACAGCTGTCTCCAAGGCACAACATAAACCCAGGCCTCCCGGGGCACGTGGCCTGCTGGTGTCTGCATCTATGGCAACCCCCAGCTCCCCGAGGGGGCGACCTCTGCCGGCATCGCGACCCCGGAGCTCACCTCTGGAACACCAAGCACAAAAACAATGACAACAGGGGATATGAATGAGCGTCTCTCCAAGTAAGTCACTTCTTGGATGAGAAACAATTTTAAAAACGTATTCCAAGGGGTCACATTTCCCCAGCCTGAAAATCTCCAAAAATGGAGAGAAGAGATAAAGCAGAAGAAACAGAAAGAGCCACATCCCCTGATAACGCTTCCCTGATCGTCCAAATTCCTCCTGCGGCCAGACAGCCACACGAGCCTCGTGGGCGTGCCGGGGTCCCTGCGGGGCCCCTTCATCATGAGTGAAACCATTTCTCATGGGTCAGTTTGGACCCCCCAGGGTGGGGGCAGGGGCTCAGAGGGAACCATCAGGAAGGTCCACTTGAGAAGGGAGTCCAGAGATGGTGTGGGGATGAGTCCTGACTGTTTGAGCCTCTTTCAAAGACCAACTGTGGCCTCAGCTTCCCCTCTGTGTCCACATCTGCTCCATGAGAAACACATCTCTGGCAAAGGCCCCCAAGAAACCCTAACACAATATTCATGTTAGCATCCAGGACATAGACACAAACAGCCACGCTGTATCCTCAGGTGCTGGACCAGGAACCAAAAATGATCCGGTTTACAGTAGCCCACACCCTGCACCAATACTTTTCTTACTTAGAGGGTAACGACACTTGCATCTCCCCAGACAGTCCTTCTCCCTGGAATAATCTCTGCTCAGTTCTATCCAGCGCACTCCTACCCATCCTGCAAAGCCCTCTGCCACCTGCTCCTTGACTTAATGCCTCCTCAGCAAGCAAAATACAACCAATGTAATAGAAAAAGTAGGCAAATGAAACAGAAAATTCACAAAAGAAACATAAGGGGATAGATAGATTGATAGACAAATAGATAAGTAGGTAGACAGATGAAAGAAATTCAGTATCATTATGGTCAAGAAAATGCAAATGAAAACTGGGATGAGAGATCAGCTTTTTATGTGTCCGTCAGCTTGGGAACAAAACCTTAATTCTGACAATTCCGGCACTTGCCTGAAGGCCAATTGAAGACTCTCACTTGTTGCTGGTTTGCAGGTGAACTGGTGTAACCACTTTAGAAAGCTGAGACACCCAAGAATGTTCAGAGGCTGTAAACAGGTCAAGGTCTGGCAACCTTCCTGAAGCTCAGCAGCAGGCGAGGGATGGACCAACTGTGGCAAGTCCCCGGGGGGCCCTGGGATGGGCGGCCCTGGGGGTGGAGCTCAGCAGAGCAGCACCTAGAAAAACCAAGTCCCCACTGAGTTTGGCCACCGCTTCTGTAGAGCTAAAGAGACTAGAGACCACGCAAGTGTGCACATATGCGCAGATACAATACGGTCACAGAGACAGGAGGGCCCAAGGTGGCAGACATGGGGTCTGGGATAAGGGCCACCTGGGATGGGATGGGCTGGGGCCAGGGATAAAGGGGCAGGGAGCCAGAGGCTCAGGTGTGAATCCATGTCAACATCTGAGCTTTGTGCTAAAGCGTAGTCCGAGAGACCTATTCTTATTAAAATACGTCCTTTCTGGGAACCCTAGAATTATCAACCTGCAGAGCTGAGCACCCATGGCAACAAGGAAGACCCTTCCTCAGCGGGATGCTGTGAGCCCGGGAGTGAGGGCCCAGCTGCTGGCCTCTCCTCAGCACACAGTAGGTGCACACACACTAACAACTGCTCTGGGGTCTTGGTAGCCCATATCGGCATGACTAGACAGTGGCCTGAAGTAAGCTAAAGAAAAGAAGACCCCCTTGGGCCTCCCCTGGTGGCGCAGCAGTTGAGCGCTGGGTTGCAAAGCTGCCGGCAGCCTCTGCAGCACCAGTTCGATCCCCGGCCGCCTGGCGAGGGTCCCACGTGGCGCACAGATCTCTCCTGCCGTACCTGCTGCTCCCCTCAGCAGTGTACTTCATCAGTCGGCCTGTTCTGTTCCCTGCTCTGGCTCTGGTGAATCCTCCCACCCTCTCGCGCTTCTGACTGTACCCAGTGCTTGTATAAATAAATAAATAAAATCTTTAAAAAAAAAAAAAAAAAAGAAGACCCCTTTCCGCCAACACCCCTATTCCCTGCTCCCCCGATGGTGCAGGCAAGAGTTGCAGTGGCTTTCCTCCCTTGGAACCTTTTACAGATCACCCGGCTCTTCCTCCAAGTCCTAAACCTACAGTTCGACCACCCACGCCTGCACTACCTCCACTTCGGAGGGACCCTGGGTTGGGCCTCTGGCCCTGCTGGCCCTTTGAAGCATCTCACCTTGCCTGGACTCAGGGTGGAAAGAAAACCAGACTTTCAGCAGAGGGTGGGGCCCTGTTGACACTGCCCTCCCACGCGGGTAGGTGAGCGCTCCCTCCCTCCCACACCAGCCAAGGAACAGAGAAGCCATTTAGGCGTCACACACATTGGCAGACACAAAAAGCAAGTCGCCAGCCTTAAAAACATGTCTCTGTTTCCCTTGGCTAATTTGCAAATCCAGGCATATTTTCAGATAAGAAGGTAAACAGTGGGCGGGGAGACTAGGAGCCCTCTCTTGGGCCAGCTCTTTGTGGAGACACCGGGGGAGGGAAGGTGAGCAGCATCGTCCCCTTCAGGTCACGGGTGGACACCACGCCCGCAGCAGCTCCACACCCAAGAGCCTGGTGGTCAAGGGACTTGGCATCTCACCATCGAGAAAAATTCAGAGCCAGTGAATCGGAGGCTGGACTTAGGGCTCCAGATCCTGGGCACGGGGCTGGAGGCTGGAACAGGGTGGAGGGAAACTGGAGAAGCTCACGCATCCAGAGCCTAGGAAGGATGGGTGGCCGCCAGGCAGCAAACCCCCATCTCATCCCTAAACTCCCTCCCTTGCTCTGGGAACCCCTCTCTGCAAGGACACGGAGGAATGTTCTCAGGGAGGTAGAAGCCCATCAGAGGTTTTGGCGAGGGCTTGCCATGGGAAGTAAAGAGAATGGACAGGAGCTGAGAGCAGCGGTTCTCAGCTCTCCACGCCTGGCTCACAGCTTCTGGAATATTCTCAAGAAAGTGACCCTAAGAACGACAACGCACCCCCAGATGAGGTGGTCTTTGTGGTTTCTCCTCCCACCAAGGCCCCTGCCCTGGGACCCTTTACATTGCTGATCTCGGGCGAGGCCCAGACTCGGAGGTGGAGCTTACTCGAAGGGGAGCGCCAGGAAGGCAAGGACGTCCAGTGGGGCCTTCCCCACGGCACCTGGCCCTGGCGGACCCACTCGAGGCCTCTGGCAAACGTGTGTACGAATGTGAGCAAATGAGTGAGCTTCTTCTGCTCGGTGTGAGCCAGGGACAAGGCCTGTCTGGCCTGATGGGCAATGGGAGAGGCAGGTCAGTGCACGCCCATCTGGGCACCTGCTGCCCAGATCCCCAGCATCCCCCGTGGTTCAGCCTCATGCCCCAGCCCCTCCCGGCAGCTCCTGACCACTTCACCCGAGGGGCCTCCTGCCGGGGCGCTCCTCCTGGTTTAGAAAGGAAGGTGTTAATGCGCTCTGGCCACCAGGGACCCCGGACATGAAAGGCTTCCGCTGCCCTTGACTGCGAACCTTCCCATTTGTTGATATTGAAACCTAATTGTGTTGACGTTGGTCTCCAAGGTAAACAAAGCTTTACAGGGGAAATGTTTGGACCTAGAGATTCCTGTTTGCTCCAAGTTTGGACTAATGGCCGGAATAACGAGCATTTCCATTCATTTCCTTTTAAAGCGCTGCTGATAATGTAGCTCGGTACACGGCCCCCCAAACCCTTCCTATTGGTCGATGATCAAAAACAGTGTCTGGAAGACGATCAATGCCGCCCGCCCCTGTGGAATTTCACTGGAGGAAACGCCAAGAACTGCACCTCGAGGAAGGTGCGAGCGCCTGACTGCAGGCCAGGGCCAAGGAGGCTCGGGCGGAAGCGGGTCCGACAGCAAGGGCGGCCGGAGTCTTATCGGGCGTCTGGGCGAGCAGAGTCCTGCAGGAACATGAGCTCACGGTGCAATCCATGCCCCAGAGGAAGGTTTTCTTTTCCCGTTTTTCTGACTGAGAAAACTGAGGCCCCAAACCTTGTCCAAGGTCACCCACTTGGGCTGGACCACGGGCTCACCGCACCCCCTCCTCCCGCAATGCCCGCTGCTCGCCCCTGCCATGTCCTTCCAGTGGGAGGGTGGTTTCGGAGTGGCCTGCGGCAACTCTGGCCTGCAGAAGAGCAAACGAGCCCTGCAGTCAGACACGCAGGTGGCTCCATGAAGGTGGCCGATGGTCACAGCTAGGGAGGAAATCATGTGTTGCGGCCTCTGAGCCTGGTCTCTCCTCCGGGCAGGGTCAGGACCATGGCCAGGACTGTGTCAGAATGGCACTGAGTGATGGGCCCCGAGCCACACAGACCTGCCTGCCCCCGGCACCCCTATCTCGTCTGGGAATCTGGCCACTGCTGACTCTGGCTCAGTAGGACGGGCGGCAGCCTGTCACTACTGAGAGAGGGACCTGCCACCCAGAAGCAGGCCAGGGCACAGAGGGCCTGCTGCTGACCGGGCACCTTCCAACACCTGTAGCACCACCTTCCAGCTAGAGCCAGGCTCATCTTGGGCACATGGGGACTTGCTCTGCGATGATCCCGGGGAGCACGGCTGTCCCCAAGGGGAATCTGAACCACGACTGCGGTAGCCCTGGGAGCTGCTAGAAATGCCGGGACTTCAGGCTGCACCAGACCCACCCAGGCAGAGCCAAACGCACACACGGGCGCCAGGTGACCGCTCCAAAGGACCGAGACCCCGCCCCGGTCACCTGAGCACATTTGTCAGTATGTGCTCATCAAGCAGTTGGACATCTGCTTGAGGTCCAGCGACAAGATCCCCCCCAGATGACTGACACAGGCTGATGTTTGAGGCCCAGCAGAAAGCCTGCGTTTTGTTTTGCTTCATTTTTAAATCAGGTTTTATTGATCTACCACGTTTACCAACTGTATGATTTCAGGGGTAGAGCTTCAGTCACCCTCCACCAAAGTCCCTGTGTGATGCCAACACATCATCAACGCCTCTGGCCCTCTTTTTTCACTCCATACTCCTCCTAGCCACCCTATCGTTCACAAAACCCATGAGTTTTGTCGGTTGTTTCTTTGATTATTTATATTCCAAATATGAGCAAAGCCATCCTGTAACTGTCTTTCACTTTCTGACTTCACCTACCACCATCACCTCCAGGCCTATCTGTGTTGTGGCAAAATTCACTATTTCAACCTTTTTAACGACTGGGTAGTATTCCATTAAGTCTACAGACCATGACTTCTTCATCCAGTTGCCTGTCGATGGAGACTTAGGTAGGTGCAGTGTCTTAGCCATAGTGAATGACAGCAAGGAAACGTCCTTGGGACCTCTCTATGGTGGCAGGTGAGCCACATCCTCCAGATGCCCCCCGCCAGTGTCACATATCCCCTCTGAGGTGTCATGGAAGATCTCCTTGGTTGACTGGTAGCCCATATACTTCTGAAAAGGGATGAGGGACAGCTTCAAAACAGAGCAGGTGGTTAGGGCCGCAGGACAATGGGGAAATGCCACATACCCGCCCTGGGCACCTCTTCACACACCGGGGGTATGACAGAGCCTAACTTCCCACACCAGAAGTCTCTGTGTGTCTGTCATAAACCACATTGACATTCAGCCTACATTCTTGGTGAGTTTTCAATTGCTTTTCCCGATGACAATCAAGTCTCCACAATCTACCTCTTAAGAAAATCGCGCGCGTTCTGCTCCTCTCCTCCTCCACTGCTGCATTGCACCGCACCTGCATGCCTGCTGGCCCCTCTGCTTCTCCTCCTGGCCCCTCTTGTCTCTCCCCACACAGCCCCCAGAGTGTCCCAGACAGGTGTAAAAAGCACTGTGCCATGGCCCACCCCCGAGCTAAGGGCTGCCTCTAGCAGCTTCCTTTGTCTGCTGTAACAAATTACCAAGAATCAGGTGACCTAAAACAAAAATGTCTTGTCTTGCAGTGCTGGAGCCCAGAAACCCCAAATCAGTGCCAGCAGGTGGAAAACAGCATGTTGCCAGGCCCCTGCTCCCTACAGATGTTCTAGAGGAGAAACCATCCCTTCCTCTCTGGCTCCTAGAAGCTGCTGGCTCTCCTTGGCTTGTGGGTGCCTCCCTCCAGCTGTGTCTCTGTGACCACACTGCCACTTTCTCTTCTGCACACGTCATCACCCTCTACCCCTCTTTATAAGGACACTTGTGATCCACTTTAGGGCCCACCAGGACAATCCAGAATAATCTCCACATCTCAAGATCCTTCCCTTAATCACATCTGCAAAGGCTGTTGCTGTCATGTCAGGTGACAGGGATGGCTGTGACGGTGTTAGCAGCGGTGACTGAAGTGATGGTGACAAGAGTAAGAGTAGGACACCACAAGGGGGTGCTAATTATCGCCAAGAAGCAGCAATGCCATTGTGTCTTCCAGGGCCCAAGCACATGAGGCTTATCGGTCCTGAGCCTGTAGGAAAGACACACCTTAAATAATGACTGAGGGGCTGGGTGAAAGAATCCCTTTAAGAGGAGAGGGTGCACGGTAACCGCAGAGCACCAACATCACTCACAGAGAGAGACGGGCACATGACTCACTCACGCCTTCCTTGAGAGCATGTGGCACACACTCAGGAGCACAGAATCCTCTCAAACCACCCAGCGACACCAAGTCACTGCTGAAGGAGTCACCGGTGCGTTCACAGTTGTACGCACTTGGGCTGAGTCATCAGAGCGACTCAGTAACCTCTCAAGTGCTGGAAGACAGATGGCTGACCGGCAAGCCTGAATCACCAGCAGCAGCCATCCCCAACTCGGACCAAACTTAGGTACCACTCCATCGGAAGATGAATCACATCTAAATTAAGCCTGATTTCCAAATTAGCTCAAAATAATCTCCCACCTAGACAGGAGATATATATTACTGAGCTGGAGAAGGGCACATAAGGAGAGGAAAAAAAAAAAAGAGAGAGAGAAAGCTCTGTTCTCTGAGGGAAAACATTGTTTTCTTTTGAAATATAAGACCTATTTTTGTAAAAATGACTGACTCATTCTATTTTTTTGGTCATTGAGAAGGAAAGCGAATGTGTGCAATAGATCTCGTTAAACTAAATAAAGACGCCACGTGGACATTAGCCTTTCTAGCCCCGTTTATCTTATTCTAGCTACATTTCCGATGCACACACGAGGATGAGACGGAGTCATGACTGGGCTGGATTGCCTAAGGTCTTCCAAAATGTTACAGGCCACCTCCCACAAGGCTTTCTCATGCCTTCCTGTAGCGAGGAACCCGGTTCACTCCACGATGCCCTCTGACCTGGTCACCCTGAGTTCTCACTCTCGTCCTGATGAGCCACGACCTCCTGCAGGACCTGGGCAATTCAGGTGTTAGCTGGGAGGCTCTGTTTGCCCTAAGTTCTCAGTGCCTTTGGTCACAGGCTGTCCAGTCCCTGGATTAGACAAGTGGGGACTCTGGGGCGGGGGAAGGTGGGAAAGCACTTAAGATTTTACCGTGACCTTTGGAGCCAGACAGACCAGGCTCCAAATCCGACTCTGCCACTCACTCCACGTGGCTACAGGCCACCTGCTTATCCTCTTGGCACCCCAACCTCCTCCTCTGTGAATGGGGACACCTAGAGTCCCCAACATGGGGTTGTAGGGAGGATGGAGTGTGACCATCTTTGTAAAGGACTTGGCTCAGAGCTGCCAGCTGGAGGAAGTTCTGCAGATGTGACCTCTTGCTCTTCCCAGTGGAGGAGTGTTTGGGATTATTTATCTGGAGGCCCTAGAAATTAAGCCATTGGAATCTGATGTTTTAGGCAACAGAATACTGTCTGCTCTGGCCAGGCTGAGCATCTTCTGCCTTCCCTGTCACACTGCTCCGCATTCATCACCTTCCATTGTAATTGCTTGTTTCACATCTGTCTTCCCCGGGAGAATGGATCCCAGGAATCTCTTTTCACAGCTGCATGCCATATCCCGGGAGCTCTTAGGACAGAAAAAGATGTGTTTGCTGAAAGACGGAACAGCTGGTGGACCAATGAAATGACAGGCCAGATGGCTGAATCCCAGACCTAGGGACTGCATCGTCGGGAGCCTCAGTGCATGAATGACTGAAATGGATCACGCAAGTTCAACCAGGCGATACGAAGATACCTCCTCAGCATGAGGAAAAATGAACCCCCTAAACACAGGATTATAACTTGGGATAGGATGGTCCTTCTGGGACTATAGAATTACTAATTTGGAAACCTTGAAGAATTCAATTCTCTTTTTCTTGCCCCTATCAATGACTCAGGGGGTAATAACCCCCGACTGGAAAGCACTGCTCAGTCACCCTCCCGTGGCCCTGCGACTGCACCCCGCCCCTTCCATTCTAATCCAGGATCCGCTCAACGGCTCCAGCCTCAGTGTCCACCCGAGTCAGAGGACGTCATGGCCACATGTCTCGAGTAATGAAAACAGCTGGGGGTTAACAGGAAGCCCCAGATCTTTCCCTGCCTAATTTCTGATAACCATGACTCTTTCCTGAAATCTCCCGTCCACCCCTGTCTCCTGAGTGAGCTCATCTCGTCTTTCCAGAAGGCTGATCAGCAGCAAGGCATCACTGGCCTTCGTCAGGGGGATTTGGTGTCTTCATACCTTGTTCATCAGCCATAGAACACACTCATCTTTCAGAAGCTCTGGAGTTCTGCCCAGGGACGTCTGGAACGGCACCGGCTCCCAGAGGAACTCTTGGGATGTACACAGCTAGCTAGACAAGAGCCCGATTATGTTCTTGTTATTATAACCTGCCTCGAGCACACACACTTAAAATGCCCTTTGAACTGTACTGAGAGGTCCTGTCCTCCCCCTGAGAATCTGTGATGTCACAAACTAAGGACAATATGCATTTAATGTCATTTTCCAGTTGCAAGGGAGAAAAGAGCCCTCATGTCCAGACTAAGCAAAACCTAAAATGCCACAGGGAAGGTTTGCTAAAAGCCACGCTTGGCGGCCACCTACATGGAATTTAGCAGATAATAAAGACATGACAGCCCAGCGCCAACCCCTCCCCCTCCTGCCAGGCACCCTGTACGCCAACACAGCTCCTCAGCATCGCAGTCCCGGGAGCCTGGGATTATTGCTCCCCATTTACAGGTGGGTAAACTGAGGTTCCCAAGCAGGCAACTGAACCAGTTCTGTCTGACTCCCAAACCAGGACCCTCCCCTCCACGGTCTGTACCACATCCCACCAAGGCTGCCATGGAGTGACCAGGCAGTGACCGGGGCTTTGGCAGAGGATGGTGGTGCTGGAAGGGGAGAGCTGGGGGGCACTGAACAAAGGGGCTCTCGGTGAAGGAGAAAGCAGGGTCCGTGGGCCCATGAGGAAGGAGGAAGCACCCTGGGTGAGTGGTGGCAGGAAGCAGGGGCCACCTCAGACAAGACGGGCCAAGGGCGAGAGCTGCCCCCAGGCCAGCCTGGACAAGCACACCCACCTCTGCTGTCCCCCCAGGCCCCAGTGGCTGCACCCGAAGGGGGACTGCCAGGGCGCCTGTATGTGGGTCAGCACCCGGGACAGAGGAGGCAGGAAGGAGCACTCCAGAGGGCACACAGAGAACATCCAGAGGGATCACTTCATCCAGGCTGAAGGCTCCTAGAGCCTGACGGCAGCAGAGGGAGCCACATCCAGGCACATTCACAGAGCTCACCTGGCTAGGTGGGGCCCACTGAGGATAATCTCCCCCTTGACTGACCTATCAGGGACCTGAACGACATCTGCAAAATGCCTTCGCCTTTGCCATAAGACACACGACCCCCCGGAGCGACAGCCTACCGCCCTTGCCACCCTCTGTGTCTAGAAGCAAGTTACAGGCACCATCTGTGCTCACAGGCACGGGGTATTCCGCGGGGTGTCCTAGAACAATTCTCACTACAGATAGTCTCAGATGAACATGTGGCTGCGCTTTGTACAGCAGGAGAAAGAAAGAAAATCATCCTCAAGTTTCAGAGACCTAAATATGTCGCCCCTAATGCTGAGCTGCAGCCCCCTCCCCAGGTCCTGTGATAGAGAGATCTTCTGGGTCCCTTGTCACCCGGCAAAGGACACAGCTCCGTTGCACCATCAGGTGACAGGTACAGCTATTGTTCAGAGCAAACTGATCACTTGATCCCAGCGAGCAACAATAAATTTGAGTCACAACTGGTCATGCAGATGACGGTCAGCCACACCATTTTCCGCAGAGCCAGGTCAAATGACGCTGTGCTCCTCCACAGAGGACATGTTCTCCTTGTGATGTCCACTGTTCCCCTCAGAGATAAGCTAGAAGGCACTGGGGTGGGGTGGGGTCAAGGATCAGGCTTTGTTTCTGTCTAGGTATTCTGCCCTTTTAGGCAAAGACTCTTTTGGCCTAGAAGGCCATCCACATATCTGGAGAACACAAGATAGTTATTCTAAAATTAAACGTAAAAACAGCAGGAAACAAACCAAAAACACAAAGTTGTAGAAAACTGACATATCAAAGGTACATGGCTCGAGTTGATGCCAAATAAAATATGCTTTTGTGGCGCATGGTATTTTTAACCAATTAATCCATATTAAAACATGCACTGTGGTTCCTGGGTTATGTGTACGTCCTCTTATGCGATGGGTGTTTTCCATGAACATAGTATGTTATGCAATCACCAGTAGATAGAAGCCATTCCTCCCTTTCGCATGTTGAAACTGTGTCGGCTACACTTTCTATGTCATGGCAATAAAAACATTACCCCAGTGAGCCATGAGTTCTAGAGATTCCCTAAATGTCTGGCATGAAACCCAAAGGTCTGGGTTCCAGGTTTTGCTTGGCCTCTTTCTAGCTCTGTGGCTTGGGTAACTAGTCCTGCCCAGCTAGAGCTGGAAACAGATCGCAGGCCAGATGCTCCATTCCTGGGTCCCCATGTGATGATGAGGGCTTGTTAGTTACCAGCCAGGTTTCTATCAGTACCTCCCGGGTGTCCTTGCTTTAAGTTAAACAGTAAATCAGATACAGTCACTCCCAGCTTCAAATTCTCCACCATGGCTCCATCCAGTGCCCTGGCCTGGCCACATGTGACCGCTGAGCTTCTGTTATGTGCCTGAACACCACTGGGATGTCCACTCAGTGGGACACATACACACATACTTGCACATACTCCCACATGTAGGCACACATGTGTGTGAGCATAAACACCCAAAAAAGAACACAGATCATCTCGGTAATATCAACCACAGGTGGAAAAGGCAACATTTTGGAAAAGGCAACAGATTAAGCAAAATGTATTAGAAATACTTTACCTGCTTCTTTTTACATTATTTTCTGTGACTATTAGATATTCCTTAATGACCTATGGGGCACACACTACGTCTCAGTTGGAAAAGACAGATCTTTAAATTCCCACTATTCTCAGAAAAGAGAATAAACTCCTCAGCATATCCACAGGGCCCACTAGAATCTAGTCCCTGCCCATCTCCTGCACTCTCCCGCCAAGGGATCCTCAAGATCATGCAGACACATGAGCCCCAGTCCCTACCCACCCACCTACCCACTTTGGTCTCATAACTCCACCCTCATGGAATGTCCTTTCCAGGCAGATCTACTCCAGCTGACTCATTCTACTTCTTCGGGTCCCAGCTCACATGTCACTCCTCTAGCAGTGAGGGCTATCTGATCTCAAGGCACCACACCTCCTGGGAAGCTATCCTCCATCTTTGTCCTCTGAGGTGCTCACTACCACTCCCAGTTATCTGATTATCTGTTCACCTGCCTGGCACCTGTACCCCACCCCCCATAGAATAGAAGCTATGTGAGGGCAGAAACCCCTCCTGTCTTATCACTGTCTGTCCTGTCCTCAACTAGGGTCTAACTAACCCCTGTAGTTCTCAGTTCAGTGGTATGTGGGAGGGTGGATTTATGGATGGACAGATGGATGGATGGATGGATGGATGGATGGATGGATGGATGGATGGATCAATGAATGGATGGATGCATGGATGGATAGATGGATGCATGGATAGATGGATGGGTGGGTGGATGGATGGATGGATGGATGGATGGATGGATGGATGGATGGATGGACCAATGAATGGATGGATGCATGGATGGATAGATGGATGCATGGATAGATGGATGGGTGGGTGGATGGATGGATGGATGGATGGATGGATGGATGATGGACAAATGAATGAAGAATGGTGAAAAGGGTAGGAGACTTAAAGACCAGGCTCCCAGTTTGGGCAAGCCCAGGGAAGCCACCACCATCTCACTGGCTGTGCTCACCCCTCCCTGTAATCGGTTCCCCAGAATCCTCAGGGGGGAGGCAGGGGAATGAGGTAAAAGGACATAGTGTAGAGGTACAAAGACTGAGCTGGAATCTGCCACTTATTGATTGTATGGCTTTGGGTAGAGTCCTTAATTGTTCCCCAACTCCGAGTAAGATGAGAACTTTGCCAACCAGGGAGCCCAATGATACTTCTTACACCAAGACATTCTTGAAAGAGAGGGACTCTTATTTCCCAGGGGATTCCTTGGGAATCTATCACTGGCCTTAGCTTAAGGTCAGTACCCCAAGGAGGTGAATGAAGCTTCTTTTAAGCCCCAGAACCACAGCGTAGTGAGCCTGAGGAAAATCAGATTGCTCCACAGTCCTGACCTGGAAAGGACAGGCCATTTTCTTTCTAGCTGGGCCTGAGTGGTAAGAACCATATGGCCCCATTATCCAGAACAGTCCTAAATCACAAGTCCCTGTCCAAGTGTCCAGCCAGCATCTGAGGATAGATCCCCTTGAACATCTGGCTGAACATCTGGCAGGTGTCCAGAGTTTGCTACCTGGACATCTCGCAGGGGTTAAAGTGGCACAGTTCACATTCTTAGCTAGAGAGAAAGCAGGTTCCAGCAGGCCACCTCACTGCCCACCACAGGCCCTTCTCCAGGAAGGAGGCATGGGCCACCCCCAGTGGTCACTCCTGCCTCCTTAATCAGAAGCAGGGCCAAGGGGAAATAAACAGAAAGAATGGGGTCTTGAGTTTGGAGCTCAACAGCGTTAGGGTTAATAAAATTAGAACTCCTCCACAGAACAACATTTGTTCAAGATGGGACAAGAAGGGTGGCTGGGAAGCGAGTGGGAAATGACTTCACCGGGAAGGCCTTCTGCCTGGTGTGCAAGGGATAAAGCTCGCTTTGTTATCCCGCGGGCTTCTGTTCCGGCAGCTCTTAAACACAAAGCACCCAGCCTGCCAGCTCCGCTGCGAGCCACTACCGTGGAGTTTGCCACTCAAGGAGCTGCGCACGGGACACCTCCAGGCCAGGCTGCGCTGGCCACTGTGTTCACACGCGGGTTGGCACGCAGCCCACCTGGGAAGTCTGGACAAGCCAGACCAGGTAGAGCACCGGGCTGTCTCTCCCCTGTCCCGCCTCAACAGGGGCCACCCCCCTTCATTCCACCCACAGCTTCTGAGCATCCATCACCAGCTCTGGGGCCACAGCGCAAGAAAGCAAGACAAACCCCAAAAACACCGGGAATCGAGCCAAGAAGACAAAGGCCACCCCTCATGTCAGCCAAGGGGAGCACCAGGAGAAACCCCTTTCCAGGAATGTGGACAGGAGATCACAATTTGGGTCCCAGCGAGTTTGAGATGATGTCCAGAACCAAGCTGGAGGAAGCTTGTGGGAGAGAAGACCCTCCTGTAAGAGAAGGTCCTAGAATGTGCCCTGAGCTCCCAGTCTCCTCAAATCAGCCCCGGCTCATGTGCTGTGAGCCACCCTCAGAGCCCCTGGCGCCCTGGCTCCTGGCGGGCGCTGCCCGGGCGGGTGAGGCCTGAGAAGCGGGGGGCAGAGCAGGCCTGGGTTGGGTCCTCCGCAGGGCAGGGGCATGTGCCTGCGGACCCCAGTCTGCAGAACCAGAACCAGCTCAACCGAGCCATGTGGGTCAGGGGCAAACAGGGCAGCGGAGGGAGGACGTGGCTGGCCCCTTGGCAGGGCTTGTGCTGTCAGAGGCTCCTGGGGGGGAGAAGTGTCCCCCCCAACCCGCCTGTCCACACCTGCCCGTCCACACCCGCCCATCCAGGTGCCCGTCCACAGCTGCGGCCTGTCCGTCCCTACAGGGCCCTGACCTCGGGCCCCGCCTCCCCAGGTGCCTCTGGCGGGAGGTTCCAGACGATTCCTCGGGGAGAAGGACGGGTGGCCCCGGCCATGCCCAGCCCCTCAGTGACCCCCAGAAAATCCTCAGCTGCCAGGCGGGAGCCCACAAGGTGCCATCTGGGGCGCTGCGGCCGGGACGCTCGAGCTTCCCAGACGCCGAGTTTACCAGAAGCAAAAGTCGCGGGGCCGCACCTCCCCTCCAGGACTTGGGGGGCCCCCGCCGGGAAGGTCAGCGGGAGCCACCGCAAACCCCACTCGCCCCTGACGGCGCAGCACTGGGGCGGGGTGGGGGGGGGAGGGCGGCCCGGAGTTTATTTTTGGACCCGGCTCACTAAAAATACCTCCCGCCTTCCTGGGGGAGGCGCCCCCCGACCTGGGGGGGCGGCAGCGGCCACCCCTCCCTCCCGCGGCCCTTTAGGGGGGCCGGGCGTGGGGCGGGCTCCGGGCGTGCTCGGGACAGAGGTGCCCCCCCCCCCCCCGCCGCCCCCCACTCCACCCCCCAGAGCCCCCCGCCCCCCCCCCCAGGCTGGGGCCGCCGCTGACGTCAGGCCCGCTGGCCCCGGGCCTGGGGGCGGGGCCGGGCCTGGGGGCGGGGCCGGG
Organism: Talpa occidentalis; assembly: GCF_014898055.3. Taxonomy (NCBI): domain Eukaryota; kingdom Metazoa; phylum Chordata; class Mammalia; order Eulipotyphla; family Talpidae; genus Talpa; species Talpa occidentalis. The sequence continues at coordinate 4,229,548 of NW_023600993.1, forward strand.
CCTCCCGGGCGGCGCCGCGCTTGCTGATTGGCCGGCCCGGGGGCGCCCGCGCCCATTGGCTGGCGCGCTGCCCGCGGGCGCCGCTCGCGCTTAAAGAGGCCCCGCTGGGCTCCCGCCGCTCACCCGCCGCCCGCAGGACCCGGCCCGGGACCGGCCCAGGACCCGCCCGGCGCAGAGGTGAGCAGGCCGGGCCGCCAGGCCCTCCTCCCCGCGCCGCGCCCCCGAGCCGCGCCTCGGACCTCGGGGTCAGGTGTTGTGCTGCGCGATGCTCGGGCACAGGCAGTGAGGTGACGCTTGTTCTGATGGCAGTATCGGGGTCCGCGGGGGTGCCAGCCCCCTCCTGTCTCCCCCTCCGGTGATCGAGGGGAGCTGGGGGCGCTGTGTGGACTCGGAGTCTCCCCTGTGCTGTCACCCTGGTGTCTTGCGCTGACCCCCCCAGCCCCAGGTCTCTCTAGTTGGGGGCAGTGGCGGTGCCAGCCCTGGGGGCTACCCTGCAGGTCATGAGAAGCCACTGGAGAGAGGACTGCCCTGCCCCAGGGGCTGCAGTGCTGGGGGCCACCCCTGCCCCCAGGGTCTGCATGTTTCCCTTTCAAGAAGGGCTGGGGCGCCCCGAGGTCACGCTGAGCCGTGCAGGCCCCAGGCCAGGCTCCCAGCACCAGGCCCCTGCGACTTACCTGCCTGTGGTTGGGGAGGTCACCTGCCGGGTCACCAGACGCGTGAGCAGGAAGGGAGCAGAGTCAGCCCAGGCCAGGAGAGTAGGTGCCGCAGGCCGCGGGGTGCTCCTCAAGCCCCCCACCCTGCCTCTTCTCAGCTGCACCACGTTGGCCAAGTCCTGAGTCTTGCTGTCTGTCTGAGCGGACCTGGGCTCTCCTAGCAGAGTGACAGCGCTGGCGCCCCGTGGGTTAAGCCGACCACTTTAAAGTCCGATTCCAGAGGAACTGGTCTTTCATGACCAATTTTGCCGTTGCCTGTGAGGTAGAATAAGAGGCAAAACAAGAAAATGCATGTCAGAACCAAATTTAGGATACACGTGAGCCTCTTAGCGGCCGGACAGCCCCACCTCTGAGTGGTCACCGCGCCCTGCCTGGCTGCCCTGCCCCAGATCCCCACCCCAGGGTCTGCTGGACCCTTCTGGATGTGCGCCCCACGCCCACTTCACCGGCCATCTCTGGAATGTACCGTGTCCCCTTGCACTTGCGGACTGTTTGCAGAACCAAGTCCTCTCTCCTGTGGATTCTCATGACACTGCAGGCCTTTGTCGAGTACCTGTTCCTTTCTACCTGGTAGTGAGTCACGCATTGCGGCTCTTATTTCTCTGCTCATCTTCCCGAGCTCCTTGGGGGCAAGCTTTCCTTCCTCATCTCCGTTCCCACAGAGCACGCGATACACAGCAGGCCTCCAAAAGTCACGAGTACCCCCCCTCCGCCCAGCAGCTCACAATGTCCGTGTGCAGCACATTTTGTGTGTTAATGTCTTTAACTTGGAGCCCTGGGATATTTGTGTATCTGAACCGCCTCCCCAAATTCAAAGTAAGAGTTCAGAGCTGAATGCTGTGCTCCAGGAAGTCAGCTTTTGGCAGGTTTTACTGCATACCGGTCCAGAGTCCCTGTAAAGTCAGGTGGGGTGCACAGAACCCCCGCGGAGGACCCCCAGGGCTGCCAGCCAACACCCCACTTGCAGAAAGACTTGTTTCTATTTTCCTTTGCATGGGAGTGTGATTATCCAGATTAGAGGCGGAACATGTTCTCCTTGTCACCCTCTAGTGCCAACTTCCTTGGCCTGCAAGGAGTTTACTTTCCATTTAGATCCAATTACAGGCTTAGAGAAGAATGCGGTGGGTTGAGATGAAAGGGCTAATATTTTTTCCGTCTCAGGACTGGGACAAACAGGAGGAAGACCACTTTGTAGTTTCACCAATGTCTTTAGCTCACCCAGTCAAGGGCAGGGAAGTGAGTGGGGGGGGAGCCGCTGGCCGAGCGTGACAGCAGTGATTAAGCCCTGTGTCATCTCTGCAGCATGCTGAAAAGCTTTTATTGCATATTTACTTTTTAAATCTGCAACAGTGGGGACTTCTATAGCATTTGGCTTCAAGGCCCATAATCACACTTAGGCGTTTGGAAACAATCTCTTAGAGCTGCAAGGGACCTATTTACACCACGAGATGTGGTTTAAAACGGATTCAAGCTGTCTTCACTGCCATGGCCCCAAAAGGGGAGGGGGTGCATGGAACCCCCGGCAACTGGACAGTCATAAGAAGATCTTGAAGAGACAAGCGGCCTGGAGCTCACCTAGCCAGTCAGACAGTGAGGGCCTCACCATGCATCACACACTCACGCCGTGCAGCGCACACATCTGGTCCCCTACACCTCCCCTCAGTGCCGCGAAGGCTCCCCGGGCTGCTCTGGGGCCATTTTGTTTCTATGGGGGGCAGGAAAGGAATGCCAGCATTCCTGGGTGACAAGGGCCCATTTCTCTTGGTGAAACCGATGTCTGTTTGGGACCCATGCTTCTGTGCTTGTTAAGTGTCTTCACGAATCTGGTTATGAATGTCCCTGTAACCATCCCCGGCCTCCCTTCCGGATGCCAGTCCTAGCTCTGCCGCTGACTGGCTGTGTGCTCTCAGGCAAGCGAAGCAACCCCTGAGTCTGGTCCTTGCTGAGAAGTGGGAGCAGCACCTCCCTCCCAAGGGGTCACGACCCTTGAGTGAGATGGAGTCAACCACGTGTTCTCTTTCATGCAGTTGGCAAGCTGCTTCCACATCCTGCAACTGACATAACGTTGCGTGGGACATTACGGAAGTGTCAGGTGTGCACTGTGGAGACATGTGTGTAGCTCTATGTCAAGCTCACCGCCGGGGCCCTGTGGTGTCCTTCACCGAGAGAGCCGGCCACTGTTACTGTCTGCAGTCAGTGCGTGTGGGTGACAGTGTGAGCTCCGAGAAGAGTCTTTCGGTGATGGAAAGACACCCTTTTAAGACTGCCCCGTCTGAAGAGCAACGGGCTTGCACTCAGTGGAGCCAGAGCTGGCTGCTCCGCCTCGATAAGCCAGGGAAGTTGCCAAACAGCTCGTCTGGTTCTGGCCCAGCAGACACAAAATCCCTGCTGGCTCGGTTCACTGGCCTCAGGCACTGGGCTCTGCGGTTGTGGACGTCAAGGGCCCTAGGGGGCGCTGCTCAGTGTAGATGTGGCCGTGGAGGATCAAGCTCCAGATCCGAGGTGGCCGGCAGGCTCCGAAGGAAGACCAGCCTGCAGCTGCCGGGGCCCCTGGGGCAGGAACTTAGGAAGGACCAGGACGCAGAGCTGGTGACCGGGCATGAGCCGGGAGCAATGTCAACGGTGGTTCTCCTAAGCGCCTGCCAGGCTCGCTGGCAACTCCCTACACCCCACCCCCCTCACACCCCTCTTGGCTTTCCTGTCCTCCGGCTCGCACCTCCCCTCTGTCCTAGCCCTTCCTGCTTTCACCTCCAGTTCCCGCAGCCCGAGCTCCTGGCACCCCGCCCGGCCAGCCGCTCCAACGTAAACACGGCTTCTCGAGAACTGGCTCCCTCGATCTTAAAAATGTATTAAGCTGTCACTTACCAACCGTAATGGCCACGGCCCTGGACCGAGGCCCGTAGGTGTATACGCAGCTTGGTCCCAAAGCGCCTTGTTAAAAGAGCAAGAGCGTTTCCAAGTCCCTCTGAAAGGGTCTCCCCAATCACGGCTGAAGCCATTACTTGGCGAGGGGCAGGTGCTGCTCGGAGGTGTCTGAGCCTGTGGGCGGGGTGGCCGTCCACCTGGTGGGGCGGCAGGGAGCCGCTCATCTGCTGCTCACCCCGGGCGTCCATCTAAACCACCTTCTCCTGCCCAAGGCCGGCGACACTGCCCAGCAGGGCGGGGAGACCTTGCTTCTCCCCTGAAGAGCCTGTACTTTTGTCTTTTCTCCCGAAGGTGACTAGGAAGACCCAGAATAGGCTGACTGGAGCCCAGGCAGGGCCCAGGGAGGAGGGACAGCGCCCCCCACAGGCTCTAACCCTCCCTCCACCAACAGCACTTCCCAGGAGGGCAAGCTAAGGAGCAGGGAAGGGAGGACACGGCTCCTCCTGCAGCCCATGGGCGTCCATTGGCCCCAGGAAAGGCACTGGGCTGGCCTCTGGGCAGGAGAATCACCCTCCCAATGGGGCACATTCAGATCCCCAGTGTATGGCCAGGGGAACTCTCCCCTGAAAGATAGAGGAACGTGGGCGTTCTTAGTTTTGCCCCCTTCAGCCAACACCATCCCAGCATTGAGAATGAGAGGGCCTTCCCAGCAGGCTGTCCTCACGTCTGTCCACTCTGACTCACGGGGCACTGTGGACACGCCCCTTTTCCAAGGAAGAGCTCAGCTTGGATGAGAACACGGCCTCCTCCCTCCAGCCCATGGACCCTCCCTGTCCCTGGGGGACAGGGACCCACTAAGAAATGACCATGGGGACATGGCCTAAAACTCTGTCCTGCTGAAAACAGGCTGTGGGTAACTTCATGGGGCATCAGGGGAGCGGCGGCAGCTGCTGCTGAAGTGGCCCCACAGAAATAGCCCCATCCTGTCATATGATAGTGGGAGGAACAGCTGGCTGGCAGCTGGCAGGACCTCGCAGGGGCGACCCCGACAGGCGTCCCCCTGATCGTGATGCTTCCTTCCCTTCACCGTGTCCTGAGCCCATTCTGAGCTTTGCATGCGCAGCCTTCTAGAAAGGCTTTAGATAAAGCTTTCTTAGAGAGCTAGAAAAGAGGTTGGGTCTCACACGTGCACCCAAACCTTCCGTCTGTTACCTAAGCCCAAGCATTTGATGTGGAAATGTAATTGCATTTGCGCCAAGACAGAAACAACCCTACCATTTACCATTCATAAAACCCTCACAGGAACTCACTGGCACGTTATCTGCTCCTTTCTGTGAGAAACAAATCCTTTCTACCACTTTTCTGCTCAGAAGGAACATGCTTGGTCTTAGACATATCACCTGTGGGGACTCTGGCCCAAACCGTGTTTGTGCTGTTAGGACACACACTGTCAGGGAAAGGCAAGGGAGAGGAGCGGCTGAGCACCCCAGGGTGCTTGACATTTCCTCACAGCCCGTCTCATTAGCCTTGAGGACTAGGATGCAAAAGTAGTCATGTCCTGCCAGACCATGGGTTTAGAGGAACTTGCCTGAAATCGTATGAGGGCAGCTTACGAGCTCACACCATCTTCCCTGATTCCAAAACCTAAGTTCTTTCTACTACAAGAAAGAACTGGAGGACGCTCGTGCTGTCACCAGCCCCTGCACCCCCAAGTTAGAACCATTGCCTGGAGCTAGAACCAGGACTTTCTAGATCTCTCCTGGCTTTCTAGAAAGCTGGTCAAACTCTCAAGGAGGAGGCTGGCAGAGAGACAAGCTAAGAAATCATAAGATTTTATGCTGAAATTATTGAATGAGCACTGACACCACCAAAAAAAAAAAAAAAAATCCTGGAGGTCCCTACTCTAGAGCTTCTAGGAAATTCTAGCCTGGGGCTGAGCTTGGCTTCCAGAATGTCTCTCTTCATGCCTGGCCAGCCTGGTTCATGGGCCACATGGGAATCAGGACCAGAACAGCCCAGCCCAGGGGCACTTTACCAGGGGAGAGCAAAGGCTCCATCTAGAAGTAGCTTTTTTAAAAGACAAAGGAGTAGGGACCCCGCCGTGGAGTCTGTTTCAGATCCACGGGGTGTGTTTATGGGTTGGCTTTTTGTTTTGAAACCTTGGACCCTCTGTCAAACGGATCTGAAGAGAACAATGCAAATGAATCACCCTATTAAAGTGCTGGCGCGGGCCTTTATGTGTCCGAGGGGACCCGGGGACAAGGCAGAGCCAACGTTTCCACGTGCCCTTGTTGAGAGGCTTGTCCTGCCTTCACCGTGTAGCTTATGAATCAAGGAGGAAATGGTGTCTTCTCTCTTCTGTCCCTTCCATGCCGGGTATGCCCCAGTTTCTTGTCAACCTTGTGCCTTCAAATGCAGAGGTTGGGGCAGACACTTGAGCTGTGGACGTCACTTGGGGTACCATTGTGTGCACATAATTCTCAATGTGACTTGTAATCCTGCCATTTGCCTGAGGCCCAGGCAGTACCAAGGGGCTCACCCACTCTCCACCCCTCTTACTTCTCATTTGAGAGAAAGGGTTAACTTGCATTCTGCGTTTAAATAGCTGAATGAGGTGAAGTATCTAAGTCTGTGGATGCCTCAGCGCTGCTGTGAAGTGGGGTCCCTGTTATCAGCCCGCACGCGTGCACGTCCCCGAGGTAGTTAAGTGCTGGAATGCGGGAGACCAGCATTACCTACGTCACATGTGGCTTGAAGATATCAGATTGCAGGGCCTTCTCTTTGTAGCTAAACTTAGACCTCGCCATAAAGCCATAAATACCCTCCGACCACATCATATGCAATATTGTGACAATGACAACAATTTGCCTTGGGTGTCTGGTTGCGACTTCTCTCAAAAGCAGCCCTGCCCTCGGCCCCCTGCTAGGAGATCTTATACAGACACCCTCGCTGGGCTCAGACCTCCTGCTTATAAGGAAGGGTAATAGCCACTCCTGTCTTCCTTGAGCAAAATGTTCACTTAGCATCTGCCGTGGCCCAGCTGTGCTGGGTACCAAATTCGAGACAGTGAACAAGCAGGTTTCAGTCCTGCCATGTGAACTCAAGTCCAGTGAGTCCCCGGCCTTCCCACCACACACGCCTTTCCCTGCCTTTTCTCCCCATCTCAGATTCCCATGTGCACTCAAGAGCCCCACGATGCCCCAGCCACCGCCTCAGGGTAACAGCAGAGTGAGCTTGTGATTCCAGTTGTGGCATTTTCCACCAGGCACTGAGTGAAATCTGAGGCTGGGGGCGGTGGGAAGCCCTCTCAGGCTTTGTCAGCCTCCTGCAGACATGGGGGTAGACCAGTTGTCCATGCTCAGCCCATGTCCCCAGAGGCAACCCAACACCTCTGGCCCTGTCCTTCACGGTGCTGACATCACAGGCGCTGAAGGGCAGGGGCTTAGGGAAGGACTCCCCGCTGACTAATGCCCCTTAAGAAACTGCCCTTCAGGTGACAGCATCTATTTGGGCCTTATGACTCAGTGGCATTCCGGGGACTGATTCCCAAGGCTGACCCAGCTAATCCGTAGCCTGGAAAAGGTGGAGGGGAAGGAACCAGCCTTGCCATCAGCCCATGTGGAGGAGAGCCATCACCCCCGGGGGCATGCCTGCACTGTCCACGCGGCCCTGGCCCAGCCAGCGTCCTCGTTAGGGACTCTGCCTCCTACGGGGACGAGTCAGCACCTGAGGGCTTCTTGCTTTAGAGGAAGTGGGTAGCAGTTTTATTTTTAAATCCTGTCAGTAGACAGAAGAGGGGTTTTTAACTGGGGGGTCTGTGCAGAGAATTGAGGGTGTCAGGGATCATAAATAGAGAAAAACATTGTATCCTCATAGCCCCAGTCTTGCCTTTCAGAAAGAAGGCAGCAGTCCTGGCCCGAGCAGCCCCTGTGCCCTTGACACAGATGGAAATCGGATATTTTCCTCTCCTGTTACAGCTGAGACAGAGGCCCCGCGCGGCAGCTATGCGGGTCTCTATTCTGAAATAGTGTCGTCGGATTCCCTGCTAGAGCTTGTTCATTAACTCACAACAGGCACGAGGGCCACAAAATCGCAGACTCGGGTTTCATATATCGGGACTATTTCCGTAATACTGGTTTCCTGTGGGATCCTCCCCATCTTAAGCAATTGAAATGTGCTGAGAAGGGGGTGCTTTCATGTCAGACAGAAGAGCCTGTGTTAAGATGGAGACCCCCACCCCCAGCAATGAGGCTCTGCACACAGACCCCCACTGATGCACCTGCAGACGGCCCCAGAGTCTGAGGCCGGAGTCAGAGCAGACAAACGGGGTTCAGATGCCATTTCGCTGGTTATTTCCCAGGGCCTTGGTCAACTCACGTTGGACAACTCTGAGCCTTCATCTTGACATCACTACAGTGGGTCTGAAAGTTGTCCTCACCGCATCTGTCCTCTTCTTAACAACAGCACTTGACAAACGACAGGCGTGTGTCAAGCATGAGAGTGGGCGTCACTGCTTGAGAAACTAACGGGGGTGACACGGTAAAGAGAATAAGAGCACGGCAGGGGTTGCCACAGGCTGGCCACCAGAAGCCGCTGCGACCTGAGCAGAGTAGAGCCTGCACTAGGGACTCCAGAGAGGAAGCGCCTCCCCTGACCCGGGAGTGACATCTGAGCAGAGCATGGAAACACTGGGAGGAAGGCGCTGTTAGGGCGGCTCCCCGTCCAGTGTGAGACCTTCCACGTCTGACCCCCACGGCCCCCTGCCTGACTTATTTTTTTTTTTTTTTAGATTTATTTATTTATTTATTTGTACAAGCACTGGGTACAGTCAGAAGCGCGGGAGGGTGAGAGAATTCACCAGAGGCAGAGCAGGGAGCAGAGCAGGCAGAAGGACCGAAGGACACTGCTGAGGGGAGCAGCGGGCGGCAGGAGAGGTCTGCGCGCCATGTGGGACCCTCCTCCGGTGGCCGGGGAGCAGCCGGGGATCGAACCGGAGCTGATGAGGCTGCGGGCAGCTTCGCAACCCAGCGCTCAACCTCTGCGCCACCGGGGAGGCCCCCCTGCCTGGCTTCTGACTTGGGGAATCACATCCACGTTGAACGGTGGAATCCACTGCCATGTGTCTGCCCAGCCCCAGAGGCACAGGTGTATTTTCTCATCAGAGAACTGGTTCTTGCCACCCAACTGAAGCCCTTTAGGGTGGTAGCCTGGGGGGCAGGGGGGCTCCTCTGGCAGGGACTTGAGACTCCAGACAACTCACCCTCTTTTGCAGGAGGATGTAGATGTGAAAGCGACAGAGGGAAGTAAAGTAGCTGAGGATACGTAATGTTCACGGAAGAAAGGAACCCCCACACTCACACCCTTTGCCAGGCTCGGCACGTGCGTGTGAGGGAGCATGACACATTCAGATACCGCACTTGTGTGCGCCCCAAGTTTCATCTTTTAAATTCTGAAGCCATTTCTGTGATAATTAGAAGAAAAGAGGATTCTTTAATGACAGACTGAAGAAAATCAGTCTTTGGGAAGAGGGGTGTTCGACGAACAAGGTCAGAGCCTGGCTTCTACACAGCATGTCTGGCGCCATCTCAGAGCAGGCGACACCAAAAATAAAAAACAAATGCTTTGGACAGCAAAATGTCGCGGGCTGTCCCCTGGAAAGCCTGGCACAGTAGGGGCTCCGTTATAGTAACAGGTGGATGGGCCAGGGCCCAGGAGAGGGAGCGAAAGCAGGAAGGGCCACGTGGCTCTCCCACCTGAGAAAGAGCAGCAGGCGGAGGGCCTGGAGAGGGAAGGGCACAGGAGGGAGGGAGGGTGGCTGAGACCCTCACCTCTGCCCTCGCCCTTCCCTGGGGCACAGGAGCGGGAGGGAGGCCCCAATACCCTTTCAGAAGGGTCTCCAGGTGACAGTGAATGAAAGTGAGGGGGCGGGAAGGCAGCCTTCCAGACTGGACCCTGCGAGCTTGCTGTCTGCTCCGAGCTGATTAGCTTCCTTCAGACGTGCTGCCAACGGGCTGACTTGAGGGTGGGGGATGAGCCCGATGCCCTCCATCTTCAGACAACTCACTCGGACCTTCCTCTGAACCCCAAGGCCCTTCTCCTGCTTCCAGCTGGAGATCTGGCCAGCAGGGGTGAGTGGTCGCCGTGCTGCGGAGAGGCAGCCGGCTCGGCGCTCTGGCCCACAGCCCCACGTCTCAGGAGAGCGGCCCGCGGAGACACCAGGCAGGCGGGGGTGGGTGGGCCGCTGAATGCTGGCCGATGCATGCTCCAAACCACTCCACCGTTATCTCCAGCGTGTTCCGAGTCCCTGATGAGTATTTACACCAAAATAGGGCCAGTGGAACAGTTCCATCTAGGTAGATTGAAGCAGTTTGCCTCTCCTCGGCCACGCCGTTAAAACCAATGCCAAGTCGTGTTCTTTGAAGAGCAGGAAATTCTGAGAAGGCTCTGGGCCCGTCGTATTTCTTCCAGTCCTGAAGTCTTAAGAGTCGGCACTCCCTTTTTTAAAAGTGATTAATAGCCACACCTCTTAGTGCCTTAAAGGTTGAGCCAAGTCCTTGACCGTGCGTGGACAGCGGACGCGAAGGCGTCGGCTAATCCGCGTCAGAATTTCGCTGGGTGAAATTGCTCTGCTGCTGGCGGTGGACCCCAGCTTTTGAAAAAATCTGAATGGTCCAGTTAATCTGATTTACTCTGCTGGTTGAGAAATGGCCCCCCACACACTCCCCAGAACCAAAACACTGGAAATTTCCACCATGGCCACCCTTGATAGCCGGGGTGAAACAAACCTTGCATTGCTCCAGGCGTTAGCTTCCCCCTCAGCCTCGCGCCAGTCCCATTTCACAGATGCGTGAACCAGGATTCGGGGGGTGGCATGGGTGGCAGCGGTGACACAGCTTCTAGGGTGACGGGCAAAATGTAGGAAGTTCAGTCCAGAGGTCTCTCTGCCCCCTCGCTGGGCCTTGTGCACACCTAGCACATCTGCAGGGGTGGGAGCTGGGCTGAGTGCCATGGTCAGACATGGACCTGCCTTGCTGAGGGCCCCCCATCCGCGTGGAGGGGAGATCAGGAGCCAAGACTATGTCGGGGACTGGAGTGTCTCTAACCCCCCTTGTCTGTCAGGTGAAACCCCCTCCTTGACCTCATCTCCCTCCCCCCAAGTTCCCAAAGGCAGGATAAATAGTCGTGGTTCGCGCAGTTATCCTCCAGAATTTACAGCCACGTCTATTCGCCATGCCTAAGTTATTAGAATGTTTTTCCTTGGCTACGAAATAAATAGAATACCTTTCACCCCTGGAACTCTTGCTTAACTTCATTTTGCACAGATGGTGCCTGGACACCGGGCTCAGGGCTTGTGATAGGCAGTTGCTAGAATTTAATGATGTTATTTCCTATTTGTTGTATTTATGGTTACCTTCTTTTTTATACTTTTTTAAGAGAAAAGGAGGTTTTTTGATTTATTCCCATGTGTTCTCCACTGTCAAGTATCTACTTGACAGTATCTAATTTCCGTTCGTGTCTACTTGACAGTGGAGAATGCGTTACCATTTCCTTTCTTCTCTTCCCATATATTGGGTTGTGTTTCCCACCACCCTCCCCTACAGAGCTTCTCCCTCCCCCTCTTAACCTCAGGAGCCTCACCTCATTTATTAATGTCCACTAGATTTAATAAATATTTTGCCTTGTGGAATCATCCGCCATGTAAACATCCAATATTTGTCTCTGTCCTCTGACTCGCTTCCCAACGCACAATTCCCTGGAACACCTCCCATTTTGCTGTAAATGGCAACATTCTGCCTCTCCGTAGAGTGGAGTGGTGTTGATTCCGTGGTGTGGCTGGACCACTTCTTCTTGTTCCAGTCCTGATTGGTGGGCTCTTAGGCCGTCTCATGTCCTAGCTGTTGTAACTAACGCTGCAGTGAACAGTATAGAGCAGATGACTTTTGGGGTTCACGGCTTCATGATGCTCGTGGAGATGCCCCAGACTGGGAAGGCTGCCAGGGTCCTATGTAAAGAAGAGCATTTCCTCCCAGATTGACCTGCCTTGAGCTGTTGTCTGGGATTCAGACAGCAGGACCAGGTGACCAGGCAGGCAGTGACAACGTGAACATGGGGACCAGTGGGTGTGGGTGGCAAGGAAGATGAGGTGGCGGTTCCATTGGTCAATCTGCAGAGATTCCAGGAGCTGAAACGCACCTGGAGATCACTGGGGAACTGGGGGGAACGGCTGAAGCCAGTGGAGTCAACTCAGGCGTAAGAGCGCATACGGAGAACCGAGAGGCCAGCAGAGCCAGTGTGAGGGCAGGGAGCCAGGGAGAGCCAGAGAAGGCTGGCCAGAGGGGCTGGGGTGGCTAGGGGTGGCCAGAAGCCTGGAAACCAGGGCGCATCCTTTTCCTTCCAACCCACCCCGCAGCATCAGCCTCAGATGTAGTAGACCCGTGATGAGTCAGCTTTATATGCACCCGGAGGCAATTTCAGAAGGCAAAAATGCAAGGGTTATTAAAGAAACTCTGCAGACAGGTGTTCATGGAGGCGCTCCTACGTACAAGGCATTAGGAACTGGCGAAAAAGGAAGGTGCACAGAGGACCTGCTCACAGTCTTGCAGGAAAGAATGACAACTGAGGCGTTGCAGACGTGACAGATAATCACAGTCATGCTGGATGCTGAGAAGCACAGATGCAGGGTTTTCCAAGACCATCCAACAGGGGGACAGGAAGGATAAGTAATTGGTCAGGTGAAGGGGGAGAGAAATGGCTCCAGAGCGGGAGCGGCCTGGACAACCTCAGAGGAGTCCAGGATCTCAGCATCCCTCCCAAGGAAGATGGTTCAGAGAAGAATTCTCAATTCACTCAAGAGATCATGTTCTAGAAATTAACTTGACTTCTCTGGTTTCTGACTTTACCTACTCATGGTGTTAGATGAGCCTCCCCAGTGAGGCCTTGAAATCCTTCTGGAGCCCATGACTCCTCCCGCTAATTTCCGTTGCAAAAAAACAGACTTGGGAAAACAGGCCTCGCCGCTCTTTAAGGTCCTTTCACTTCTGAGAATCTATGACTTTCTTGTGTCAGATTTTCTTCTCCGCAGGATTCTGCTATAGGAAATATGTGCAGCCAGTGCATTATGCGCTGGGATGAATGGGTGGGTGAAATATTTGAAAGTGGGTTTAATGTGGATTTTAAAAGCACAATAGCAAAAAAGAGAGAAGAAGGAAGTCATTTAGAAGAAGGATGTTTGTTTTAAACCACGCAAACGTCTTGCTAGAAGCACTACAGTGCAGCACAAGGGGTTCTTTATCATCTGTGCACCAGTGTTGACTGAGGGTGGATGTGTGTGTGCATGCGTGTGTGAGCTGCCTTGTAAGTTACCCCAAGAATGTAGGTGTGATTCCCCTGGGGTATCATTTGCATTAGCAAAGTTTTCAGACTTTTAAAGCCAGCGCTCTTCCTTCCTACTGCACTTTTCCTTTTAAGATATTAAAATTCAGGTAGGCAAGACAGAAAAGTCTCTAACTTTGTTGGCTAGGTCTCCCCCATTTCCAAAATTAACTGCAGTCAACGCGGGCTGTCCTTGGAAATATCGGGACTGCTGCATATCAAGAAATCAGACACAGGCACAAAAGTGCATGTGTCCCCAGCTACAACCTTAGGACTTAGGACGCTCTTAAAATGTCAGGCTGCTAAAATCCTGAGAGTCTTACAAGGCTGGTGTGTAAGAAGAAGGCAGCAGCGGTCACAGTGGGTGCCTGAAAGGGGTCTGTTAAGCAGAAACCTAAGGAGCGTGAAGCCAGTCAGATTTTCGTTTCCAAGTGTAACCCCAGGACATCAGGTCCGGGGAGACCCACAGCCCTTCTCATCGAGGGAAGGGGCGGGAGCAACAGTGCCTGTGGGGCTTTCTTTTATTTTGCCTCCTCCAAGCTACTAGGTCACTCTCTAGATAGGACTTTCAGGGGGATGGGATGGAGTCTGACTCAAAGCGGCTCTACTTATATCTTCCAAAAAGATGGCAGGCCTGTCCAAGGAGAGGATTTTAAAAAGGAGGCAAGCTCCACTGGGCCTCTGGAAGCACTTTGCGTGGCAAGAGAGGTCGGGTCCCCTCTCGCCCTCGGGAGAGCTTGTCCTAGCCCCCAAAACGGTGCCTGCACCCCAGGAACCCACATGGTCTCCCAAGAGGCATGAAGAGCCCAAAGGTGAGGGGCCAAGAGGACCCCCCTCCTGCAGCTGCTTCAGTGAAGCATCAAGCTCCTCAAACAAGGAGCTGACTTTTCTAGAAACCGGGGCGGGTCTCAGAGTGGCTGGGCCTGTGGTCACTCCTCACAGTTCACTGGCCTGGGCTGCGCTGCAGCTCATTCACCCCAGGGAGCCGGTGTCCAAGGCAAACACAAGTTTAGCCTGAAAGCCCCAGCGCCTGGGTCCCCGCTCTGGGGCTTGCACAGGGGATGCTGCGAGCGGACGCGGCTGCTGTCTTCCCCTGTCGCCATGGTCACCGTGTCCGCCCTTCGAGGGAGCGAGGCTCACGTGTCCCCGGGCCAGGTTGGGGAACTTTCTGCCTCGTCCCAAGTGAGCCGGCCCCAGCCCCTCTGAGCGGGCAGAGGCTGTAACTGTCCCTCCTACCGCTCCCCAGGGCCCCGGCTGCCCCGCCCGGCCCGGCCTGAAGGGGTTTGCCCTGCAAACACGCACCAACTTGAGTCTTGTCCCCTCTCGCCTCTTTCTCGTAAAAGTGCCCAAAGTACAAAGGAGTAAAATTATCAAAAAGGGAGACAGAAATAAAGAACAGATACAGGAGTAGGCGTCCGCCATCTCGCTGCCGAGCGCGCAGCCTGCGGCTTTACGTCAAGAGCTGCCATGGGAAGACGGGGCGGCCTCAGCCCACAGGCCAGGCCAGGCCAAGGGGCTGCGAGGGCTGTGGCCATCAGCAATCGGGAGGATTCCAGGACACAGACGGTTAAGGATGGGTGAGCTGGTGGGGCTGGGAAACAGCCACCCTGCAGGCCGTCTCCGTCTCCGCCCATCTGCCTCCCGCCAGGCCCCAGCCCTGCCTGCCTCTGGACCAGCCTGGCTCAGGACTTGTGGCCAACAGGGTGGGGGTGGCAGGCCAAGGCAGGGTCTTAACAGAGAAGCCTTTCATTTTATATCTCCCTGTGCACATATGGCTTTGCTTTTCCACTGGTTTTGTGGCCGGGTTCCCCTTTGAGTTGACTCCTGATGAAGCCCGGGGACCTGCCACGCACCCTCCCTGGAGGGGGAGGGGAGCCAGCCAGACAGGGATAGAAAGCGCCCTCCGGAGTGGTGGGAGGTGCCTGGTCTGAAGAAGGCAAAGGCCACCTGGAGGGAGGCGAGGAAGGCTGGGGCTTCCAGAACTTTCCCAGAGGCAAATTCATGACGGAGCCTGAGCAGAGGGTGAGGGGGCCGGGGTGGGAGACAGACGCATTGGCCCCTCGCCACGGCCAGGGGTCTGGGGCTACCAGCCTCCTCCGGACCCTCCCGCGCCCCGGGGCATGTTCCCTGAATCTGTTGTTTCTTCCCGGCAGCGCCCTGCTCTTGACTTGATTTTACCTGTTAAAAAGGACACTTGCAAGAGTCAGGGCACCCGGGCGTGTTTCACCCCAAGTCCACATTCTCTGGGAGCTGAACCTGGACCAACTAGCTTGACCCATAGCAAATAATTTCTCATAGGGAATGAAAAGTAGTCCTTTAAAACTTCACCGGGGACAGCAGGCACCCCAACATTGGGAGGCTGCCGGTCCCGGGGACCAGCCTCACACACACACAGCTCCCCGACATCGGCTCTTCCCCGCCAGATGTTTCCCGTCCTGTGGCTTTAAACAGATTGTCTTAAGAAAAGAAGCCGTCTCCCTCCCTCAGCCCTAAGAGCTAGATTAGGCGAGCTCTTCTCGGCTTGTTTAGTCTGCCCACTGCGCCTCGTGACCCCGTCGGGGAGAGGGCATCTGAGCAGCCTGTCCAGGCGGAGGGCGGACGCCACCCTGGGGTGGACGACGCGGACTTGGCACAGACCCACAAACACCCCCACGTGCACCCACCACACACATCACACCGTGCGAGCACACACACTCGCCACACGCCCACCACGTCTGTAAACACACATGCCCCACACAGAGCACACGCATAAACACGGCAGGCACCTCCTGCACGAACACACCCAGCACGCATGAGCACAGCACACGTGAGCACAGCACCCACCGCGCGCACGCACCGCCCACAGGGACGCACCGCCCTGGAGGAAACTGCCCCGGTGTGAGCACCCTGCAGCCCAGGGGTCTCAACAGAGAAGAGGGGCTGCTGCCTGGGGTGTCATCGTAGCACACAGCGTGCCGGCAGACTCCAAGCCAGAGAACCCGGCTGCCAGCTCTGCCCGCTGCTGCCCTCTGCGGGCAGGGCGGCGTATCAGACAAGACCCCCAGGATTAAGGCTGCAAACCCAGACTTTCCTCTCCCCCTGGGGACAGCCGGAAGCCCAGGCATGGGCCCCCCAACCGGAGTCCAAGCTCCAGGCGAGGGAGTGAGCCAGCAGCAAGTACTACTTAATGCCGGAGGGCCAGACGGACGCGTTCGTTGTCATTAGGTAGAAAACACTATTTTGGCCAGGTTGCCAGTGGTGACCTAACACATGCCTGTGAACTCCCTCCCCCAGCACCTGGGCTGCCCGGCCTCCACCTCTGGGGACACACGGGGCAGTCCCTGGGAGGGTGGGCCCTGAAAAGCTGCCAGTATAGGCAGTTATGAGGGCAAGTAGGTTGATCTCGTCGCACTGTTACTACTGGGTTACCCTGTTCTGGCAAATTGTGGGATCGTGGTGGGGGAGCTTCAGAAAGTGGACCCCCCAGACCTCTATGCAGGCCTGAGCGTGGCAGAGACCCCCCCCAGCCAGGCCAGCCTCCAAAGGAGATACTTCCTAAGGCCAAAACCAACCACCCTGCCCAGGTGGCAAGCGCCAGGCTTGGGGGTCTACTGCCAGGTGAGGGCCCCCTGGGGAGTGAGCCAGCCCTGGAACTCCAGAGGACGGGTTCCTGCCAGCGGGCAGTGAGGGTCAGGCAGGAAAGCCCGGGGGCAGCTCGTGTAGGGAATAGCCCAGGGTTGAGGAGACGCATCACAGCCCGACCAGCTCACCTGGGGGCGCGGAGGCCACAGCAGCTATGGGCAGGGGCGCAGTCGCCAAGTCAGGAGCCGAGGGCCCGAGGGCCAGGTTCAACAGCCCAGAGTTCAGTGCGAGGCCCGTGGACCGCAAACTGGCCTGCATATTGGAATCACCTGGGCAGCTTCCAAATTAGGCAGCAGCCCATAGCCCATCCTCGGGGCTGAAAGGTCACTGATAGTAATGTAGGGTGCATTTGAGCACTGGCTGCCCTGTCCCTGGGAGGAGGTGGCACCGTGGGCTGGCAGGCCCACTGCAGACTCTCTGAACCCTAATCTGCACAGAATAGAGGCTAGGGCTTCTTGAGGCTAATCAGAGAGACAGACGCCTTCATGCCCCTGGGTCTGGCCGAGCCCCTCAGTGTGCAGTGCCAGTGCACCCTCGTCCTCCCTCCTGGCACCTGCATCGATAATCCTACCCATTTGGGGGTACTTTGCAAAAGCAGTGGGAGGGCCCACAGGTACCTGGGAAAGGCTGCTTGGTGCTGCCCGTAGCACGCTGTCACAGAGTGGGGATTCAGGAGTCAGGAGGCGCCAAGTCCAAGTTCTAGCCTTTTCTTTGGCCTCTGATTCCCTGTCACCAGGGAGACCCGCCACTCTGGTTTGCCGGGGCTTCCTGGCTGGGCTCTGGAGGGCTGGCACCCAGGCCATGCGTCCGTGTCCAACCACCATGGGCAGTTAACTCACGTCACCTGGGGATTCCAGGCACGATCAGAGCAGCTCGGACTCGCCCCGTGCATCCGAATCACAGGGAGGGCCCTGGGCTCAATGTCTGGCTCCGAAGGGCTGGGGTGAAGGCGGGATTGGCCGTGTTGCCAGGTTCCCTGGTGCTGTTTGGGGAACCCCCAGGCGAAACACCTGGACGTACTGCCTCACAGGGGCTGTCGGTTGCCCCAGTTCAGGGCCAGCGCAGGGTCTGCAAAGCACAACGGCGGGTGTTTGCTCCAGGCGCTACTCGCCGACTCTAGAAAAAATGGACTGACACGGGCCCCTGTGGACGAGCAAAGCCCTGAGATGACCCTGCATATTCAGAGGAACTGCAGGAGGCCCCGAGGTTGGAGAGAGAACCTGGGTGGAAATAGTAGATGAAACGGGAACAGCAAGGCCTCGCGGGGGCAGTGCCCCTCGGCGGCGCTCCCCCCTGGGAAAGCAGCTCGGCCTGGCTGGAACGTGAGGAGGGGGCTCGCCTCCCTAACCAGACAAACTGCTAGCAGTGGGGATGAACCCAGGGTGACTTGCTTCTTGACTGTTACGGGGTTGGTGCTGACTGGTGTTAGATGGTAATACACGGCGCCTGGGCGTGTCCGCGCAGCCGCTTCCGTCCAATCCTCGCGACGATCTGGGGCTGAGCACGACTCGGGCCGCCCGGGCACTGAGCATCCAGGGAGGGCGGGGGAATCTCAGCCAAGCCGGCACCCCTGCTTTTCTCCACTGACGGGCGCTGCCCGTGTGTGGGCCGCCATCGGGGCCTGGAAAAGGCATGGGCTCTGCAGGCCGAGGGCGTGCGCGAGAACTGTGGTCCGAGCTGCCAGGACCATCACTCCAATGAGCTTGTTTTCTGGAGCCAAATTTAAAATATCTGCATCCTGGGTTTGTGGTGAAAACCAAGTAAGATGAACACGCGTGTGCGCTGTAAGCTGCCAAGCGCGCCAGGGAGGGGCCTGCGCCAGCGGGTGAGAGCGGACACGCGGGCCTGCGGCCTCAGCGCCAGCTGCCCTCACTTGCCGGGTGCTGGGCTCTCTGGGCTACCTCCTCCCTGGAAAAGGGGTTACTACAAGTCCCTCTCAGAGGCGCCTCGAGAAGCTTACCTCAGGAAAATGCCCGGCACATAAGGAGCTCTCAGTGTGTGTCAGCCACAGCCATCCTCTCGGATATGGGCCAAGGCCAGTCCAGATGCAGGGAGACCCGGGAGACCCTGACCCAAAGGCGCTCCAGCCGGGCCTTCCGGGTAGACCAGTTGCCCCCTCTCAGCCTCACTGCCCCCGGGAGTAACGGCTCTGCTTCACGGGGTTGTCCCAGTTAAGGAAGGGGGCACTCGGGGGGCGGTCAAGCTGTTACGTGGGGTTGTTGACCAGAGTAGTGGTTTCCGGGATCATTTCTGTATGTGGCCCTTGGCCTGACCCCCCCCCCCAACCCACCGCGGTGTCTCCTGGGACACTGAGGGGGGCTTGCTTTTAAGCATCAAAGCACATGGGCC
Organism: Talpa occidentalis; assembly: GCF_014898055.3. Lineage (NCBI taxonomy): Eukaryota > Metazoa > Chordata > Mammalia > Eulipotyphla > Talpidae > Talpa > Talpa occidentalis. Next base: position 4,248,468 of record NW_023600993.1, read on the forward strand.
AGGCTTGGTCAAGGCTTGGGCTGCTCGGCCTGACGTGTGAAGGACAAGGCCGAGGAGTTGACGTGGGATAGCATCTAATGTCGATTCCAGTGCCCCAGCTCAGAAAGCAGCCCCAGGGCTGCGCGGGAGAGCGTGCGGTGTTGTCCAGATGGAATCACAAAGGTGGCATCATGACTCATCCACAGATGGAAAATGATGCTCAGCAAAGATGTCACCCGCTCATTGCTGAAGGGGCCGGGGGGATATTTAGACCAGCTGGAAAAGCCTCTGAAGACCTAGGTGTTTGTGGGTGATTTAACGACAGGCTAAGAACAATGGGTTAGATGTGTAATCAGTGGCCTACAGGGCAAATCCTAGCCTTTGAGGCATCGTTTTCAAAAGGCCAAAGCTTATTTGTATTTGCACCTCTGCTGACCAAAACTCTGTATGTCAACATGTAACTCCAAGTCTTGGGGTTGAGCAAAGGAATTTCTCTAATGGGAATGTAGGGAGCAAGGTCAAACATATGACCTTCAGGTCGTGCCACTGCTGTGTTCTGCTTTGTATCTAAGACTTAGATATTTTCTTTTAACCGTGATACATACGTGTCTGCTTTTACTTTATGATCTTTTAATGTCTCATGATATTTGCAACAGCCCTCTTGTGGCACAAGGAACAGGAAAAGGAAAAGTCCTTTTTTTCAGAGGTTGGGATGGAGTTAAATGAGGGATTAAATGGTGGAGTTAAAGAGGAGGGAGAAGCAGAGTTGGGAGGGGAACCCCCACTTTCTAATCCCCAACTCCAAGCTCATCCCCTGTGCCTCTCCGTCCTCCGTGGGTCTTGGGTCTTGGTGACATCCCCCCACTGCAGCCCTCCTGCGGGGCCCCTCAAAGGCAGATGCTCACAGGAGGGTGGACTCCCCCGGCCCCGGCCTCTCTGCTCCAGTGCTGGTTAGCTCCCCACAAGATTCGGTTCCTCGCTGGCACAAGCTCCACACCCGCCTGTCCTGCGCCAGAGAAGACTGTCAAACATTTCATCGACCCCTCGGGAGAGAGGATAGAAAGACGCTGCGTTCTCAGAACCCATGCTTCAGTGATTTCTCCTGTCAAGCTCCCCTCTCAGCTGCCGCGAGGCACCCCCTCTGCCGCGAGCCCTTCATCAGAGCCAGGGCCCACATCAGAGAAACCTACTGTTTATAAACCAGAACATCTTGTTTGAAACACTCTTTCTGGCTGGGTTACCCCTTCGGTAAACAGGACGGTCCTCTGCGTGGAGCTGACCTAGTGAAAGGCACACAGTGGACAAATGTCCTCTCCTGTTAAACGGTCAGCCGGGAAACCGCTGCAGGTGCACCCGACGCCGGCTCTTCCTCCCAGGCCATTGTTTCCTCACCACGATTTCTGTTGCCATGGAAACAGTCCCCCCAGCAGGATGGGGTCCTAGGTCACCCCTGTTCCAGCCCCTAGACAGACAGTTGGCATTGACGTGAACCAGAGAGGGTGCCACTAGCAGAGCGGACTCTGAAGTCCCCCCCAAATTCTGGAGCTGGAAGAAAATTTCATCTTTGAGAACCTCTCTCTGATTGGGGCCTCGCCGATGTCTTCACAAGATGTGATGACAACTACCGCAAACACTCCGTGCATAACGAGTGCCTGCTGAGCCCTTCTCCCTGGGCACCTGGCACCCAGAATGCTCATGAGCTCCCCCAGGCCCTGCAGATCCTGCACCCAGACTCTGCTCAAATCCAGCAGAGGAAGGGGACAAAATTGAGACAACCACCCAGGCCTGCTGACCCCAGAGCCTGCACCTCTCCCCTGAAAGTAGCTGCCTGCTCCCCACCCTCCTCTCACTCCTGCTGTGGCCTGACACCTGGAGCCTTTTGGAACGTTCTTCCCATCCACTGCCCGCCAGCTGGTTCTATTAGATCATGTCCTCGTCCCCCCAAAGCCATGAACCACTGTGAACATCTGGCAGAACCAGGCTTCTCTGAAGAGGACACTTTCTCACTTCCCAGGGAGCAGCCTGGCTGGGCGGGGTCAGGGCAGGTCCGGCTGCCAGGAATCAGTGGGGGGTGGACTCCAGGAGCCCCCGCCCCGGCCCACAAGGCCAGACACTGCTGCTTCTCAGCAAACCCAGGCCAAGCACTGGGGCCTCTGTCCTGGTAGGATCCCTGTTAGCACCACACCCGCCCCCCTCCTTAGCAGATGCTGCGCTCCCCACACAGGCTCATGGCCTGTTTGGAAATGCTCCAGCATGGCTCTGCTGTGTCCAGGCCTCCGGCCCCTGGGTCTTCCCGAAGTGACCCAAAGAGGAAGCCTAATTTATGGGCTGTTCCATCCAGGGTGACCAACGAAGCTCCCAGATGCTGTGTGACCCGGTGGCTGCGTTGTAACTGGCTAGTCCAACCCGAAGCTGGGAGGTCTCACGTGCCCAGGCTTCGGGGCACAGAGGGCTGTGTGGGGACCCCAGCACTGGCAACAGGATGGCACCAAGCATAGCCGGAGCGCCGTCCTTTTCATTTTAACAAGAACCATGCACAGACGGCAGTGGGCGCCAGGCTCCCTCTCAACAGAGCGACCTGATGCCCCAAGGCTGTGGACGCAAAGCCAGGGCAGCATGTGAAGTGCCAGGTCCCCAAGAGGGGAGCTGAGCCGCTGTTGTGGGAGCACTGGGGAACAGAGAGGTCCTGGGAAGAACAGCTGTTTCTTTCCCTGTTCCTCTTTGAATATAACATCTGCCATGAATTTAGCCAGTGGAACTCCCAAGTTCCACCCCTTGCTTGTTCCCCACTTGGCAGCGAAGAGCAGATGGGAAATGGCTCGAAGAGCATGTGGGGAGAGCACACCCCACCCTCCAAGACCCTCTGTGCCTTTTCACCCTTGCACATGCCCTCCCTCCCACTGGGAACCCCCTTCTTTTCTGCCTGCTCATCTTGCACAATCCCAGGTCACCTCCTCTGAGAAGCCTTCCTGGACTTCCCCATCCAAGTTTATAAACACCCACCCTCTGCTCCTAAATTGTGCAAAGCTATGGCAGCAACCATTTCAGTACCTAAAATCACCAGGCACTGTACGTGCATGTTATCTCTGCACCCATTTCACCTATGAGAAAACTGAGTCTCATTTGCAAGATCAATACAACTAGTAAGTCTTAAAACTTGGTGTGGAATCCAGGTCTCTCACACTCCCAAGTGCACATCTTCCTACTGCACAAGGGGTACCCCGCAGACATACCCCTTCCTGGAGCAGGTGGGATGTGCGTCCCTCCCCACCTGCCCAGGGCTGTGAGCTTCTCCAGGGCCTGGCGGTCCCTCCGCTGGGCGTTCGCAGATGCCAAAGGATGGAGCAACAGCGTGCTGAGTCCAGCAGGCATCTCCTCGCCTCACTGGTCGGGAGGCCCCTGCCACTGCTACAGTCGCCCCCTGCGTGCATACCTGCACCAGGTGTCCCCACCCCGCCCCATAAACAGTAAGTTTCTCAGGGTTAACATGATTAGAGTCTCCTGGGCGCCTTGAGTGCAAATTCTGACTGCAGGGCCAGGGAGGCTCAGGGTCTGGGTCTCTGGACAGGCACTTGGCTTGAAGACCCCCTGGGAGAGCTGAGTAGGTTCAAACCCAGCTGCTCTGCGGGGCGGCCAGTCACGAATAATAAACCCATCTCACATGCTCTTCTGTTTCCAAAGGATGGCCAGCCCTTAAAGGCTCCTGATTTTCCACATTTTAGCAAAATATTTAAGTAATGCTTTGAGCTCTAAACATTTGGCAAGAGGGCCATTCCTTTGTGCCTGTAGCTTTGGTTTAATCACACCCTGTCAATAAATCACAAGTGCATGAGGGACAGGAGACCGTCGCTAGAAGAGTCCATCCAAGGACAAGCTGATCAGTGGGGTGGGGGGTGACCGGTGGGGTGGGGTGGGTCCAGGGGACCCCCCGCAAGAGAGAGTCCAATGCCCAGGACAGCCGTGGAGGCCGGCCTGCGCCCGCATTGCACTTTCACTGGGAAGGACACTTGATCACGGAGGCCACGGGGCCGCCCCTGCCCGCCCGCCCGCCCGCCGCCCCTGGTGAACGGCGAGAGCCAGCTTGCTCGTCTCCAGGCCTCCGCGCCCCACACGGTCCCTCTGCTCACCCGCCAAGTCTCGGAGCGGTCACGCCTCCCCAGTCCAAAACGTTTGGAAGGAAAACACCCTCTTTTCTGCCTCCTTTTCCAGATGTCGCTGGGCCAGCAGCCGTCAGCGAGAGGCGCGCCGTGCGTGCGGTGCCAGGGGACGTGCTCGGGCTTCGCGCCACACTCGTGGAGGTAACGGCCGTGTCAGCACAGGCCCGGGCTTGGCTGTCCTCCCCGGGAACCCTGCGCCTCCCGCGGGCCCGAGGGGGTGTGCGTGGCTGGGCGGGACGGCTGGGTGCGTGCCTCCCACTCGACAGCAGGAGGATGGAGCACGCTGCATCCCAAACCTCTCAGGTGGGGGCTGCGGCCCGGCCTCGTGGAGTGGCCCGAGAAGACACAGCTGTCACCCCTGGGTGCCGTCCAGCGGGGCAGAACTGTCCTGGGTTTGACCTGGGGTGGCTCTCCCCCCGCTGCTCTGCTCTCCGTGTGGGTGGGCTGGAGGCCAGCATGCCCCGGGAGAAGAATAGAGGCCCCTGAGCCATCCTCACCCCACTCACCCCTACCACCACTGCCCCCCGCGTGGACAAGCAGAGGGAGGGAGGGCAGATGCCCCACCCCCAGAGCAAGGCCGGGCCCAGGTAGGACTGCCCCCAGCTTGGGGGGAGGGAGGAGGCTCTGCCAGGCAGCAAAGACACAGCTTTTATCCCCACACCCAAGGGTGACCTTGGACGCTCCTTGGGGCAACATAATTCGGGAAGTTTCGTCTCAGAGACCTTGAGCTCCCTCCTGAAGTGGCAGTTCCAAAAATGATGGTGGGACCGAGCTAAGGCTTCCATGGAAGTGTCAGGCTAGTCCCGAGCAGCGGGGATCGGCATCCCCAGAGGAAGGGCTCTGGGCTGGTGGCTGCTAAACGGCAGCATCGGAACTCAGTCTGGGTGTAGCCCCACTGTGTGCTCCGCCGAGCCACAGCCCCGGGGCTGTTCAACACGCTCGCCCCTCCCGCTCCGGGCCTGGTGTCCGCCCCCCACGGCTGGTCCGTCAGTTTCCTCTGTCTGGCCTCTCCAGCGGCCATTTCAGCGGCGGGGGGACCTTTCCTGGGCGGCTGGAAAGAATGGGTGACCTGTGTAGCCCCCGCGAGGTGGCTGCCAGTGAGGGCGGAGCGCGGGGTCCACCACCGGGACGCCGCCCCCAAAAGCGCCGTACGCGGGTTAACATTTTCCACTTGAAAATGTCTCACGTGACATCCCTGAAGGCGTCGCTGGCACCCGCCGGCCATTCCTCGTCCAGGCCCGTGGACGGAAGGTGAAGGGAGGTCAGGATCCCGTGGGTGCTGGGCCTTCCCTCCCCACCCCTCCGCGCCCCCTTTCCAGCTCCCTCCCCCACGGGAGCCGCAGCTGCTGTTACCCAGCCTTGCAGGGAAGCCGTGCCCCCCAGCCCCACCACTGCCAAACAGCTCTCCTCGGAGCAGGGGAGCCCGCTTCTGTTTGCCCTGCACCACCTGCCGGGTCCAGTCCCCCTCTGCGGTGCTGGAATTTCCCTGGAGGGCGCCGTGTCCGCTTTCCAGGCTGCAGCCGCTGACCGTGAGCCGGACTGCTGAGCTGCATGGTGGCCTCACATCCGGGAAGCAATCCTGCGCTAAAGAAGCCCCTTCCACCTTTGGGTGCCTGCTCTTTGCCAAGCTGTTCACCAGCAGCCCCATCCCTTGTGCCGCCGGCCTCTCTCCCGGGCCTGGCCAGCAGGACTCTGCACCCCCACCTCCCACCCAGCCTGTGGCTACTTCCTGTGGACCTCGCACGCAAGGCCCCTTCCAGGTGGTCGGGGGTGGCCTTCTCTTACTATTAGGAGACGTTCCCACCCGCAGCACTGCTGCCATTCCGGACAGGCTCATCCTTTGCTGGAGAGGGGGCTGTCCAGTGCATTGTGGGGTGTTCGGCAGCACCCCTGGGCCCCAGCATGTTGCAGCTGGTAACGCTCCACTGTGACATAGCCAAGTGCTCCCAGCCAAGTGCTCCCAGAGCCCAACTTACACCCTCAGGGCCCCCTGAATAGCACCATCCAGGACCTGTGATGCATGGTGACTGGCGCGTGAATTTGGAAGCACGCGGGGTCCCACCGGGGCCTGTGCAGGTTTGTGTGGCTGGGAAGCTTGAGCCGCTGCAGGGACGCCTCCCTTGCTTGGCTGCCCACCCCCCGGGAGGTCCTGCCCTTACTCCCTTTACCTCTCAAGCTCTTAAATCGCTCGCTGTAGAATATCTGAGACACAGCAAGACCTGGGCGACAGGCCAGAAAGGGAACACCCGGTTTTCCTCTGAACTCTCTGGATTGCTAAACCGAACGCTAGACCTACAGCAGCCAACTGCTTTAGTTTTTAATTGTCAGAGAGAAACGACAGGCTTACGTGAGCTTGACACTTCCCCAGATGCTCCCACCGCCACCCTGATCAAGAAGAAGCCTTGCCAGGGAACATCACTCTCGGGGGGTGCAGGGGCAGGTGTGGGCTTTCTGCTCAGTCCCTTCCCTGGGCCCTGGCCGCAGCTTCCTGACTCCCCTGCCCAGCTGTCCTCTAGCTGCAGCGTGAATGCTGAAGAGTTTAAAAGTTGAATTGCCGAGGCTCATGAATCTTGGGAGACATTCTTAATAGTTCTTTACCAAAACTTCTTGGTAAAAGGCCAAAGGGTAGATATTTTGGGCTTTGCAGGTCACATGGTCTCTTGTAAATTCTGAGTGTGCCCCTGGCTGATTGGCAGTGAACAGGCATGGGTGTGTGCCAATAAAACTTTATTGACAGAGGCAGGTTGAGGGCCGGGTCAGCCCATGGTGCACCCAGACACCTTGCTTCAGAACATCTCTCCTGAGTGATCCAAACCATCAGGAGGAGAACTGTGCTGCTCTTTCACCAGCAAAGGTCATCTCCCACAGTCCCCACAGAGAGAGCCATAGGAAGACCACAGTCTCGCAGAAGCAGCTTCCAGCCCCTGAGCCTTCCAGGCTCGGGTCCCGTGCCCACTGTCTGCTGCTGACCTTTCCAAGCTACTCGACTTAAACGCTACACTTGCTCTCAGAGGGGCAGAGGCTGCGGCAGGAGACCTGCCTCTCCTCCCGGCAGGTCAGCTCATGCCTCTTCTCCCACCCACAGGAAGATCTGCAAGACATGCAAGTGCAGCCAGGAGGCCCACTGCCTGAGCTCCGACCTGGAGGATGACTGCAAAATTGGCCGCCTGCTGACCGGCTCCAAGTACTCCACCCTCACAGCCAGGGTGAAGGGTGGGGACGGCATCCGCATCTACAAGAGGAACAGGATGATCATGACCAACCCCATCGCCACGGGGAAGGACCCCACCTTCGACACCATCACCTATGAGTGGGCTCCCCCTGGAGTCACCCAAAAACTGGTAAGGCGGCTTCCTCCAGCCAAGGGGCTGCTTCCCTCCCCCTCGTAAACACTGCCCGCGCCGGGGTTCCTGAAGTCAAAGCCGAGGTAAGAGGAGGCAGGTCACAAAATGGTGGGGAGAGCAATGGCCTCTACCTGCCTGTACCCCTTGGGGTCCTGGGGACCCAAAGAAAGTCCCTAAGCACAGGCCAGGCCCAGACTATGAAATCCAGACGTGGCTTTGAAGGAATCCCCAAGTAACCCAGCTGCAGGCACCTTCTGACCCAGCGGCCCAGAATGGTGCTCCTCAAATTCATCATGCATGGAAATCACCTGGAGAGCTTGTAAATGCACCCTGAGCCGCAGGATTGTGTACCCCTGACAAGCGCCAGTCCCCAGGTCACACCTAGATGGCCCTGTGAGTTAATGTGATAAAAGGGGTGCAAGCCTGCCGCATGGTTGAATCTCTGCTGGGAAAACAGGGGCCTTTGGGGGTCCTCTCGGTGCCTCCTGACACCTTACAGCGCACGGACCTTCCTCCCCTCCTGTGACACAGAGCAGTCCCCCTCCTTGGGGACCTGGCACCTGCTCTTCCCTACTGGAAGTGGCCTTTCCCTGCTCTTTGCATGGCAAGGTCCTTGTGACCTTCAGTGCTCGCATTCTCTCTCTCTCTCTAGCGCCCTCTCCCCGCCCCCCATGATTCCTTACATGCTTTCAGTGCAGGCTGTCATCAGGCCACGGTGCCTTGCTTACTCTCGCCCCCAAAGACTGAAGCATCATCCCCGTGCTGTCCCATGCATGTCCCATCCAGCCCCACAATTCAGGACCCTCCTGGCCAGTGACCCTCGACATGGGGCCCAGGAACTGCGCCCCCACCACCACCAACTAGAAGTGCAGAAACAGAATCATGGTTGGGAGATTTTTGTAGCGTTTGACCCCCAGAGGGGTGACCAGGGAGCTCCAGAACAGAATCTGGCCCCACTGGTGAGCTGTGTCCCCACACGAGGCCACACGGGATCCTATAGCTGGGGATAAAAGCAAACGCAGAACCCCGGATCCTGCCCCGGAGAGGGTTTGAGTGACCCCGTTCTACACAGTAGCTATTTAGATGGGAGTGGGGCGATCCCTTCTAGAGAAAGGTTTTTTTAAATTATGCCTTTTGAAATACCTGTTTTCAAAGAACACACGAGCCTTCGTGAGCTCGACCACCACGAGTTAGGGTTAATCTTACGTGTAAGGAGACATGAGATTGTCCACGGCCAGCAGAGGGTGGAGGACCCTGGGGCACATCCCGGGCTACAGAGTTGGCCTCAAGTACCCCCCCACCCCTCAACCCCTGGCCCCCAGGCATGTCGGTGGTTCTGACTCAGGTCGGCCTGCAGCGGCCACGTCTGGGTAAGCCATCTGGTTCCCAAGATGTCAGTGGAAACTAGAGCTGGCAGCTCGTAAAAGAGCCAGCTGTGGGCGTCAGGAACTGGCTGGTGAAAACCCAAAAGCCTGGGCCCAGCCTAGCAAGAGGAAGGCATTGCCGGCGTTGATGCTGCTCATAAAACCCCAGGCTCCAGAGGCCCCTGTCTGCTCTGCGTCTGGCCAGCCTGCCAGCCCGCTGCTGTGCCTCCCACCCGCGCTCAGGGACTTTCCCTTAATCACCCAGGGATAGGGACTGAGTCCGTCTGGGAAAGGCAGCTGAATCTCGCTGTCAGCCAGGAGGAAAGCCAGGGAAATTCTTAAGCCTTTAAACACAGGTCCCAGGAAACCAAATTGCTCCTGATTATTGAGCACCTACTACGGGTCGGGCGCTAGGCCGATGGCTATCCCTACAAGCACTTCTCCCACACTGTGCGGGTATATGCTCTCACCCGCATCCGCAGAGGGAAACCGAGGCTCAGAGACGCGCGACAGCTAGCCAGGGATACCAAGTGACTTAGACGGCAGAGCCAGGTCTTGGACCCAGGCCTCCCCGATCCGGGCCTGAACGCTTCCCGCCAGACCCGGACACACTGACATCCTTACAGGGCCCTCACCTCCGGAGGAACTGGTGTGGACGAGACCCCGTCGACTCGGTGGGGAGGATCTCTCTGCACTTTTAAATAAACGGCCGTAGAATAGCTTAGGCCGGGGGTGGCTTCACCGCTCTCTTCTAGGAAAAGAGATTTTAAACTAGATTGACTCTTGTTGCGTTAGGACAGTGTGTGCATTGAATGAGGTTCCGTTTTGATGAAAGCAAACCCCCAGGCAAGACCGGCTCAGGTCACAGCATCCTCATCAGGAGGTGAATCCGAGACCGGCCCCGGGGTGGGGGGAGCGACGTTCCTGGGGCCTCTCTTGGATGCTGCCAAATGGACGCTTTCCTTGAGAATCCGTGGCTTCTGCAGACCCGGCAGCCCAGCCTCCGCCTCACGTGTTTCTCCTCCTCCCCCAGGGCCTGCAGTACATGGAGCTCATCCCCAAGGAGCAGCAGCCGGTGACGGGCACCGAGGGCGCCCTGTACCGCCGCCGCCAGCTCATGCACCAGCTCCCCATCTATGACCAGGACCCCTCCCGCTGCTGCGGACTTTTGGAGAACGAGCTGGCGCTGATGGAAGAATTCATCAAGCAGTACAAGAGCGAGGCCCTGGGCGTGGGGGAGGTGGCCCTGCCCGGGCAGGGGGGCATGCCCAAGGAGGACGGGAAGCACCAGGAGAAGCCAGAGGGGGCCGAGACAGCCGCCCCCACCCCCAACGGCAACGTCGGGGACCCGTCCAAAGACGTGGAATACGTAAGTCTCCCCCAGGCCCCCTGGTTGGGTTGAAAGGCCCAGCCAGACCCCCAGCACGAGACTCTAGTCCCCATTCCCACACTCTGTCCTGCGTCCACCCTGCGTCCACACCCACAGCCACACCTCTAACAGCTGTTGGGTGCTCACCCATTGTGCCACTCGCTTTAGCCACTCGCTGTGGGTAAAGGATACAAGACGTGTGGCCCAGCTGAGGGCAGAGACAAGCAAATTGTTGGCTTAGAGGGGGACAGGAAGGCAGGGAGGCCCACGCTGGCCTCCGAGGCTAAGCAGGAGTGACCCAGCCCCGACTTTCACGGATGTCGGTGTGGTTAGGAAGCAGACGGGGTGCCGGGGCGGCCTCAGAGAGCAGGTGCAGGCAGAGGGCTGACTGACCCCCATGCACAGCTGGCGGGGTGATGCGCTGGGGGTGGGGGATGCGGCCATGAGTTCAGAGGTGTCACCTGACTTCGCCTCTCAAGTATCAATTAATACCCCCATTGTCGGCCAAGCTCCCAGAAGCCAAGCAAGCAGAGGACACTGTCCCCACCTGCTCACGGACTCAGGCCTCTGCTCTGAGGTCCCCAGGAGCCATGAGGTGGCCCCAGCTCCCAGCCATGCTGCTGTTTCCTTTCATGACTCCACGGGGGCCTAATCTGGGAGGGTGCCCGGAGGCTGTGTGAGAAAACACAAGGAGAGGCCATCAGGGCAAAGCCTGGTGGATTGTCTGCCAGCCCACAGGGAGTAAAGGCCCCGCTGCCGCAGTGCTGCACAGGGCTGCCACCCACAGGGTCTCCAGGCCTCCCCCCCCCCAATCAGCCAAGCAGCCTCCATTCCTTCCGTGGCCTTGAAAATAAAAGCCCCAACCCCTGGGGTCCCCACGCCAACCCCCTGCCTTGCTGGGACAGGTTGGAGGCAGTCACCCTGGAACCAGACACCCCAGGGGCATGCCACTCTCCCGCCACTGGGCCTCCACGCAGACCAGGCACGGCCCCTCCTCCTGGCAGCGGCTCCAGTTCGCTGCTGCATCCCCCCTCCCTCCCGCCCCCCCACCAGCTCGGCCATGTGGGGTGGCAGCCAAAGACCCCTGGCCTCACACCGATTTATCTGAGCACTAAGACGAAAGAAGGAATTTGCTTTTCTGTGCCATGAGTTGGGTGATGGTGTCTAACAGGCCCTGCTGCCAGCCAAAACGCGTGTCCTGCTGCCCCCACAGTGCCACCCACGTGGGCTCTTGTGGGTCAAGCCGTGTGGACCGTTCCCAGCCGGAGGGGCGCCCAGCCCCACCTGCCCAGCCCGCTGCTCCTCACCTTTCCGGCCTGAGGCACCTGTGCGCAGCAGGCGGTGGCCTTCCTGCCCCCGTTGTTCCAGCCCCACCAGCCTCACGCCTGCCTTGCGGCGGCTTCCCAGACACCTGCTCAGAAATCAAAGATCAGACTTTCCAAGCCTGGCTGTTTGGCCAGGGAATCTGCCGTCCCCCGACCCCAAACTTGTAACTGAAGGAAGGGAACAGACATCCCAGGGCGCGGCAGTTCCTGCAATCTCCACGCTTGAGCCCCGGCCCTGCCTCCACACCGCCCTTTCCAGGCCCGATGACCCCGGGAAGCGGCGAGGTGTTGCTGGAGGGCGGCGAGGACCTTCCTTGAAGTCTTGCAGACTTGTTGGCCTGGTCCCAAATTATAGGGTGACCCTCTGCCCCCCTCTCCCCACACACAGGCACAGGAGGGCCGAGGCCTGGGCCCCCGGCCTGCGCCAAGTCTGCCTCTCAGACGGAAACTTCAGCCTCTGGCAGCTCAGCTGTGCTCTAGCCCCTGCGAGGGACATACTTGTGGGCAGGCGCTGCCCGGCCTGCCCCGGCAGATGTTTGGCTCCGGGCTCAGCCAGCCGCCTCTCCTGCCAGGCCCCCCTGGGGGCCGAAATGAGCGCCCCACCCCAGGCCCACACAGAGGGTAACAGGCCCAGGGACAGGTGGGGGACACAGCCAGAGACGTCCCTCTCCCCGCCTCCAGCTCCCCCTCCCCAGCTTCTCGGGGTGGGAACCCCAGGGCAGCAGCCCCCCAAAATTCACCGTGGTTACCAGGCTTCTCAACATCTGTGTCCCACGTCTTTATGGAGGAAATATTTTAATGACATTAAAGGAGGTTTTTTTTTCCACAAAAAATTTCCTCTATCCCATTTTTATACTATAAATACTTTCCCATGTTGCCACCTAAGCCTCAGACGCATTTTTTTTCTCCTGGAGTGGCCTGCAAAGTATTCCATTGACTAAAACGGGCTGGCTGACTTGTTCTGTAGAAGTCGCTAGTGAATCTTCTAGAGCTTGCGAGCCACGTGGTCTCCTTCCCTGGCACATGATAGCCGCCGTGGCCAGCAGCTAAAGCGGAGACCAGCGGGGCTGTGTTCCAGAAAATTTTATTTGCAAACATGAAAGTAGTTTGCTGACCCCAGAACTAGAAGAACCATAAAGCCAGTCTTAGCATTTCGTGAATGACTGGGCTTCATCCAGGGCCCTGGTCCACCCCAGCCCCCACACAGCCCCGGGCACCATGTTGGGGGGCCTGGCTCTATTGATGACCCCCCTCCAGGAGCACCCCTCTGCAGGCGCAGCCTTGAGGAACGCCTTCCCCTTCCCAGATGACCCGTGAGGAAGACGCCATTAGAAATGCAGGCCCTGTTCCCTCCCATGGCAGGGAGCCCCGCATTCCACAGTCTGCCCAGGAAGCAGCCTGCGGGGTGGGCCACCTCCGGGCCAACAGCAGCCCCGTGTCACAGAAGGGTTGCCGAGGCTCAGGGGTGGAGGGCTTGGATGCCAGAGCCTCATTCCAAAGCCGGTCACCCTAACGCTGGCCCCCACCCTGCAGCGTAAGGAGCCTCGGGGGGACAGCAGTGGGGGTGTAGGGAGCCTGGCACAAGAGGCTGTGGCTCCAGAAATGGGCCAGAAAAGAGAAAACAGCAAGCCTGGGGTCGTGGCTGCCAGAGAAGATGGTGAGTAATCACCATAAGAGGAGATGGGGAGTCTGTTTACATCGGTTGTTGAGTGCTTGCTTTGGAGGGAACCCAGCACCCCAATTCAAGGCCCTTGTGTTAATATTTATTGTGTTGCGAGCGTGAGCGTGTCACAAGGCACTCTGGCTCAAACCCGACAGGCCTTGGACACGAGCCTCTAGAAGAGAGCGGCTGGCGGGGACAGAACTAGCAGCCCCTGGAGCAGCTTCCTGCCGTGCAGAGGGTTCCCCATATCTGCTGACGGCTCAGTCCTCGCAGCCTGCTCATGGGCCGCGTGGCCCCGACCACTGTCCTTGCTCTGTGACTTGGTGACTTCATTTCAGAAGCCCACGGCGATGCCCCCCATCTAAGCTGCAGAGCCAACCACCTGACACATGGCAGCTTAAAAACAAGAGCATCAGTGTCTGTCCACGCAGCCACAGGCGGGGGCTGGAATCTTCTGCCACTGACCCACTCCCACCCTGGCCTCGAGGCGGGGCTGGCCCAGCAGAGGCCCTGGGCTGTCCCTCCATTGCTGAGTATTTCTTACATGTGGCCTGACTCCCAGGTGCAGGCTGAGAGAGCCCCCAGCCTTTCATGACCCACGGGGCGTCCCCAGCGCCCCTTCCACCACACTTTCAGTGACGTGAGCTGCTGTGGGGGGGCCCACTTTCAAGGAAAGGGAGTAGACACCCCTGGGGAGAGCATTGAGAACTTGCCAGACCCAGTTCAGTGCGCCAGGGCAGAGGGGACCCCACCCCTGCAGGGTCCTGGCCTCTGGGGCAGCTGACTCCAGAATGTCCCTCAGCTTGGTCAAAGTAGGTGCCTGCGCTTCCACCCAAAGGGCAGAAGGTTCTGTAGCCTGCCCTTTAGATCCGTGTAACTAGGAAGCTCTCCCCATCCGGTCAGGGACAGGGCAGTGTGCCCTGGCAGGGCGAGGACCCCACCTCTGGCCAACTTGTGAGAGGTCAGTGCCCCAGTGGTTGCATCCTCCCCTGGGTGGGGTGATCTGCAGACTCGTGTGCAGGCGTGTCGGAAGCACAGTCCAGTGGGAGTGTCCACGGGGGCCCCGCAGGACTGCTCTGCCGGCCACGCTGGCTCCTCACAAGGAGCTGGCCTGAGAGAGACCCGCTGGGCTTCCTAAAGAAAGACCCCGTGGGGGCAGCCCAGGCATCCAGACTGGCTCTTGCTGTGTCTGCAGCGAATTGGTTTGAGCTCATAGATCAGGTCATTCTTAAGCATGTCCCCAAAGTTTGGCCCCCACACCAGCCTCGGCAGTCGCCCTAGCAAATCCTGGGGCGGGGGCCCGGGCGGAGTGTCCAGCCCCCCCTGGGACCCTGGGTCTCTGCGTGGCCGACGCGCTCTGTGTCCACTTGGCTGGCGTCCTTGGCCAGGCGGCGACCGCGCCCCCTCGGCGGAGGCCCAGGCGGTGACCCCAGGGGGCGTGGGCCGGCAGCCCCGACCCGCATGCCGTGAAAGCACACCCTTCCGCAGGTCTCGCGGTGGCGGGCTGTGCATTATGGGCTTGGAGGCCGGGACGCCTCGGGCGGGAGCAGCAGCCATGCATGCTGTTCGCCGGGCAGGACATCACCCACTTTGGGGCCCGGGCAGGGCCGCTGGCCAGGTCACCCAGGAAGCGGAGCCGGGTGGGGTGCTCCTGGCGCGCGGCCCCTGCCCTCCTGACCACGCGTCCTCGGCCCCCAGGTCTGCGAGCTGTGCAAGGGCGCGGCCCCCGCCGACAGCCCCGTGGTCTACTCGGACCGGGCGGGCTACAGCAAGCAGTGGCACCCCACCTGCTTCGTGTGCGCCCAGTGCCGCGAGCCGCTCGTGGACCTCATCTACTTCTGGAAGGACGGGGCGCCCTGGTGCGGCCGCCACTACTGCGAGAGCCTGCGGCCCCGGTGCTCCGGCTGCGACGAGGTGAGGCCTCAGGCCGTGGGCGGCGGGGTGGGGTGGGGTGGGGCGGACCCCCGGCCGCAGGCAGCGGGGCAGACTCGAGGATGGGATGTAAAGGCAGGGAAACTGAGGCACAGGCCTGGCTTCGTGCTCTCAGCCTCTGCTTTCTCAGCTGCAAGATGGGGCCCGTCCCCACGGGGGGAGCAGGGTGGTCAGGCACCAGCGCCCTCCACGGTGCCAGCACTGAGCTCATGGTCAGAGGACACGGGTCCCCGGGGGCAGGCGGCCATGGTCAAACCCGGCTCTGCACCCGTTCGCCGTGTGTTTGCCTGCGCCCGCATTTGCCCCTGATAAGGGAGGGGGCGGTCGGCGCCGTGTGAGGAGGACGGGTCAGCCGGAGAATGCTCGGCCCAGGGCCCCACCCATAGCTAGCACGAGGCGACCGGCTGGCTGGGGCCTAGGCCCGGCTGTGGGACTTGCTGACAGGAGGGAGCACGGCACGACCCCGCCTGGGAGCGGGAGATGCCGGGAGCGGACCAGCCCTCGCTGTGGTCTGCGCACGGGAAGCCCACGGGGCGGCAGCAGTTCAGGCGCTAGCAACCACCATCCGTGTGCCTGACATGAGTGCAGCCCAGCGGGGCCGGCTCTGCCTCCCCACCGTCCAGCTCCCAAACCCTACGTGATGGGATTTCAGCCCCTTGGATAGAGGTGGAAACTGAGGCCCAGGGAGATTTGGGGATTTGGCCACAGCGCTGAAGCTGGGACGTGTTTAAGTGAGACCTCACAGGGAGGGGTTCCCGGTCGACTCTGGAATCCGAAGGCACGTTTAGCCAGTGTGCAGGCCCGCTCCTGCTGGGCCCCAGATTCCTCACCATACAGGGAGAGGAGAGAGACAGTAGGGGAGGGGAGCGTTCAAAGTGACCCTCTACTCCGACCCCAGGTGGCCCTGGCCGCCCTCCTCCTGAGGACCAGCCATTGGCAGCTCAGCTCTTGTTCGCCTGTCTGCACCGGGGTGTGGACCCCAGCCCAGGACACAACTGGGCTTCCGAGCTGACCTCCCCCCGCGCGTCACCCACTAGGATGGCCTTCACCAAATATCGTTACTTACTGCCTCAGATACATGTTGGACCTGTCCATGGAGGCCTGTAAAGGCCAAAATGAGCACAGGGCAGGCAGAACCCCTCTGACCTGTCCCAGTGTGCTCTCTGCTAGGTCAGACCCTGAGTCTCACGTTCCCTCTTTCCCCCCCAGATCATTTTCACGGAGGACTACCAGCGCGTGGATAACCTGGCCTGGCACCGGAAACACTTCGTGTGCGAGGGCTGTGAGCAGTCGCTGAGTGGCCGGGCGTACATCGTCACCAAGGGGCAGCTCCTGTGCCCGACTTGTAGCAAGTCCAAAAGCTCCTGAAGGGCTGCCCCCCAAGGCCAGAACCCGAGAACCCCTGGGAGGGAGTGAAGGGTGCTGAGGCCCTCCCAAGGGCCAGCAAACAACAGACACTGATTTTTTTCAGTGGGAATAGCCATCTGCATGTTCTAGGCTGGGGGGCGGTGGATCCTAAGGGGTCCACAGTTCCCAAGGCAGAAGTGTCCTGAGAACTCTCAGAGTGGAGTTACTTTTTGTTGTTTCCCAGCTGCCCACTAAAGACACAATCAGCATCCTGCAAGGGCTCTCCAGGAGGAGTTTCCCAGAATGCACTTGTGAGTGATGGAATCCTATAGCTGTAGGAAGTGCCTGCTTTTTCCCGAAGGTGGGAGCTCCCCCAGGACGGGCGAGCATCCCACCCATCATGCGTTGCCTTCTTTTCAAATGGAATTTGAATTTTAAATAAAAAAAAACTTTTATGTGTATCAATAAAAGTCTTAGGAAGTCCACAGACATCCTTATCTAATTATTTACAGCTCAGGGACTGGGCCTCCCAGGGGTGGCTCTGCCCCGCAAATGCTGCCGCCAGCAGGGAGTGCTGTGACCCTGGGCAATGCTTCCTCAACGGTGCCTCATCACACTTCTAGGAGTGAAAGTCTCAGGGGCAGAAACCCCAACTCCAATTCCAGGGACCCCCAAATCACAGATGGAGCATGAGGCTCATGTTTCACGGTCCCGTAAAGGTTTCCTGGGACCTGGGACTAAATAGGGATGAAGCTGCCCTCGGAGCCAGGCAGGCAACAAAAGCCCCCCCACCTGGAAGAGAGGCCAGTACGGTAATGGGGAGCAGCCACACAGGGTCACCTAAGCTCAGCTCCTGGATGCCCCCGGTGACGTGGTGACCAGCTGCACAGCGTGGGGTTTTAGGAGAAACCTCTGTTTTGAGATGTTGCCAACCAAACATGAAGTGAGCCCAATCCAACAGGGCCCGCGTGGGCTGCCGCCTCTCTAAGGCCTCTGAGCATCTGCAGGCCCCGAATTAGTTTCCTTCCCGCTATTTCTAAGAGAAAACGTCGCAGCTTCTCCTGGAGCACAAGGACGAAACAGGCGCAAGTCCCCAGAGCTCGCCACCCGGTCACCCCCGCCTTTTTTTCCCCTTGACATTCCAACCTGCTCCCAACTTCCTTTCATTTCACACCTAAAGTCCACTCTGGCCACCGCTCCCTGACCCCACCCATGTGCTCTGCAAGTTTCACCTGCTGCAGCTCCCCCCACTGGCGGAGTGTCCGAGCCTCTGTCCAGTCACCCTCAGCATCCCTGGCAGGTCCACCTTCTCAAGGAGAAGTTGGGGGGTCATCCCCCTCACCCGCCCTCCCCACTGCCTCTCAAGTTAAGAGCCAAGTTCCCGCCCTGATATTTGAATCCTTCCAAACCTGGCTTCATTGTCTTTCTGCCCTGAAACCATTTCTTTCTCTGGATTTCCACGCCTCCCAGACATTCAGAAATGCCCTTCATCAAGCCCTCACGCCCCGGCCGGGCCTTGGCTAGTTCCGTGCTTGTGACTCAAACGTCACCGGCTCCTGTTGAAACTCTGTCCTGCAGGTGCTCCTCGGCAGAACAAGCTGCTCACCCCTCCCAAACACCAGTGGAATCTACGCTCGTCTTTTCGCTCATTCATTCATTCATGTCACAAACGGTCACTGAGCCTACAGGGCTCCGTTCCCACCCTGAAGCAAGGGGCAGGTGCTCACAGGCGGGGCAGTGCCCCCGGCCCTGGAGGATACAGTCCGTGCCTGGAGGTGGGCCCGGGACATGCTCCCGTCAGGAAGACAGCAGCGCTGTGGCTGCAGGAGAGGGTGTGTGATGCTATAAAGCATATGAAAGAGATTGGGTCTGGGGAGACCCCCCAGATCTCCCCACTGGGATATGGGAAGAGGACATGTTTCTGGGGCAGGCACACTGGAACAGTCATCTAAAGGGTGAGGTGCTCCGAGCAGGCAAAGAGGGGAAGGATGGCAGTGAAATATGGATGCAAGGGCGTGTGCAAAGGCCCTGCGGTTGAGCAGCACTCATTGATTCAAGGCCTGTTTACCAGTGTGGGGGCGTCCAGACACACAGAGCGCGGATGAACTGCCAGACACTCGGGCCGCCAGCGCACCCTCCTCCTCCTCCTCACGGCTCCCACTGCACACACAGGTGAAAAGCAAAACCAGCCTGGCGGTCGAGTTCTGTGGTTTTCTTCAGTCCCACTCACCTTGCTTCAGAAGCCGAGTGGACAGCTGGCGGGCCTCGGACGAGCCCTGTGCGTTCCCTCCCTCTGTGCCACCACTCCCGCCGCTGCCTCTGCCCGGGTGTCCCCACATGGTGCTCCAGGTCCACCTCCTCCTCCGCAGGGCCCCGTGGCTGGGTGGGAGTCTGCGCCAGAACAGGAAGGACGTGCAGCGTAAGCTGTGCGTGATTTCCCCTCATCGGCAAGAAGGCGGCCGGCGCCCATCACTCTAGAGGACCTCCCTGCCCTCAGCAGCCTCTCAACCCTGCGGAACTTCAGGGACCTTCACCCACACCTTCATGACACCCATGCCCACGGCCGGCACCAATTCTGTGGTGCTGAGCTTCTCAGCCAGTGAAAGGTCCTCCATGAACTTCGTGAGAACAGTCTCCACATCTTTGCTTCCCCAAGCCTTAGTGAAAGGCCTCACAAGTCAAAGCAGGACCAACCACCTAAGGCTCTGGGCCCCTTCCCTGTTGGACACTTGGCACTGGGCTCCAAAGTGGCCTAAATCAAACATTTCACCCAGAGGCCAACACTGTTGCCTGTCCACATGCTGCCATTCTCCACCCCGTGTCCTTCCTGTGGGGCGAGACCAGTCGCTTTTCCAGCCTCTCTTGCAGCTAATCAGAGGGCACAGGACTCCGTTCTGTCCAAAGGGGCCTTCACCCTTGCTGTCAGGGAGCCCAGGGTGTTTATATTCCCTGGGGGTGGCTTTGATCGGCCCAAGATGGGTCACGAGCTTCTCCCTTGACCAATTACTGAGCCCAGAGGGCGGGGGCACTCTGGCCGTCCCTTGATCAGGCACCAAGCAGCCACCCTCAAAGGGGATGCAAAGGACAGTCACACCCACAGGACGTGGAAAGAGAGGAGCCCTGTGGGATGGGAGGTGGCCAAGGGGATCCTCCTGGGCCAAGTGGGGCTTCCTCCAGTCAGGAAGGGCGGGTGAGGCCGCAGGAGCAGAGCTGAGAAGGAAGCATCTGAGAAGCGGGAAGAGACATCACCGCTGGAGTCTGAGGACCGAGACAGGATGGGGTCAGGAGCTCCTGGGGGATCAGCCACAAATAGCGAGGCTGGAAGCCAAGTCACAAAGCTCATCTTGAAGCAATTACTGTGCCCCTTAAAGGCTCATTTGTCTTGATACTTTTTTAATTACTGGCAAGATAAGACGAATGCTTTTAAAGGGCTAAATAAAATGGTATTCCCTCAAGGAAATGTCTTAAGGGCTCTATTGTGGCCTCTTTATTTTTCTTTAATCTTACAAAAGATGATAGAGATGTCCTAAACTTTTTATGGGAGAAGTTTAATAAACGTGAAGGATGAGCTTCCGTGCATTCAAATAGGGAGGGTTTTAAAATAGCAGAGTGACACAACCACAAATGATCCCAATATGTTAGATCATGCAGCGCTGGCACCGCTTCAGGTTTTAATCAAATATATAAATTATGAAACATTGTTGCAAAGAATTGCAAGCCTTGGCCCTACAAGGGAATGGATTGTTCTTGGGTTGGCAGGAGCCTGAGGAGACCATCTTCAGCTGATAAGAGGAGAAGGAGCAGGAGCAGACAGGCTGGCAACCTTGGCTGACACAGCTGGGGCTGAAGCTGCACAGAAACTCCCCGGCCCAAGTCCAGAAATGTATTGGCTGTTCCACATATCGCTGCCCCCTTAGCATCAAGGCTCAGCACCAGAGCCCCCTCCTCCAGGAAGCCCTCGTGGATTCCGTCAGTAATGCCCTCCCAACTGACAGTCCTCAGTCAGCCTCTGTCACTTGTCTCCCAAACAACTGGCATCTCACTAGCTCATGAGTCTTTCTTTGGATCACTCACTCAATGTGCATTTTCTCAGCACCTTGAGTGGGCAGTGTGCACACAAGTTAAAGTCCATGGCTGAGGTGACATGGGATCTGTTGCAAGTAATTCATGGGAGGAACTTCACCTCACAGGGAGCTGGTTAGACATGATGCTCTGGGGAGCCTTTGCTCTGGAGGGGAAGGCTGCCTCCAGCCTCATGGAGGACCGTGGTCTGCTCTGGTAGATGGACTGGCCTCCAGGGATCCAGAAGTTTAACAGGACACCTTTCTGAGGTTAAACTTCACATTCCACACTTCCCTGCACAGTTTCCCACTACAGAGGACTGAGACCACCTCACTGCGGGACATGGAGTCAGGAGGGCCCATCGCGACTTCCAGAGACACGTGCTGGGTGGGAGAATGAGCCTGGGTTATACCTGTACATCCACATTTTTAAAGGAAAGCATTTTTTTCTTAATTAATCAAAGCTTCTTAAAATCCAAGCCTGGAAGAAAGTGCCCAATATTCTAGATGAAATGCCTGAAGCCTAAAAAGAAAACACCTTATTTGGAACAACTGAGTCATATTTACATGTCTCCAGGGCCACTTCCAAGGAACCAGAGAAAAGCCAGCACCTTCTCGTCAGAACCTCTGGATGCCCCACTGGCCTCAGGGGGATTGGCTTTGGTTTTTGTTGGTTTTTTTTGTTTTGTTTTGTTTTTTCATTTCTCCCATATTCAGAGTCAGGAATGACTTCTGTAGACAATGTGTATTAGTTTGGGTTTCTGTTAGGCTGGTGATCTGCCAGAGTGACAGCTTCCAAATTTTGCCCAGATATGATTGCTTTCTCTAGAATGGCAACCCCCCGCCCCCACCTGCCCCCACCACCTCCCTGCCCAGCCACCACCTACCTGCCCCCACAACCTCCTCCCAACCTGAGAAAGCACATGTGGCCTTCTGATCCACTTTGAAAACAGACTGCCTGGGCAACTAAAATCACTCAGGCACCATCTGCTGAAGAACACTCCTTTCTCAAATTTTCAAGGTAAACACAGATCAGATGAATGTTGTATGATGACAGCTGGGGCACCCTTCATTCCAGGAAACTTTCCAGATTCATGCTAAACCGCTGACCAGCCTGGAGAATGGCTGTGAGCCACTTAGTCCAATCAGAACGTTTAACAGTTGGTAGGGGGGGAAAGGACTGAGACCCACAGAACAGCCCAAATGCAAGGCATGTGCCTGGATAGCTGGAGAGGGAAGTTCAGGTCCAGAACATCCAGGGAGAGGTGGCCCCAGCACTCCAAGGCAGAGCTGGCTCAGCCCCACTCTGTGGTGAATTTCCAACAGACTTTGCTGTCTTCTCCATCAGGAGAGACACTCTGGAGAGAAAGTTAGGCACCTGGGGCCTCCCCGGTGGCGCAGCGGTTGAGTGCTAGGTTGCGAAGCTGCCTGCAGCCTCTGCATTGCCGGTTTGATCCCCGGATGCTCCCCGGCCACCGGAGGAGGGTCCCACATGGCGCTCAGACCTCTCCTGCCACCCGCTGCTCCCCTCAGCAGTGTACTTGAGTCCTTCTGCCTGTTTTGCTCCCCGCTCTGGCCTTGGTGGATTCTCTCACCCTCCCGCACTTCTGACTGTACCCAGTGCTTGTATAAATAAATAAATAAATCTTTAAAAAAAAGAAAGAAAGAAAGTCAGGCACCTGGAGAAATCTCTGGCTGATCCCTTTGACTACCCTTTGCCACCACCATGCTGCCATGATTGCGATGGTTTATAAAAAGTCCTGAGATCGGGATGTGTAAGTCTCCCAACTTTGTTCCTTTCCAAAATTATTTTGGTTGGCTCCAAGTAATTTGTATTTCCACACCAATTTAGAACCACCTTGTCCATTATGATAAAAGCACCTACTGTCATTTTGATTAGGGTTGTGTTGTAGCTAAAGATCAATTTGAGGAAAATGGGCATCTCTACAATTTTGAATCTTCCAATCCATGAACATGGTATGTCACTCCATTTATTTAGATCTTCTTTCATTTCTCTAATTGCAGATGCCTTTCACTGGAAAAGTCTTGGATATCTTAGGTTAAATTTATTCTTAATGTTTATAACATTGTAATTTCTAAAAAATTTATTTTACAAGTGTTTACAGCAAATTTATAAAAAAAAATTTTTTGCTTAGCCTTAGCTGCAAACTGCTAACATCTGCCCTGCATGTGCATTTTCAATGTTCAGCCAGAGGCATTTTGGAGAATATGAAGAATTTGGGAGTTTGCCTTTTCCAACTCTCTCATGTCTACGACCCCACCATGCTCTTCTGTAGTCAACAGCAGCCCCAAAGAATCTAATGCTGGTTCCCACACCAGAAATATTGCAGGGTTTCTATTGTAGTTCCAGCTACAATTTATTTCACTATGTCAACACTCTGCTTTCAAGCTAGAGCCATAAAAACTGAAAACCACTCAGTGTTGTTTCCTGCTTTTAAGTTTTGACACTCTCCAAAATCAGCTCACTTCAGTGCACTTTCCAAAGCCTTCACATATATATTTTATCCAGAATTTAGAGTTGTTCTCTGAGGGAATGGCAACCTGCTAGGCACCTACTCTGCCATCTTTGTTGAACAAGTATTTTAAAAATTCCCCCAAAAGGAAGGTAACAAGTGTGGGCCAAGAATGTGGCAAAATTGGAAGCCTTGTGCCTTGGTGGTAAGATGTAAAATGGTGTATTCTCTGCAGAAAGCAGTTTGGCAATTTTTCAGTTAAGTAAAAACTTACTATAGGATGCAGCACTTCTTCTGGGCACCTCCCCAAGAGAATCAAAAACAGAGACTCCAGCAGAGACTTATCCCCCAATCATCATTCACGAAGTCAGGGGATGAGACTAGCCCCAAGTGTCATTAACAGGTGAGTAGAAGCAAAACCCGCAGTGTGCTGACAATGGGGTATTTTTTTAGCCATAAAAAGGAAGAAATTTCTGTTTGCCAGGACTGTTGTGACAAGTGCCAAGATTGGGTGGTTTAAACAACAGGAATTTGTCTTCCGGCTTTCTGGAGGCAGGAAGCCCAAGGTCAAGGTAGGGCAGGGAGGGATCCTTCCAAGGCAGCAAGAAAGATGTGCTCCAGGCCTCTCCCCTGGGCTTTCAGATGCCACATTCTACCTGAGTCTCCCACAGGCTGTCCCCTATTTGTGTCTGTGTTCAACTTGCCTCTTTTTAAAGGACACCAGTCACGGGATGAGTGCCAACTCAATGACTTCAACTTAATTACCTCTGCAAAGACCCAATCTCCAAATAAGGTCATATTCTGAGGGGCTGGAGGTAGAGCTTCAGCATAGGAATCTCAGCAGACACAAGCAAGCTCATAACACCCTATACCTTGAACACCTTAAAACTAAGCAATTTGGCCAGACACAGAAGGACAAATATGTGTCTCTACTTACACCAGGTGCCTAATGTCATCGTGGAATCCATAGAGACAGAAAGTAAAATGGGGGTTGGGAGGCAGGGGGAATGGGGAGTTAGTGCTGAAGTTTTGCTGAGCTTCTCTCTGAGATGATAAAAATGACTGGAAATGGCCAGTAGTGATAAGTGTATAATATCGGGGCTGCACCTGACCTCACTTAAGAGTACACTTAAAATGGCTAAAATGGTCGATTTTGTCATAAATATCAACAATAAAAAGAACTCTTTTTTTAAAAAAAAAAAAAGAGCTATTAAAAGAATTATCACCCAAAGTTGGTGAAAATGGGGGCAGGAGGAGAGGGTATTTCTGTTTTTCTTGTTCCTTGAAAAACAGAAAGTTTCCTTGTTCTGGTGTTTTTTTCCTCTTTGAAGTATGTACATCAATACAGTAACACTGACTTATTTTAAGACAAGAGACAGGTTCTTAAAGGCAATATGAAATTGAGAAAGCAGTTTTTGAGCAAATCTTTTAAAACTAAGATGAAAGTTGGGTTTTCAGCTTGCATTGTGGGTTATCAATAGTCCAATAATATTTAATTTTAAATAGTTTCCTTGAAATGTCCAGGATGGGCCACTGGGTGTTCTTTTGCTCCAATATCATCTTTGGGACTGTTGACTCAGAGGACCATTTAATCTGTGTCAAATGTCCTCATTGCTCCCCCAGATTCACAAAATGGCCTCATTGCTCCCCCAGATCACAAAATGGCCTCATTGCTCCCCCAGATCACAAAATGGCCTCATTGCTCCCCCAGATCACACAATGCCATGGAAACTCTAAATCTGACATGTGAACACAGCCTCTTGTCACCATGGATGACACTTTGGGGGAAAAAGCATTTTCAGTTCATTTACTGGTCATAACACCCCCCATTAGACAGGGAGGAAACCAAATCCCTGTCTTCCTTGCAGGGACCATACACAGCTTCAAGTCTACAAAGATCCTCGGTGATGATTAAACAGCATCCCAGCTTCCAGAGCCCCACATCTGTTCTGGTGCTGCCTGTGCCCCAAGGTCCTGCGCAGGGACATAGTAGCTGCCCAGTTAAAGTACCTAGAAGAACCACATCCATGGAGCACAGATCTCTCAGAGCAGGAGTTTCCTGAATAATCCCCCAAATCCACTCACCCTGGGGTCCTCAAAACAAGAGCTTAAAGTGTGGTCACAATATCCACCCCAGGTTTACGTGTGATTCCCAAGAGGAAACTGAGGGAGCACCCCAGTTCTGGAGGACACCTCCCTATTGGCAGCAGCTGGGCCAGGGGCAGAAGGGCCAGTATTTTTGCAAAGACAGCCCTGGTTATGCTGCCTCCAGGGAGACCCTCGGGCTGAAGTCCCGAGGTGTCTCCTAAATGTGGACCTAGGGAAATAAATGCCAATTTCATGCATGAGCTTTGACTGGTTTGGAGCTCAGCACACCCCCCCCCCCGCCCCAGAGCCCACACTCAGTCCCAGGATCTACGTGCCAAGTGCCCAGCTGGCTGCCCAGTGGCTGCGCCCAACTTCAATGTGGCTTCTGCTCGCTCGGCAGAGATTAAACTCCCACTAGCTCTGCCGTCTGCTGAAGGAAGCACACACTGGTGATGAATCATGCCCAGAAAAATGAAGAAAACCCTCCAGAGGCCGACACTTGTTTCTCTGCAGATAAAGCTGCAAAGGAAACTAATGAAGGCTCTTATTTTTCATTTAGGTTCAATTTCAAAATGCTCCATTACCAAAGGCCCAGGGGGTAGGTTTTCTGGGTCCTGAGGACTTGGCAGCTCTACAGAAGAAAAGGGAACTGAGCGCTGACTGCGTGGCAGCTCTGGAACCCGGCGCCCTGGCCGGGGCTGGCTCCCACCCACCTGAGCGGCCCCACATCACTCCCCATGGTGCTCCCGGCAAAATGTTTAAGCTGGACAAGGTATCCCACCCCTTTATGCGTTGGTTTCCCCGACTGTCAGTGGGGTAACACGCTGCCTCTGCCTCCGTCAGCATCACCGTGAAAACTGCAGGGGCTGCGGGAAGATATGGTGACTCTGGCAAACGTGCCAACATGCCGCGGAGCTCCCTTAACTGGGCCACATCCCCTCTTTCCCGCCTCCGCCGCCCTTTTCCAGAGAAAAACTGGGCTCTTTCAGGGCAGGGTCTGTGGGTGTACAAGGCTCCTTTCAAGTGAGACAGGAGCAGGACGCTTGATCGCCCCAGGGCAGCAGGTATACAGGTATGGCAGGAACGCAGGCCGGTGGCTGCTGCACTTTGCACCCCAGGGACTGATGAGCGGAACGCCTACTTAATAAGACTGGGGCCAAGGGTGGGGGTCAGGAGTCTTAGCAGACTCACCCTCCCTAAAGCCCTAAGTCCAGCTTTCTTTTTTTTTTTTTTTTTTTTTTAATTTTCTAGAGGCATGTCTTATTTATTTATTTATTATTTGTTTGTTTGGTTGGTTTATACAAGCACTGGGTACAGTCAGAAGCGCGGGAGGGTGAGAGAATTCACCAGAGCCAGAGCGGGGAGCAGAGCAGGCAGAAGGACCGAAGTACACTGCTGAGGGGAGCAGCGGGCGGCAGGAGAGGTCTGCGCGCCATGTGGGACCCTCCTCTAGTGGCCGGGGAGCAGCAGGGGATCGAACCAGAGCTGTAGAGGTTGAGGGCAGCCTTGCAACCCAGCGCTCAACCGCTGCGCCACCGGGGAGGCCCCCTAAGTCCAGTTTTCAATTTGACCCATCCTTTTTGTGTCAACAGAAAGGCCAGGATCTTGCTCTTCAAGCAGCATCCTGCACCCCACAGCCTGCTCCACCCCGCCCGTTTCTCTCCTCACAACTGCGGTGTCGCTGGGGCAACAAGGGTCCATGCCGTGTCCAGAGGTGAAACCAGCTCAAAGGGACAGGCTTTGAGCCGAGACTCCCTACCCCCAACACACACACGCTGGCTGCGCCTACTCGGCCAAGATTCTTAACTGAGACCCGGTTTTCTCCTCTAGACAATGGGGATCTTGGCGTTTCCCTCCAAGGTGGTTGGGAGGAGAAAATGAAATGATGAATTAGCAGTGTCTCCCCAACAGGTGTTCATTCCTGTCTCCTTTTTCTCTTCTTATGTAATTTTTATAATCCTACAGTTACAGGATGGAGCTTCTGCACCAGAATGTGCCAAATTAGCATCAGCCCATAAATAACAGGGATCAATAGGTACTAGCTCAACCCCCGCTGGCTAGTCAGCAGTTAAAGCCTAAGGCCTCCCTGGTGGCGCAAGGGGTTAAGACGCAACCTATGAAGCTAACTGCAGCCACTGTAGCATGAGTTTGATCCCCGGCCAGGGAGCTACCCACAGCACACAGCAGACCTCTCCTGTCTCCCCGCTGCTCCCCTCAGCAGTGGATTTCAGTAGATCTGCCTGTTCTGCTCCCTGCTCTGTCTCTGGTGAATCCTCTCATCCCCCACACCTCTGGCCTGTACCCCAATTCTTGTGTGCATAAATAAATAAATCTTTAAAAAAAATAAACAAAGCCTAAGCCAGACTCCCATGGCCTAGCATGGGCATGGCCACCATCACCATCCCCCACCCCCATGGCCCTCACTGCAGGATGGCACTGGACCCTCAGCCCCACACCTTCCTTCCACCACACAATAACCTGATGGATGCCAGTTAACCACCCCACTTCACACATGGAGAAACTGAGAGGCTTCAACAAATCTCCCAGCACATGAAAGAAGAAATAACTCAAGTCCCACATCCTGCAGGAACAGAATTCCCAATCACATAACTACACACACGAAGTCAATTCACTACTGACTATAATGTCAAAGGGCTCCCCAAACCACCTTCACGTTGGACACCAAGTACGAGTGCAAGGGCCCCCAAAACTCTCGGGGTCGATAATGTGTGAGGACTCAGGGACCACAAGAGCCCCACACTCACGGTCATGGTTCGTGACAAAGGAAATGGACTGGAGTATCCATGAGAAGCAGCGTGGATGGCAGAGTCCAGAAGTGACAGAGGTGTGGCCTTTCACTGTTTCCTCCCCATGGCCATGGACATGCCGCCCTCCCCAGATCCACGTGACAAATGCATGTGGCCTCGACACCCGCAACCAGGTGCACTGATGCCTCGGGGTTCAGGAACTCTGTGTTACTGGGGCTCCGTGACGTCGGTGTAACTGACTGACTAGTGGATTTGTTACAGGGCAATCCCGATATAAAATGGGTTGCCTGACTGTGGGTCCTCACCCACGTGCTTAAAGGGGACTTAAAATGCAGGCACACACAAAAGGTTAATCAAAGGTTTATTTACAAGGAAAGGGGAAATGAGGAAATGAACAAATCAGGGAGAGAAAGAGGGAGATAATTCGTAAAGGCATCCTACCCATTCCGCTGACCTGGAATCCCAAATGGCCCATCGAGACCAAGCGCTGCCTGGCCAAGACAGTGAGCCCCACTCACATGGCTGGTTATAAACACAAGCAGAGAAAATGGCTGCTTAGCTCCGCCCTTAGGTCCTCACAACCTCCCTTTGGGGATCATGGGATTTGTAGTTCCCAGTGTCTTGATGGAGTGGGGGTGGCGTCCACAAAGCCTGCATGGAGTTTGCGCAGGACATCCTTTCCCCTAACAGATTGACTGGCTCCCCACATGGCTGGTCCAGTCTCCAGGTCAACGGATACTGCCCAGCCTAGAGCCCCCCACTCAATCCCACTGTTACAATCCAGCTGGCCCAAGAATCATGGTCCAGGAGCAGAGGACAAAGACTCCTTTTAGTTGAGGTCAAACTCTGTCCTGCACACACACGTCTGTGTTCACACAGTATTTATTCGTTTACTGCACGGTTGTGTTTACACAGATATGCACAAAAACACTCAGAAGAAAGACTGGAAGGAAACAGGCCAATGGTCAACAAAATTGGATGAGCAGAGCACGCATTTTCCCCTGTGTTGGTCCCATCTTGCTCTATTTTCTGAATCTTTCCCAGTTAGAAAATGCCTGCACGTAACTTCTGAGAGTAATTACCTTCACATCGTCAGAGAGTGAATAGAGAAAGAGAGAGAGAAAAGAAAACAAAGTCTGTGAAGGCGGCCAGACGAGCCGACAGGCGCCGGCCCAAACTGCCTGGGGCCTATAAATAGGGCGGAATCTGCTGACCGGCATGGAGTGGCCTGGGCTGGCCGCATCCCGGAATTCCGATTTGGGAAAACCTCATGAAATGATGGAGTGATGTGGGGACTCGGGAGGAAGAGGGACAAATCCCGGGGGACGCAACGCCCCATGGGCCAGCTTGGCCGGCAGCCAGGTGACAGGGTCCCGCGGTGGCCTGCCCGAGACGGGAGGGGAGGAAGGTGAAGGTCGAGGAGCAGAGTTATGTGCCCCTTTGCTCCTCCTCCACCCCAAACCCCCGCCAGTAGCCCCCGGGGAGGGCGTGGGATGACAGTGGCCCAGTCTGTTCTCCCGTCCGGCACCCAAAGGCACTTTCGGCCCAGCACCCACAGCCCTGATATGCACCCACCTCGCTGCACAGGCCGAGGCCTGGCCCACCTGTTGCTGTTCACAGGACAGGCCCCGGCTCGGAGCTGCCCAGCTGGGCCCGGCAAAGGCCAGGCCCAAGAGTGGCTGCTGGAATGCAGCTGCACTTTTCCCTCTGAAAAGACTTTCTGGCAAAGCCTAAAGCCAAGAAAGGTGAATTTACAGTTACCTGCAGGGGGACGCACTAGCAACTGAGATTCAAGCACCAGAGGAGTCGGCGTTATCCGCGGTCTCCACCGCTTCCCCTTCCAGAAGCAGCAGGTGTTTAGGAAGAGCCACAGCACGTGAGGTCGGAAGCAGTGTCCACTGCGCCTGCTGGCCATTCTGCACGGGGCCAGCAGGCATCACCACATCTCAGAGATGGAGGACACTGAGGCCCAGGGAGGCTGAGCGGCTCAAGGTGACACAGCCAGTGAGAGGAGAACCCCACGCAAGACCCCGCCCGCCTTCCCAAAAGAACAGGCCCTCTGGGTGCTCCCGGGCTCCCAGCCCACTGGCCTCGGCTGTGTTCCCAGACCCAGCAGCATCCTGAATCCCAGGATGACCGGGCCGGCTCAAGGTCACCTCCGATGGGGCCCAGAACACCCGCAGAGCCTGACAGAGGACCCCAATCCCCCTCAGGAGTGAGGGGCCATCTGGGAGCTTGTCACCTGGCCACCAAAGTGTGAGCGTCCAGGGACAGTTCAGTGGTTGACAAAGTCCTTGTGGCAAAAGCTCAGACTGTGGGACTTTCTAGAAACGCCACATCCCACAGCTCTGTCACGCTGCGGGCCGTGCAGGCTGGTGACCCAACGCGTCTCACCCCCACCCAGGCACCCGCCTCGCCCTCTCTCTGGGGCGAGGATGGGAGAAAACTCAGTGGCCAGGGCTCCAGAGGGAGAGGAAGTGAAGGTGCGGGAGAGGGCAGGGAGGAAACAGCGCGTGAGCCCGGAGTCGCTCCAGTTATAAACCGGCCCATCCCTGGAGCAGGCTCCCTCCCCCGCCCGTCACCCAGGGCCCTGCCCTTCCTGGGCACCTCGCTGGGATGGCAGCCTCACCACCTGCTGGCCAGCCCCTGGCCCCCACACAGGGGCTGCGGCCCCCGCTGGACCCTCTGGCCCCCAGAGCCGGCTGGTCCCCCAGGTGCCGAGTGGGGCTCATGAGCAGCATTGGACGGAGCCTGCGGGTGGTGTGCGGACTGGGACAGCACCTCAGCCCGGCGCCCACACACCCTGGGAGCCGGGGGAAAACACGGCTCCATGTAATCTGTGGAACGACCCCCAAGGGCCCGAATCACACTTGGCAGGAGCCTGAAGGGACACATGGGCCGGTGGCCACGGGGGGTGGCCCTCAGGCAGGGCCGGGCCCCAGCATCTGCCCGTCCAGAGCGGGCGGCACCGAGTGACCCAGGCAGAGTCAGAGGGCTCGGCCCGAAGCGCAGCGGGGAGTAGCGGCAGGAACCCACAGAGAAACCGCCGTGGGGACGGCGGGTTGGGAGCCCTGCACTTGGGCCCCCTATCAGCAGCCAGTCCCGGTGGGTGCGCACCGGGTGAGGAAGCAGGGGTGAGGGGGCGGGGGATGTGCAGGTGTCTGCCTGGCAGGGCTGGGACAGCAGACACAGGAGGGTCCGGATAGAGTGAGTGTCCACTCCTCCTGGCCCCATCACAGGTCCAGGCCCCTTGATCCGGAGGGCAGGACGGGCAGGCTCCCATCGGGAAGCGACGGTAGGGACAGAGGTGTCGTGCAAGCAATGGTGGCAAGAGCCGCGTTGAGCCTGGAGAAGATGCTCAGGGGGGACAGGAGAGCTGCCCGAGCATCTGAGGGCGGCACAGGACGAGGAATGGAAAGTCGCTCGTGGGGCACCCAGGGCGGGACTGGAAGCCGGGGCAGGTGTGGGCGCATGACGTCAGGCAGGAGCTGTGCAGTTTGTCAACAGTGAGATGGTTGTCTCCATGGAGACTGAGCTCCCCGTCACTGGAAGTAACCAAGCACGGCCAGAATGCCCGGCCTCTCGGCTGACCACCCTGGCCCCGGTCACCTCCAAGACCGAGCCTCTTCCAGGCGTCCTCTGCAGAGAAGATTCGCCGCTGCCCGAGGGTCTCGCAGGGCCTCTCAACTCCCTGGCCGCCGGCAGGAGCCAGGCGGCGTCAGCAGCTGCCATCCCGCTGATTCCTTTTCCTAAATTAGGATCCCTGGAGCCACACGAGGGGCTGAGCCCCAGACCAGGGCCCTCTAGTCCAGAAAGTAATTAAGTCCCTGATGGGGTCACTCAGCCGGTCCCAGAGAACACTGAAGCCCCAGGGACGGCGGCCAAGCGTCCTCACATTACCATTCCGGTGGCAGACTCTGGCCCTTTGTGCCGAGGGCCCGGCCTCTGCAAGGTGACACATGCCAAACGGCGACGGAAATAGAGCCGAGCAGCGGGACCCGGCCGTGCCCCCCGAGGGACGTGCAGTCAAGGACACCGCGGAGGTGGCCTCAGGCCCCCCCGCTTCTCCACTGTTGTCGGCAGGTGCTTCCTTCTCAATCAGCCCCTCAAAGTGGGGGGACCATGACCCACAGCGGAGGACGTGAGGCCCTTGAGAAGGAGGGCCGGCCGGCTAGGAGTGGGTGTGGTGACCGGGGGCTTCAGAGAGGAGCCTCTGACCTGCCCGCTGGGAAAACAAGGGCACACGCCCTCGGCCCCGGTCGGCCTTGGCTGCGGCCACTGGAGCCCAGAGAGGGCGAGTGGCTTGGCCGGGAGCGCAGAGCAGCGGCAAGACCCCGGCGTGCTCTTAAACAGCATCGCCAGCCCCCCTGGGTCCAGAAGCACCCAGAAGCCTCTTCCCCTCCCACCCACCAGCTCCCTCAGCTCTGAAGCCTCTTTTTTCAGGGCACCAGAATTTGTAGAGAACAAAAATTCCTAAATAGGCAGAAAATGTACGATCTCTGAGTGCCTGAGCAGACAGTCCCCAGAAGAGCTTGGGGTTCCAGAGAAATTCCCTCCCTCCCTGGGGGATGGAGACATACAGGGGGAGCCAGCTGAAGACGCCACCCCAGAGGGGGCCCACGTTCCAATGTTCGCTCCAGCTGACCTACTCTATCTCCACCAGCCGCTGTGTGTGGTTCGACCCCCTCACATTCGGAGGCATCTGAGCACGAAGCCACGTGACCCTCAGCTCCTGCGCGATGAGCTCAGAGCCGAGGGCGGCGGGAGCGGGGCGCAGGCCTTGCCGCGAGCTAACCTTTGGTGAAACTGGGTGCCGGTGCGGGGCGCTCAGCGGGGAGGCACCCTTGCTATTCTCTCCTCTCTGGCACCGGCTTGAAATCTTCTGTAATTAAAGATTTTAAAAGGCGACGCTGCCAATAGTGTGAGCATCGCCGCTCATGTCCTGGCCCAGAAAGAGAATTTTAAAAGGATGCAAATATTTTGCGAAGGTCACTCTCGGCGTTCAGCGCTGGCATCCGAGTTATGTCAGCGCTTGTGAGTCTTTCCGGACGGCGTCTGGGTGCACAGCCGCTGGGCGCGCCTGGGAAAAGCACACCCGTGGCAGTCACGCTCCCCAAAGGTTGCTCGTCCCCCTTCTTGACTGACTTGCTGGCTTCGGCTCCTTCATGGAGAAGGGGAAACTCTGTGGAGTTGTGTCCCGGTGGGTACGAGCCAGGGCGGCCCTGGCCCACCGTGGAGACTCTGGCGGCCCCCTCACCGCCCAGGGCCGCCTCTCTAAAGAGAAGCCTGGCGTGAGGACGCGGCTCTCCCGCCCGCTCGGGGAAGCCAGGCTGAGCGACCGGGATGACGAACGCCAGCTCATTTTTACCTGTGTGCACCTGCCCGTGTCAGTCCCCACCGGTCCCGGAGAGCCGGGCCATGTGACGCGGTGGCGGGACAGCCTGTCTCTGGGGCAGGACTGTCCGTGCCGAGGGACGCGCTCCATGGCCATTCAGGACACGGCTCGGGACGCCCCACAGACCCACCTTTAAATAACCCTGACTCACTCGGGAGACATCCACCATGTCCCGCCCCCATCGCGCTGTTGACCACAAGGACAGAGTCCCCCTGCGGGGCCAGGATGCCTTTAACCCCTTCCCCGCGCTGGCTCAGCTCCCTTTCCACACACAGGAAGCCCCGGGGCTGGGGTCTTTGCAGGTGACAGCATGTGGACAAGAAAGAGTCACTTTGATTCCCACCCTGCTGGATTCTGCAGCCACTGTCCATGCAGGGAGACAGAGCTGGGCATGACCGGGGGCCGCGCTCACATCAGAGACACGCTAGGTCAGCGCAGTCAGCTGGGCTGCAAAGGGAGAGCATGCAGGCAGGCTGAGCGAGGGGCTGGGAAGCCCACGGGGGCTTCCTGATGCTTCTCAGACCAGCCCACCCAGGGTGCGGTGGGAGGGAGGGTGGAACAGAGGGGGAGGGAGATCTCCGCCCACTGAGCGAAGATACTCAACGCCCCGCCTTGGTAGCTGCATGGTGATGTGAACACACATTACCTCATTAAAAACTATTTTCAAGAAATGTCCAAAAAAAGGGCCTCCCTGGTGGCGCAAGGGGTTAAGACGCACCCTATGAAGCTAACTGCAGCCTCTGCAGCCTGAGTTCGATCCCCAGCCAGGGAGCAACCCACATGGCGCAGCAGACTTCTCCTGTCTCCCTGCTGCTCCACTCAGTGGTGGAGTTCAGTAGATCTGCCTGTTCTGCTCCCCACTCTGTCTCTGGTGAATCCTCTCACCCCCCACACCTCTGGCCTGTACCCCCGTTCTTGTATGCATAAATAAATCTTAAAAAAAATAATGTCCAAAAAAATACAACCCAACTTTCTGATTCTGCAAAAGCACCGAGCCAGAACTCAGAGTCATCCCTGACTTTTCCTACGAATGGCTCTCAACGAGCCAGGCCCTGCGAGGGGCTCCCCGCACCGGGACCACCTATCCGGGTTCCGCCTGCAGGAGACTCAGGAGCCGACCCTGCGCTGCGGCGGCCCGTGCGTGCACCTGCTGCCCCCTGGTGGGCAGGACGCGCTGGAGCAGGTCAAGGTTCTCTGCTCCCAGGAAGAAAAAGAGGGACCAGGAGCTTCTTTTTGCAAAGGGCTCCAGTGCGTTGGGCGACTTTCCAACACCCCTGCAGGGTAGGAAAGGCGGGAACAATCCCCAACTTACTGATGAAGTTTAGAGAAATGTAAGACTGAGTTCTGATTCCAAAACTCAAGAATCCAAATGTCTATTTCCCACTTTAACATGCATCTTGGGACTTTGGGGTGAAAATGACAGAATCTCAGGCCCTGATGCCCCAAACAGATATGGGTGAGCCTGGGAAGGTGCATTTTCAATGCCCTGCTGCCCCGGATGGGCTCAGATTCTGTGCCTGGACACCCTCTAACAGAACACCACAGCATCCGTGGTTTATAAACAGAAGAAATGTATGCCTCACAGTTCTGGAGGCTGAAGTGCAAAATCAAGGTGCTGGCAGCTCAGTTTTGGGGGGAGGGGAGGCTGCGTCTGCATCTTGGTTCACAGGCTGCTCCCCCCTCTCGTGCTGGATAGTGCTCTGGGCTGTAAGGCACTGATGCCGTGTGTATGGTTTTGCCCTCATGACTTAAACACCCCTCAGAGACCCCACCTCCAGATACACCACACTGGGGGCATTTGGGGTTAGGAGAACAACCTAAGAACTGGGGGACACAGACAACCAAACCATAGCACCCGCCTTCCATGCTTCCACCCAGGTCTGGCCTCTTCCTCCCACACCCCTGCCCCCAGCCCCTCACACACCAGCAGCGGCCGTGCCCTGAGAACACACAACCCACACGCTACTGCACCCCAGCTTTGGCCCCACGGGAGCCAACACAAGTCTTCAGGGGGATCAGAAGCCACTGCAGACAAGACAGGTGGAAGAGGGGAGCACAGAGGTGAACGCTGATAAACAATCAGCAACATCTTAAGTCACAACAGGTGAGGCTTTTGCACAACCAAACTCCATGTGAATGTGGGGGGATATGGGAGACACAGGTATCATCGAGGGCGTCCTGCCTCCAGGAACATGTCCACCAAATGTCAACTGTGTTGCCTCCAGCCATGACAACCACCAAAACCCCTTAGGACACTGCTCCCCCAGACCTCAGAGGAAACCCCAGGGTCCCCCTGGGGCTGGGGTGCTGACCTTTAGGACGTGAGCACAACACAGCTTGTATCCCAGGGGTGGCAAGTTTGGGGGAGCCCCTCCCCACTGCCTCTGCCACCACCAGGCTCTGTCCCTAAGGACCAGAGTATAGCCCCCACCCAAGGGTGCGCCCGGGCCTGCCCCATGCAGGGGCCTGGCACAGAAGCCAGATCTGAGCCTCGTGGAGTTTTGCTGAGCTGCGGTGTCGGCGCCTCTAGTCCTGGCCCTGCTGCGTCCTGTCAAGCTCCCTCGTGCCTGGGGCCGCCGTGAGGGTGGACACAACTCTTAGCCACGGCCCCTGCGGTCAGCACCCAGGCGCTCAGACACTGGGGGCAGCAGCAAGATCCCGCAGAACACGTGCCCCCTGGGGCCAGCGGGCGAGCGTCAGAGGAGGGTGCAGGCACAGCAGCAGGGCTGGGGGCGGCCGGCCGCGTGCACCCTGTGGTCGGTGCCGTAGATGCAGCAGACGTGCGTCCTCCCGCGGCACCAGTAACGCACTTCCGTGAGGGGGACCAGCTCGATGGTCTGGCGCTGCGGAGACAAGGGGCCAACAGGACTTCAGTGCTCTGCGCAGGCCCCTCGCCGGCTCTCGACCTCCCCGGCTTCCCACCGCCCACCGCCGGTGGGATGACTCTCTTGGGGGCTCCATCAACAGAAGCAGTAATTTACAGGTGGGGGAGTGGCAGAGAAAGGTGGGGAATTGTTAGGGGGAACAGGCTGTCCTAAAGCTAATCCCATACAGGCTTCGTGGACTCCACCCCCACCCCAGGCCAAAGCCAAAGACACTGGGAACTCCACATCCCATCCCCACCCAAGGGAAGGGGGCTGGGACCTGAGGGTGGGGTTCAGCAGCCAGGTGGGTATAAAGGCAGACACGTGGGCTTTGGCGGGGGGGGGGGTCCCCCATTTTGGCTCCCCGCCAGCTCGCAGCATCCGGCCAGCTCTGAGAGTGCCTTTGGGTTTCCAGGTCGGCGGATCGGGTAGGACGCATGAAAGACTTTATTTCCCTATTTTCTCCCTGAGTTGTCCATTTTCCTTAGACTTTTCCCTTGTAAATAAACTTTTTATGAACCTTCTGTGTGTGCCTGCAGTGGAGTATTCATAAGTCCCTTGTAAGCGCGCGGTGAGGACCCACAGCCAGGCACCCGTTCAGTATCGGGGCTGCCCTATAACAGGATGACGTCCTCCAACACGTTCATAGTAAACGCGCCAAGGCGAGGTCAAGGAGTGGGTTACACATTTGCATGAAAGTTTAAGACACCAAAGAAAGCCCCGCGGGTGCTGATGGCTCCGGGGTACGTCCTCATGCCCGCCCCCACCGTCACCCCCACTCCGGTTCACCTCGAGTATTTCCTTCCTGCTGGAAATGGGGGAACCGAAGCCCAGGACTGATGGAATTTCAGGTCTGCAGGAACTTAATTCTCAAATCCCCTCCCAGGAGCCACCTGACCCTCAGGGCCTGTCGCGCCCCCTCCCTCCAGCAAGGCCCCCAAACCCCTCCTCTCGGACCCTCCCCTGAGGAGTTACTCAACAGTTGTCTGAAATCCAGGGGCCTGAGGTACGGGGCAGCCACTGGAGAAAAGGCAGGAGACACCATCGTGGTTCTGTAGCCGGGCCGGGGTGGGGGGCCGCGGGAACCAGGGGAGGGTGCAGGTCCTCCCAGAAAGGGCCCCCAGAGAGCCTTCCCTGCCCCACCCCCGCTGACGCCCCCACCCCAGCCTGTGCGGGCTTCTCACGGGTCTTCGGTGCCAGGAGGAAGATTTGGCATCAGGAATCTCGGGCTCCCCGCCTGGACGCTAACAGCTGCGTGACTGTGGGTGACCTGCACCCCCACTCTGGGCCGCCGCTGATTTATCAGAAATGGTCACAGGCTTGGGCCTGACCCGGGGGCAGCTTGAGCATATGGTAGCCCAGGCCGAAGCAGGCCCGGGCCCAGCACTCGCTGCATGTTGATTTCTGTGCCCGTATCAAGAAGTTGGAAGTTTTCACACAAAAACCTGGGCTTGCGCGGCGTGACCCGCGCCCCACACCCGCTCACCTGGCGCAGGACGCGGGCTCGGGAGGCCAGGGCGGCGCTGTGCTCCGAGAGGCCCCGCCGGGAGGCCTGGCAGATCTCCCGCAGGGGGAAGTCCACAATGGGGTACACCTGAGGAGAGAGGCCGCCTCGCTGCCCTGCCCAGAGCCGCCCGGCTGAGCCCACAGAGAAGGGGCGGGAGGGAGGCCCAGGCCCCGCGGCCCAGGGGCGGGTCCATTCCGCCATCAGCACAGCACAGCCTGCAGGAGGCTCCAGCCATGGGCCAACCCCACTTGTCACCCAGCAAGTCTCCATGGCCCCTAACTTGGACACGGGGTGGGGTGCCGGGCTCCTGAGGGGGGCGATGCCCAAGGTGAGCCTGGGGAGCTGGAGGGATGCGCAGAGGGGCTGAGCGCCCAGCCAAGGAGCCAGAGCAGGAGCCCTCTCGGTGGCCCCACCCACCCCGCGTGGGGCTGTGCACCCCCATCCTGCCAGGGGCACACATCTGTCCAGAAGGGCCAGGCTGTAAGGAGCTGGGGTGAGGGAGTCCATCTCAATGCTGCTCTGCAGCCCTGGGGCACACACAGGTGAGGCCTGTGCCGTAAAGCTTGAGTTAAAAGCAGGCGAGGGGTGGCGTGGGCCCCTCCCCCAGCACCTGGCTAGTTAGCCCCAGACCTGCTCTCCCGCCAGCGGCCCACACCCCTGCTGGACACCCCCGAGGCTACACGGCCCACTCCCTGCTGACCCTGTCTGGGGTCACATCCCTGCTCCCCCAGCTAAGCCACAGCCTCCTGCCTCTCCCCCCCTCACCCTCTGACTTGGAGGTGAAGATGTTACCTTCTCCCTGGCAGGCTTCGGGGTTGGGGGGAAGGGAGGCAGGTGAGGAGGGAGCTTGTGGAAGTGGGAGACAAGCCTGCTGGCCCCAGCAGCCTCCATCCTCCAGGGCAGCTCTGCCCCCAGCCTTCCTTCCAAAGGACCCTCCTCCCGCCCCCCCCAAAAGCCAGAGGACCCGCCTCCCAGGGCCCAGGCAGCCGCCCTTACCTTGGCGCTCTCGTCCTTGAACAGACTCTCCCCTTTGGCTCTGGCCAGGAGCTCCCTGGGGCAGTCCAGCCCCGGCTCGGACACAAACTCAAACAGGCTGTTCTTCCTAGAGGCAGGGGGGGGGGGGGGGGGGGGGGGGACAGCAGGGGGCCCAGAGCACAGGCTTGGGAACAGACCAGCTGACTCTGGCCTCACCCCTCGAGGGGCCCTGGGAAGCTCTGTAGCCTCTCTGGGCCTCCACAGCCCCATCTGTACACGGGGCGCTAGTGGGGCGCCTGTCTGCTATGGACCCGGCTCTCAGCGACCCGACGGGCAGCCCTGAATGGGGGTGGCCCTGGCATGGAACCGAGGAGGCAGCAGGGGCTGGTTCCCCAAGGGGAGGCCCAGTGCAGGGCGGCAGCTGCGCTAGAAAGGGGTGAAGTCAGACCTGAACTCGGAGCCGCCTCTTCCAAGGCCTGCCAGCCCCCACCAGCCCCCCTCCACCCCCTGCAGCCCCAACCAGATCCTGGCAGCCCCCCTCCAGCCTCCCTGCACCCTGCCAGCCCCACACCCCCACTAGCCTCTCCATGGACCCACCCCTTCCGGAGCCCCTCGAAGCCTCTCCTCCCCCAGAACCCAGCCCTGTGAAGGCCCCGAGTGGAGTTTCTCTGCAGACACCCGCCGAGGCCGTGTCCCCAGTGCCCCCCGCCACCTCCGGGGCCTCGGCCCAGACGCCGCCACCTACCAGGCGATGACCAGCTGGCTGAAGTGCAGCAGCTTCTTCTCCCCCTTGCAGGTGGCGCAGGGCTTGCTCCCCCTGCCCGAGCACGTGCTGCACCTGAGGGGGCCCCGGGCCGCTCAGTCTCGGGGCTCTGGCCGCTGCCAGAGAGCCGCCCCAAGCCCGTCTTCAGAGTCCCACACCTGGGTCAGTGCCCCATTTGCCCTCGGAGCCACCCTCGCCCCACAGGCCCGCCCGTCCAGCTCGGCTCCAGAGCAGGACACCCGCCGCCCGCAGGAGGGGCCGCAGGGGGAAGCCGCTGGCCGGGACGGGGCGGCCAGGAGAGCACCGCGGGGACCCGCCTACCTGCGCCGGCCGGACCCGGAGCACATCTGACACCTGCGGGGCGGCCGGGCCCTGCGCTTGGCTCTGCTGCAGGCCGGACACCGGGCCTGTGGACACGGCACGGCCTCAGCCCACTGGCCCCGGGAGGCCGCCCCGCGCAGCACGAGGGAGACCGGCTCCAGGCCCAGGCTGGCGACCTCGGGCAGCCACATCCGCCCCGGCCCAGCCCCAGCCCCTGTAAATGGGCGAGGGGTATCTCGGGGCGCCCCACCAAATTTCAAAGACTCTAAGTCCTAAGGTGCCCGTAGCTCTGATCCCCATGAAGACTCTGGGACCCCCGACTAGCAGACAAGCCAGAGAGGGTGGGCGGGTCCAGGCGTCCCTGTGGTCGGGACCAGGCGTACCCCACAGGTGGCATAGGAGGCTCCAGAGACAGTCCAGGGAAGGCTGAGGGGGAGAGGCGGGGGCGGGCAGGGAGGAACAGCGAGGCCACGGGGAGGGGCCCTGGAGGGCTCAGGAGGGAAGGGGAGCCGGGTGCAGAGGGCACAGCGGGCGCAGAGGGCACAGGGTGGCCAGGGGGTGGGGCAGCCGGGTGGCCGCAGGCAGGGTGGGCCTGAAGGACTCAGCTGAACGGGGCAGCTGGGAACAGTGAGGAGCTCGGCCCCTCCTGGGAGGGTTAGCAGCTCTGAAGGTCTCAGAAAAGCAAGCAGATGCCATCGAGCCTGGCCTAGGGCTGCACGGGGCCCAACAACCCTCCCCATGTGGACACTGGGTGTGACCTTGCTGGGAAACGGCGGGAGGAGACAGCTGTGGGGCTCTGAGCCACCCTGTCTCTGGTCAGCCCTGCGGGTGGCGCCCCAGGAGCCCCAGCAAGGTCTGGTTTGCGACCACCAGTCCTCTGAAGTCCCCGCTTTGGGCTCCCCACCCTGGTCTCTTTCAGGCTCCCCTAAGACTGGGGCCGCTGGAGGGAAGGTCACTAGACACCCCTGGCCCCCTCCCCTTTACAGGCGGGTGCGTGGATACCCGCGGGGGTCACATGGTCAGTGTGAGCGCCCCAGGCCCCCACACCCTCTCTCATGCCCCCGGGGCCACCGTGACTCACCACGCCAGCCCCGTGGCAGCCGCCACACGCATCTCGCCCCCGGCCGTGGCACCTGTGACACTCCTGAAAGAGCCAAGCCCCGCGTGGGTCTCATTCCCCAACACCAGCCCCTGGTCTCTCCACCTGTACCCCGTGCCCCATCTCACCACCCCGCAGGAGGCACAGCCGCTCGGGGCCGGGGAGCGGGCCCTGCCCACCGCCCAGGACCCCCGAGGGTCAGAGGCCTGGAGATGCTGTCACCGCGTCCTCCCGCCCAGCCCTCCCGTCCGTCCTGGAAGCCCCAGCCGCGTTTGACGCCCGCGCTCGGCCTCCCGCCCGGGCCACAGCCTGTGGCCGTCCCTGGGTAGCCAAAGCCGTCCTTGGAGGTGACACACAACGGACACAGTTTGGGGAGAGCCAGTGAGGCTCTGACTCACTACCAGAACTTAATCACTGAGGCCAAATGGCTTCCCCACCCTCGAGAAAAGCGTGGACACCTTCTAGCCCTCGCCGGGCCTGTCACCTGCTCCCCTCCAGCCTTCCTGGAAAAACCCGGCAACGCCCGAGCCGCGTTTACGCCGCTGCCGCCCAGCACCTCAGCGGCTTGCACTCCAGCCAGGTCAGTCAGATCGCGAGCACGCAGATGGGCCGCGAGCGTGGGTGCCGGGAGCGCCAGTGGGCAGGTCCGAAAGGGGGTCTTCCTTCTGTTAGCTGGACACCCTAACTTGCCCGGAGTTGCGTATGGAATGGCATGGCCCCCCGGTTCTCTTGGAGATGGGCTGACTGCCAGGCGGGGAACCAGCCCGAGCCTGGAGCCGGCTTCCTTCTCAAAAGGACAAAGCTGGAGGACACACGGGGAGCCCGGGGAGCCCTATCAGAGAAGGCAAATAGCCGCCATCGCCTGACCTTGACCAGGGAAGAGTGAGGGACCTGGAGCTTCCGGGTGTCCTCCTGGAACATCGGGGGGACCTGGACCTTG
Source organism: Talpa occidentalis (assembly GCF_014898055.3). Classification (NCBI taxonomy): domain Eukaryota; kingdom Metazoa; phylum Chordata; class Mammalia; order Eulipotyphla; family Talpidae; genus Talpa; species Talpa occidentalis. The sequence continues at coordinate 4,290,203 of NW_023600993.1, forward strand.
ATGTCCCAGAGCCGGGGGGAGGCTCCTCTTTGTGGCCCGTCCACAGAGTGACCTGACGTGGGAAGGGCTGTGGTGAGAATTGGCCCTGGCGGGCGGACAAGCTTTGATGGATTCACGAATGGCAGGGAGCGGGGTCGGCCCCGGGGCTGCAGACAAGGGTCCCCTGGGGCCCAGGATTAAACACCCAAGATGTGCGTGATCCCTGGATCTTCTGCTTCTCAGCTGTGTGGCTCCGGACAAGTCACTTCGCCTCCCGGCCTGCAATTCTCTCCTGTCCGCAGTGCGGGTCAGAGTGGGACGGAGGCGAACGTCACTGAGGAAGGGTCTGAGCACTCAGCCAGGAAGCCGGGGACAAGCTCCACCCTCATCGCTGCCACCTCCCCATACCTCTGCCCTTCCAAGGAGACGGACACACACCCACCACCCCCTTATTCACCAGGGATACATTTCAAGACCCCAGTGGGTGCCTGCAACCTCTGATGGCACCAGCCCTGTGCAGATTATACCATGTGCACACACAGGCCTGAAGCTGAGTCCTGAACTAGGCACAGCAAGAAACAGTAGAAATAACACAATAGGGGCCCCCCTGGTGGCGCAAGGGGTTAAGCACCGCACTATGAAGCAATCTGCAGCCTCTGCAGCATGAGTTCCATCCCTGGCCGGCCCGGGAGCTACCCACATGGCGCAGCAGACCTCTCCTGTCTCGCCCGCGGCTCCCTGCAGCAGTGTACTTTGGTCAGTCTGCCTGTTCTGCTCCCCACTCTGTCTCTGGTGGATCCTCTCACCCCCCGCATCTCTGGCCTGTACCCCAGCTCTTGTATGCATAAACAAATAAATCTTTAAAAAAAAAGAAAAGGAAAGGAAAGAAATAACACAATCCCGGAACAAAAGTTACATGACCTCCCTCCCTCTCTCTCTCTCTCTCAAAATCTTTTACTCCATGTCACATTTTCAGGCTGTGTGTGAGCACAGGCAGCTGAAACCGCAGGTGAGCAGGGACGAGGGAGCAGGACAGGTGCTCCGACAGGACAGCAGGAGGACAGCAAGCCCTCAGGGGACGGGATCATGTGGGGCGGGGGAGCAGCGGCAGCGGAGGAGACCCCCCGACAGGCTTCCTGAAGTGACCAGGTCCAGGGAACGAGCAGAGGAAACAGGGCAGCGTGGGCCGGAGGGGGGCCCACCCAGACACAGAGCTGCCCCGCGAGGCAGGGAGAGGAGGCCGGTGCACAGGCCCGGGCTAGACTGGGGGGCGCCGGCGGGGAGGGCGAGGGGTCAGCAGGCGCGGGGGAAGGCTCCCCGGCCGCCCTGGCCACAGCCCGTGTCCCGGGGGGGCAGCCCAGGGCGGGCGCCCCAGCTCGGGCAGGACAGCGTCGTGGCCGAGGTGAGGGCGGAGACCAGCGGGACGCGCCGCCGGTCCCGCCCTGTTCGCTCCGGCAGCCGCTTACCGGAGAAGGGCTGGAACGTCCACTCGCGGGTCCTGGACTCGCTGAACGTCTCCAGCCGGTACTGCGGGGGGAGCAGAGTCAGGCGCGACCCGGCTCCGCTGCACGGCAGGGCGCGGGAGTGCGCAGCAGAGACGCCCCGGCCCCGACCGGCTCCCCGCGATGCCGGCCGCGGGGCCGGGCAGGCAGGGATGCCGGCACGTGCGCTGTCCCCCAAGAGGCCTGCACCCCGGTGACCCCACACCTGCGCTCCGGCCCCGCCCCTGGCCCCATGGCCCCGCCTCCATGCCCAGCCCAAGTCCGCCTCCAGACCCGCCCCCGGGCCCTCCCTGGCCCCGCCCCAGACCCGCCCCGGCCCTCCCTGGCCCCGCCCCAGACCCGCCCCCGGCCCTCCCTGGCCCCGCCCCAGACCCGCCCGGCCCTCCTGGCCCCGCCCCAGACCCGCCCCGGGCCTCCCTGGCCCCGCCCCAGACCCGCCCCCGGCCCTCCCTGGACCCACCCCAGCCTCTCTATGGCCCTGCCCCCAGCCCCGCCGCAGGCTCTCCGTGGCCCCGCCTCCAGCCCCACCCCAGGCTTTCCATAGCCCCCCCCCCAACCCCGCCCCAGGATCCCTATGGCCACGCCCCGGGCTCTCTGTGGCCCCGTCCCCTGTTCTGCCAGTCTCTCTGTGGCCCCGCCCCAGGCTCTCTGTGGCCCCGCCCCACCCCTACCCCAGGCCGCCCATGGCCCCGCCCCCAGCCCCGCCACAGGCCGCCCATGGCCCCACCTCCAGCCCCACCCCTGAGTTCTCCCAGCCCCGCCCCCGGGGCGTCCCTGGACACACCCCAGCCCCACCCCGGGTCCTCCCTGTTTCTGGCCGCAGCCCCCGCCCACGGCCCTCTAAGGCGCCGCTGAGGAGAGCGGGGTGGGTGGGGGGCTGCGGGCCAGAGGCCTCACCCTGCACAGGGTCTGCCGCTTCAGCTGCCAGATGACCAGCTCGCTGGCGGCCACCCGGCCGTGGCAGCACTCGGCGTTGACAAAGCCCAGCAGCGCTTCCCGGGCCTCGGCCTCTGTCACCACCGGCGCCCTGCGAGGGCGAGCAGGGAGGCCTTGGCTGCGGGGGTCCACCCCGGCCCACCAGGCCCGCCAGGCCCGCCAGGCCCTCAGGGTGCAGACGGAATCGCCCCGGGCAGCAGGGCCGGTCCCTCTCAGCGGGAGAGCCGGCCGGCTGGAGGGCGTCCTGCTCGGGGACCGCGTGCCGCGGGGGGAACAGACACTGTGTGGGGGTCTCTGGACGACAGCAAAACTGCTGTAGCTGAAGTGTGGGCCTCGGGAGAAGACCTGCTAGACCTTCAGAACTCAGAAAACACCCTAAAGGTGAATTATGCCATTTTGCAGAAATCGGAGGTCCAGAGGCAGGTCCCACAGCTGGAAGGCGGCAGAGCAGGCCAGGTCCGGTGCCTGCCCCGGGGCTGTGAGCAGCGTTCCTGGAAGAGCCAGGCTGGGAACCATCCACAGGAAAGGGCAGACACCCCCTTCTCTCTGGATGCCTCCCCTCCTCCTGCAAACTCCCTGAGGATCAGCTGCCTGTCCCTTCCTTCACCACACCCCCTCCAGGACAAGGAGTCCCTCCTCCTTCCTCCCTGTGCCCTGCGTGGGTGTCTCCCTGGCAGTCCTGCTCCCAATGGCTCCCTGTCCCAAGCGCTCCATCCCCAGCACCAGGTTCAGTGAACACAGGGGTCTGCAGGTCCCAGGGTTTTGTGTGTGCAATGGGGGTCTGCAGGCATGGAATGGGGTGACCAGAGAGGAGAGAGGGGGTGCTCAAGACAGCAGCAGCGCCAGGAGCACCCAGGAAACTCCCTGAAGGCAGGACACGGGAAGGCCAACCAAGGTCAAACCCCAAGGGTGGCTCCACCTTCCCTGCCCCAGGCCTCTCCAAACATGCAGGGAAGGTGTGGGCCAGAGTGCAGCAAACTTCCCTGCAAAGGGCTCAGTAGGAACCCATCAGTCTTCACAGGGCTCCACGGGCCATAGGAGGGAGATGGCAAGGCAGCCACAGGTGATCAGTGAACAGCGTGACTGATCCACAGAAACAGGCGTCCACCCTCCCATCGCCACTTTGTTTTGGCTCATGGCCAACGGCCTGCAGAGCTTGGTGAAGGACACACTCCTGGACTCCAGCCCTGGAGAATCTCATCCAGGAGGCCTGGGGTCCTGACACCCCATCAGGGTGGAGATCTGTGGTTGCTTAGACCCCCGAGGAGGGCTCTCAGGGCCAGTGGCGACCACAAGCGATGATGTCGTGAGGATCGCCTCACCTGCAGCCCACCTCCAACTCACTTGTGTTCCAGGAAGGAGGCCCAGTGCCTCTGTTCCTGGGTTCTCCCTGGAGACTCCAGAGGTGGGAAGAATTCCTGTTGGTCTGGAGGGGAGGTGGGTAGAGGGTAGGGTCAGTGCTGGATAGCCCAGCTCAGAGGAGCAGAAGCTTCTGGGGTGAAGGGAGCCTGGCTGGATATGAGACAGGCCGCAGTCCCACGCACCCGGAGCCAGAATGATGGCGCTAAGGCCTGCGGGATTCCAGCTTGAAATGGACATGGTCACGGTGGCAGAGGTGCATGGACACAGGCTCTACACCCCATGTCCCCCCATTCCCTCCCAACCAGGACAGGGGCCTTCCCAGGGCCCCCAGCGCAAAGGGGAGCTATCCCAGCACCGGCCTGTTCCAAGACTTCCCCCCAAGTCAGCAGAAGCCCCAGGAACTGATCACAGAAAACAAGACCCCAAGAACTTACCGCTCCTTTGAAAAAGCCAGTCATAGCTGGGCGGCGTCTCCTGGAGTTGGGTTGGGGGCACCAAAGGGCTCCTGGCCTGGAAGCTGAGGTCCACCACACCTGCAGGACAGAGAGTCCCGGGCCTCAGGGGACTGGTGTGTTGATGGGGCTTCACAGGAAGATGACCAGTGAAGGCGGGTGCATTGTAAAGAGCTCCACGGTGTAACACAGCCCGGCTCACTAGGGACATAGGCCCGCGGGGGGCCAGGGATCAGAAGCAGTAGCAATAATAGGGACCAGAAATTAGTCCCCACAATAGCTGAGCCCGGGAGGTAGATACTGTGTCATCTACAGCCCATCACGCTGCTTTGCAGCTCCCACCATCAAAGACAAAGGGCCAGCCTTCTGTCCTTCAACCCAGGGAGCACGATGGGAGCACTAGACCCTGCAGCCTCTACTTCTTGCCTCTTGGAGCACTCCCTTCTGAGACGGAGCTGCCGGCACCCCCCTTCCAGCCACCCCGGCAACAATCCTGGACTGTCCAGACTGGACCAGCTGTCCACTGAATACCAGCGTGACCCTGCTATCAACTGCATGCCTGTGTGCCCCCAAATCCCTATGTTGAAACCCTAATCTCCAATGCGTGGTAGGGGAGGTGGGGCCTTTGGGAGGTGATGAGGTTTAGATAAGGTCATGAGGCCGGGGCCTCCATCATGGAGGCTTGGACAGGATTCGGGGTGACCGGCGTTGGGGCCCCTGCTGCTCGGAAGCTGGCGCCCGGGCCTCGGAACTCAGGACACTGGGCGGGTGACCCCTCCGGGAGGAACTGGACACGGCCGTGACGCCCGTGCTGTGAGACACTTGGCCCAGCCCAGACCAGCGGACGCTCCTGTCAGCGCCCCCAGGAGGGAGATTTCCTCCTCCTTTGTTCTCCTGGAGGCCGGGAGACAGGCGGGAAAATGCCACGCGCTGAAAGAAAGGAAAGAAAGCCCTTCATCCCGGCCCTCTCCCCTGGGGCCCGGCCCTCTGTTCCTGGACGGGGCGGACACTCGGGACCGGGCAGGAAGAGGCAGGAGGAGCGCCAGGGCGAGCCGGGGCAGGCAGCCTCCATCCATCACCCCGGCGCCCTGCCCGCTCCGGCCTCGCCAGCGTCAGAGCTAAATTGGTCTGGCCATTATGCTGGGCACAAAATACGGGCCTCCGGGGGCCCGCGGGGAGGGGGCGTCCCTCCCCCGGGGTCCCATCCGTCACTGCCGGCACGGCACGGTGTCCGAGGGGTGGCGGTTTCCATGGTGTCCGGCTGTCGGGCCTGGCACCCCGCATGGCTCCTGGGCTCTCCCAGCAGAAGGTGCAAGCGGGGTCCCCTTGTGCCTCCCACGATCACCGTTCCCCATGTCACAGGAGACCAGCCGAGGCGCAGAGGTGTGACGGGCCCGCTCCGAGCAGCGCCACAGCGCGTGGGACTCAGCCGCCTCCGCCCAGTGACCCCCGCGACCGGCCGCGCAGCCGGGGCCCACGTGGGGCTGGCAAACGCCACGTCACCCAGGCCACAATGTTCCTGCTCAGCGGCCGCCAGGTGTTGTATTTTTCCTTTGCAGAAGCAGGAATTTGTCTTGTGGAGAAAGACGTGACTCATGGGTTACCCCTGGAACGGCCTCTCCTCCCCCTTGCCTGTATGTCAGGGGCTAAGAGGAGTCGGGTCCCTGCCTCTGCCCGCAGCCACCTGGCTCGAGTCGGTCCCTTCCTGACCTTCTTCAGCAGGTGTGAGGGCCCCTTTGGACGGGGGCTCCCACAGCCACTCCCCACAAATGCCTCTGATGGTTTGCATTACTCACGAGGGGGTGCAAGAGTCCCGTGGTCAAATTCATAGACTGAGCCGATGGCCTGGGGGTGGCGGGGAGCAAGGCAAGAAGGGGGCATTGGCAGTTAGGTGGGTGCAGAGTCCAGTTTTGCAAAATAAAGGGCTCTGGAGATGCAGAGTGCGGTGACACCGCAGCGTGGATGCACTTGTTGCACGTTCAGAGATGGGTGAGATGGCAAATTTTTGGTTAAGTGTATTTTCCCACAATCTAGACAACTTGAGAGGCGGCGGGGACGTTTGGGTGATGAGAAGATAAAGAAAAGAAAGAAGGTGTATTTTGCCAAGAAGAACAAAGAAATTATAATCTCCTACGCTATTTAAAGAGCTTCCTAGCAAAACGACACCCCGCCCAGGGCGCCCCCCTCTGCACACCCCAGGACTCCCCACGGCTCGCAGCTGACGTCCAAGCTCCTGGACTCGGCAGCAAGGCCCAAATTACCTGTGGGACAGGGGAAGAGTCAGCATCCCCTTCCAGAAAAGTGGCAGCCTACGGGAAAGAGAAGGGGGGTCCCCTGGGGCCAGGGCCCGCCCCCCAGGGAGGGTCTGAGTCCAGGACAGCTGCGCTTCTACTCCCAGGAAGGCACTGGGGTCCCACAGTCCACCTGTGAGGCCGCACCGCTGGGCCCTGGCCGTGAAGTCCAGCAGCCTTTCCCACTAAGGCACCGTGATGCCAGAGATCCAGTCTCTGATCCCCAGCTCAGCCCGAGGAGGGGAACAGACTTTCATGGACAAGCCTGCGAAGCAGAAGCAGCTGCTGACTAGGGATCCCAGGAACAAGTCCCACCTCCTCACTGATGGTGAGAATAGCGTGACCTCAGATCATTGCCAATCCAGGGACCAGTGCCAGGAATGAGGAAGGGCCACCGAGTCCTGGAGTCTTGGCCGAGAACAGCCTCCTCCTGATATTACCAGGGACTCTGGTTGCTGCCCATTTTATTGAAGAGGCTCTCACCATTTCTGGGAGAGATTTCAGTCTATCGTAACAAAAGTTATAGCATAAAAGATATAGCTTTTAGAATAAGGGAGGGGGTTTTTCTACTTCAGCCCTGTGCTCAGACATCTTCATCTAAAAAGATCAATTAAAACCATATTACATGTGGGGCCATTAAAGAACCTGGTCAAGTTAGAGAAGAAGTCTCCAAAGGGTTCTTGGAGGGACAGATAATGACCAAGAGTAGAAGTTCCAGGAAATTGGGCCTCCCTGGTGACGCAAGGGGTTAAGCACTGCACTATGCAGCAATCTGAAGCCTCTGCAGCACAAGTTCAATCCCAAGCCGGCCAGGGAGCTACCCACATGGCTCAGCAGACCTCTCCCGTCTCGCCCACTGCTCCCCTCAGCAGTGTATTTCAGTCATTCTGCCTGTTCTGTTCCCCACCTGTCTCTGGTGGATCCTCTCACCCCCCGCACCTCTGACCTGTACCCCAGCTCTTATATGCATAAATAAATAAATCTTTAAAAAAAAAAAAAGAAAAGAAAAGAAAGAGAGATATCTACTCAGGGTTAGAGTGAACTACTGATGTCCTCAGTGGCAGAACAGGGGACAGGCCTGCCCTGGGGGGGCTCCAGCAATGGTGTGATATATGCCTCTGGTCGGGGATGCTGTCAGAGGCACCCAAAGGTGGCAGTGCTAAAAGGCCCTTAATGCGGCTTCCGGCTGGATGTCACAGCGCAGAATGCCCCTGCCAGCCTCCTTGGTCCCCGAGTGTGCCACTAGAGGAAAATATTCTCTCTGAAGCTGTCCACATTACAGACTCAAAACCTGGGGGCCCACACTCAGGGACGGGGAAGGGTGGCTCCAGCAGGTCAGGGGGAGAGCCACCCCTCACCTGAGAAGGGACATTCAAACGGAGGGTCCCACAGCAGGTCCCCTTCTGAAACCTGGAGGAAAATCTCTTGGTTTCGCAAACCTATTCTGGACACTCGCCTGCCCCGCAGCAGCCCGAGCTGTAGGCCCAAGGGTGGCTTCTATTGGAGATCAGAACACGGGGTGACACTAAGGCAGAAGCAGGGGGCCAAGAAATATCGGGTCCCCATTCCTTACACTTTACTTTCCAGAAGTCATGATGCCAAAATGGAACCAGCACCAGTGACAATATTTTCCAATAGTTGCAGTTTAATTTTGAAACTTTGGGGGCAGAATCTGATCCCCAGAAATCTAACTTCTGGAGCCAACATGCCCGGCAGGCCTGCTGGGGCCACTGCTGTACTAGGCACTCAGCAGCCCGTGAATCCTTGGCCAGCTCCCCGAGATGGCACCATCTCTGTTTTTATTGGGCTCAGAGAGGTTAAGTGACTTAAGCAAAATCACCCAGCAAGTAGAAGGCAGATCTGGGGTTTGAATCTCCAGCTGGCCTTGGCTACTCAGAGAAACGTCCAGCACAAAGTAAAGACTGCTGATGAGGATGACCGCATTAGCCAGTCTGGAAACCCCTCCTGTGGACGAGCTGTGGACACGCAGCTACCACGGGCATACGTCAGAGGCCAGATGCGGGCCTCTGCAAACCCATGCCAAAAGATCTCTGCGCCGCTCCCGCTTCAGTGTGAAAAGGGATTCCAACAAAATTGAAACTGAGCTCTCTCTAAGGTCAGCCTGGGCCCATCGCAGACCCCGCTTCGACTCTGGAACTTAAAGTTTGAAAGATACTGTCAGTAAGCCAGTGACGAACCTTCCAGATAACCGGGTTAGAGACCGAAGAATGTGCTGGTGTCACAGGCCTCCGTGGGATTCAAAAGAAAGCATGCCACACCCCTGCACACACACACATGCGCGAGAAGGAGAAGCACACTCCTACATCTTGCCCTCCCCTTCATGGTCCTCAGATTAAGAACTCCGGACTCAATCTCCTGAGAGAGACGGGAACATCGCAGCTCAGAGAGGTTAAGTGACTCGTCCGGGGTCACACAGCCAATTCCCGGCAGGGCTAAGACTCAGCTCCCAGGGTCCCAACTCCCGCCCCGGCTCTCTCCCAGTGCCCCTTCCAAATTCAGGACCAACAGCTTCCCTTTTAAGAACACAGCACGTTTCTTCCTAAAATATCATTTCCGTCTTCATCTCTTTAAATAGCCCTTGGGCTGCGCTGTGTTTCTGTCGCGGTGACGGCAGGAAGGAGCCACTGGGGGTGTCGTGTGAGAGGGGGTGAACAAGCAGGCGCGCGGCAGCTCGGAAGACCTTTCCTGACATTTCCTTAAAATTACCCTCCTCGAAGAACTGAGCCCAACCGTGGTTAAAACAAGAACCGTCCTCCACGCGGACCCGGGGGAGAGGGTGCTGCCAACCAGAGGAAGGACAGAAAAGGAATGGAAGGCACTGGCGCTTAGGAAGAAAGGTCTCCTCCGCGCTGACCCTCCCGGCCCAGCGCCCCGAGGTGCCTGAGGTCAGAGCAGCCTGCAGGCGCGGGAGCGCCACACCCAAGGGGGAGAGGCGGGAGGGCAGGCCGGAGAGAAGGGCACCCGCGGACACACGGGGCAGAAGCAGAGGGCACCAAGGGCAGCACCCGGTCCTGGGCCAGGCAGGCAGGGGGGCACTGCCCCCCCACAGCGTACTCACTGTCGTCCCGGCTCCGGCTCCCATCCCTGTCCATGGTCCCGATGTCCAGCCCAGCGGTGTCTGCGCTTCCCCTGGGCCCGAGCGGGGATCTGAGGGGCCAGCCTCAGCCCCTCCCACAGTGCCAGGCCCATTGTTTGACTTGAATACAAAAGGGGGAAACATCCTCGGGGAAGCGGTGTCCATGTGCAGCTGGACCGAGCCTCCTCGGGGTTCTTGGAGCCCCTACTGCGGGCTCCTGTAGGGCTTCCTGTCACCGTGCCCCCCACACCCCTGTGCCTCTGCACTCACCCCCTGCAGGGGCTTCTGAGGGCTGGGGGTACAGGGCACAAGCAATAACCCCGGGAGATCACCTCTCCGGGGTGAGAGAAGTGGGTGGGACTCTGAAGTCTTAAGCCTCAAGCCCCCCATTTCCCTGGGGATGAAAAGCGCCCACTGCTCACCACGGGCAGCTGGCTCCCCATCCCACGGGCATGGCCACCGCTGCCTCCTCACCAGCCCAGCCCCGGAACTGCTGTGGTCCCCTGCGAAGCCCGGGCAGCGGGGCTCAGAACTCGTTCTACCTCACGCCCGACCTCAACCCCTCTGGCTGGCCCTAAGCCATGAGCACCCACCCGTGGGCCCTGGCGTGGGGGTGGGAGGGCCGGTGACCACACCACTGGCAAGGGCCCCTCGCTTCTGGGGTGGGGTTCCCCAGCCAGGGCAGCCTGGCTCCCAGGGCACACGCACCCTCTGTCCTGGGCTGCCCATCAGGCGGTGCCCCTGGGCGCACCGGAGGCCCCAGAGGCAGACCGGCCATGGCGCCCTCCTGGGCAGCCCTGGGGCCGCCGGGTCAGCTGCTCACAGGCCGTCCATCCCCGGCGCCCCACTGCGTGGTCTAGTCTCTCACCAGCTTCCACCCTCACCCCCGCCCCCCGGTGTCACTGCTCCACAGCAACGAGAACACACGCTGCCTGCAGACCGGCCGTGGCTCACGGTCCACAAAGAGGCTTTGGAGGGGGGCGGGGAGCCCCGGGTCCTTCGGCCTGAGCATGCAGGCGCGTCCCGAGCACACGTGCGTGAGAAGGCTCGGGCCCCTGAGCCACTGACGGTCTTTTGATACCTTTATAAGCTCAGCAGCCACTCGAAGCCCTGGCGGAATCGTCTCCATGGTAACAGGATCATCATGCACGTGTGTGCCCGGAGGAGCGCACGGTACAGCAACCTAAGGCGTGTGTCTTACGGAAATACGTGTTTGCATGTGTGTGTATCTGAGCAGAAGGGTGACAGATGCACGCATATCACACAGACACGTGCACAGATGATGGACAGACAGACGGCAGGGAGACGGACAGACGTGGGGCTGCTGGGGCTTAACTAAAACAACAACTGCCTGGCAACAATGCGCGCTGCTGCATCTCGGGTACTTCAGAAGCCGCCGCATAGGCTCCCCAAGCCCCTCCCCAGCATCTGAAAGAAGTGACCCCCGGAGATGATTTCCCCGGGAAACAGAAGGAGCAGGTGTTGGAGCTCTGAGTGTGAAAGGGGTCAGAAGTCGGAGGCGGCAAAAATGCAGACAAGGGAGAGCTGGCTGGAAGGAACGGGGCGCACGGGACAAAGAGGGCGCGCGGCCCCCTGCCCCCGCGCGCAGACCACACCGCAGCCGGTAAATAAATGTCTCTTCAAATGTGTGGAAGTGAGCAATTCACGGCGAGACATTTCTAATCTCGCTCAGGCATCAGGCAGGAATGCGTCTGCAGGGGCCAGCACAGGTCAGCAGGCGAACAATGGCCACCACCACCCAGGGCTGTGGCGCGGGCAGAGCCGGCATCGCTGACGCAGCAGCCAGCCCGTGCTGCAGGCTCCCCCGCCGGGCCCAGCGGGCGAGGGCAGAGGAGCTCTGCGGGCCGGGCGTGTGCCAGGCACAGTGTCTCTGCCGTTGACGGCAAGGAGTGAGCCCCGCGGCGGTTGCTTCTTTGGGACAGCACAGCTTCTGGGTCTTGGCCTTGCCGGAGCCCCGACAGCTACCAGCGCCCCTTGCCTGAGCCCCGCGGCCTGGCCTCGGCCCCTAGTGGCCACCCGAGGTGGCTGCTGCCTTTCCCAGGCTTCTGGGGGAATCCGCTGGGGCTCCTGTGCTCAGCGGCGGGGTGCAGACTCCTAAGGCACTCGGGATGCAGCCACTTAGAGTCTGCAGGGGAAAGACTCAATTCCAGTCAAGGCACGTTTGTTTCTTGAAGATGTGGGTGGTTCCACGGCGCATTTGAAAACATTTCTCATGCGGGAAAAAGACACGTAACGGAACTGACCATCTTCACCGATTTTAAGCGTCCAGCTCAGGGCACGAAACACTTTCACATGGTGGAACTGTCACCACGCTCCATCCCAGGACTGCGCTGCAGGCCCAACAGACACCCCCACCACCGCCCGCCCCTCCCAGGCCCTGGCGCTGCCCCTTCGCCTGCTGCTTCTGCAGCCCCGGCTCCCCCGGACATGGCCAGACACCGCACGTGTCCTGCACCCCCGCAGCGCCCTCCAGGCTCCCGGCAGGAGCGGGCACCGAGCTGCCTCCCTCCTGGAAGCTGAGCACCTTCCTCATGCGGGCACATTTCCTCTGCTGTCCCTCCGCTGAGGACCCTGGGCGGACGCCTTCTGGCTATTGCCAGTCGCGCCGCGGGGAGCATGGGTGGATAACACCCCGCGGAGACCTTGCTTTCCATTCCTCCCCAGAGGTGGGGCTGTGGGTCCGCATGGTTAGGATTGATGTTGCGGGGCCACCACAAGATGCTCCAAAGAGGCCGAGCCCTTCACCACGCCCCCCAGCAGTGCACAGGGCACCCATCCCCCCAGCACTTGTTTTCTGTGTTGGGGTTACAACTTATTGGTTTTGTTTGTTTGTTTTTAAAGATTTATTTATTTATACAAGCACTGGGTACAGTCAGAAGCGCGGGAGGGTGAGAGAATTCACCAGAGCCAGAGCGGGGAGCAGAGCAGGCAGAAGGACCGAAGTACACTGCTGAGGGGAGCAGCGGGCGGCAGGAGAGGTCTGTACACCTTGTGGGACCCTCGCCCAGTGGTCGGGGATCGAACCAGCACTGCAGAGGCTGCGGGCAGCTTTGCAGCCCTGCGCTCAACCGCTGCGCCACCGGGGGAGGCCCACAACTTATTGTTCTTATCTCCTCTTGACAGATGTTTTTCAAAGACTCACAAAGGTGAAGAGACCTGCCCAGGTCCTCAGGTCATGGCTGCCCCTGGCCCAGGACAGGGGAGCCCTATACTGAGTCCAGACTCCCTCCTTCCAGTTGGGGGTCTCAACCCACCCCCTAGAAAGCCCTCACTCACCCACTCCTTCAGCCTTGAACATTCAGCGGGCCCCGGGCGGGCACTCGTGGCCATCCGTCATCACACGGGTCCTCCCAGAACCCCACAGCAGCCAAGACAGCCCAACAAAGGAACGCTGCCCCCCAGGGCCTGGAGGCCCAGATAACATTGTTACTGGCTTATCTGCCAGGGAGGATGGAGACCAGGGTGCCCAGGGAACTGAGGACACATGGACGAGAATGGGCTTGACACAAATGAGAAACTCGCCTGAGGGGGAGGCGCCTGGAACACTGCCCCCAGCCCCGCCTCTCCCTGGGAGCAGGGTAACTGGCACTTCCCTCCAGGCCCTGACTTGGGCTCCTGACCACAGAGACAGAAAAGGGACCGAGACCTTCTTGTGCCCCCCAAATGCCAGGGGTACAGGGAGATGCCGCAACCCTTACACAGGTAGACAGTGTTCTCTTTAAAGAAGAGGCCGCAGGGGCTCAGCAAGGGTGAGCCGCCTCCACAAGGTCACACAGCTCCTGAGCCGCAGAGCCAGGATTCAGCAAGGTCCGCGGCACCGAGCCCCTGCCTCCCCTGCGTTACTACATGTCATTGCCAGAGGCCAGGGGGCGGGAGGGAGGGGGTTTTGGCACCAAGCTAGCTAGCAGGTGGCTGTGTCCCCGTAAGTCTCGCTCCCCAGCCAGCCACACGGGAAAGCAAGGGACGTAAGCTGGGAGTCTCGGGCCCGCGTCTCCTTGGCTTCGGGAAGGGCAGCCCTGCACTTCTCTAGCAAAGTGACAACCGCGTGAACCACACTTCCCAGGTGTTCTGGTGGGTTCCGAGGCACACTTGCCATCCTCCCCGCTGGGTATGCAACCTCCCGTCACTCTGGTGGAAGCTCTGACTTCTTTCCTGCATCCCTTCCCCCCCCTGCACCCCCTCAGCACCCCGACAGAAGGGAGGCCTCCTGCAAGTCCCACCACCAGTCTCACCACACAGCTCTCAGCTGGAAACCAGGGGAAACTGGCCCCAGAGCCTGGGAAGGTGGCAGCTGCTGGCTGCCACCTGGCGCGATGCCCCAGGGAACCCCAAACTCACCAACTTGATAGAGCCTGACCTGCCACCAGCATCTGGGGTGTGGGGCGCCCCACTGAGGCGACGGGTGCTTCTGTGGGCACTGTGCTGCAGCCCGGGCCCCTGGCCGAGGCCTGTCCTGGCACAGACACGCTGTGTAAGTGCAGAAGGATGGAAGGAAGGCAGGAAGGTTGGAAGGAGAATGAAGGAATGAATGAATGCACGACCTATATGATCATATGGGGATGTTACTGGCCCATTATCTGGACGTCTGAGCAGTTTCCCCCCCAAAATGAGTTTGTCCCGTCTCTGGGACAATAGAAAAAGAAACAGGAGAAAGAAAGACCACTAGTAATATTAAAATATTACTTGTCAGGCCTCCCTGGTGGTACAAGGAGTTAAGTAAGTCTCAGCATGATGAAGCTGTCCACAGCCTCTGCAGCACGAGTTCTATCCCCGGCCGGCCAGGGAGCTACCCACAGGGCACAGCAGACCTCTCCCGTCTCCCCGCTGCTCCCCTCAGCAGTGGATTTCAGTAGATCTGCCTATTCTGCTCCCCGCTCTGTCTCTAGTGAATCTTGTCACCCCCCCTTACCTCTGGCCTACACCCCAGTTCTTGTATGCATAAGTAAATAAATCTTTAAAAATAAAATATCAGGGGCTCCCCCGGTGGCGCAGCGGTTGAGCGCTGGGCTGCGAAGCTGCCCGCAGCCTCTGCAGCTCTGGTTCAATCCCCAGCCACTGGGTGAGGGTCCCACATGGCGCGCAGACCTCTCCTGCCGCCCGCTGCTCCCCTCAGCAGTGTACTTCAGTCCTTCTGCCTGCTCTGCTCCCCGCTCTGGTTCTGGTGAATTCTCTCACCCTCCCGCGCTTCTGACTGTACCCAGTGCTTGTATAAATAAATAAATAAATCTTTTGAATACATAAATAAAAATAAAATATCAATTTGTCCCTGTTTCTAGACATTCCCTTTCTCAAAAACAGAGGGACCAGCCTCAGAACGCCTCATGACAAGGAGAACTGGAGGATTCGGGGTGACCAGGAGGCTCAGATGCTTCCTCAGAAGCTGGGCACCCAGGAAGGTCTGTCCCTAGGGAGTCGGGAAACTGACCAGTGACAGACAACACGGGCCCCCTGGGCCAGGCTCCCAAGGCCCAGGCTCTTCGGCAGGCCTGGGCAGAAGCAGGCACGGGGCGTGTTCTCAGCCCCCAGAAACGTGTCCATGGCCCGGCTGTGGGCCTCATGGGGCAGAAACAGGAGTTTCCATTCCCGGCTCCTGGCACAGGGGCTCCTTTTCAGCAAGTCAGAGGCACTAATCCCATCACGGAGGCCGCCTGCCAGCAGCCCGGCCTGCCTCCCCGCCCCTGCTAATGCAATCCACTTGTCTCCAGGACCAATTTGGGCTTTTAAAAGGCCAGTCTGTTCGGTCACTTACATTTTCAAACACAAATTCAATTTGCTGGGCAAGAGGCAGGAAAGCAGCTTTCCCGGGCTTGGGGCAGCGTGCACCCCTCGCTGCCGTGACTGCCTGCTGGGACTGGGGAGGGGGGTGCCTTTCATCACCGGGCTTTGGGGTCCAGTTTGTGCCCCCAGCACGCGCCCAGCGGGAGACTCATCATCACTGGTGCCACCTCGCAGAAGCCCTGGGCCTTCCCTCCTCACGGTACTCAGGTCACACCCAGGGAAGGACTCGCTCTGGGCCACGCAGCAAACAGCCCAGGGGCTCTCCCAAGGCAGGTGGGCTTGGCATTGGCGTGAGGACCCCAGAGGCCAAGCCACTTCTCAGGGTGCCACGTACGGTGCCGGGATTCTCCGGGACTGAGTTGGGCCTTTTCTCCCCAACCCTCACTAAAGCTTCTACTCCCTTCGAGACCTCCATGGGTAACTGGAGCCACAGCCCAGGATGCGCCCCCAGGAAGCCAGAAGTGGCAGAAATGACTTCCCTGCGCATGATGTCGGCTCCCATCCCACCTCAACTGGACACTCGGCCCTAAGCCAGAAGGGGTGTTCCCACATTCCTGTCTGACACCTTCCCCACTGCCTTCAAACCTCCCTGGTCCTCTCTGTCCCTCTGCAGTTGGCACCTTGTCACGGCTCTGCAGCTCGGCTGGCAGGGGCTGTTCTGGACCCATAGCCAGTGAGTCCTCGCCAGGAAGGGAAGGGGGCGAGGGCCCATTGCCAGGTCCCCAACAGGAAGCGGGGTGCTCAGAGGACCCTGAGTGTGCCAGGGCCAGAGGGGCTGCCAACCCCCTACCCGGCCCTGGTGTGTGGCCCACCCCCACACAGGGCCACCTCAGTCCCTTCGCCCTGGTCCCTGCTCCTGCATCCCGCCCCCAGGTCCCAGGTGCTCTGTGACCAGGACTGGGAACAGCATCGCCGACTCGAGATCCTGCCAAACAAAACACGCACAGGCCAGCACGTCTGTGTCCTCGTGGCCACCACCACCTGCAGCATAACTGCAGACACCAAAATGGATGCGATGCTTCCAAGACCAGAGGCCGTCTCTTCTTCCACCAGCCCGAGCCCCCTGCCCAAGGAGGGAGGGGAGAGTAAGGAAAGAGAAGGACCAAGTGCTCCCTCCAGGCACACTTAGATCTCAGTCTCCTGTTTCAAGCTTTCTTGGCTCCCTAACATCATCAGGATAAAACCCGAACCTTGAGCCTGGCTCCGAACAGCTTTCCCAGCCTTATCTCTCAAAATCTCCCCTGCTCCGCCCACACCCGAGTCCTTAGCCACCCAACACTCCTACAGACCCCCAACATCCACCCTCAGTCACAGCTCCAAGCCTGTATGCGTGCAGGCCCCTCCACTCAGAACATTCTTCTCTCCCAGTGTCTGCCTGGCAAACTCCTCCTCATCCCCAGGTGCCTCCTTCTCTGGGAAGTCCTCCCTGATTTCCAGGGCAGACCCAATTAATCTCTGCGTCTCCACACCACTCTTCACAGGGACATCATTTAGGAGCATGAGCATTGAGTGTCTTGCCCGATCCTCCAGGTGGGGGGTGCCAAGTTGGGGTCGCACCCTGAAATGGCCATCCCAAGGCACATCCTTTGTTCCTCGCCCCAGTGTAGACCCAAACCAACAGCCACAGGACTGGACATGGCTGAGCAGGCTTGCGGGTCTAAATTAAGAACCAGAGATGATTTATTGCCAGAGGTTTCAAGCCTGGCTGCCAGCACCACCAGAAATGTAGGGATTCCGTGTTGACCACAAACCCCAGGGTGGGAATGGGTGCTCGACACCGTCTGCTCCAGGTCCTCATTCCCTTACTTTTCCTATTTGCATTATTTTCTCTCTCTCTTTTTTTTAAAGATTTATTTTTTATTTTTGTGCACACAGGAACTGGGGTACAGGCCAGAGGTGCGGGGGTGGGGGGGGCGGGTGAGAGGAGTCACCAGAGACAGAGTGGGGAACAGAACAGGCAGACTTACTGAAATACACTGCTGAGGGGAGCAGCGGGCAAGACAGGAGAGGTCTGCTGCGCCTTGTGGGTCAGCTCCCTCGCTGGAGATGGAACTCGTGCTGCAGAGGCTGTGGATTGCTTCATGGGTTGCTTCTTAAACCCTTGCACCACCAGGGAGGCCCTACATTATTTTTTCTTATGGATCAAAGAAATATACTAATGCTGTGGGGGAAAAAAAATGAAACCTACCAAAGGTCAAGGGTTAAAAATGAATGACTGGGGCCTCCCCAGTGGCTCAGCAGTTGAGCGCTGGGCTGCGAAGCTGCCCGCAGCCTCTGCAGCACCAGTTCGATCCCTGGCCGCCAGCGAGGGTCCCACATGGCGCGCAGACCTTTCCTGCTGTGCCCGCTGCTCCCCTCATCACTGTACTTCGTCAGTCTGCCTGTTTTGTTCCCTGCTCTGGCTCTGGTGAATTCTCTCAACCTCCCACGCTTCTGACTGTACCCAGTGCTTGTATAAATAAATAAATCTTTAAAAAAAAAAGAATGACTGCCCCACGCCTTCAAGGTCCACATGTCAATGTCTGCAGAGACTATGAACAGACACCTGCTTCCGAAGCATAGTGGGGGTCACCCTATCAATATTGCTCAGCATATTTGTAAAGACAACGCACAGCGTCTCCCTGGACCTGTGTTCTTCTGTCTGGTCTTTATGTCTTGTGACAAAGCCGACGTTTCGTCTGCACTCACTGAGGTTCAGCGCAGGCAGATACCAATGACAGAGAAACGACTACAATTTGGTTTTTAATGATTGTGTGTGATTGACAATCAGCATATTTTAGAGGGTGGTTTTATCTGTTTCTGTTGATGGCATTGGGATAGAACACATTTCTGTACAGACCTTGGGCTTGGTGAATCTTCGCTAAGGCAGACGGAAGGAGAGGAACAGACCCAGAAGCACCCCACTTCCGTGCCTCTTTCCAGCACCTCTGCCCAAGGGCAGCCTCCTCACCCCCCACAGAAGACCGCTGCTGGGTCTTGCCTGCTGTGGCTCTTGTACACGTGATCATAGGGCGGCGATCACACTGCCCGCTCGGCCTGCTGGGGAACAGACTGCTGGCTTGGCCTCCAGAGGCTAATTTCTCACGGTGCTGGAGGCTGGAGGCTGGAGGCTGGCCCTGCCTCCCGTGCACAGATGGCGCTTGTCTCCCCGTAGACAGGGCGCAAGTGACCATTCTGATCTCCTCTTAGAAGGGCACTAATCCCCCCATGGGGGCTCCATCCCCATGACCTCATGAACCCCTTACTGCTCCCCAAGGTTCCACCTCCACACACCAAATCCATTGGTGGCTTGGGCTTCACCCTGTGAGTCTGGGGGCTGCGTTACCCCCCTCCCCCACCGTACCATGAGCCCCTTTTGTATCTGGCTTCTTTCACTCAACATGTGCGTCATTGGACACTCCCCGGCCTGGAACGTGCTGTGGTGAGCTCAACCCTCCTCCTCTGGATGGACTCCCAGTCGCTCCCCAATCTTGCAATTATAGAAATGTGATTTTTAAACGCCTGGGTCCACTGCCAGCACACCTGTGTAGGTTTCGCAGGGCAGACAAGTAGAGCGAGAACTGCAGGCGCCACATCCTCTTTCAGACGGACGCTGGCTCAGGGGCACAGCTAGCATCTCAGGGTTTCAGGGGGCGTCTCCCCAAGGCCACATTGAATGGACGGCCTCCCCAGGGTCCCGTGATTCGGGGCATGCAGCACCAGCAGCGCCTCCCTGGCCTCCGGGCCCGCTGCACGGGTAGCGCTGCTCTGTCTGCTTCATTTCATTGAAAATAGTCGTGGCCAGCTTGGCACAGACTCACTGAACCCCCAGGGCACTGCAGGCCGGTCTCCCGCGCCGCCTGAGCTGGCCCAGGGAGAGCCCACACCATGGTGCCTTTGCTCAGAGGCCGTCAGGCAGCCTCTCCACACAGCCGCATGCTGCACGCGCGGCCAGCAGGAGCCCAGGCGCTCCCGAGGCAGAGCGCGCGCGGCGGGCTGCGGGAGGGGCCGGCAAACAGCCCTGGCGGCTGCAGGCCCACTCTGTTCTCCCCTAAGCTCAGGACATGGGGGGACAGAAGAGGGAGCTTGTGGGGGGCTTTTCCAATTGTTTCCTTCGCCTGGCACCGTGATGGAGCAGAGGAAGTTGAATTTCAAAAGAATATTTTTCTCGCTCAATCCAAGCCTGTGCTGTCATGAACACAAGCCCTCTGGGGGGTGGGCAGGTCTGACGACAATTTGCGCTCAGTGCCTGCAACAGCCGAGGAAGCAAGGGCGTCCAGGGCCGGGCTCGAGCGGGTCTCGGACAGAAAGCAGCCCCAGGGGCCTCTGTTGAGCCTCTGAAAAGGGACCCCAAATCTTGGCGACATCCGTCCCCCCTACTCCCCGCCTTCTACGTCTCCTACAAAACAGCTTCCCATCAACCCTTCTAGCAGGAAAGGGAGCAGAGTCTGGCCCAAGACCAGTCCTTGTACTCACTGGGACCGCTGGGATTCACGTGGGAAAGGAGCCCCCCACCCCCTGCCAGCCTCCCCGAGCCGCAGCCTCCCCACCCCCACTGGCCTGCAGTGTGCCCACTTCCGTGCACTCGCTGGGACGGCGCCGTTCCGAAGCTTCCAGGGAGCAGGAACCAGCTGGCCTGCTGTGCAGGGTCGAGGGCCCAAGGGGAGGAAGTGTCCTTGGGAAAGCAGGGACCAGGGTAGAACAGCGATGCCAACAGCAGGTGCCCGGCGACACCAGCGTCACCCGCCTCAGAGAGCAAGCAGGTGACGCAGTTTGGTTCTGAAATTTATCAGTAACCCCTGCAGGGTCTGTTTCCCCTTTTCTGGGCTTGGAAGAGGAGTCTGAGGGCTGGCCTGGGGAAAAGGGGGCTCTCTAGACACTGATCCCCACCCCAGATGTTTTGTACAGACCAGCGGCTGGAGAGAAATGCAAAGATTGAGCCAAAGTTTGTTTGGGTCGGAGCATATTTATGGCCACACTGGCACGAAGCCTGCTTGACGGTTATTTCAGCACCTGCAGGACAGGCGGGCACTGCCTGGGCGCAGGTTGGAAGCTGTCGCTCCACGGCCGTCACGCCCACGAGTGTCCTGCCCAGGGGCCTGTGCGGGCGGCAGTTAGGGCGGCAAGAGGGCTGCAGCTCTGCAGCTGGTACGCCCGGGGCCAAACCGCCTCCCGGCTGGTTGACCCTGGGCAAGTCCCTCCGCCTCTCCGAGTCTGCTTTCCCCAGCTGGAAAGTGGGGCAACTCCTCCTACAAAGATAACAGCATAAGAGGGGGCACCTGGGAAGGGTCAGCACGGTCAGCATGCAGGGAAGCTCAGCAGGACCGGGCACCATAGTGATGGGTGGGGTCGCTGTTCCCCCCTTGGGGATCCAGCCAAGCCCTGGCTGCTCCCTGCCAGCTCACGTCACAGCCCTGGGAGCGGAGCTCCATTTGCTGTCTCCACTGGGAGGAGAGGCAGGGCTGGGCCCTTGCGGGACACCTGGCCTTCAGGGACCCCATGGTTTGCTTCCCTTGCTGCCTGCAGGAGCCCAGCGCCCAGTGACAGGCGCTGACCAGGCTCCAGCCTCTGGGCGGGTGGGGCTCTGAGGTGCAGGCCTCCCCCACCCAACGTAAAAATAGCCTTGCTTTGTTCTGCTGGGTGGCTACACATGCGGGCTGGCCGCCTGCCCGCTGCCCTGGCAAACACCAGACTATTTCGGGCTGGACAGACGAGCCCCACCGGCCAGGCCAGGCCCCGGGGACCAGTATTAATATCCCTCTAGTTCATTCTGTCAGGCCAGAGAAAAGAAAGTTCTCCATCCTGCTCACAGCAGCTGCAGTTGCTGAAGGAACCTTGAGCCAGGTACACCACACATCCCCCCAAGCCAACAGAGGTGATGGGCCGCCCTGGCACCCCACAGCTTGGGGCTTCCCACACCTTCCCGGCAGCCCCCGGCTCTCCTGCAAGCCCCACTCCCTAGGCAGGCACAGAAGCCCAGAGAGGCATAGGGAGCTGCCGGGCGCACGCAGGGCACACACAGCCAATAGCGGGGAGGCTGGGCGCCGGGCCCAGGGCGGCTCCACCACTCCTGAGGTCTCAAGAAGAGTCGGTGCCAAGGAAATAAGTCACTGGAGAAAGACAAACACAGGACTTTCTCGCTTCTATGTGGAATCCAGAGAAGCATAACAAAGGAGCAGTCAACCCAAGAATAAACTCCTAACCCTGACCCAGAACTGACCCACCAGAGGGGAGGGCTGGGGAGCGGTGGACCCTGGGGAGGTGCATGGACCTGGGGGGTTGCGGCACCTGGGCGGGGCGGGTGTGAGACATGAGTCCCTGGAGGTTTGAACCAACAACCCAGGAGCAGATGCAAAGGCCGGGCCTGCTTTACCTCCAAAACATCATTTGCAAAGAAAAAAACAGAGCTGGCTGAAGCTGGAAAAGACCAAGCCCCCTGGGGAACTTTCAATGCTTTCTGCTTCTTTCAAGATAAAGTCCAAACTCCACCTCCAGCCTCCACGCCTCCTCCCCGCCTGGTCTGGGAGAGCCGGTCCCCACGCCTTACTAGTGCCCTGTCCTGTCCCTGCTGGTGCTCCTCGTCCCCCCACCCAGCCAGCATCTTCCGTCATGATGCTGGAAGGTGTCCCCCCAAAGTCCCCCTGTCCACATCCTGACCCCCAGTGTGGCTCCACCTGCACCTTCACTTACAAAAGGGACTCGCCGGCACCCACATGGCTGAGGCGGCTCAGGCTCTGGGGAGCACGAACGGATCATTTTGGATTATTTCCAAATGCAAAATAAGTACGAAGACACATCCAAGGGGCTGTCTCTACCCCCATTTAGAAACTGATGGACTAAATCACTGGCAGAACACAGCGGCATTAATTAAAATGGGCACTGCCACCAACAGAGCCTGCTGAAGAAGGCGCCAGGTCCAGAGCCAGGGCTCTGCAGACGCCGCCAGCCGGCCCTCGCCAGCGCCCCAGCAGCAGCCAGCACCTCCATGCTCCCCGCGTCACAGATCTGGAAGCTACAGTTCACAGAAGTGAAATCAGCTGCTTCGAGGCCTAAGCTCAGATGTGACCCAGGCCAGCGGACCCCCAAGGCCCAAGCTTCACTGCGGTGCACTATTCTGCTCCGAAGAGGCGGAAATCACTGACGTCTCGCAGAGCAAGAGAGGCCTGGAACAGCATTGATGTGGGTGGAACTGCAGTGGTGTGGCTGAGCCCAAGAAGTGCTACATCTCCTGACTCTGGATCCAGATCTCTCGTCCATCTTTATTATCTAACATTTTCACTGTGACTTTCTGAGAAACAAACACAGAATGACGCGGAGAAAATAAAGATGTGGTTGAGGACGGGACCCAGGGCAGGGCTGGGAACTCGGTCGCCAGCGCAGCCAGGCCCAGGAACTCCGGCAGAGTTCCCACCAGGGGGCGCTACGAACTCATTAACGGAATCTCCACGTGCCCTCAGCCCAAAGTCACTGGATGCGCTTCCCTTAAAGGGGGGTTCCCCAGGGGCAGGGACCATTTGTGACACACCAGGGAACCATAAAAGGCATCATATATATAGACGCAGTTATAAAAGCATTTATTAATTATCTTTTTTAAAAAGATTTAGCTATCTATGCATATAAGAGCTGGGGTGCAGGCCGGAGATATGGGGCGTGAGAGGATTCACCAGAGACAGAGTGGGGCGCAGAACAGGCAGATTGACCAAAGTACACTGCTGAGGGGAGCAGCGGGGAGACAGGAGAGGGAGACAAGCAGGTCTCGTGCTGCAGCACTCGGACTGCTTCATAGAGCGGTGCTTAACCCCTTGCGCCACCAGGGAGGCCCATTTATTAATTATCTTCCAAGGAAATGTAGTTTTCTTCTAAATGTATTGGCCAAAAGGGGCATTTGCTCTCTGAATGTGGTATATTTTCTTTGATTAGAAAGTGAGAAATTCCTTTGCTCTTTTACTTCCAAAACATAGTCTAGAGTGGGAGGGCTTGAAGAGTCAGATCATTTAATAATCTCTGCTGGCAAGGCCTCTGCTGATGTGGGGGTCCTGCCCAAGGCTCCCTGAAATTGCAGACCCATGACTTCTGCCAACCCCGAAACACTCGCAGGCCGGGGTTCCTGCAGGTGACAGAGACAGGAGCCCAAGGAGCTGGTTAGCAGCGCCTAGAAAATGAAGCCCGACAAAGGGGCTGAGGGCTGTGACCCCCTCCAGCACCCCACGTGCTCCCTGGCAATTCCCGGCCCCCGAGGCCGGTCCACTGGGCTCGGCCCCCACCCTCTCATCCATCCTCCCGCCCACCCGTTCAGCAGGATTTCTGAGCGTCTACCTCTCTCCAGGTGTTACCGTTGGCCCAGCTTTTCAAAAACACAGTCAAAAGGACCGGTGAGGAAGTAACGTCTCTAAATTGGAGAAATTCATCCCCTTTGGAGAAACCCAACTTTCCCGCTTCACACACAGGGAAACTGAGATCTCCAGAAGCTCCTCACACGCCGGTGATGACCAACCCAGGAGAGAGCAGAGCCGGGACCACAGCCTCAGTGTCTGGCTCCCAGTTTGGTGCTCTGGCCTCCGCCCATGGGCCTCCCAAGAGCCAAGATTGCTCCCATTTCTCAGAAAAGCAAACCGAGCCATCCAGAAGACATCCCGGGCACGTTCCCCAGGTCAGAATCTCCTCAACGCTTCAGCGTTTCTCAGGAAAGATTCTTCCGACGCCAGCAAGTGAATCATAGACGCTGAGCTTGGGCCCTCCCCGGTCTCTGGCCCCCAGGCCTTCGGAGCAGTGTCCACGCCCAGTCCCTCCCCACTCCTGTTCCACTGGGGTCTGCTTCACTTTGACTGCAGGAGTTCTTTTGGGGTGCTATTCTACAACAGTTATTGTCAAAAAGGGAAGAAGCTGGACTTCCCTGGTGGCGCAGCGGGATGAGCGCAGCACTGTGACTCTGTCCACAGCCTCTGCAGTGCAGGTTTGATTCCCGGCCGGCCAGGGAGCTACCCACATGGCACAGCAGACCTCTCCTGCCTCGCCCGCTGCTCCCCTCAGCAGTGTATTTCACCAGTCTGCCTGTTCTGCTCCCTGCTCTGTCTCTGGTGAATCCTCTCACCCCCACACCTCTGGCCTGTACCCCAGTTCTTGTATAAATAAATAAATCTTTAAAAAAGTCGGGGAAGAAGGAAGAAGCTGCTGGCTTGGGTGCATTTCATTGCTACAACAGAAAGAAGTGGAACAGAAAGAAAGGAAGATGGTGAGAAACAAGAATTAGAAGAAAGAAGGAAAGGGGTGAAGGGAGAAGAAAGAAGGTGCCTGGCAGGGGAGGTAGGACACCCTAGCAAGCCCCGGGCCCTCTAGCAACTCCCCACCCTGTGGACCCGGAGCAGCCAGAGACAACGGTCCCAAAGAAAAATGCTGTCTGTGCGAATGGGGGGCGCCGAGGGGGCTCTGCTGTCTCTGCCCCTCAGCCGTGGCCCTGCCTGAAACCCACGTCTCAGACGATGTTGAAAGCTCCCCCTAATCGGGGGAAAGAGCATTCTGACTCAGAGACGGAGCTTAGCCAAGGGAGAAAGAATCCCATTACGCCCAAATGTCAGAGCAGGCCAGGGCCAGAGACCCTGGGGAGCACCTCCACCTTCTGCCCTCGCCCCCTTTCCATTAACCCAAACAAGGGGTGATGCAAAGCACCCATCTCCTTCAGTGTCACTGGAAATTCTGAACGGATTAAATATCACCACTGAAAACAAAGCACAGACCTGGTGATTTCAGATGAAAATAATCGTTTCCCTCCAAGGGATGCAGAACCTTCATTTACTTCGCACCCGTAGGCTCACCTGCCCTCGCTTTTCTCTCCTGGGTCAACAGCGGCTGCTAAAACATAATTGAAAGGTCCATGCAGGCGATGGGAATGAGAAAGCCCACCCAGGGGCTAGAACGAGGAAGCCCACCCAGGGGCGAGAATGAGGGCCTGCTGATACCATCGGAACCACGACTGACTCAAGAACCGTTGGACTGAGAAAAACAACACTTTTCCTCATTGTAGGGTCAGGAATGACACAGTGCAGGTTTACTGATCCAGCAGACCGGGTAAAGGAGGAGTTCTGGAGCCCTCAGTGGTTTTTTGCAGGTCTCTTATTGGGATTACCGGGAGGCTGCCAGCCTCCCGGCCCCCAGCAGGTCTTCACTCTGGGCTCTCCGGCCTTCTCTCGGCTTCTCTTTTGGCTTCTTCTCCTGGCATCCCCATGACACTGCCCTTAAAAACCACAGTCTTAGTGCAGGTGCACCCACTCCAGGTGCCGCCATCAGGCATGCATTCAGGATCACAGGGTTCCCTCATCTATCCTGATGGCGGGAGGGCAGAAAAGCCTGATACCTTTTACCTTACCCTACACTCATCAAACCAGGCCCTCCCCTGCAAGGTGTTTCCTCTCCCCACCCGATAAAAACCTGCCTTCCCCTGACAATGCCCACGACTTCACCCACCCCCACCTTGGGTCTGTGAATCTCACCCGGGGGCGCAATAAAGTTTTCCCGCCTGTGAGAAACTTGGCCTGGCTCTCCTTCTCTTTACTGCATGATTCCTTTCAATAATCAAGGTCAGGGCCTCTCCTGGTGGCACAGCAGGAAGCTGCCAGCAGCCTCTGCAGCGCTGGTTCGATCCCAGGCCACCGCCAGGCGAGGGTCCCACATGGCGCAGAGCTCTCCTGCCGCCCGCTGCTCCCCTCAGCAGTGTCCTCTGTCTGTCTGCCTGCTCTGCTCCCCGCTCTGGCTCTGGTGAATTCTCTCACCCTCCCGCGCTTCTGACTGTACCCAGTGCTTGTGTAAATAAATAAAAATAAATCTTTAAAAAATAATCAAGGTCACTTTCAATGTCAAGGCTGTTGCCGACCTTTCTTTATGTTGACAAAAAGGTGGAATGGTGGGCAACGAATGCCTGCTTGCTTCCTGGAAACCAGAGAGAACTTCTGCCCTGATCTATGAAATCAATTTGATGTACGTGGGCTTGGCTGCTGTCGACCTTGAGTTACAAAAACTCTTTGGGGGGGTGAGACTGACTGAATGCTGGTGAGAAGGAGGTCCTTGCAGAGTTTCCAATGTGCCTTCCACTCATGGTATAAGAAAAAATGTTCTCGAACACCATCATCTGGTTCAGTCCTTTCATTTAAAGTCACCGTTTCGACCTCCCTGGTGGCACAAGGGGTTAAGCACAGCACTATGCAGCTATCAGCAGACTCTGCAGCACGAGTTTGATCTATAGCCAGGGAGCTACCCACATGGTGCAGCAGACCTCTCCTATCTCACCTGCTGCTCCCCTCAGCAGTGGATTTCAGTGGGTCTGCCTGTTCTGTTCCCCACTCTGTTTCTAGTGAATCCTCTCACCCACCGCACCTCTGGCCTGTACTCCAGGTCCTGTGTGCATAAAAAATAATCATAAAGTCACCGTTTCCAAGCCCTGGTCCCTGATGCTAGGTGAGGGCTTGATGCCATCCGGAATTCACCTTGCCCACACATCCAATGAAACAGTTTTCTTCCTTGGAAAGCATGAATAGCACCAAACTTAAACACTCAAAAAATAAACATTCACCCGGATATGACATAGCTATAGAGAAATTCTGGCTATCATTTCTCAACCTGTGAAATGCTGAGAAATTTCTCAAAGTTTCACCATCAATGTATTCAGATGTCAAATTTACCTGCCAACACTCCCAAGGATCTCAGGTCAGGCTCCCAGGTAGCAGACCCGCAGGGGGCGAGAGATTTATTAAGAAAAACGGATTTTTGTCCCTAAGGCTGATCTTGAAACTGACATGGAGGAAATAACACCAGCAAACACTCAATCTTGTTTTCTTTCTCATTAAGTTTTTTACTCCAAAGAATTCTGATGGTGCTTCAAAGAGCTCAACTTAAGGCCTCATCCCCAGGGCTGAGGAGTGATTTCTCTTTGATGCCACATGTATAAATGAGTAGCAAGCACAATTTCTCTTCATTGATGATGAATTAACCTCAAAATTTGATGTTCTCAGCTAAGTCATCTGTTCAGTGTTTGACTGTAAAATCAGACAAAACAATACCCTGGAATATATTTGTAATTTTCTCTACAAGTGAAGTTGTGGCAATACTCAGAGCCCAAGGTTTTCACAAGTCTCTTCAACAACATGAAGCTCTTGTCATTTTTTTTGTGTGTGTGCGATTTAAAAGAGAAACCCAGGTAGAGTAACCTAGGTAGATTCTGATTCTGTATTCCAGAGCTTCCAAGCCTCACGTGTGAAAGACAAATGTGCCTTTCCTTTAAGAGGGAGAGAAACATACATCTGCTAAAGGCTTGTCTGTGTAACCCAAATAAAATTGAGTGACCAGTCCAGCACATCTCCCTTTCTAATGGAACAACATGCTAGAAACAGGGACAAGGAAATCTAGTTATTTTCCACTTCATTGTATTATTAAAATGATAAGAGTAATACAGTGTGTCTAAAGGACGCACTGACAGATGCTCCCACTGGCCAAAGCTGGAACAATTCGAGTAATAAAATAGCTGGGATCCAAAAATAAATTTGAAACAATTTTAACCTAATTTTGAAATAAATACTCAGGGCCTCCCTGGTGGCTCAGCACTAGACACAGCACTATGAAGCTATCACCAGCCACTGCAGCTCTAGTTTGATACCCAGCCAGGGAGCTACCCACATGGCGCGGCAGACCTCTCCTGTCTCCCCGCTGCTCCCCTCAGCAGTGTGTTTCAGTTAGTCCGCCTGTTCTGCTCCCCACTGTGTCTCCAGTTAATCCTTTCAACCCCCCCACATCTGGCCTGGACCCCAGTTCTTATATGCATAAATAAATCCTAAATAAATAAATAAATAAAACAAAGTAGTATGCATGCTACTATAACAGGTCAAAGCAAGTAGGAGGTACAAAGAAAAACCGAATCCTTCTCTCCCATCCATTCCACTCCCCAAAGTGACCCCTAAATGCTAACTTTATAGTTTCTTCTGTTTATAAAAACACGTGCAGATACATACGCTTATTGAGTGTTTCCATTGGTTTGCCATTGCTTTTTTTTAAAAAAATGGGTCACTGGTCATCATGAAAAGCAAGGTAAGTATTTTTTGATTGACATGTCCAGCTCCTCAAAGCCTCCAGAGAGGAACTCTACCTCGAGACGCCTGTCAAGACACACCGGAAACCCCCTTCACTCCGTGTCTTTCTGAAACTTACAGTCCCTGCTAATAAGCATTCCTCTCCAGCAGAAGCCAACTCAGCCTTCCTGCAAGTGCTCCCAGTCCACACGCAGGATCCTCCCCCAGAAGCCAAAGCAAATAGCAGAGGCTCCTTGGAGATGGTGGGGAAGCTGCAATGACATCAAATCTTTATTTCTGCCACACTGTGTTTGACTCAAATATCTTCCAGTCAGGAGGTGATGTGGTGGCATCACTTGTGTTTTTAGACCCACCCCAAAGTCATTACACCCTATTCTTTGCAATAAACATGGACCCGTGGATGGGAGCCTTGGAAACGGGGAAAGCGTGTTTGCTGCCACAGTCAGGGAAGTGCACCCCGAGAGAAGACAGAAGGGCTCATCACAGTGACAGCACACGGCTGACCCATGGTGTTGGAGATGGCCTGTGCGGGGCAGAGCAGTCCCAGGACTCCCACTCTCCTCGAGACCCTTCTTGGGTGTCTTCCCTACAGAGAGCCCGATTTCACCAGTTGATGGAGCCTAAAGACAAATCAGGGGGCTTTCCTCTGACTTTGTGGCCAAGAAAGGGGTGATTTCTAACTACTGGGAGGGATCAAAGGGAAGATGCATCAAGACCATCACTTCTGATACTTGTAGCAAATATAGAAGAAAACACAACTTTATTTGGCACCAGTCACTCCCGGCACCGAACCTCAGTCCTCCAACTAACTTGCTGTGTGACCCCGGGAAAATCGCTTTCTCTCTCTGAGCCTGTTTTCCTATAGGTAAAAGGGAATAATATCTAAAGTACATGGCTGGGACCTCCCTGGTGGCACAAGGGGTTGAGCACCACACTGTGAAGCAATCCACAGCCTCTGCAGCATGAGTTCGATCCCCAGCCGGCCAGGGAGCTACCCACATGGCACAGCAGACCTCTCCTGCCTCGCCCGCTGCTCCCCTCAGCAGTGTACTTCGGTCAGTCTGCCTGTTCTGCTCCCCACTCTGTCTCTGGTGAATCCTCTCACCCCCACCCCCGCCTACATCTGGCCTGTACCCCAGCTCTTGTATGCATAAATATTTTTTAAAAAATAAAGTACATGGTTGCTGTGCAGCTAAAGAGCTATGAGGTTACACAGGTAGTGTTTACACTTTACCTCTGCATTGAAAAACCTCTCCATCTTAAAATGATAGATTACCAAAATCATTTATGGAATTATCTGCATAGATAACTGGCATTCAGAGACATATTGGCTAACCTTCAAGGTCATTTATATGTGACAGTGCTCACTTTTGCTATTTGCTAGGAAAAAAAACAACTAGACACTCTGTATTTTTAAAGTCTCTCAAGGCTTCCCAGGTGCCAGCAGAGGCTGAGGATGACACCCGAGAGGGGGCCCAGTGGGGATCCCGGCTCATCATCCAGCCCTGGGCTCTACCCGCAGCCTCATTTGGAGAAATTTCTGAACCTCCTAAACCTCTCAGCTATTAGGCAGGAGCACAGTCCCTGCCCTCCTGCCCAGCGGGCAGTCGCAGTGATTAAGTTTGTTGACATGGAGGAGGCCGCAGGAGTCGTCACTGCTGTGTGGGTGGAAGGCCCTGGGAGAGGGACCAGCCCAGGCTCAGAGCAAGATGCTGCTGCGGCCGCGCTTAATGGCCTGCCAGCCGTGGCGTGATCGCCGAAGTTTGCCGGTGACGGATGGATGTTAGAGCATCTTTGTCCTGAAACAGAGTGAGAGGAAAACTACAGACCAGACACCAGCAGGTCACTCCATCAAATGGGAGGCCTGGGGTTATCTGGGCCTAGCAAATTTCATGATCAGAGCTATTATTTTGGCCCTTGGATATCTTCTCTGAGCTGTCTTCATAAGCAGTGGGTGTGAATTTAACTTAGCTCATTTGTGCTAAGCCCATGTGCTCCGTTGGGGGTAGTTTTGCTTCATGCCTGGTGGGGTCAACCATGTTCCCACTCCCCGCTGTTATAACAGGTGCACTGGACACTGGCTGGAGACAACACAGGGCCAGAAAGGTGGAGACTCACCTGCCCCTGCCCAGGTGAGGGAGTGACAAGGATGAGGTTTAGCCCCAACCCTCCTGATGCGGAAGACTTCGCAAGCAGGATGGTGCTGTGAGGCGAGACAGAAGGGAGGGGCTGGGGCTTGACGGCCTGGGTGTTTCAGCTGAGCCTGGGAGTGCTGAAAACTTCTCCAGGTAGATTCACAGTAAGAGCCTCCCCAGACCCCAATAAAAACCCACCCCATCAAACCAAACAGGAACACTCTCAAGAGTGGGGGAAGCCTGCACCCCATTTAACCCTTCCACTGTCTTCAGAGGTTCGTGCTGTGATTACTGTCCACTTTCACAGAGGAGTAAACTGAGGAACTTGCCAAAGTCATGCAGCCCAAAAGTAGGAGGACCAAGGCCAGAACTCTGAAGTCTGCTCGAGAACCCTTGCTCTTCACCACGATGCTAGAACAATCGTCATTCTAGGTGACGCTGCTGCTGCGTGGTCATGATCAGAGTGGCAGGATGACATGGCGAGGCGCTGCCTGGCATGCACGTGGTCCTTCAAAGCGCAGATGGAGCCGCCGTCCTGCCAGCCGACACTCACCCTCCCAAGCAGGGTACTTTTTTAACTGCTTCAGGGGCATCACGTCCTCTGTAAGATGGGGAGAGTAAATAGAACCAGCCTCGTAGGGTTATTGAGAGACTGCAGCAGGGTGGTGCGTGGAAACCCCATGCAGCTGGGAGCTTTGCCAATGTCAGTCATAACCCACACTCCAGGTGGAGGCAGCTGGGGTCCAGAGAAGTCAGTGACCCTCTGGGGTCCCACGCTGGAGAGGAAGGTAGGCTCACCCTGGCCACAGACTCAAGCCCAGTGCTCCCTCGACCTGGCACAACCTCAGAGATCCACGCGGTACCCAGAGATCGGCTCTGGCAGAAATGGACAGTCTCAGAGGCACAGATCAGGTGGTGACTAGATTGAAAGCCACCCGCTGAGGGTGGTCGTTTGCCTGAGTCAAGTTTCCTTGGCGAAACAAGCCATGGGAGTGGACAGAAGCCTGGGTCAGAACCTGGAGCTGCCGTCTCGCCAGGAATTGTCCAAGCATGTTCATCCTCCTGCCTCTCAGCCTCTCCCCAACTCCTTTCTCACAAACTGGCTAGTTGGTTTCTGCACAACCAGCTGAGCCTGACCAGCAGAAATGGTCAACGTGGTCCTGAAACTATGGAGCAGCTGTTTTAGGGCACATGTCAGACCCCAAGAGAAGTGACATGGAGTAACCTAATGACATCAAACCCTCCAAGTCCCCCCCACAGAGCACATAAGCCCCCCTGAAAATCAGCCTGCGACCCCTGAAGGGGCTTGAACCGCCACCACATCTGCAGGCCGGGGCTTCCCTGCCTGTCTCCCGTGCTGACTCAGCCTCCTCTGTGCCGTCCACTTGCCCTTGAAGCCCCGGCCCAGTAAGGAGCAGGAGGCAGGTCTCAGCCAATGCAATAAAGCTATTTCCTGCCATAAAAACCATTGACACGGAGCTTGGCTGTTTGCGCACGGCAGGCAGCAGACGCACCTGCGGTCCGGTCTCAGCCATACCTGGGCCCCAGGGGACCTGGGAGTGGCAGGGGTGTCCCACAGGTAGGAGGGTCATTCGTTTTGCAGTGACCTGCACCAGCAGCAAAGGTCTGCATCTACGAGGGGGGTTTATTTGGGCCCCTCTTCAGTTAACAAGTGGAACGAACTAAGAGGAAAAGAGGAACTCGGGGTGATGAGAGAGGACGCTAAGCCACGCGGTTGGCACCAGACCGGAGACATCACAGCTCAGAAATCCATTCCCTCCGAGGCTGTAGACTGCCTCTCCAGCCAATTCATTTCATTGCAAATTAAACTTCCAATATTCCAAGTGCTCAGCCTCTGGCAACACCATGAATCTATCAAGCTTTATAAGTTAGAGGCACACAGAGTTACGTGATTACAGCCCTGATTTAAAGGCTGAGCCCGGGGGAAAATATTAACCACATATAAGCAAACACAAGTTAGAGGATTAATAGCTATATAAAGAGCTGATAGAAATAATTAAAACATGAAGATGAATGTGAAAAAAACACAAGGAGAAAATTTACCCAGGAGAGAATAGCTGTAATAAAATAACATAGAAAAAAAATGTTTGGCATCACCAGTTACCTGAGGAATCCAAGTAGAAACCAAAGCCTGTTGTGTGCCATATGAGTTCTATTAAATTAGCAAAAATAACAAATAACACCACTATCTGATGACAGCAAGGTTGCAGGAAAACTGGAAGTTCAAATATTGCTCGTGGCAGATCATGTTTCTTGAGTCATAAAATCACTAATTCCCTATAATCCAATGATCGGAGTCTGTGTAGCATTTCCTGTGCACCTGGGCTGGTATCCAGGTTTATCTTCAAGGTCACCTGGATTTCAGGTTGAGAAACCCACAAATGATGGTGCTCGCCAGTGGAGGTCTGGGCTGGTGGGGGGTTGTGGCTGGGACATCGGCTGTTTCCCTTGATACCTTGTCATTTCTTCAATTTGCCGCTGTCGTCTGTGCAATCAGGCAGCAGACGTGGCTGATTCTGATGCTACTTCTGATGTTCCTGCAGCCGATTCATTAACACCTTGAAGATGCTGGTACTTTGTCAATAAAAACTGGTGTCCTCTGTCCGCACCACCTTGCTGTTTGCCAGGGGCGGGCGGGGGGAGGTTCCAGGGCCGCATCAGTGCTGGAAGGTTGTCCTGGGGGAGCGGACTCCCTCCTGCCAAGGCTTATGCCTGGCTGAGGGGCTGCCCTGACCTGGAATAGGGTGGCTCACCTCCACGTTGCTGTTTTTGAGCTGCACATTCCTTTGTGGCTGGTGGTGGGGCTCTCTTGTGCATTATAGGGCACTCAGCAGCATCCCCCCTCTAACTACCAGATGCCAGGAGCACCCATCACAACCACAGGTCTCCGGACATTGCCAAGTATCCCTCAGGAAGCAAAATGGCTAAGAACCCTTGATTTAAAGAGAGAGCCAGTCCATCCTAGTCCCTAAGTCATAGCAAGGGGAGGTCCCAGCACACCTACTTTCACACAGGAAGGACAAAAAATGCTGAAGTCAATGTTCAACATCACTTGTAATCAGGGAAATGCAAATCAAAACTACCATGAGATACCATCTCACACCAGTGAGAATGGCACATATTAAAAAAACTAGCAACAACAAATGTTGGCGAGGTTGGGGAGAAAAAGGAACTCTCCTGCACTGCTGGTGGGAGTGCAAACTGGTCCAACCACTATGGAGAGCTGTGTGGAGATTTCTGCACCTACTAAACATAGAGCTTCCATAGGATCCAGCAATTCCACTCCTAGGTATTTACCCAAAGGACACAGAAACATCCATTCCAAAGAGCACCTGCACCCCTATGTTTACAGCAGCACTGTTTACAATAGCTAAGCTTTGGAAACAACCCAAATGCCCAAAAATAGATGACTGGATCAAGAAGATGTGGTCCATATACACCATGGAATATTACTCAGCATTCAAAAAAGATAAACACATGCAATTTGCAGCAACACGGATGGCGCTGGAAGGGATCATGCTCAGCAAAATAAGCCAGAAAGAAAAAGAAAAATACCAGATGGTCTCACTCATAGCAGGAATCTAGAAAACTTAAATAAGGGACCAGGAAAATGAATAACTATAAGAAAGTGAAAATCAAAATCAACAAAAAACTATGAACCAGAGACACTCTATGGGGATGGGGGATAGGGGCCGGGGAGGGGAGGGATTGGGGTCAAAATAAGGGGGTTGTAATTGTATGGGGAATATAAAAATAAAATTTAAATTAAAAAAATAAATAAATAAATTTGGGGGAAAAAAAAAAAAAGGTGAATCAGTTGCCAGGCCCCGGGATAGGAAGGCGTCTTAGCCTCAGTTCCCCAGGAGATGGGGAGACAAGGTTTCAGTCCAAGTAGCTTGTATGAGAGATGCGAGAAAGACTGGCAGGGAAGTGGGAACGTGGATACAGCCAGAGAAGGGTGCCAGTAAAAGGCTGCCCTTGTTATCAAACCAGCAGCCTCATGGGTGACTGGCATGCAAGTCTGAAAATGACCTCTAGGAGGCAGTGTGGCCCATGCGCCTCCCAGAACCCTCTCCAGGTGCCAGCAGGGATTTGCACACCACCTCCTGTCAATCAAGGGTGCTGGCAGCAGTCAGTGGGAGCTAATTCCCCAGAACTGGCTCCTGGAGCAAGGAAAGTCCTCAGGCAAGGAAAGGTGGGGGGCCAGCCTGAGGAGGCAGGCGGTGGGTGTAGAGTGGGTAGGGGCAGGGCAGCTGCTGCAATTCTGTTAAACCTGCCCATCAGACCCTGTGTGCAGCAGACGCAGGGACACTGGCCAGGGACAGTATCCACTGCCTGGGCCTCCAAGCTCTGCATTTGAACTCTATCTTCAGCACACTTCTAAAAGAAATTTCAGTGTCAATGACATTTTAATAAAAGTGGAAATAGAAAACAGAAAATGGAATGAAATAAAAAGAAAGGAATCTCAAAGAGGCTGAGTGATGGTCATCAATGCATCTGCCACTCACCTGGCCAGTCTCCAGAGCCTGCTCCTGCTGCCCTAACGCTTCTGGGAACAACTGTGGTTTGCAAGCAAATGCCAGGAGCACACATCTCAGAAAGAGAAATTGCAAGATTTTTAAAATGCTTCTCTTATAGGCCTAAAATTTAAATTAGGTAATGAAGAAGTGGTGCACTTTTCGACAAAGGTGTAGACGGGAGAGTATCTCACCAGGGCAAATGCATTATTTCTTCATCAAAGAGCCATCTCCAGCATCATTAGTAACAGTAAATCAACAAAGTTGTCTTGCAAAACTCAAATCATCTCTTGCCTGGTCTTTTTCTCATTTTGATCAGTGAGCTTATTAAAAAAAAAAAAAAAAAGGTGAAAAAGCAAGCTCAGTGTCTGATGCAGCATGAAGAGGCAGAGGAGGAGAGCTTCTTCGAGAATGAGAGATGGGGTGAGGGGCCAGAACCCCACAAACTGCTCTGTCCTCCCCACCCAGGCAAGTTATGCACCTTCTGAGTCTCCACAGGAGACCATTTGCAAACACCAGGGGCTAATGATACCTCTTTAAATCAGACAACTGCCTTTTCAGAGCCTGTTTCCTCTAAGAAATGGGCCTTTTGTGGGTTCCTCCCACCTGCTGGAGGATAAGGATAGAAAAACTGGAAAGGAGGCTCTGCAAGACCACAAGCCTGGGTCACACAAGCCAGGAGCTGGAGGCAGGGGTAGGAGGGATTAACAGAGCCATTAACCCAGCTATAGGACCTGAGACCCTCAGGTGCCAATGCCTAGATCTCCAGGCGCAAGACCCAAGCAGGTATCAGAGGCTATGGGGGAGTGTCAGGAGCACAGACCTGAGGTGAAGATATGGAGATTGAGGCCATTGCAGATATCTGGCCCCTTTCAAATTCCAGTTATTCAAAATCAACAACAAACCAACCACTCCAGGAGGGAGTGAGCCCCTCCCAGAGAGGAAGACTCTGCCCATGCACTCTCTGCCCCGGCTGGGGGTGGCAGTCCTGCCCACTTGTGCCTACACAGGCGCTCCTGTTCCCCAACTCTGTCCCTCCGCAGGGCAGCAGCTTCCTGCCTGCCGTGAGCTGTTCCATGCAGGAGCTTCTCTGCACTGACCTCCCTCGGCAGGGCAGCTCTCCTCAAGGCTACCCGCAGGCCCCTCTGATGCCGCAGGCCCCTCTCAGCAAACATGTCCCTTTTGAGGCAGCCCTTTCTGCCCGCTTGTGTCTATGCAAGTGTCCTTCATTCTTCTGTCCCTTTTATTTTTTAAAAAGATTTATTTATTTATGCATACAACAGCTGGGGTGCAGGCCAGATGCGCGGGAGGGTGAGAGGATTCACCAGAGACAGAGTGGGGAGCAGAACAGGCAGACTGACGAAATCCACTGCTGAGGGGAGCAGCGGGGAGACAGGAGAGGTCTGCTGCGCCCTGTGGGTAGCTCCCTGGCCAGGGATGGAACTCATGCTGCAGAGGCTGTGACTACTTCATAGTGCTGTGCTTAACCCCTTCCCCTCTTCTGTCCCTTTTATAATAAACCTGCCCTTTTGGATACAGCTAAGGTCTCTGTGTCCTGAAGAAACTCTCAGGAACTCGCCGGTGCTGGTGAAAGGGGAGCTCTGTGAAATCTTTCCCAGGGTGAACCGAAGGACCCCACTCTCCCAACCCATCAACAACATCACCCCCACCCCCATGCCCCTGTGAGGACCAGACCGTGACATCTGCCCGCTGCCACGCATGCCCTCGCCGTGTTTCTGACTGTGCTGCTTTAGTGTCTCCTGCTTCTCCGTGGGGCACGTTGGAAGCTGAATGCTCATCCTCTTCCTCAGCTCCAGGAAGAAGCCTGTCTGCTTCTGCGGTGGTGGGGAGCAGCCTGCAGGCCAACCCGGCACCCCTGCGGACGCTGGGGCCCTGGGATGGCCACAGGGTGATGACCAGTCTCTCGGATGCAACCTCACAGCCCCAAGCCCTCCTCGTCCAGCCGGCAGTAAGCCTGGCCCCACCCCCAGCGGGATCTCCCCCACCAAGGGGCCGGCTCCCCCCACCCCTGGACAAACCCTGAGTGTGCCCCTCACATCCCTCAGAGAGCCAGTCACTAGCCGCCTGCTGGCTCGGACGCCAGACCTGGATTGGGAGCCCTGGGATTGCCTAGTTTCTCCTCCCCCTTCTGGTGCAGTGGAACCCCCACTTCCACGGGAATCCTATTCTACAGCTTACAAGACCCCGCCTTCTCCCTGCCCTGGGGGTGGGTGGCCCAGGATCCAGGCCAGGTCGTGGGGGGTGGGGGGTCAATCTTTTTCTTTTCTCCATGTTTTAACCCTTAAGCCAGTTTAACTTTCTGTCATTTGCAACCGGAAAAGGCTGACCTCAGACGCGGGCCTCGGGAGATGGGGAAATCACAGTTGACAAAAGGCACAACCGATCCAGAGCAACGCACCCGCAACCGTAAACGCGAGCCCCGCCAAGACTAAACACAGAACAAAACTGCCGTTTCCGTCTCCCCAAAGGGGACATTGAACCGACGGAGGTGGAGTGTCAGGTCCGCTCGGGTGAGCTTGCCTGAAATAATCGCTTTGTTCCCTTCGTTCTGGCTATAAAAACCTTCCAAGTGGTGCCGCCTCCCGGCCTGCCTCTCCGCTGCTGGAGGCAACGGGCCCCTGGGGACTCACTGGACCCGGCCGCCGAGCTCTCCCAACGTAGTGGGATGAACTCGTGTCTCAACAACACCCATTCAGAGGCCCTTGGAGTCCAGCGGAAAACTGCTGCTGTTTCCTGACGCGGCTCTGACAGCAGCCGCCGCGGGCACAGCACCAGCCGCCCTAATAGCTTCAGAGAGCCCGGAGCAAGCAGTGGGAGGCTGATTTGCTGCCAGCCGCTGCCCTCCTGGCAGGACGGACACTCGGGCGATTGGGCTGGACTCTCATTCACAGCCCTTGTTCTGCCCTGTGGGAGCTGACGCCAGGGCCTCGGGCCTGCACGGCTCACGCACACACACTGTCAAAGCACTTTTTTTCCCTATCGTACTCCATTCACAGAATTTTCTAGTTTAGTATGTCACGCGTCATCTCGTCCCAGATGTGAATCAGAGCCTGATTCATGGGCATCCGTATTTGCCTCCGTTTATTCACTCAACAAATACCCACAGAGGCCCCCCCGGAAGCCCCCACAGGCAATACTCTCCAAAAAGACAAATTCGATGAAATAACTTAGCCCCAGTTCTTACTCATTTCCCACGAATCAATTTCTTCCAGACGTCACTTGTGGTCTCTGAAGGCGCTGGCTGGTACAGCTACTCTTCAGCACATATGGTGAGAAATCTTAAAACTGTTGTGGCTCAATAACTCCCCCGTGAACCCGGCTTTATTAAAGGAAAGATTGTCCTGTACCAACACCTTCAGCTAAGTCCACCCCCTGCACCAAGCCCAGCCTGGGGCAGCCGTGCGAGGCCACTGCCTACTGCCCAGGGCTTGCTCTCCTCTTCCGCCCCCTCCTCTCCGTAGGCAGCTTCCTCCCCGGTCCTCTGGTCTCCTCCACCAACACTGCACCTCCCTGGAGCCTGTCTGTGGATGCGGGCCTGGCACCTGTCTCCAAGGTGTGTCTGATGCTCGGACACCAGCCGGATGCCCTACAGTCCAACCCGGTTCTGACACCGCAGGGGAACAAGTCTGCCACCTCAAAATATGTCAATATGTTGATTTTGTACCCGGGTGGTCCCAGGGAAAGGTTCTCCGCCCCACCCAAGGAAGGGTGGAGCAGAGCTGAGCAGAGCAGGGCAGAGGGGAAGCAGAGAGGAGACCGAGAGAAAGTAGGAGAGCGAGAAGGAGACCTGGAGGAGGCACGTGGAGCAGAGACATGCGAAGAAGCTGCTCTTGCTCCTGGGCCCGGGGCTTGCACCCGGGACCTGGGGGACCAGGAAGGAGACGCTTGAAGCAGACGTGGGTGAGAGCCAGGGGGGAGGCTGACAATGGCAGCCTTTATCTTGATTTTGATTTCGTTCTTTTCCTTGTAGACATGTCTGGCCCCTTCTGCCCCTTCCCTGTGGGTCCCCAGCAGGAAGTGTCTTAGAACTGGCAGACTTTGGGGCCTCAGCGGCCCTGCCTGGGGCCAACCCCGTTTGGGCAAGATTTTCCCCACCAGGGGATGGGTAACTTCGGGTGCTGGATTTGGAAACTATATTCTTTGTCTTTTCTTTGTTGCACACTCATTGTATTAAAGTTCCCTGCCATTAAAGGTCTTACAAACTGGAGCATGTTTCATCATGATGCGGCAGAGCCAGAACCTATTTAGAACCGGCAGACTTGTGGGTTGTGGGGTGCCCCCGCCCCTGCCCTGTAACACCAACACTATCTCCCCAGAGATTTCACCAGATCGCACAGGTGAATGTCTGGGTCCTACAAAGCTGCGCACTGCCCACACCTACACAGTCCTGGTGATCAGCTGTGCTGCTCCTAAGCTGATCTAGAAATTGGAAGTTCCAGGACCCCCGTTATTCAAACCCAGTCTGCCGCAGGCGCTGGAAGAAATATCTTACTGCATCACTGCATCACAGGGGACAGGCATGCAAAAGCCCACCAGGAAGCCCACCTGGGGGCAGGAATGCAGAAGCCCACCTAAAAAAAAATCAGACAATAAACCTCTTCCCACTCTACCAACCTTTTCCTGCCCTGTGAACCCAGTTTCCCACCTGACCCCTCCTCACCCTATAAGAGCCTGCCTCCCCCTGGCAACCTGTGTGACTTCACTGACCCCCACCTTGGGTCCGTGAGTCTCGCCCGGGAGTGCAAATAAAGTTAGAAACTTGGCCTGGCTCTCCTTCTCTTTACCGCGCTGATCCTCTCTGTCCCCAGGATGTTGCAGAGGACAGTCGGGGCCAGTCCGGAGGAAGAGAGGCACAGGCAAGGGCTGGGAGGGGTCTTGAGCTTCACCCAGTCTGACTCCACTGCTCCCCGGCACCGCCACCTGTTCACCACCTGTTCGCAGCAGGGAGGACCCCTGAAACCCCTGCCTGGGGGTTTATGAGGGTTTCATTCCCTAGGCTTGGTTGATCAACTCATGGGCCCCTGGGGACGGACCTCAGTTCAGCACCTTCTCTCCCCAGAGGGGGGTGGGTCAGGGACTGAAAGTTCCAACCCTCAACAAGTGGCGGCTCCCTGGACTACCAGCCCCACTCTTAGGTGACCCCAGGGGTTCCCAAAAGGCACCTCATTAACATAATAAGAGACATTGTTCACCCTCTTCACTTAGGGAATCCCAAGGGTTTTAGGAGCTTTGCCCAGACCTGGGACAGAAACGAGGCGTGTGTGTCATCACAGGCTGGGTGCCCTGCTGGCCTTGCCTTCTGCCTTGACCCCCAGCCCACCCCACCTCGCCCTCCTCCAGCAACTTCCTTGGCTGCAGGGAACCAACCTGCTGGATTAATCTTTGCCTGGTCACTAAATGGGCATAAAATTAAGATCTGTCAAAAGGAAATCCGTTTCCCTAATAAGATCAACTCCTCCTCGCCCAGCACATGCACATAAGTGTGGACATACATATGCATGTGGGCAAAAATTCAAATTTTTCTTTATAGCCCGCGCCAGCTCTGCCAGCCTATTAAAATGAAATACAACAGCGATGTCCTCACATATCTCTGCAAAGCAAAGATAGCGTCTATTTGAACAAAATTAAGACCAGTTGCAAGCCACAAACATTCTATTGCAATAAGAATGTTTGGTATTTGGGCCTCCCTGGTGGCCTAGGGGTTCAGTCTCCGTGCTATGACCACGACCGCCTGAGTTCCAGCCACTGCTGCAGCTTCCTCACTGGTGGGGCTTGGAGCCTCTGTGCTCTCTCAGCCCCCACCCACCATATGAAGTCTCCCCAGTCAGGAGACACATGGGTTCATCTCCCCGAGCTTCCTGCCCCCCCACATGCAGGCCCTTTGCTGGGCCCTCCCATCGCCATGCCATGAACTGCCTTGTCTGTGACCCCAGCGGACCCGCAGTCCCTGGGTGGGATCCTAGTCTTCCTTTGACCCTCTGCACCTGCTCCCGTCCCACCACCAGGGAGGGAGTGTGGGAGCCGAGCAGGCTGACCAGGGAAGGCGGAGGCTCCTCTCATCTTGTAACAGGGGGGGTCCCCAGGAAAGGGGGAGGTTCCAGGTTTCCTGCCCCACCCAAGGGAGGGTGGAGCTGAGCAGGGAGGAGAAGCTGCAGAGGAGACTGAGGAGGAAGGAAGCAGGATGGAGCCAGAAGGAGACCTGGAGGAGGCACGTGAAGCTGAGAGACA
The DNA here is from genome assembly GCF_014898055.3 of Talpa occidentalis. Lineage (NCBI taxonomy): Eukaryota > Metazoa > Chordata > Mammalia > Eulipotyphla > Talpidae > Talpa > Talpa occidentalis. The sequence goes on from NW_023600993.1 coordinate 4,331,595, forward strand.
CGTGAAGAACCTGCGCTTGCCTTGTGGTCGTGGACGGGGTGACACAGATGTGGGTGAGACCCGTGGGGAGGGGACCATGGTGGTTTTTTGTCTTGATGTTGATTTTGCTCTTTTCCTCCCAGACTTGTCTGGTTGTTTCTGACCCTTTTCTGTGGGTCCCCACTGGAAGGTGCTTTAGACTTGTGGCAGGCTTTGGGGCCTTGCTCTGGGCCAATCCCACTTGAGTGGACTTTTACCCACGAGGGGACGGGTCACTTTGGGTGCTTGATTTAGAAACTATATTCTTTTTCTGTATTGTTTCCTAATTGTATTAAAGTTCCTTTTCATTATAGTCTCATATGTTTTGTGTTGATGCGGCAGATGGCAGAACCCATTTAGAGCAGGCAGGTTTGGGGGAATCTGGGGTGCCCTCTCCCTGCCCTGTAATAATCTCAGCCCCTCACAGCCTCAGCAGGAGGGTTCAGACACTGGCTGCAGCTTCAAGGTCTCTAGTCTGAGGAACATAAGTCCACCAAGTCACTCACATATGTAAAAATCCCAGCCCAAGAATGCATGAAGCCCTGCTGAACCCCAAAGCACAGGCTGTTCTGAGATCAAAGTCTGAAAGACAAGCCTGCGAGCCCAGCCCCAGCCAGTCCCAGAGCCATCCCTGGTCCCAGAGGTGGCTGAGGCCCCGCCCCAGGTGGACTCCCCATGAAGGCATCTCCTCCCTGGTTGACCCCCTTAGAGGGGCATCCCGCCACAGGGCTCATTTGCTGGCTCTCCTCTGATGGGAAGAGAAGCAGGGATTCAAGGAAGTCCCAGGACTCAGGTGGGGAGCTTCTCCTGGGGGGCACTGCCAACCTCACACAGGACAGAGGTGGCCAGATCCTCAGGAGTGGCCTTCTCCAGGGGACCCAGAGGCCCCTCAGGATGCTACTGCAATGCTAGCAAACTACAGCCTGAGGGCCCCATCTGGCCACCACTTATTTTTTTTTAAAGATTTGTTTATTTATGCATATAATAACTGGGGTATAGGCCAGAGGTGTGGGGGTGAGAGGATTCACCAGAGACAGAGTGGGAAGCAGAACAGGTGGATCTACTGAAACACACTGCTGAGGGGAGCAGCAGGCAAATCAGGGGAGGTCTGCTGGCCAGGGATCGAACTCGTGCTGCAGTGGCTGCCGATAGTTTCATAGGTTGCATCTTAAGCCCTTGAGCCACCAGGGAGGCCCTCCACCACTTATTTTTATAAATAAAGTTTTTCCAGAACCCAGGCATGCCCCTGAGCTACGGGCTGGTGGTTGGGACAGAGACAATATGACCCCAGATCCTAAAGCCAGAGCCAACCTGAGAGGCACCCAGAGAGGACCCAGAGGTCCCCGGGCTGTGAAGTGACCCCAAGCTTGGCAGAATGCTCTGCTGCCCCATCCTGAAATTCTTCAACATTTTTAAACAAGGGGCCCATCTTTTCGTTCTCTACCAGTCTGGTAAATCATGAATGTTTTCAAGTCCTGTCTGGAATGTTTACTCTCTGATCCGTGTTTGCCAATCCTGCTCTGCCTCAACAATTCTGGCCTCGGGAAGCTCCCCCTTTCTGAAGCAGCCTATTACACTGCTGGAAAACTGAGAGGCAGTTCTTCCTTGTGTGTGCCCTTAACCGTAACCCCATCAGCTACCATCTTCAAGGAGCCAGACAGCCAGGCACTGGGTTGAATAAAACAGTGTCGGCCACTTATTCACCAGTCCCTGAGGCCATCTAGAATGGCTCTCATCTTCTAAGCCTTCAGAGGCTAGAGTGAAGTTCTTTATCCTTTCCCCATGCGTCTCCGCTTCTCAACCCCAAACTTGCTCTTTCTTACCAGTCACATTCAAACTCCTGCACAGTCTTGCTCACCCTCTTCAATAGGATCTAGTCTAAGCCCTTACTTAAAGCGTGGAGACCAAACAAGACTTGAAGGATCATTGGACCAGTGTTGAATTCTGTGGAGCAGTCACCTCCATCATTCTAGATGGCATGTCTCTATTAATGCATCCTCAGGTCACATGGCCCTTTGTGGAAACCATTCCAAAAATCTCCAAAACATACAAGGGAATCAAGGACCATAATATAATGCTCTTGACCTCTGTATAACCTCACTATATAGATGAGTAAACAGAACTTAAAGGACAGTCACCTGCTGCTTGGCACATGGCTAGTTATTCCCAGTTTTGCCTTCAAATTCCAAGCTGCCCCCTCCATCAGCCAGGAAACTGGATTGCTTCCACTTATCTTCTACATGCAGCCTCGGCCTCCGAAAGCAGCATCGTCTGGAAGCCCTTTGGCTAGATCTGAAACTCCTAGCGGTCACCCACCCTGGCCGCTCTGTCTTGGAAATTGTGCACCAGCGATCCATCTCGCTGGCTAATGATGGCTCTAAAGCCGGCAGTTTGCGGAGCCTGCTGATGGAGGTGCCACAGCTCTCGGAGAGCGGCCCCGACACCTCTCCCTCCTCTTTTCAATCTCACTTTATGTCCTCCTGCGCAGGCCGTTATTAAAGATTTTCTCTCTCTCCCTGAGTGAGCCAAACAGCAGCTACGAGAAAGCGTCTCACAGATGAGAACGCAGCGTCCTCCATAAACACGGGCACCAGGCGGGCTTAGCGAGTCGCTCCCCACTTCACAGTGTCCGGAGTCAGCGGCGCCGCCAGGTCCATCTGCAGCTCCCGCACTCGGTGTGTTCCTTCCAGCATCCCCCTGGGGCAGGGCCCCCTGGTGCCCCGTCAGCTGTTCTCTCCCTGGTGAGGAAGGTCGCCGGCTTGGCCAGGCACGCTGGAGGTGAGCACACGAGGCACAGAGAAGGTGAAGGCTGACTCGAGGTCACACCGCTGGCCAGCGAGGCGGCCAAGGAAGATCTCCAGAAAAGGGCACCTGCTCAAGGGCTGCTGGCACCACTTTGTCGGCACCAAGTTGAAACAGGACAATCCCAGGAGATGAGGGGCCGCCTTTCTCTGTCCCCTCCAATAAGGCCCTGGCCATCCTGCCCCTCTTATTCCAGCCCCCTTCTGTCCTGCGCCTTCCTGGTCACCTCACGCCGAGCCTGTCCTTGCTCTGAAATCCAAAGTGGGCATTAGCCCCTGGGCAGCACCCCTGACCCCTAGCTTCCACAGGACAAGAGTCAGCACCTGGCCCCAGCACACGGGGACCCCAAGCAACAGTCACGGCCATCAGCCTCCAAAGGTTCCACTCCCTGCTCTGTGACCGCCAAAGAAGTAAGCCCCAAGTCCGTGGCCTGGAAGCAGTGTCATGCCCAAGCCTGTGGCTGAGGGGTCCAGACAGGCGCTGCGGGCATGGCCTTCCTCTGCTCCGGATGCTCCGGCCGTGCGGTGACCACCCCTGCCCAGCTGGCACAGAGACCACCTCCAGGGAGATGGGGAGTCAGAAAGGGCGCAGAGCGGCTGTCTTAGAAACATACAACCCTTCACTATCACCCCAGGTGTCAGCGACCACCACTCCCCCCCCAGGATAAGGCCACCCACGCGGCTCCTCCATCACTTGCGACGACACGGCCTCCCACTGCCCCGGCTCTTCACCAGACACATCTAGTCCCGGTGGCCGAAGCTCAGATGCAGACCCCTGCCACATGCCCCGGCACATCCCCAAGGAGCCCAAGCTGCAGCCTTCCTGCTCTGTCCTAGCTCATTGCAGGAGGAGATCCGCATCCCTAAGACCTGGAGGACCAGGCGCCCAGCCAGGGGTAGGATAAAACAGAACAGGTAATTCTAAAGAGACTTAGCAACAGACTTCTTAGCAACAGCCGCCTTCCGTGCACCAGGTGACATGCTCCAAGCCACCAATGTGTTCGGCTAAAATTATTTCCCAACCACCATTGCCAAGAGGGTGGCCCGTGAAATATAAACAGATGTTGTCAGGTGGACTTCTGGGAAAACTGTCTAGTGGAGCAGACTCAGCTGGCGGAAGCCTCTCCCGCGCCTGCCTGTCCTGCTTTCTATCTAGACTCGGGTGTGATGGCTAGAGCGGCGGCAGCCATCTGGCCACTATGAGGAGGCTTTGAGAGCAGCAGCCCAAGGATGGACATTGTGGTGCCTGGGACATTGTGGAGCCGCCGAGGCACTTCTGAACTTCGTGTGTGACGTGAGAGAGGGGGAAGACTCTACCTGTGCTCGTCCCAGTTGTTTTGCTTCCTTGTCACTACTAGCCAGGGGTGATTACAGAGCCCTGGTGACCTCCATCTTGTTCATCATTCCTCTTCTTTCAAGCCCACCCAGATGCAATCACCAGCGTCTTCTTTATGCACCGATAAAGGATTTCTGCTGCTCTGAAGCCTTCAGTGGCTTCCCATCTTCTCTAGATAGAATCCGTGATGATTCACACCCAGGTCTGGGCCAAGCCCCCTGCACTGGTCACTGCACACTGCTCGCCACTCCAGGTCACACCAGCCCTATGAATGTCCTATCTAGAGTCAGTCCACCCAAAATGTTCCATGTGACAAACTCCTGCTTGTCCTTCAACACCTAACTCTAAAGCCACCTCCTCCAGGAAGTCTTCCCTGATGCCCTTAGAATAAGTCACTGCCCTGTATGTATTCCAAGGGCAAATGTTTGGAAAATACCTCTGACCTGTAACCCTTGACACATTTTGTTATAATTATTTTCCTGCTCAGTCTGTCCCCACAGACTCATGCATCAGAAGGCAGAGGTGGGTGGGCAGGCTGCCTGGTGGTCTCCTTCCCGTGTTGCTGCCAGCCCCTCCATAGACCACAGTCCATCGACTCTCCTCTGTTTTCCCAGGGGAAACCCCCAGACATGGGAGGTCCTCTGCCCCGCTCCAGGCCGGGAGCAGGGCCAGGGCCTAACTACTCCTAGGAACCCAAAGGTTCCCAAAGGGCTCAAGTTCCCAAGCCCGACTCACGCCTGGGCCTCTCTGCTCTCCCCAGGGGTAAGGAGAGCCTCGACTACTGCCTCATTTTTCAAGTGGGGACATGGTGGCCAGGAGAGGCGAGGTGAGCCCACACTCACACAGCTGTGAGAGGAGGGAAGAGGGCTGCCCTGGCCCCCTACCCCCGAGGCCCCACGGCTGAGCCACCCTGGGCATGCAGGGGATGCCAAGCGCCCCCTTTAAGGCGTGCTGGGCCTGCCCGGCGAGCGACAGTCTTAATTTTAGCTTGGAGGCCTGCCACCGAGCGCTGGGCCAGAGGCCGGCTGAAGTTATGTGGGACAGCTGTCGGCCGGCATGCAGGGTGGGGCCTATTTAGCCAGTGGGGGCACAAGTCTGGGGACACTGAATTGGTGTCCCTAGCCCCAGTCTTTTTAGCCCCTCCTGCCCAGCAGCTCAGCGCTGCCACCCCGGGACCCCCGCCACGATGATGAACGAAGACCACACAGACCTGGAGGCCCAGATCGTCAAGGACATTCACTGCAAGGAGATCGACCTGGTGAACCGAGACCCCAAGAACATTAACGAGGACATCGTGAAGGTAGGCTGGGTCTGCTGGGGTCGGGTTGCAGAGCATCTGGGGGCTACCTGGGGAGGGCTCTACTTGCCATGTGGTCAGCTCCCCCGTCCAGAGACCTTCTCTCTTTGTCTTCTCCAAATCAACCAGACCTGCTTGCACAAGCCCCAAGTGAGACAGCTGCGCGCACAGCCAGGTGCCGGCGCGGTGGGGAGGCAGGTGACCAAGGAAAGGCCTCCTTCTACTCTGCCGCCCCTCCCCAGGGCTCCTGGACCTGGGCCTGGGCTGAAAAGAACCAGTGGCCAAGTTGGGCTCTTTTCAGTGCCAGGAGGCGTTTCTGCATCTGCCTGTGGGTGCAGGGTTAATCCCGGAGGGCAGCCGCCAGCAGGCCTGGCCCCTTGCAGGGACACTCACTTCCCAGCACTGCCTGGGGACTGGACCCCAAGGTGTGGAGGCCTGTCCAGAGCATACACCTGCACTCCCCTTGACCCCAGCTCTGGTGGCCAGGCCAGGGGCCTCCCAAGGGCCTCTGGGCCCCTGAATGTGAATGCCCAGGCGAGGGCCCCCCCCATGGTCTCTGCCTGAGTCAGGCCTCCAGACCCACACACTCAGCCTCCACTCGGGCCCCACAGGGAGCTTTCTGGAGCAGAATTCCTGGAGCAGGGGGCCCAGCACCAGCATCAGGGGGACTGGAAGAGCTGTTAACAGGACAAAACCTGGGGGCCTCAGGCCCCCAAGTGCATCAGAACCCAGGTCAGTCCCCAACAGGGAAAGCCACCACCCACGGCAGTGCCCTGTGTGACTGCTGTCCGGCAGCCCTGATTTTAAGGAAGAAAGAGAAACAGGTGCTGTGAACTCTCCTGAGATTTAACCCACGGGATCCCCAACGGTGTCCTATCCCTCGTAACCGTGGACAGCGGGGACCGGAGACCAGTGAGCCGTCCCCCTCCCCTGCACACCCGGCAGGTAGGGGAGAGGCGGGTGCAGCCTGTCCGGATCCGCATTTTCATCAGAAAGCCTTGGCTGTGCTCCGATTTCATCAAGCGCACAGAACGACATCGCCTCATTGCCCGAAATGGCTCCAAACAGTTTCTAAAGTCCTCCAATGGCAGGGTCAAGTATTGTTTTTACACTTTTATAAAAATTAAGCCCAGTTAGAATTCTTCACTTGCACAGGGCCGCATGTCAAGGCCAAGGGCTGCTTCTAAAGCTGGCCAGGCCTGGCACCACCACCTCAGTGGGGCGTCTCCCTCCCACGCTCCCTCCCACCCTGGGTCACGGCTGACGCTCCGGCTTTCAAAACACACCACAATCTGCCGCACCTGCTACTTCTCCTAGTTCACGCCCAGTCTCCAGCCCCCACGCCTGGAGCCGGTCACACCAACCAGCACACCCGGGGCTACCCCAGAGGCCTCTGCCTCCTCTCCTGTGGCCAATGGCCACTCCCCTTCAAGACTCTACTCAAATACCGCCTCCTCCAGGAAGCCTTTCCTGACTTCTTCAGGCAATCAGGAGCACCCACTACACGCAGGGCATCTCTCCCCACCCAGATCTCCCCACTAAGCTAGTATTTCTAGACACCATGAAGGGTGGGATGAGGGTCATAACAGCACAGTGTGACAGGTGCTGCAACAGGGGTGCCTAGGGAGGAATTTTACACACTAAAGGTATTGTTTAGGGGTGGAACAGTGTCTGCCATGGCTTGGGCCTTCCCCTAGAGGGAAGAGCCCCAGGCTAGGCCGACAGATCTGGTCTCAAACCCTGCCTTTCCACCCAAATACACTGGCCGAGGCACCCAGTTTTTCTGAGCCTGCTTCCCTGTAAAACCAGGCTCAGAGCATTTCCCCCTCTGGGTAAACCGACCTCAGAGCCGCTGCACAACAGAAACACCCCAGGCGATTACCAGGGGCCTGCGCTGGGCCTGGTGGGCAGAGAGCAGGGCAAGTGTGAGCTGAGCGGGAGCTAGAGGCACCCACAGGAAGAGAGTCAGCCCTGGGCCAGCTTTATACCCCAGGGCACCCCTGGGTATCCACTGTAGGCTGCTGGGGAGGGAGACAAGACCCCAAGGGAGGAGCACGAGCACGCAGTTTTTTAAAAAGGTGACAAGTGCAAAGAAGGTTCCAGGTCCTGCTGGGCCAGGAGTGAGCTGGCCCCAGGTTCCAGGGCCAGACCATCCCCAAGGAAGGACAGCGCCACAGGCAGCTGCTGGGGCTCCTCCCTCGGGCTCCTCCCTGGGGCTCCTCCCTCCCCCTGGGGCCACTCCCCTGGGGTTCCCCCACCCCTGGGCTGAGAGCAGCCTCCCAGAGGCTCTGAGCCCCAGAGACGCAGGACTTGAAGGCTAAGGAAAAGGCCCCAAAAACCACTTTGTGGAGAGGAAATGACTATTTGGCATAGATATCCGACTGTTCCTGGTTGAGGGAATTACTTGACTTCTTCCACTCACTTTTAATGAATAAGAAATGAAAAGGCTTTGAGATTTGGACGAGGGAGCACCCGACAGGGCTGGGTGACTGGCACAGGCCGGCTGGGCAGGCCGGTGCTGGGCTGGGAGGGGAGGAGGGGACAGTCTGTGTGAGCAGGTGGGGTCACCTGGCTCCTCCTACCCGCCGGGGGTGCGGGGGAGAAGAGGCAGGAAGGGAGGAGGGAGAAGCCGGCAGAGGGCACGGCGGGCACAGATGCTGGGGTGCCCCGGAGACCCAGGCTCTGGCCCCAACTCTGACGCTGCTGCTGACTTGCTGTGTGACTCTGGGCAAATCCCTTTCCCTCCCTGGGCTGGGAGTCCCTGGTGTGGGGAGAGGCTGGTGAAGGAGCCCGTCTTCTCCACCAGAGCTTCTGAGGTTCACAGAGAAGCCGTGACGAGAAGTCGGAGGCAGAGGCAGCCGGGGCTGTGGCCCCTCTTGGTTTTCCAGGGTCAAAGCTTCCTGCGGGGGGCCCGGCAGCGCCCTTGAGCCCAGGCTGGACAGTGCGGGGAGCGGGCCCTGGACAGTCCAGCAGGTGTCATCCATGTCTGTGGGGTTCAGGGCCAGGCCTTGGGCAGACTGATCCCCAACACTGCCTCTAGGCATCCCGACTGGGTGCCAGACCGTGCCTGGTGCTGGCTGTGTCGGGGGAGATGGTGGTGACCCAGGCAGCCCCCCGCTGCCCACAAGCCTTGTGCAGGTCTAGGGGCCCCGGGCCTCCCAGTTGTCCCGAGGGTACCTGAGGACCCATCCTCACCCACAGGCCTCCCAAGCCACTTCTGAGAGGGCCCAGGGCTGTCCCCAGCAGCCCTCGCTGTGCCTACGCTGGTAGATGCCACAGCTTCCAGCTTCCCGCCTGCGCCCCTCAGTCCTCTGGCAGGGGGTTGGGTGAAGGGTGCCAGCCCCTCCCCCTGCCAGCATCCACCTTCCGCAAACACCCTCCTCCTTCAGAAGGACACAGCACTTTGCCTGCAGCTCAGGCTCATGAACCCCCAGAGGCTCCCCGGCCACCTGTCTTACAAACTCTGCTCCCCGGGTTGGACCACACGGCCACCCCCCGAAGGACAGTGGGCTGACCTGGCTCTTTCTCCTGTAAAAATGTATGTAGAAGGGGCTAAAGCCAGAAATTACAACCAGATGAAGGACAAAGAAATCATCACTTTCCCCTGGGAAATGTCGCTTCGCAAGGAGGTGGCAGCTCTAAATGTGGAGGTGGGGTGAGGCTCCCCGAGGGGAGGGAACAGAGCAGCAAGGTCCGCAGGGCGGGGAAGGACATCAGACGGCGGAGCAGCGACCGTGAGGGCCAGGTGTGACCCTCCCACCTGTGTCCAGGGCAGACACTACTAAGGGCTCACAGCACGTGCCTGGAGGAGAGGACAGTCCGCCAACGGGAGGGCAGAGGGTCGCCCTCCCTGCCAGCCTCCCCAGTGGCAGCTCCTTCCTTTTGGAAAGGTTGGGCCTCCTGTCAAATACCTGTAAGATGGGTTAGAGGGGAAGCCCGCCCCAAGGCTTGTAGACTTAGTCCTGTGGGGCCGTCCGGGGATCAACTAGTCTAGAGTTTTCCAAAACATGGCCCACTGCTGGGGGAGCTTAGCAGGCAGACGCACCAGAAATCCTTCGCTGCAGGGCTGCTGAATATTCTGCACTTTCAAAGGCAAACATTTCCCCCTTGTGCTAGAGAAGATCAGCCCAGGCTCCGGAATCAGCGCCCGCCCCCTAAGGACACACGGTCTCATTCACCCTTGCTCTGTGAGGGTCAGCTGAGGGCTGAAAGCAACAGGCACTTGATGTCACTGTTCTGTGGGGTGATGGGGTTCTGTTGGGTAGTGCTGCTCGTGTCAGGGGGTCTCCCAGCAGCAGCAGGGTGGAGTCACCTGGACTGGAGTGCTAGGTAGTGCCATGGAGGGGGGCTCAGTTGGGGGGCTCCCTCTTCTGGTATTCTGGGGGCCACTCCATTCGTCTCCAGAGCAGGATATAAAAAAGAGCTGCCAATATGTTGGCTCAGGCCCCAAAGTCAACGTTGCCATGCCTTCCCACAGCCTAGTTCTGGAACTGGCCCAGCAACCCTCCTGTGTATTCAGGTGGATCAAACGAGGCATGCCAGGCAGCTGGGCTCGCTGAGAAGAGACAGGCCAGGACAGAGCTGGGGAGAGACTCATACTGGGAAATAAACTGACTCTGCCCCCCAAAATCTGATGCACAGCCTTGCCTAGGCCTCAGTGCGGCTCTTCTACTGCTCTGCATTCCTCTAGCTTGGCCAGAACAGCACTGGAGGGCAGCAGAGGGGCTGGGCGCAGACAGCCAGGGGGCACTGTCCAGGGCTGTGGGCCCCTGCTGGGGTCCTCTGCTGGGGCTCCTCTCCCCAGGAGCCCTGTCATCTCAGTCCCTTCCCAGACCCTTTACATGAACCCAAGTACCTACAGGCCCAGCCCTGGTGCCCCAGGTCTCCCCTCAGGTGCTCTGCACCCCAGGTCCAGCAGCCCCAAAGCCCTCCTCCCTGCACCGCACTCCTGCTTCAGCCGCTGCGGGCACCTGATGTCAGGTTCTGACGTCAGGACAAGGATCGCGGGGCGCTCTGCTTGTCCCGTGGGGCGGAGGAGGCCTAGGCAGAAACCAAGACCAGAGGCCAACGCCCATGGGCGATTGTGACGTGGGCGCCCGACGCCAGGGACTCCTGTTCCTGCTGCTGCCGCGCTCACCGAGGCAGGGAGCCGGCCCTTCGCAGCTGCTCTGCATTTTAGTGTCTGCCTCCCAGGCCGGCGCCTCGCAAGTTACCTGGGTGAAGGGCCAGCCCGGCTGGTGCTGCACCAACACTCCCGCAGGGCTTAAACGCGCCAGGAGAGAGGAAATGGAGAGCCGGCCTCTGCGAGACCACCTCCCACTTGCGTTACCCTCCGATGTAGTGGCGATACAATGACCCTGTCCAGTTCCCGCCAACGTTTCCAAATGCTTCCCCAAACTTCTGTGCTCACCTGGGGAGGGCGCAGGCCTGGGGACCTTGTTTGAAATTGCCAGGTAACTAGCCAGGAAAAGGCGCCTGTGTGGCAGGATGGGCACCGGGCCCGATCTCTATGATCCGAGCGGGCAGGTGAAGGGGAGAGTCCTGGAGCCCTCCGTGGCTTTTGTAGACTTTTCCTGGCATTTACCAGGTACCCGGCTCCTCGCCTCTCTCTGGGCTCTCCCACGTTCTCTCGGGAACTCTTGCTCTCCTGGTCTGGCTTTCGCTCTGTCGTTTGATGCTCTCTGCTGCTCTGCTGGCGTCCCCGTGACCCGCCCTTACAGGCCCAGTCTCAGCGCAGGTGCACCCACTTGCGCATGCCCACACCCCACTCCAGGTGCCGCCATCAGGCGTGCATTCGGGGCCGCAGGTCCATCATCCACCCTCATGGCGGGAGGGCAGAAAAGCCTGATGCTTTTTCACCTTACCCTACAGCGACCCCGTAAAATTAAGTCACCCCTTAAGTTTTCTGGCTCCAAACTCTCTCCATGTCACTAGGGGTCTTGGCCCAATCCTCTGGGTCTAGAATTAAAACAAAACCCAGGGGCCCAGCGAGGAAATCACGGTGCCCTAAGCCACGCAGTAACAGCAGCTCAGAGGCCAAGGGGAGCCTGGAGCAGCTGTCTCCGGCCCTGCCTCGAGCTGTTTCCCCACCCACAGATGCCCTGGACAAGCTGTCCAGAGCCCCAGATGCCCCAGGACTGAGTCACCAGGAATCTGGGGGACGTATTTTTGGTAGGGGGCGGCGACTGGCCTCCCCTGCATCCCTCCTCAGGACACCAGGCCCTGCGCCTTCCCCGCCCTCGGAGCGGGGGCTGAGCGTTCCAATTCATCTACTCCTTCTCTGCTGTTCCAAAAATAAACGGGCCGGAGAGGGGACACCGCCCCAGGCAGCAGCCCGCTGCCCCCTCCCAGGCCCTCGTCCAGCCCATGGTCCAGCCGCTGCCTCGCCACCCTCACGAGAAAATCCACCTCCCCTCTGCTTCTGGAAGCGGATTAAGGAGTGGAGTCACCTGGCTCCTGAGACACTGGCACCGGCTCTGGCCCGAGCAGGCTCCTCCCCCACTCGGCCTCTCCACCCAGGCTCCCCCGGGGCGGCAGGCGGCGGCCCCCTGTGTGCAGCACAGCCCTCCAAGCCCGGAGCACCGTCCTGGTTCCCAGAAAGCCCAGTGTGGCGCCGCACATGGTGTCTGGGGGCGATTACTGGAAATAATTCCTATGTCACCAAAGGCTTCCGAGAAAAATGCAAATTATAAGACACAGCAGAGCTTCTTGAGGGTAGGGTTGTTACTGTAAGCAGAAAATGAGGGGAAGGACCCCTTCCATCCTGGGGCTGCGGGCTGTGCGACCGGGTAGCCTGACATGTGTCCTGCCTGGGATCTGGGTGTTGACAGATTTTCTGGAATATAGTTCATAGGAACTTCATAGAGACTGAGCCAATCATTCGCATTACTGGGCACATAGCAGGTGCAAGGAATTGTGCTAAATGCTGACTGGAGGTGGTGCCTAGCACAGAGTGGGTGCTGGTGATTACCTGTTTGTTTTTTTTAAAGATTGATCTATTTATTTATTTATTTATACATACATACACACATACATACATACATACATACATACATACAAGCACTGGGTATAGTCAGAAGTGCAGGAGGGTGAGAGAATTCACTAGAGCCAGAGCGGGGAACAGAACAGACAGACTGACGAAGCACACTGTTGCGGGGAGCAGCGGGCGCCACAGGAGAGGTCTGCCGCACCATGTGGGACCCTCGCCTGTGGCCGGGGATCGAACCGGCGCTGCAGAGGCTGCGGGCAGGTTCGCAGCCCAGCATTCAACTGCTGCGCCACCAGGGGAGGCCCTGATTACCTGTTTGCATGGGCAGATAAATGGATGGATGGTGGCTGACATGCATGGAAGAATGCAGGTGTCAGTGGGCGGGTGGGCGTTTGATGGGATGGAAGGACGGATGGATGGATGGATGGATGGACGGGTGGATGGACGGGTGGATGATGGATGCATGGGGATGATGCATGGGGGACAGATGGGTGGGTGCCTAGATAACTAGGTGGTGGATGGATGGATGGTTGGTGGATGAGGGTGGCTATGAATGGATGGACACATGAATCAACGGATGGATGTTTGGCTGTCTGGACAGACTGACGGATGGATGGCTGGATCAGGGTCCATGGACAGATGAATGGTAGAAAAATGACTTCCTCATGCCAAGGTTGTAAGACTGGCAAATCCACATTACAGACGAGGAACGAAAGCCCCAAGAGTCTGAGTTACTGCCGAAGCCACTCAGCAGATGAGCCACCGCGCCGGGTGCAAGCCCACCTTTGGGACTTCAGCTTCCAGCTGGGAGTGCTCCGTCACCCCCAGTGGCCAGTGGTTATTAATCAGGCGTGCGGGGCGAGAACACGCTCCTAGCGTTTACATGCCTTCGTTTCTCTCACGCCCGACACGCTGTGATGAACCTGGGGGCGCGGCACAGGGGGCCAAGCCGGCGCTAAAGACCCCAGAGGCAGTAGCGGCAGAGCTGGGCTCAAACCCCAGTGGGGCCGCTCCCACCGGGGCTCCTCCCACTCTGCCTCCTCGCAGAGGTCAGACATAGCCATCGGTGCTGGACGGAGGGACAGGCCGGAAGGAAGGGCACACAGGCTGGGCTGTGATGGGGCTGGAGGTCGCTGCCTCCCTGGGCAGGGCGGGGCCTCCTGGAGGCACATCTCACCAGTGGGCATGGGCCAGGCCCTGGAGGGTCATCACCCCTGTTGGCCAGCGTCCCCCCAGCTCTGACCTGGCCTGGCAGTCAGGACACCCAGGTTCAGTCCAGGCCCTGCCTCCCTCCTCTTGGCCTGTCTGCCCCCTGGAAAGTGAGGAGGCAAAGGGGTGACTCTTGGTTTGGGGGGTCCAAAAAAGGCAGGAGGGGCCAAAGGAGCGGGCAGGAAGGAGGCAGAGCCTGCGGGGACCACGCAGGGAGGCAGGTCTCCACCCAAAGGCCTCCCTCTGCAGGAGAATTCCTGGGGCTGCGCCACACTCCAGAGGCCAGTCTGGCTATGTGAGGCACTGGCCAGGGCATCCGACCGGTGGGGAGGGCAGCAGCCATTGGGATCTGAAACAGCCATCAGTATCCATGTTCCTCACTCTCTCACGCCATCACCCCAAGACAGGCAGCATCAAGTCCTGCCAGGACTCCTGCTGGGGCTTCTAACTCCCCATATGCACCCTCTTTCCCATCCCCCAACACTCCCACTGCAGCACCCGAAGCTGCTCATAGCCAGGCCCCACCCGAGATGCTCCCTGCGCAGAAGCCAAGGTCAGCCACTGTCCACCAGGGCTGTCTGCCGGCCTGCCCGCCCTCCCCTGCCCTGCCCTGCCGCCTCAGGCCAAGAGCACAAGTCCCTCTCTGAGGGCTCATGGGCTCCCCGCCTGCTCCAAGCAGTAACAGCTCCCTCAGCCATCATCTCTGTCCCCTTCTGGCTCCCCTACCTTCCAGTCTGTCTCCTACTCCAGGAAGCCTTCCTTGCCGCCCCCCGAGCTGAGACAACTGTCCCCCACAGGTGCACGCAGCCCTGTCTTTCCCCAAGCACTTGTCACTGCTGCGTACTTGGTGACACAGCTCTGGGAAGTCAGGACCCTTGGTCCACTCACCACCCCACCTGTAGGCACCCGCATACCTGTTTGGGATGACCAGGACTGCCCAGGCCCCAGGGGACACAAAATAATAGGAATCTGAGAGCCGCCGTGGATCCAGTCCTGCCCCGTAACTTACCACTGGCTTAAGGGAGTCGTTCAATTCCCAAGCGTTGCTACCAGCCATGAGATGAGGGGGTGACCCCGACCCTACTGCCCCTGGGCCAGGAGTGAGGCATCTGGAGGCTTATCAAAAATCCAGCCAGTCCCCCCCACTTCCCGCAAGAGCTCCAGGAGTGGCCACCGGGAGGGAGCTGGTCCTGGGGGATCGGGTGCTGCTCGCGGAAGCCTGGGGCCGGGGTTCTGACCGCTGGCCGCCCTCCCGCCGCTGCAGGTGGACTTCGAGGACGTGATCGCGGAGCCGAAGGGCACCTACAGCTTCGACGGGGTGTGGAAGGTGAGCTACACCACCTTCACCGTGTCCAAGTACTGGTGCTACCGCCTGCTGTCCACGCTGCTGGGCGTGCCGCTCGCCCTGCTCTGGGGCTTCCTGTTCGCCTGCATCTCCTTCTGCCACATCTGGGCGGTGGTGCCCTGCATCAAGAGCTACCTGATCGAGATCCAGTGCATCAGCCACATCTACTCGCTCTGTATCCGCACCTTCTGCAACCCGCTCTTCGCCGCCCTGGGCCAGGTCTGCAGCAACATCAAGGTCATGCTGCGGAAGGAGGTCTAAGCCCGGGCCCGCGCCACCCCCCAGGGCGGCCCCTCTCTTTAGGGACAGCCGTTTCCCCCACGACGGAGCACACAGTCCGGGGGGAGCCAGGAAGACGCCCTGCCCGGGCTGCCCAGCACCCCGTGGGAGGAGCGTCGCGCTCAGAGGCAGCTACTGCAAGTCCTTGCGTTCCGCGTCCCCGCCACCCGGCTGAGCCAGCAGGAGGCCCGGCCCCGCGGCCCTGCGCCTGGGAGAGCCGCCCGCGGCTGCTGGGGTGGGGGACGGTGCCAATAAAAGGTTTCGGCTGCATTCGGGGGACGCTGTGCTTGTGTGTCCATGAGGCCCGGTGCCCCTGCCCCAGACACAGCGGGGTCCTGCTCTCTGCCAAGCCCAGGAGCCGGCGCCAGCCTGCGCTCCCTGGGGGCCCCGGCTGCTGGGCCGACCCCGTGCTCCTGGGGAGATGGCTGCCCGCTGGCATCTGTCGCCCTGGGCTGGCCAGTGGGCAGCACCGGAGAAAGGCTGGGGCTGGCTGGGCCGGTGGGGGAGCCGGGACTAAAACCCCGAGCCCCCCTTTGCTGGCAGATGCCCGGGGCTTGCTCCTCACACCCCCCACCCCCATGCCAGGTGCGTCAGGCCCCCAGCAGCCTAGAGCAGGGAGGGGGCCTCGGGCCGAGCTGTGCCCTGGGGACGGGGAACTGACCGTGTGGCCTCGGCATGACGTAAAAGGCAACAGGAAGGGGCTTCCCACCTCCTCCCACTCACCCTGTCCCCCAGACCACGCCGTCTGACAGCCGGTGAGCCTCCCAGGACTCGTCCCGGAGAGAGGGGGGAGCGGCTCTCGTGGTCGCATCTGCTGGGAAGGGCCACAGATTTCTCGCCGGCGTCCAGCAGCACGTCAGCGCCTCTGCAGCAGAGAACCTTCTAGGCCTGTGCCCCCACCTTGGGGACCTTTTTTCCTCATGCACCATCGGCACGTACGTCATGAAATGAAGCTTCCACGCACTTTTCAGATTTTCAAGGGGTGTCACTGCTCGTGCCTGGCGGTGGGGCCGGCACCACGTTAGCCCGAGGTGGGGGGCAACCTCGCGGGCAACCTCGGCTGTGCTGGGCTGGGCTGCACTGTCCACTCGCGCCACCCACAACACAACACCGAGTGTCCATTCAGCTCTAAAATTTTACCAGGTTTTGTCCCCTAATTCTTCGTCTGGTAGTTCCAAGACAGGACAGCTGGCGGGTTTGCAGTGAACGCCTGTGCCCCTCCACCCACACCCTGCGGTGGACAGTCCCAGCTCCACATGGCCCCGGGGCTCGGCCCTGCCCGCCCTTCCCACTGTGGCCGTGAGTGGACGCAGCAGCCGGGCTCCCCCAGGGTCGGGACTGAAGCCCAGTACCGACACCCTCTCCAGGCCCGCCCTTTCAGACAGCTCCTGAAACCCTCGGGCCGTCCCGTCCAGGACCTGGGGCTCCAGACGAGAAGGTACCCCCATCCTGGCACCTGCTGGGAATTAATTTAACTACGACTCCAGGTGCTCACGCTGCTTTTCCTCTAGGGGCAGAGCGTAGCCGGGCCCACGGCCGGGACATCCCGAGAAAGGGCTGCGTGCGTGCTCCTCCGCAGGGCTCCGCTCCTGCCCGGCAGCCCCCAAGCAGGGGCACGTGGGGAGCAGGAGCCTCCCGGGGAGGGGGCCAGTCTGCTCAGAGCCCCATCACCAGGAGCTCTCCCTCAAGGCGCAGGTGGGGGCCCCGGGGCTGGGTGATTTTGGGTGGAGACCACACAGCCCCACGCCCATGGGAGGACACGGGCCCGAGGGTCCCTTCAAACAGCAACCTAGAACCCCCTGGATTCTCCAGAGTGTTCCCCATGACCCGTCCCCTCCCTGCTCCCCCATCCCAGGCGGCATCGTGCTCCGTGGCCACAGGGGGCTCCCGTCTGCAAAGCCAGACGCAGCCACTGCTTTGGGGGGGAACTGAGGCCCACACAATGTATGAAAACAGAGTTTATTGTGTGCACCTCCTACAAGCAGGTGAAGCAGCAGAATCTGGCAATGGCCACAGCAGTCCCGCAGGCAGCGCAGGGCACCCCAGGGCCCCCACAGACAAAATCAAGGGCTCTGCATCTTGCACTTAGTGGCGTTTCATTGCAGTTAAGCACTAAAAGGAGAAGCGCTTGGAAACCAGGATTGTCGTAAAAGGCAGCCTCCCTCCTCACGGCCCTCAGAGCCCCCGCCCGGCCCTCCCGACCCAGGAGCCCAAAGGACCGGACAGGCTTTATTTCTCAGGCACGGAGACGGGGCCCAGTGCTCAGACCCTCTGCCCATCGGAACAGCGGCACGTCCCGGAGGAGGGTCCAGGCCTTGGCGCCTGCCGGCCCACCTGGCGCTGTGGGCGGGTCTGAAGCTGCGGGAGATGCTCTGCGGGCTGCGGGGGGGTCAGAACCGCTGCGCCCCAGGCAGCCTCCGGGCCCCGTGGCACACAGTCTCCGGGCTTTACTACAAAGACAAGAAACAGTGACAATACTCTCCTCGCCAGGACGAGGCCCGGAGGGGAGGGCGCGTACCCACAGGGCGCTGATGTGCCGTCAGCCACACACGCCTCCTCGCACCCAGAACCTTCCTGAGGATGGGGACGTGGCCCATGGGTTCTGATGCCCTGAGCCTCACGACTCACGACTCACCCTGAGCCTCACGACCGGTTCCCCGGAAGGTTGTGCCCTGGTCAGAGAGACCCCCCCCGAGGGCGCTGCCTCCTTGCTCTCTGCGGCTCTGATCCGGGCATCCCTGGCTGGCAAGCAGAGAGCCCCAAAGGCCACAGTCCCCACCATGGCTGCATTTGCTCCGGGAGCACCCCAGCAGTCCTGTGGTGGGCACAGGGACTCCCAGCCAGGTGTTGACGCCAAGTGCAGGTCACGGCAGCACCACAAGGCCACTGGGCACACACTGACCATGTTGCGCCTCCGGGCCTCTTCTCCCCAAACGCATGGACCCTGCGGGCTGCTCCTGCCGCGTGAGTGTGAGCGTGAGTATGTGCACGCACAAGTACAACGTGGTGGGCAGGAGGCTCCTGTTGCATCACAGGGAGTTCAGAAACAGGTGTGCAAATGGAAAAGGTGCCACCGAGTCAGCCAGGCTCTGGGCCCCAGCGCCCCCGGTCTCACGGCTGAAAGCACTCCTTAGAGGCGCTCCCGGCCAACCTCACAACTGAGAGGACCCTGGATAATGTCCCCTGGGTGGGACAAACCTCGGAGGCCCTGCAGGTTGCAGCTTTAGATAAACGGACAGTCTGCAGCCCCCAGGCACCCCCGTGCCTTCACCAGGGCAGAGCCAGGGGTTAGTGCTGAACCGCTGGGGCCCCCTGGAAGCACCAGCTCTTGCAGAAAAATAAAACAGTAAGAAAAACCATGAGTCACACACGCAGAGAGACAAGAGATCTGCCCGAGGAGATGTCCCTGGCACCATCAGGCTGGCCACCTCTGAACACAGCAGGGAAACAATTCTGGCTTAATTTGGTAAGTGTTCAGTTCAGCGGTTTGGGGCCTATGGCTCAAAATCCTGCACCATCATCGCTAATTCCAAAAAACTGTCATTACCCAAAAAAGGAACCCCGTGTCTCTTAGCTGCGCTGCCCATTCACCCCACCTAGGTATGATGTCTCTCCATCGACTGCCCATTCTGGAACTTTCAGGTACAGAGCCACATACGATGGGGCTTTTCAAAAAGGTTGCTCTTGCTGAGCACATTTTTGAGGTTCGTCCACGTGTGGCCTGTATTGGCACTTTTCAGAGGTGATTAATATTCCACCATGTACAGACACAGCACATTTTATGGGCCCGTCCATCAGCTGGTCACATGTGGGTTACTCCCATGTGGGGGCTGTTATAACTTGGGTGCTCTGAATACTTTTGGACCAATGTGTGTGTGTGTGAGAAAGTTTTCCCTTATCTTGAGTAAATGCCTATGAGGGAAACTTCTGGGTCAGATGGTAATTGTGTGTTGAGCTTCCTGGAGACCCCCCAAATTGTTTTCTAAAGTGGTTGCCGCCATTTTACTTTTGCATGAGAATGTGAAGAGTTCTGACTTTTCTACCTCTTTGCCAACACTGGTTATGGCCCTTCTCTTTGACTGTAGTCATCTTTGTGGGTATGAAGGGGCATTCCACTTTGGCTTTGACTAGCATTTCTCTAATGAATAATCATGTTGAGTGTCTTTTTGTGGGCTTACTGGCCCTTCCTAGATCTTCTTTGGAGGAGATATAAAAATATGTCTATTCATTTTCCTAGTCAAGTGTTCTGTGTATGCTTTAAATTGTCTTATCTCTTTGTTATTAAGTTGTAAGAGTTCTTGATATATTCCAGATATGAGTATATGTTTTGCAATATTTTCTTCCATTCTGTGAATTGTCTTTCATATTCCTGACAACATCTTTGGAAGCACAAAAGTTTTCAGTTTGGATGAGGTCAGACTAATCTCTTCTTCCTTTTGGTGTCATATCTAAGAAACCATTGCCAAATTGAAGTTCCCATCAATGATGCCTCTGTTTTCTTTTTAAGTCTTAGCTTTAATTTGAGTTAATTTGTATAGATAGTGTGAGGGAGGGATCCAATTTCATGTTTTGCATGGGGTGATCCAGTTGTGCCAGAGCCATATGTTGAAAAGTCTATTATATCCCACTGAATTTTCTTGTCACACTTGTCAAAAATCAATTTTCCATAAATGCCAGGGTTTAGATCAACATTGTCTATCCTATCCCATTGGACTGTGTATCTGTCCTCATCCCAGTACCATACCATTTTGATTACCATAGCTTTGCAGTAAGTTTTGAAACAAGGAATGTGAATCAGGACACGTGAATCCACTCATTTTGTTCTTTTTCAAAGTTTGTTGACTATTCTGGGTACTGTGCATTTCCATAAATTTTAGGATCGGCCAGTCAGTTTGTATAACGAGGCCAATTAGCATTTTGATAGGGACTGCCTTGTGAACCCGTAGGTCAGTTTGGAGATTACTACCCTGTTCGTCATGTTTCACTCTCTGCGCCATGAACATAAGAGGCCTTTCCATTTATTTATGTCTTCTTCAATGTCTTTTAGTGATAATTTGTAGGTTTCAGTGCGTAAGTCTTGCATCTCTTTTGTTAATTTACTCTTATCCTTTCTGAGACTATTATAAATGGACTTACTTTCTCATTTCATTTTTGTATCATTCATTGCTGGTGTCAAGAAATTGAACTGAATTTTGAATGTGGACTAGGACCCTGCAACTTTGCTGACTGGCCTGTTTTTCTAATGCATTTGTGTCGGTGCATGTATGCATGCATAGATCCTTGGGAAGTTCTATATACAAAGTCGCATCGTCTGCAAAGAGTTTTACTCCTTCCTTTCCGATTGGGATGCCTTCTATTTCTTTTTCTTGCCCAATTGCTTCTTAGATACTAGTTTCTTAAACATTTTAACCCTTTTTCATCGGCTGCCTGGGCAGATGGTGCCATAAGGGAATCCCCTGTTCGTAAGGCTCCCCGAAGATGCTAGGATTTGTCCCCTCAAAGGCAAAAGCACTGCACGGTGTGGAGGCTACTAGCACCACCCTCCCACTGGAGGCCCCATTCCCAGGCCTTACTCCAAGTTCAGAACACTGGGCGTCTGGACCCCACTGGCCACCATCCCTATACTCACTGCCTCTCACAAGATCCCAGGATGAAGGAGTAAAAAGACACTGAGTGAAATCACAGGTCCAGGTGAAAACAAACAAGAAAACCCAACCCGCCCACCAGCTGAGGCAGCCGCGGGGTCAGGGCAGCAGAAGTACAGTGGGAGCCCAGGAGGTGAGGGGTGGTGTGATGGCCGAGCCCTGTCAACTTTCCACCACACAGAGCACTCCCAGCCCAGACGGGAGACCCCACCATACACCCCCCCAGATGTGGAGGGGCACAAGGTGACAGGTACCTTAGACACAAACACACTTGGGCCCCGGGGGTGGCTGTCTGGGTGGGCGACCCAAGCCTGCAGGCAGAGCCGCCGCAGTCACATGGTGGACGGCTGCGAGCAGCTCCTCTGGCTGGAGCTGTGCTGGCTCAGCACGAAGGTGGACGAGCTGCTCTTCTTGCTGCCGCTGGTCTCCCCGGGCCGGCCCTGCAGGTGGCGTGAGGGGCAGCAGAGCACGCGCTGCAGCAGCTCGTGGAAGAGGTGGCCTGTGAAGAGCATGTAGATCCAGGGGTTGCAGCAGCTGTTGAGGCTGGCCAGGAGCATGGCGATGATGAAGGCTGAGGCTGGAAGGAAGGAGAGCGAGAGCGGGGTCACCGGGATGGCGCTCCCCGACTCACCGGACTCAGGCTGCGAGTCCTGGGAACAGGGTCGCAGATGGAGGTGCTGCTGAGGGGATGTTCTAGATGCCCTCAGGACCCTGGCGCGGGGCACCTGCAACCTGCTCCCTGCAACTGCCCCTGCTCAGCCCAGCCCTGGAGCCACCCGGTCCTATCTCTCCTCAAAAACATCCCTGCTGCGAGCTTCCATCCTGACCCGAGAGCATCCAGAGACACCCCGAGAACCCGACCAGAGCCCGCACAGGAGACAGTGCCCGGGCCACCCCAGGGCTGCGGACACGCTACCCTGACAGCTCGGTGGTTTGGGCAGAATTCACCCCAGATGGGGCTCACCACACACTTGAGCTTCAAGGCGGAGGAAACCCTCATCAGTACTTTCGAGTACAGGGGAGCAAACCGGGTTCCTTCCAATCTGCAGACACCTCCCACCAGCAGCAGGGCTAGCACACCCCCAAGGCTGGCAGGGCAACAAGGCAACCCAGACCTTCAGGGCTGCACCTGAGGGCGACAGTTGCAAGAAGCCTCAGGAATCCTCCTCAATCATCATCTTTTCTGTGAAAAGCTTTCCTGGAATCATTCCAGAACTCAAGAGCGAGCTCTGGGAAACCATTGCTCACAGGGACACTGGAGGTGTCAGGTCCAGATGCATCACAGAGGCGGGGCGGAGGCTGTGGGCACCCCAGGAAGAGGGTGAGTGTTCTAGGGGTGGGGTCCTGATCATCCGGGAACTCCAGAACTTATCAGAAACGCAAACCACCCCCCAAGGCCAGGGGAGGGCCCGTGAGGGAGGGGGTCGGGGCCCTTGGGATCTGGGTGTGAGACCCTCAGGCCTGTGTCTCTGGTGCCGCTGGAATAAGGGCGAACCGCAACAGACAGAAGCCCAAAGTCTTGCCAAACAGATTATTTAGAAAGCAAAGGCGGGAACTCTGATGTTCAGAATGAGCTAATAATAGAGGAACAGTGAAGGGAAAACCAACACGATGACTGTCACCCGCTATGACAGCATGAAAGGAAACCGTGCTTTGATTTGGACAGGTAAGAAGATGAAGTTAAGTTTAGAAATGTGGTGAAATATCACCAAGCAAGAGTAAAAATAGAATGTCCTCCAAATCATACACATAAAAAGAAAGAGGCAAACTCAAGAAAGTCAGAATTCAGGAAGGCGCTGAGCAGCGAGGAGGGACTCAGCAGCAGAAGGCGGGTGGCCGAGGGGAGCCGGCCAGGAACGACGCAGGCCACAGGCCGCGGACACAAAGGCCGGCCCTCCCAGCTGGGCGGATTAGACGGGATCATCTCAGCTCATCTGGGGAGCTGTTTGCTCCGCTCTTTACACCGAATCTTTCAAGTATTTATTCCACTAAAAAAAAAAAAAAAAAAAAAAAAAAAACCAAGAAGCGTTGGTCACAGAGGCCGGGGCGTCAGCGAGCTCGGAGGCTCTGTCTCCCTGGGCCAGGCTGGGGTGTGGGGAGCAGGGAGCCGCCCCGGCCAGTGCAGCTGTCCCCACCTGGTGGCCGCAGAGGCAAACTGGCCGGGCCAGGCCCCAGGGGATCCGGGGTCCTTTCGAAGCTGAGCTTACTCTCAAGTGGCCCCAAACCAAGGGCATCTTGGCTTCTGGAATTTTGACATTGGACTTCGTAAAATTTGGCAATATCCTAATCATGCAAGGATTGAGCCCCCACCCCCAGCCCCCCGCAGTGGAATTCCTGCCCTAGGCCCAGTGGATAGACTGGCTGGGAGGTCATTTCAGAGGAGGAAGCAGCAGGGGTGGAGGTGCTGACTGGGAAGGTCCCCCAGGGCTGGGGAAGGGCAGTTTCAAGAAGCCTTAGCCCCGCCCCCCGCCCCCCATGAGGCTAGTGCAGCTCAGACTGGGGGTGAGGGCCCTGAGGACATGCAGCAAGGGCCCCTGTGAAAGTCAGGACATCTGATTCCCTTTCAAACTGGACTAAGCAGCCATAATCAGGCTGGTTCCAGCGAGTGACCCCTCAGTCCCAAAGCAAGGACACCCCCTCACAGCAGAACTGGAGGGCTGGGCCCCTGAGCGAGCTCCCCGTGGCAGCCATGGGCCCCAGCAAGGCCATGCACCACCTGCTTCCCCAGTCCTGGGCTTTCAGGGGAGCCACAATGCCTGTGGGCGGGTTACCAGTCTCCAGGGTGAGGAGGTCAGGAGCCAGCCAGCCACTGCCCACCGGCCCAGGCCTGCCTGCTGCCTGTTTTGCAAGTCAGCTTTCACTGGGACACTTCCTCGTTCACGCACATGTTGTCTACGGCGGCTTTTGTCCTACAAGGCGAAATTGAGGCGGCAGGTCCAGAGTCCTAACACCCTAGAACATCTACTGTTTGAACCTTTACAGGACAGGTCAGCACATCCTTGCTGCAGATGTTTTAGGAGGAGCAGGTGTTAAAAGGTGGAGGTCACAGAAGGAAGAGGGAGATCCAGGGACCCCTCAACACCCTTCACCAGGTGAGGCGGGCAAGATTTTGCTCTCCAGTCACCCCGACCTACGCACAAACCCCAGCTCCTGCATGTCCTCGAACAGATCGCTGGGCCTCCGTTTCTCCCTCTGAGAAGTGGGAGCAATAACGGGCCTTCTTTACAGAACCACTGCCAGCTTGAATCAGACAGGATGCCAAGTGCTCTTCCCAACCCGGGCGCTCCAGTGGGGGAAACACCAGGGATGCTCGGCTGCCAGCTGGGTAGAGATGTGACTCTCCTGATCAATGACAGAATTAGCCACAACCCATGGGACATGTGACAGACACGTGTGTTCTCCCGCACACCCCGAAGTTAAAAGAAAAAGAGCTAAAACCAGAGCCCAGGCTGGATCATGGGGTACAAGACCTCTAGGGGGTCCGTGTCGGAAAACCCCTTCCAGAGAAACCCCATGGGAAGAGGGGCATCCTGGGCAACAGAAGCATTTCAGGGTCCCCCTGAGACTGGTCTAATCATGTCTGTCCTGCTCACCCCATAAAATAATCCCTTTCCCCTGTACGAGCCCTGACAGCAGGTGGGACGCGTGGGCCAGGGCTGGCCCTCACACCTGGGGGACTCGGCCATTGGTGCTGGGGGTGAAGGGGAGAGGTCGGGGCACCCCCTCACCCCGCTCTGTGCCAGCCATGGAGGAACCTGGGACCTAAGTCCTTGCCCTCAAGGCTTCACCCGCGCGGGAGAGAAAGGGGCGGGGCTCAGTTTGCACATACATTGCTAAGCAGCCACACCTGCCTGTTCAGCAGACACTGTGTGGAATTTTCTTTAACTGAATTGAGGCAACTTTAGCTAAAGCCACAGTGCAGCGTCTCACCTCAGCAGCCCTGCCCGTCCCGGCCCACACCCAGGGGTGATCTCCACGCCCCCTGCCGGGCGAGTTTATCCTCAGGAGAGGGACATCGACCCTGAAACCCTCTGGGCACTGCGCATCCACGGAGAAGCGCCCCTCACGGTGTAACCCCCTCCCACCCCCACCCCCACCCCGCCACCCCCTACCATCCTGGCCTGAATCAAGCCCCAAGAGCGCCCCGTTGGGATTTCTAGAGCTCCCTCCGCCCCAGCGGGCGTGTCATGGACGCCCAAATTAGCCTGGAGCAGCTGACAGGAGGCAGCTGGCCCTGGGCCTCCTTGCGCTGTTGTTGAGGCAACTAATGAGTTTTCACCCCAATCCCAGGCAGGGCCCCTCTGAATCAAATCAAGCCCGTTAACATTGTGTAAGTGGCCCTTTCTCCAGAAGGTCACCTGGCTCAAGGCCACCCCCAGAGTCAGGCCTCCCCTACCCCCCAGGACATCAGGAATTCCGGCCCAAGTCCCTTATACCTACAGGGGCCCTGTGGGGATTCTGGAGTGGTCTATGGAAGGCTGTTTTATCACAAAGTGATTTTTGCAAGCACACTCCACGCCTGACAGTGTGGCGGCGCCGTCTTAGCAAAGCTGTTCTGAAGATCGCGCCTGTGAGGCTGCTCCCTGGGCCCAAATCAGGAACAAGAACCAAGCGTTTAGACACTCCGGTGACATCCCTGCTTGAGTCTGGGGCCCTGAGGCCTCCTAGGCCAGTTCAGAGGAAGAAGCACACTCCGGGAGCAGACGAGTTGGGGGGACCCTGCAGTCAGTTAGGGCCACACATGAACGGCAAACAGTGCATTTCAGCAAAAATGGGGGGACATTAAAGCCTGACCCTCCAGGCACAGCTGTGGGCAGCGGCAGGGCATACATGGGCATCGCCTGGATGCTTGTTACCGAGGCAGACTGCCGGGCCACTGCCCAGGCGCCCTGAACCATAACCTGCATTTTAACAAGCTCCTGCACGTCACACGAGGCTTGAGAAGCTTCCCCCACTGGCTCAGCTCATACAGGTGGGAACTGGGGGGAAAGATGATCAAGTGACTGTCCGGTGATCTCAAGGTGGACTCTCAATCTGCTTTTTTGTGCGGCAAGCTCCTATTCACCCTTCACAACCCTTTTCAAATGTTCCTCCTTCCCTGAAACACAACTAACTTTTTTTCTACGGTAGAAAGAATCAGTGAACGCCGCTGGGCACTCCCAATACTTGAGAAATAAATAGCTCTATTGTCGCATCACCCTTCACAGTACCATTATTTGTGTTTACAGTCTGTGACTGGGGACCGTGTCTCATTTACCGCTCTGTCCCTGGCTGCTAGAAGAGACTGGAAAATAGAAGAGTTTAAGAAGGGACTGAATTGAATTGAAGCATGAAATTAGCAGACAGGAAGTCCTGATAAATCAGCCGCCACCACAAGCAGGTTGGAAAGGCAAAAAGACAATTTCCCGTTGACAATAGGAGTTTGGCCTCCTAACAAGATGACTGGACTCAAATGCAATTCCCTCTAGGAAAATTCAGTTCATACTCCGATGTCAAGATCAGGTGGGGAGAGGGAGCAAGAGACCATCCCAGTGTGAGGCCTGGGCCTGGAGGGCAGAGGCCCCCCCTCATACTGCACCTCCCCACTGCCTTGCCCTGCTCCCAACCCCTGAGCTCTAGGCAGGTCCAGTCAGCTGCCGAGGATCAAGGCTGCCGCCCATCTGGCTGCACCTGAGGACGGAAGACCCTGACACAGCCTGAGAGCAACTGGGGGTCTCCCTCCCAGAGGTCTATGGGGTACAGCCTCAGTCTGACTGCCCCACATTCATGCACCTGCACCTGTGGGCCACAGGGTGGGCACAGGGCCGGGGAGGGCTCCTGGAACCCTCCCTTCCCTGGACTGACAGGTGGAAGTGGAGGTTGAGTGGATGTCAGGAGGACGGAACGGCTGTCTGAAGAATGAAAATACTAGTCTTTGGAGGAGGAAGGAGACCCTCCCACCAGCTGGGGAAGCAGGGTGGGCTTTGTGAAAGGGAGGCTGGGTGAGGGCGCCCTGCCCAGCTGCTCAGGCTGTGCACTGCATAACTCTTGGGTGCACGATTACAACCTGCAAGGGAAATGCACCCCTGGAGCTTGCAGAAAAGCAGCCCACACACTGGGTTTGGACTTTGAGGAAAGAGCCTCCACAGAAGGGACCGGGGCGGCATCCCCTGGTGGGACTAGCACCAGCAGAGGAGCCAGCAAGAGGCACTTGTGGGCAGTGGCATCAGGCCCGGCCGGGGCAACAGTGCTGGCCACAGCCCAGCAGAGGTGCAGAGGGTGGACTCCCTTGTAGGCTACTAGCTCAGGCCCTGCCTGCCCAGGGGTCTGATCCGTGGTTCACTCAAGAATATTTGAGGAATTTTTGGTGGTGATGTCCATTTTGGTAGCAGTGACACCAAACTGAGCTGTGTGTGCTGGGGGCTCAGGGAAGAGAGGCAGGAGTTGGGATGTCCCCACCCCAGAGAGGGTGGGCTCCACTCTGGTGGGCGGGGGCGGGGCCTAGAGCTGGAGGGGAGGGAGCAGTGGCAGGAGGGCGCAGCAGTCCCCAAGCATGACCTGGCTTCGTGCCCCAGCCCATCACTTCCTCAGGGGCACTCTTGACCCATCTTGCCTGCCCGGGCCTCAGTTTCCGCACATGTAAAGTGGGGACCACGTGCCTCACTTTGCTGTGACACCCAAGATGAGCAGTGGGCTGGGCAGCTGCAGACACTGGTCTGATTTCTCATGTGCCGAAACCGAGGCCTGGAGAGGGGGCGCTGTGCCCCAACACACAGCCGGGGCGGCGAGTCAGCTCTCTGCAGGGGCATACCTACGGGTATGTACCCGTCACCCACCGCCCCAGCCCCTAGCCATGAGCCGGGGCGGAGGGGGTGGGGGGTGCCTTTGGCGCAGCAGTAGCCAGCCGAGGAGGGGCCATCCTGGGGCGCTCCGGCCCTGCTCTGGCGGCATCAGGCCCAGCCTCCCCCTGATCAGGGCCCCCTCACCACCCCCAGCCAGACATCAAATGGGGAAAAACACGCAGCCAAGCCTCACCCACCAGATCTCTTTTGCTGCTATTAATCAGACCTTTGGAGAAGAAAAAAAAAGTGAAGTCACCTAGGGGCAGAGACCCAAGAGGAAAACATTGACATTAGCCAAGAACATAAAAGAACTTGAAATTGCTTCATCGGACAAGAGTGTGGCGTTCGCTGTCCCTGCACCAGCGATTTATGCCCAGTGGGGCCAAGACTCGAGGGCTTCGTGGGCGAGAACAATCCATGCCCTCTTCTCCTGCCCACCCTCCCCGCATCCAGGGGTGACCTGGGCACAGTGCCCGGGGCGGGGGTGAGCGGGCCACCCCAGGGCTGGGCACAGAACCAGGATGGGCAGGGAAGGTCCCATCAGCACCAGGCCGCGGGGTGCCCCGGCCTCCCCCTGGCTGCCCTGGCGGGGCGCTCACATCTTCACCAGGTAGCAGTTCTGCTGTTGGGGGTTTCGATGGCTTAGAAAGCCCTTGTTGTTCCTGAGCCCACCTCTGCACTCCGCCCCACACATCACCCAAAGAGCAATGGCTGAGGGGGCCCGGCCCTGGCGCACACAGGGAACAGGCCCCCGGGGACAGGCTGCCTGGACACAGCACCCACGGCTCAGGAAACTCTGTTCCCAGAGAATCCCCCCAGACTCCCCAAGCCAACCCCAAGAACCCCAGCAAAACAGGCAGGATGGGGGAGGGAGGCGGTGACAGGGATGGAGCCCTGGGGACGCTCCTCTGCAGAGGAGGCTGCTGAGGCTCAGAGAGGGCGGCAGCCTGCGGGGACCCACAGGGGAGGCACCCGGCAGCTCCACACGGGGGCACTCTCCTTGCGCCTCACCTTGCCTCACCTCTGGCTGGCCAGGGGGTCAGGCCGCCCCCCATCCCCCCAACCCTCCTCCCCTCAAAGCCCCGGGCCCTGCACCTGGAAATCTCACAACATGGGAAAGCCCAGTACTAGGGCTCGTTGGGACTATTTTTCTTTGGAAAGCCTCTCCCCTCCTGCCGCACAGGCTCTTGTGGGGGAGCACAGCACCCCTTCCACCCGTTTTGCCAGGGAGACAGACACGGGCGGGGCGAGGGACAGACGCGCAAAGCTGTCGCTCCACAGCCCGCCGGCATCGGGCAGCCTGGAGATGAGGCCCCCCAGGTGCCGTCCTTGTCGCCTCCCTGGAGCCCCCCACCAGGCGTGGGCCTGCCTGCCGCAGAGCGCAGGGGCTGCCGGGCTGGGAAGCTGGCACGGCTCAGTCCCGCGGGCTCCCGTCTCCGGGCTTTTGCTTCCAGACAATGGAAATGGTGAAGTGGAGGTTTCCCTCTTCCATCTGGTGCTTTTGGAACTGGAACGGGGGGGCCTTCCTGTCCTGTGCGCCCCCAGTTCCTTCCCACCATGTCACTGGGCCGTGTGCCTGGATTGGTGCCCCCCACGGTACCTCAATACGTGGCGAGCTCTGAACCCGCGGAGGCAGCGCTTGGGGCGATGGAGGAGGGCAGGGGAGGAACCCCGGGGGAGGACGGGACAGGGCTGTGGGGTGTGAGGTCACGTCAGAGACAGTGAGGCCTAAAGGGGGTGGGGCTCGAGTCCAGTGAGGAGCCCCACAACTGCCCCGAGCAGGAAGTGTGGAGCCTGTGCCCCTCTGTGGGGCCAGGCCCTGCAGGCTGAGGGCCGGCCTTGTCCTGCCAGGCTTTCTGGCTGAGGCTGAGGCAGGGGCAGGTCCATCTCCCTGCGTCTCCCTGCTCCCGCCTCCATCCGGCCTGGCCCGACTCCGGGCTGTAGGCCATTCCCCAGGGCTCAGCAAGGCCTGGGGTGGGGGGGGGGGCGGGACTGGTGTCCTTCCTTGCTGCAGCCTCAAGACAGCCCCGTCACCCAAGGGACAGCCAACACTCCATGCCTCAGGCCCAGCCTACTCCTTGTGGTTAGCCCAGCTGCTGCCAGTGGGCGCTTCCACTCCGACCCTGCCAGCCCGAGGCCAGGCTGGTGGCCAGAGCAGAGCCCAAGGCCTCTGGACAGAGGGGCCCCTCCCAGGGGGACCGGCGCCACCCACGGGAAGGGGCTGCTGTCACAAGTGCCCTCGGCCTGCACTGTCCTCTCGGCACAGCCAGAGCAGCAGGCAAGGCGGGCCGGGAGGGGCCTGGGTTTCCGGGATGCCCACGCTTTCCTCTAACCGGGAAAGAAGCAGCCAAGCCCACCTACCAGACCACCGCACCGGCAGGAGAAACAGGGGTGGGGCTGGGACCACCAGTCTAGGCTCCACAGGGCCTGCCCCCGGCTGTGCGACTGGGAACGTGTCTTCCCTGCCCCGAGTCCCTTCTGCAAGGTGCTGGCTTTGCTGACCCTTCACAGCCACGCTGGTGGGGCGCCTCAGGCCTGGCGCTGCCGCTGGTCAAGAAGGTGAATGACCGCAGCCCCCGAGGCCAGCACTGGGCAGACGGGAGAGAGCCCAGAGCCTGGGGCAACCTTGGGTTCCAGTGCCCAGGGCAGCTGTCTTGAAGACTCCTGGGGGGCAGCGGTGATTTATCCACAAGTGTGTCCAGAGCCTGACAAGCTGGAGGCCGGGGCGGGAGGACATGACGTGCACCCGCTGACCCTCCCTGGAGAAGCGGATTGCTCACTCGCTGCCGGCACGGTGCAGAGGCACCGACTGGAGGCGCTCCCTGCTCTCCTAGGCGCCCCCCCCCCGCCCCCCAGCCTCAGACAGGCCACCTCTCCCCTCTCCCCCAGGGCAGGAGGGCCGCCTCTCCCCACCCGCCTCCAGGGCAGCCAGTTCCTGCCCCTCCCCCAGCCCCAGCAGAAGCCGCCCTGGTCCCCGGCACCCCCGCCCCACCTGCCTTGCTGTGGCCACGGTTCTCACCTCTCTGCCTCCCTGGACGAGGGGTACAGGAGCTCCCCTCCCCTGCTCACGCCCCCATCTCACCACTGCGTAGGATGGATCCTACGGCAACCTCCCTGCTGCCCGGGGTTCAGGCAGCCGCGCCCTTAGAGCAGAAGTTTCCAAACAAGCGCGCGCGTAAAGGGCGGCGTCTTCAGCGCAGGTGGGAAACACCCCCAGCTGAGCGGGAGCACCAGTCCCCGACCTCAGCTTCGGGTCCTTAGCAACTAACCAGCTCCCCCCAGGTAACCCAAGGGCTCCTCATTTTCTCCCCCAGCTCCCCACTGGCTGGGAGAGCCGCCCCTGGCCGGGACCGCATTTCCCAGAAGATGGAGGCTCCGCTGGGGAAGGAGGGGCGCCCCCCCAGCTCCCCAGTTCCCCCCGTAGTCAGTGATCTCAGATTCTGGATGACCGGGGCCGACTCTGCCCCGCCCTGCAAGCTCCCCTTACCGGCCTCTCCCCGCAAGCCGCGCCCCCACCCCGCGCGCACCCCGCGCGCCCCGCGGCTACCTTCCTTGGGCGCGTCTGCGTCCCAGACGCTCCACATCTGCACGAAGAAGAAGGGCGTCCAGCACACGATGAAGGCCAGCACGATGATGAAGGTCATCTTGACCGTGCGGATCTTGGCCTTGGAGATGAGCTTGACGCTGCTGACGCGCGCCAGGGCCGCGCGCCCCCGCCCGCGCCGCCTCGCCGCCCCCGGGGCCCTGGGCGGCCGCGTTGGCCGCCGTCTTGAGCCGCAGGTTCTGCCAGATCTTGAAGCTGATGAGGCCGTAGCAGGCGGTGAGCACGATGACCGGCACGATGTAGACGGCGAGCGTGATCCAGGTGATGTAGGCCTTGGGGCCCCAGGGCTGGATGAACACGGCCCAGCAGTCGAAGACGCCGTCGGCCACCTCGCGCAGCGAGAAGATGTGCGCCTGCGGGGCGCTGGCCACCAGGCAGCCGAGCCACGTGGCGAGCACGGCCAGCCGGTCGGCCCGGCGGCGCAGCGCGCGCAGCGGCTGGCAGATGGCCAGGCAGCGGTCGAGCGACATGAGCAGCAGCAGGTAGGTGGAGGCGAACATGCCCACCACCTGCAGGTACTTGACGAGGCGGCACAGCAGGTCGGGGCCGTAGAAGCGGAAGGTGATGTCCCACAGCAGCTGCGGCAGCACCTGGAACACGGCCACCACCAGGTCGGCGATGCTCAGGTGCTTCATGAAGAAGAAGAGGCGCGAGTGCTTGTGGCGCGTGGTGCGCAGCGCCAGGAGCACGCACGCGTTGCCGCTCAGCGCCAGGAAGAGGATGAGGCACAGCACGGCCACCTCCACGCGCGCCAGGGCCTCGTTGCGCTGCGGCGGCCCCGCCGTGCGGTTGGCCCCGGCCCCGGCGGCGCGGCGCTCGCGTTGCCGGCCTCGGCGCTCCAGTTGGCGGCCAGCGCGCCCTCCATGGCCGCGCCGCGCCCGCGCCGGTCTCCTCCAAGTTCTTCCAGGTGTGGCGCGCGGGGCGGAGCCCGACGCGAGGTCCCGGCGAGCCTGGGGAGGGGGGCGCCCCGCAGGTGGCACTCCCCGAGCTGCTGGGTCACACCCTGAAACAGACGTCCGGGGCCGTGAGACAATCTGCACGTCCCTCTCCGGGCGCGCGTGCGGCGCTCCAGGGCTTCCCAGGAGCGCAAACCACCCAGGTCTCCCTGAGCGACGTGGTGCAGCCGCCCCGGCCGCTGGCAACGCGCGGGAACGTGCGGACCCCTCGAGCCCCAGAGCCGGCCCGGCGCCCCCGCGGCTGGAGAGGGGAGGGTCCCCGCAGCCCCGGCGCTCCGGACCTCCCAGCCCAGCCCGCTCCCGCAGAGACCTCCCGAGCTCCCTCCCAACCCGGGCCCCGGCCAGCGCCCTCCGGAGAGGCCCCAGCCAGCCGCCTCTTCCGTAACCCTGACTCCAGTTACCTCCTTGGAGGTGCCCCCCGGCCTCCTGCCCCGGGACCCCAGCTCGAGCCCACCCTCTGCAAGCTCTGGTTTCTAAGCAGCTCAGCCACCCCCAACCCCGGCCCCGAACTTCCACGACAGCCGCTGGGGCGGACGCCCCTGTCCGGAGGCCCCTCCTAGAGGGAGGAACTCGCGCCCCAGTGCCGCCCCCAGCGCGCCCCGGCGCCGTCCCGGGCCCCCGCTCGGGGCCCTCCCCAGCCTAGCCCTCTCCCGCGGGGACCTCCGCGGCCAGCAGCCTCGAAGGCTCGGCACCCATGTGCGCCCTGGCCCCCGACAGCCGCGGGTTCCGCGTCCCCGCGCGACCCCGAATCTCTCGCACCCCGCGGGTCTGCAGGACGCAAGAGCCCGAGTCCCCACCCCGCCCGCCCGGCGCCGAGGCCCGCTCCCCGGGGCGCGCCGCCCCGTCCCGCCGGGCGCGCGGCCGGCTACCTGCGCGGGGCCGCACGCCGCCCGAAGTTGGCTCCCCGGGGAAGTTGCGCGCGGCGGGCGGCTTCCAAGGCGCGAGCGCTCCCGCGCGGGCTGCGGCGCCGCGGACGACCCTGTCGGATCCTGCGCTGAGTCCGGGCTCCGGGGCCCCGCTGGCGTCCCCGCCCCGCGCCCGGCGGGAGCTGGACAGCGGCGGTTGTGCGCGCCCGAGGTTGTGCGCGCCCGAGGTTGTGCGCGCCCGGGCGTCAGGACGCGCGCGGGTCGCCGCCACGGCTGCTCGCTAGGGGGCGCCCGCGGCCCCGCCGGCCCCAGCGGCCGCCCCGGGCTCCAGGCTCGCGGCTGGCGGCTGCGCCCCGGAGGAGGGAGCTCGTAAATAGCCGCTTGTTTTCTTCCTTTCTTGGCGTTAGAAGTTCCCGACGCTCCAGCAATGGGAGGCTGGAGCAGCGGTGTTTTCCTCTGAGTGGACGGTGATGGAGTCACAGAGGCATTCGACTTGCTGCTCCCGAGCGCCGGGGTCACTTCTGCGCTCCCCGCCCACGCCCCCGGCTGGGATGGGCGGATTGGGCAACCGGGTCCAGCTCCCCGCGCTCCTGCGCGCGCTCCCGTCCCCGAGGGGTCGGGCAGGCCTTCCTCCCGCGGCTCTGGGGGCGGCCTCCCTCCTCGGGCAGTTTTAGGGGAAGATCTCAAGAAAACAGAAAATCCTGTCTTCATTTTGAAGTGGTTCTGCTGGTCCGTGGCCCAAAACTCCCTGCCTCCGTGCCATGCTTCAGGATGAAAACCCCCAGCGATGCCCGAGGAAGAGGGAATGCTGACGACAGCGCCCTGCCGCCTCGCTCCGTCTCTAACACTGTTTTTTTGGAAATAATTTAGAGTGTCCACGAATTAAGGCAGAAGGGGAAGCAGGGGTGCAACGCGGAGCAGGGCTCTCTGAAATGCACTCAATGCATGTTTCCTCCTGACATGTCCCTTCTCCCTCTTTGAATTACGTGGAAAGGACAGAGCCCGCCCAGACCAGCTCTCCTCATCCGGCAGCACCTGCCCTCCGCCCGGCCAGGGTGAGCCTTCCAGCACAGCCTGGGAATTCTGCAGCTTGGAGAGGCTGGGAGGCGAGCGTGGTCTCTTTCTTGCCCTTTAGTTTTGTCGTGATAATGCTGGAGAAGAGAAATCAAAGGAGTGGCTCTGGGAGCTGATGGGCTCTATTGAAGGCTGCATGAATGGCGGCTGCACCTGTGCTGGAGGAGCCGGAGCTGGGCCACGGCACACGCGGCAGAGGGCCAGAGCCGGCGCCAGCTGAGGGGAGAGCAGCTGATGGCTGCAAAGTCCCTTCCCTCTAGGGGATGGCAGGGAGCTGGGGGCAGAACCCCCAGGGGGGCTGGTCCTGAGCGTGGGTTTAAGATTCTACCTCTAGGAGAGAAGAGACTCATGAGGTGTGGGTCGGCGGTGAGGCGCTTAGCCTACTCCACCCCAGGGCCAGACCCTGCTTCCCGGAGCAGGAGTTCTGGGCACGTGGAGCCGCAGAAGGGCTCCTGGAGAGCCAGCGCGTTCCTCATCGCACGTGCCATTCTGCCCGGGGGAAGGCGGTGACGCGATCAAGCTTCATGCTTCACATTCCACGGATGGTCACGGACACCAGACGGGGCCACGCAGCCCCTGGGAAGGGAGAGGCCGCCGCCCGGGGTGGAGGGATGACCAGACATCACCGGAAAGGGGCTTCTTCGGGCACAGCCGTGCTGGGCTGCCGGAGAGAAGGGCTGCTGAGGAGCCGGGTCCTCGGGACTTGTGCTTCCTGGGAGGCGTCGGCTGGGGAGGGGGGAGGCGTGTAAAGCCGTGAGCATCCTCGTGGCTCGTAGAGCCGCTGGGCCCCCCAGGA
Organism: Talpa occidentalis; assembly: GCF_014898055.3. Classification (NCBI taxonomy): domain Eukaryota; kingdom Metazoa; phylum Chordata; class Mammalia; order Eulipotyphla; family Talpidae; genus Talpa; species Talpa occidentalis. The sequence continues at coordinate 4,366,630 of NW_023600993.1, forward strand.
AGTCATTTCACAGACGCGAAAACTGAGGTCGAGAGAGGGGAGGGGCTGGCCCCACGCCGAGAGGGACGGGACGGACGCAGACACCCCGCCCGGGAGGGCCTCGGCTGGGGAGCCCTGGGCGCCCTCACCGGGGCAGCCAGGCCCCCTGCACGAGGAGGCCTCTGCCGCAGCGGGGTCCGCGGGCAGCGAGTGGCGGCGGGCCAGCCGGAGGGGAGGGTGCTGCGAGAGGAGCTGGCTGCACGGGCAGCCCTGGCGGCACGGCCAGGGCAGGGGGCTGGCCAGGGTCCCGCGGCCATCCCAGGGGAAGCGGGGCCCAGCTCGGCCGCTCCGTGGACCCAGCCATCTCCCAGGTCATGACAGAGCGGGCAGCACTGGAAGGTTCTGGAGACGCAGGCTGGAGAGGACAGTAGGGGACGGGGCTTGGCTGAGGAAGGGGGAGGACAGGGAGAGAGGACGGCACACGCTGAGCCACTCGGAAGGTGGCAAACCACCGCCCTCTCCTTAGCCTCTGCCTTCCTCTCAGCCCCGGCATCTCCCGGGCCAGGGCGCCTCCGGGACATTCCAGGGGCCGGCAGCAGCTCCAGAGCCAGGCACTGTCTGGGCCCGGGCAGCCCGTCCCAACAGCCCCCTCGCCCTTGCACATTTCTCTGTCTGTGTGGCTGAAGAGGCCTTTCCTCCCGCAGGCCCCGCGAAGCTGCCTTTCCCCACGGCGCGGACCGTGTTTGGGTGAAGAGTTCCCCGTGATTTTGCTCCCCTATTCCTTCAGTGAATATTTTTAGTCTTTTTGACGTGCCCCCTGTGTGGCCAGTGGGGTGCCCCTGAGGGGCAGGGCTCTGAGTCTGGGGTTGAACTTGACCGCCAGTGTCCCTGGCGCTGGGGGAATCCAGACCCTCCCACGGCGTCCCGGCCACGACCCCACCAGCGCAGCCCCGCCGCCCTGCCTCAGTTTCCACTCCTCGGAACCAGGGTGCCAGGCCACCTCCAAGGGCCCTCCCGGCTCTCACATTCGATCATCCTCTAAGCCTGGACAGCAAAAGGCGGAGAAGCACCTGACCCAGGGTCCTCCAGTCATGGGTAGCGCTGGCACCTGGTGGGCGCCCAAGGGTGCAGGGCGGGGCTGGGCACTCTGTGCGAGGATGCACTGGGGCATGGGACCAGCCTCCGGGAGGACACTGACCTGCCTGTGTCAGGAGCCTGAAACATGGCCACCTCAGACACCCTGACCCCCGTGAAGTGGCTTAGGGGGGCAGGTGGACAAAGAGGCAGCAGGATGCCCACGGAGCATCGGGAGCAAAGGCTGGTAGCACAAGACTCCCTGGGGACACAGGGTGACAAACCAAATTAAAAAATAGCAGGCTGGATCTGTGCTAACGTGCCGTGCGTCTGAGACAAGGACATGGCGTCCCTCCGCCACAACCCCACCCCCAACCCCCTTGGTGCGCACAGAGCCCCACCTGGGCCCTGACACACCCCCCACCCCGTGGTTCTACTGGTGCTGCCGTTTCTGGAGAGCCCCCGCCAACCACGTGGCCGGGAAGACTCAGAGGCAAGAGAGCGGGAGGCCCCTGGGGCTGCGGTGCCCAGGGCGGCGGGAGCCTGTGGCTGCCGCAGTGCCCGCCCCTCCGCTGCAGCCAGGAGGCTCAGGCCCACTTCACCGTCACCCCAACCCGAGCAAGCCAGGAACGCGTGATGGGTCAGCGGGAAGCAGGGCATCGAGAGCGCCCCGTGTTCTCCAACCACACCCCCGACACCACCGCCCCCGTCCCAGACTGGGGGACGCAAAGGCAGAGCCATGACCTGGGACCTGACAGCAGCGTGGCTGGCGGGCAGGGCGCGGCTTCTCTGGAGGGGGCCAGCGTCTCGGGGCAGCGCCCGTGCTTCCCGCCACGTGTGCCAGGCAGCCCGGCCCCGGCCACACTGACGGGGGCTCGTCCTGACAAATCTCTCCCTCCCCCAGCCGGGGAAGATCCTGCCGCTTTTAGCTGAAAACCGCCACAACATCGCTGCCCTGGAGGTGTGCACAGAGGTGTGCATATCCCTCGCGGCGCAGCGAGAGACAGAAACCGCAAGCCAGGCCCTGCCCGCATCCCTCTGAGCCGGCGTCTACACCTCCCGCCGCCCGAGAGCCAGCGTGCAAGGAGACAGCACGCAGCTGGAGCCGTAACCAGGACGACGCAGATGCTGGGCCAGAGACGATTCCGGAAGTCACGTCTGACATCTTTGTTTGTCAGAGGGTAGGAGCTGGAGCCAGATGGAGCAGACAGGCCAGATCCCCACTGGGGCCCCGGCCCCTGCGCCTGAAGCTCAGACTGTGCCCAGCTTGACGGCTCTGAGCTGTGGGTGCCCCCGGCCTGGGCACCGTGTGTGTGTGTGTGTGTGTGTGTGTGTGTGTGTGCGCGCGTGTGGGGCGTGTGGGGGCACCAGCTGGGGCTGGTTCCAAGTCCAATCACTCCCTCTTCACCACATGGCCCTTGGGGAGAATGTTTCACCAAAGTTAAATAGCTTTGACCTGAAGGAGCTTTAGCCGAAGCCGTGACTCCAGGCTACACCGAGTGTCTGTGGGCGTGGAGCGAGGCAGGCCTGCATCCGCGTGCAGAGCTGGCCCCAGCGCGCTCCTGAGAGGCTTCCAGAGCAGAAGGGCCGCCGCCAGGAACGGGCGCGGGGGGCTGCGCTGCTTTACTCACCCAGCTTCTCTGTGGTTTGCCCTCCCCAGAGGGGCTGGCGGGGCCCTGGGGTCCCGCCTGGCCTGGAGGCAGTGGGGCTTGTGAGGGCCCCGCCGACAGCTGCCCAGACTTGGAGACAGGGACCGGCCCCCTGGAGTCCAGGGAGGCTCCGAGCCGCAGAACGGACCGTGCTAGCAGAGCGGGCTCCGGCGGGCGGGGATGATTCAGCCCCAGGAAGGCCCTCATGAAGGCCAGCTCAGAGCTGCGTCCTCACCACCCAGCTCGCCTTCCTCTGCAGAGCACATGCCGGTGTTAGCTTGGCAGCCTTCCCAAACAGCCCCCTGGGGTACGCAGGCAGGGGGCATTATTCCCATTCCTCGGAAGAGAGGCCTGAGGCTCCTGGGGGTCATCAGCGACAGCAGCGTGACAGTCGCTGCTGAGTTGTTGTGTGCAGAGGCCTTGGCCAGGCCTCTCTCCAGCGCGTCCCGGCAGGCAGTCCCTCCGTTACCCCCAGCACAGATGAGAAGTCGGGGCGGGGGGGGGGGTGAGCAGGGGGAAAGCTCAAGCACTTGTCCCAGGTGGCGCAGCTGGAAAACACCAGAAGCAGGGTGGGAACCGGGTTCTCCTGACAGCAGAGGTTGTGCAGGGACCAGCCAGGCCTTTCCCAGCACAGCCTGTCTCAGAGGCACCAGGCGGCAGGGATCCTCTTATTTCTGGGCCCTGGCCCTCACTGGGGCTGACCCTCCTGCCAAGCCTGGTCCAGCTCCTCTCTCAACCCGACGCTGACCCTCGAGTCTCTGAAGCCACAGCTCTCAGGGAAGAAGGGCCCGAAGCCCTCGTGGACCGTGGCCGAGTGACAGCAACGTTACAGCTCCTGTGGCACAGCCGAAGCGTCCTGGCTCACCCCGGGGCTTCAGGCCTGGAGTCCCAGACACAGCCCCAAAGAGCGCTTCCGCCGAATGACCAGGCCGGCGGGGAGGGACGGGCTTATGTAGGCCGAGGAGGCAGGGCTGGCTTCCCTCCCTGCAGTGAGGGCTTCCCTCGGGGCAGCTCTGATCGGTGGAAAGTTCATCAAGCAGTGACTGGTCAAATTTCAATGCTGGGCATGGCTTGCAGGTGGCGCTTCATCTTCTTGGCCATGGACCCCTCTGTGTGTGCCCCTGGGCGCAGGGCACCTGGAAGTGCCCCGGGAGCTGAGCCCCAACAGCCTCTGGCCATGGCTTGGTGTTTGGCCAGACTCGAATGGCGCCGTTAGTTCTTTCTTATTTTGTCGATCCATCTACTCACCCACGTTTCCTGGAAGATGAGCTGCCCCCATCATACGCTCTCATCCCCTAAGACTGTAGGCACGTGGAGGTTAAGACGACCCAACCCTGGCCGTAAGGAGGTAAACTACGGGAGCCCCCAGGTCAGTAAACTCCCAGGTCACAGCTGTGCAACCCGCGCAAACACCACCACGCAGCTCCCATGCTCGGGATGGTTTCAGGCCCTGGAGATTCAGCCGTGAGTGAGGAGACAAGGTCTCTGTCCTCACACACCTTACATTCTTCTGTGGTAGCAGGAGAATTCATCCGAAGATTCATCTGAAGAAAAGCCACCGAGCGAAGGAGCATCTGGCATCTCCCGGGTCCTGCAGGTGACTGGTGGGCTCCGGCTTAGATGAGATGGTGCGGGGAGGCCTCTGCAGGAGTAGCTGGGCAAGGAGTGGACTGTACAGGGATGAGCTCTGGGGGACTCAACGAGAACTGTTCCAGGGAGCACAGCAGCAAGTGCGAGGGGCTGGAGGCGCACAGCGTGAAGGGCAAGTGCTGTGGTGTTCCTCCCTCGGCCCCGCCTCTTGAGGGAAGAGGACCACAGCACTTGGAGGATGCACAGCATCCTTAGTGATCAGGAAGATGCAAATCAAAATCTCGGTGGGGAGCCATTTCACATGCACAGAGCCAGCCACGGTGGTGGAGTCCTTCACGCCAGGCCCCAGAGAGACCCAGTACCCACCGTGGCTTCCACCTCTCCCAAGTGTCATCAGAAACCAATCAGTCTGCAGCCTCCTGATCAGCGCCCCCCAGTCACCTGCAGGACCAGATCCCCCGCTTTCTCCTAAGGGCAGTGGCTTTACTGGAGCTAATCTTTTCTTTTGCTAATAACCTGTGCCATCCTATACATCTTCCTAACCTTGGGTTGGGCAACAGTTCCTTAGACAGGACACCAAAAGCACAGGTGACAAAGGAGGGTAATTTGTGTTTCATCAAAATGCAAAACAGGGCCTCCCTGGTGGTGCAGGTGGTTGAGCGCAGCGCTGTGAAGCTGTCCGCAGCCTCTGCAGTGCCGGTTCGATCCCTGCCAGCTGCGGGGCAACCCACATGGGGCGGCAGACCTCTCCTGTCTCGCCCGCTGCTCCCCTCAGCAGTGTATTTCATCGGTCTGCCTGTTCTGCTCCCCACTCTGTCTCTGGTGAATCCTCTCACCCTCCTGCACATCTGGCCTGTACCCCAGCTCTTGTATAAATAAATTAAAAAAAAAGGAAGACAGTTGTGCTACAAAGAACATCACCAAGAAAGTGAAGACAACCTGCAGAATGGGAGAAAATACTTACAAATCATGTATCTGAGAGGGACCCTACCCCAGCGTGTATAGAGGAATCTCGTAACCCAGGAATCAAGACAGACACAGGGCAGGGGGTGAACAGGCGTATCTTCAGAGGCGATGCCCTCAGAGAAGACAAGCAAGTGTCCAGCAAGCACGTGCAAACACGCTCACCATGGCTAGCGATCCCAAAAATGCAAATCAAAGTCACTGTGGGGCACCATTTCACAGCCACAGACACAGCTATATTTTAAAAAATGATAATAACAAGTACCAACAAGGATGTATAGAAATTGGAACTCTGTTAATAGGAATGTAAAATGGTGTTGACACTTTGAAAACAGTCTGGAAGTTCTCCCAAAGGCTACACACAGAGTTATCACAGGCCCCAGTAATTTACTCCTGCGTATACAACCAGGCAACCTGCAAATGTAGGTCCACACAAACCCTTGCGCACAGTTCAAGGCAGTAGTGTTCACTGTCGCCAAAAATGGAGATACCCCAAATACCCATTCCCCAACGGATACATAAGATGTGACACGGCGACATGTTATTTGGCATGAAAGAAAGCTTACTGCTGACATAGGCTGCTACCTGAATGAGCCTTTAAAACATGACGCTGAGTAAAACAACCAAAACAACAAGAAGCCAGACATGAAGGGTCACCAACTGTACCAGTCCGGTGTAGAACAGAGAAACCCACAGTGGATCAGGGACTGGCCGGAGCCGGGCGCGTGCTACGGGTGTGCAGTCTCATCACGAAATGCTCTCGTGTGGCTCTGTGGGTGGCTGGTGTGTAGTCTCACAAACGCAGTGGCTTAAAGCTCCACCCATTTATGATCTCACAGTTCTGGAGGTCAGACGATGGAAATGGAGGTCCCTGAACTTCCTTCTGATGGCTTGAGGGAGGGTCAGTATTTAGAAAACAAAGAGAACTTGACCCCCACCCTTGTGTTGCACGTACCGCAGCCGGCTGACTGGTGGCAGACCTGCCTCAGCGGTCTCCTGTTAAGCTAGATCTGCAGATGTTAACTGTGCTAGCATTTTTTGTTTTTGAAAATGAAATGAATTTTTTAAAATATAGCATCTTTTTTTAGATTTTTTTATTTTCTTTAATTTTTTTACATTTAGAAGAGCTGGGGTACAGGCCAGAGGTGGGGGGTGAGAGGATTCACCAGAAACAGAGTGGGGAGCAGAAAGGCTGATTTACTGAAATACACTGTAAATGTATTTACAGTGTGAATACACTGCAATTTACAGTGTGAATACACTGCAATTTACAGTGAGGGGAGCAGCGGGCGAGATAGGAAAGGTCTGCTGCGCCATATGTGGGTTAGCTCCCTGGCTGGGGGTGGAACTCAGGCTGCAGGGGTGATAGCAGTGAGACTTAACCCACAGGCCACCAGGCCCTGAAAAATGAAGAGATTTTAATGGAACAAGTCTTGGTCGTTAATCTGTAATTGGATTATTATTGTTCCTTTAAAAGGAATTAATACATATTTTTAAAATTTCTCACATTAAAATCTTTAATACAGTGTCAATAAAAAGAACATAATTAATAAAAGCTCTTTGGGGTCCTTAGTTGTTTTTAAAAGCGGGAAGACGTCCTGAGGTGAACTAGGTTGGCGTAGTTTGCTGTTGTTCACCCCGGGGGCTGGGGCTGTTTGTTACGCAGCTGTAGCAGACAATGCTCTCTCCAGATCATTTGTCTACTCGGCATGGTGCTGTTAACAATGTCCACTGGGTCTGCCCACCTGTGAATGAATAAAGAAGAGGTGGTAGCCGTATGCGCAAAGGAACAGGACTCAGCCACCAAAAGAAGGAAATCCTGCCATGAGGGACCATGTGGAATGACCTCGAGGGCATTATGCTAAATGACAGAAGTCAGACAGAGAAAGACAAAGTATGGCGTCAGGTACAGGCGGAACCCACGACAGACCAACAGAAGCCCAAATTCTATGAAGAGCTCAGATTTGGGGTGACAAGAGGTGAAGGGGTGAGGGACTGGGAGAAAGTGTTCAAAAGGTACAAACTTCCAGTTCTAAGATCAGTAAATGGTGGGGCTGTGATGGACACTGGGAGCAGTTAGCACCACTGCGCCGTGCTTGCAAGTTGCTGAGAGGCCCTGAAAGTTCTCACCACAAGATACTCCCTTGGGGTACCTGTGTCAGCTGATGGATGCGGGTGACGGCTGACTCGTAACCATTTCTCGGTATATGGAAGTCATCACTTATGTTATCAGTAAAACTGAAAGAAAATGAGAGAAGCTCAATCTACCAATATCTTAACTTTGGTCAGATAAGGTCCAGAACTGTGAGAATATAAATCTGTTATTTAAGCAAAAAAACGAAATCCATCTAATTATATCCTCGTCCTGCTGGACACCCCCAGGGCCTGAAGAAAGCCCAGCTCCCTTGCTCTTAGTTGCCACGTTGTCCCGTGGGTTTACTCTCCTCACGGAGTCACCCTCTGCCGCTCTTACCTTTTTCTGTTCTGAGACCAAGGTGTCTGGCCAGGTGCCCACTCGGCTGTCCTGTGGTTGCTGCTCGCATGACATGTCTTTTACATCATTTTAGTTTCAGTCCATTGTATCTGTGAATCGAAAGTGTGTATTCTGCAAACAGCATATAGATGAACTTTGTTTCTCCCAGTCCACCACTGCTTCTTAACTTCAGTGTAAATGTCAACATTGCAAAAAAGACATATCTTCATATTAATATAAAAATTTTATTTATTTTTACTTTTATTATTTTTAAAAGATTTATTTATTTATGCATACAAGAACTGGGGTGTAGGCCAGAGGTGCAGGGATGAGAGGATTCACCAGAGACAAGAGTGGGGAGCAGAACAGGCAGATCGACTGAAATACACTGCTGAGGGGAGCAGGAGAGGTTTGCTGCGCCATGTGGGTCACCTCCCTGGCTGGGGATCCAACTCGTGCTGCAGTGGCTGTGGATAGCTTCACAGTGCTGATGCTTAACCCCTTGTGCCACCAGGGAGGCCCCTATAGAAATTTTAACTTCAACCTTCCACAGCCCTTGAAGGGGGATAGTGGTCCACCCTTTGAGAACCACCTCAGTACTAAGCATTTGTTTAGGTCATGCACCTGTGGGTTAGTGGGGTGTAGACTGATCCGGCCTGAACCTGCCGGATGCTGCTTCTGGGACCAGCAGCCTAGGGGGAACAGAACAGCTCTTCCTTCCACGCTGGTCACCACAAGTCACAAGGCCAAACCCAAAGACAACAGGTGAAAAAACACAGTTCCCCTTTTTAGGTGAAGAATTTCAGAACTCACAAGAAGGACTATAAAATGGGAAATAATGAAGAACCAGGGTCATCTCTGCAACCTGCACACCAGTCACAAGTGACAGCAGTGACCATCATGAGCCACCACTGCAGCAGAGAGGTCCTGGCCTCTGGCCTCGGGCCGGGGCTGTGGAGAGAGGCCACCAGCAGTGGAACTGGGCGGGAACTTGGGCAAGTCCATTTTTTTCCATCAAACCTTCATTTCCACAACTGTGAAAGTGCATCATGACGACAATTACATGAGATAATGTTCGTGAAGTTTTTCCTCTGGCAGGCATTTGATTTATGGAAACGTGCACTATTTTCTCTACAGTGGGGCTAACGAAGGAATCTCATCACTTCTAGTCAGGATCAAAACCACAGGTCGTTGACAGGAAGGCTACGTCCTGCAGCTAGCTGCCCTGCAGACTGGCCCTCTTCCTGCCCACCCACCCAGGGCACGCAGCTTCGCCACATGCACAGTGCCCCAGATCTGTCACTAGGAGAGGAAAAAGAGCAGACAAAATGAGCTCCACAGTGCCCAAACAAGGCTCAGCCTTAGAAACTACACACTGAGGGCCTTTTATGAAAGCCAGGGAAACTGTGGTTCACAGAAGATGGCCGCACGGCCTGAGGTCACCCTGTGGGGAGGACATTCCACCTGCTCCAGTCTGGACAGAGTCTGCAGCGAAGCCCCTCACTCAAGCCTCATCTCAGTTTCCTCAGTGCCGCCAGGACAGAACCTAAAGACCCTTCACTTCGCATGCTTTCTGCCAGCCCCCATGAAGCACAGCTAGGCATGAGCCCGCTTCCCCAGGCGACGTCAGGCCAGCCCAAGGTCCTCTCCCCCACCCTGAGTGCCATCCTCCCACTAGTGTAGCCAAAGAGCAAACTGACTTCCTTGAAAGTTCCCATCATGTTGACTCAAATGCACTTACCATCCGCTGAACCCCTCCTGCTCGCCGCAGATGTTGTTGCTGATGCGGTTGCTAAGCAACGCCTCCCTCCGCCTCACCATCTCCTGCTAGAGTACCTGGTGTCCAGCTCAAGGCCTCTCCCTGAGCGGTTAGGTGTGGCCTGGCTGTCGAGCCTCCCTGACTGCCGAGAGGGAGGGAGCTGGGTGTTGGCAACCCAAGAAGAGGATCCTGAGGGAAGAACACAGGGCCGTTCCCCACCAGCACCTACGGCAGGACCACTGTACCCCTGGGTAGGCAGACACTAGTCTTGGGGTCCCAATCTTGTTCTCTCGACACTTTCCCTACCTTTTCTCAGAACCCCCAAACAATCCAGCTCCTCCTCGGAGGGAAGCAGCTCTTCCCTGCCCCTTGGAGGCCCCCCTTGGAGGCAGCTGCATGCTGTGCTCTGCTCGGGGAATGCAGACTCAAGAGCCACGCGCTGCGATGGTGTGGATTTCTCTCTTTCCTTTCGCAAAACAAAAACTACTTTGTGAATTTTGTTCATTCAGACGATCATAAAAAAGGTTACGTGTGTATGTTCACCCGGGGCCGGGCTAATGGGGCTGAGTTACCTCTAGGAACCAGGCTGGGTTAGGAGGGAACTGCAGCTTTTTGCTTTATGCATTTCAGCAGCATCTGACCTGCTGACCATGCAGGTCCACAGCACACAGGTGGGAAGAAAGGAGGGGGGAGGGGGAGGGACAGAGGGAGAGAGGGAGGGAGGGAGGGAGGGAGAGAGGAAGGCGTGCTCCGCATGGGTCAGAGTCATGGCAGGCGCTCAGGAAGTGTTTGCTTTAGTCAGCTTAGTCAGCTCCCCCTCCAGTTTGCTTGGGGCCTGGCCCAGCTGCTGCCTTAGCGCTCTCTGCACACTGCCCGCCCTGGCTCCCCTCCTGCCAACCCCACAGAATGAGGACTAAGGAACAAAGTCCCTCCTTCTCCTTCCACCCGCTGCCACGTGACCAAGGCCTCCTGTCTCAGAAATGGTCCCACTGACTCACACACGCAGAGAAGCCACCAACTTACCGTCTCTGTCGTTCAGGTGGGCAGGACCCACAGGCAGAACTGCTGACACTGCAGAAGGGGCTCTGAGTGTGGATTTGGGGATGCCGGCCTCAGACAGGTGGGGTCTCCTAGTGTGGGCATCAAAGCCCAATGCCCTCAGCACAGCGGGGGGAGGACACTCCACAGGGCCCGTCTGTCTCACCCTGCCCACGCCACCCCTGCCCCTGGGCCCTGCGCCGCACCGTGCCACCTGCTGTGGGGCTCAGGTCAGAAGAACATTTGCCCCCAGGCCTCCTACAATCACATGACCACCTCGATCCTGGCTCAACCTCCCACTACTGAGGACTCTGGGCAAGCCCCCCATCTCTGCTGGCAGCTCTTCCTAAATCGCAAAGCCCTCCCGGTGAGAGCGCACCCCCAGAAGGGCGTGGGGACACGAGTCATGGACAGCACCCCTCTCCCCAGAGCCTCTGTCTTTGGGCCTCATTTTAGGGTCACCCACCCCTACAGTTCTAACAACGGTGGTGAACTCCATGGCTACAGGCAGGGATGGGGGCGACCACAGCCCACACCCCAGTGCCCGAGCCAGGGTGCAGAGGGGGTCCAGTCAGAACCATGGGGTGCCAGTCCTTTTGCCTCAAGAAAAGAGCTGGGCTGAGCCAGTACAAGGGACAGAGCTGGGCAGTGAATCTGCTTGGGGGCGTCAATGGACACAGATGGACTCTGACTCACCGGGAATGGGTGACTCAAAGCCTCGGAGACATTAGCTAATAGCTCAAGCCATGACGGGAACCGGGGATGCGGTCTCCCACCCAGGCTGACAGTGCGCCCAGGTACCCCTGCTGCCTGGCAGCACAGCTCCTTGCCCAAGCCACCGCTGGTGAGGGCCATGCAGGACAGCGGCTGTGGTCAGGACGGGGAGGCAGGGAGGCGAAATCGAATTCTGAGCATCCTTAGCTTTGAAAGATGTGGACACAGCTCATCTGAACAGAGACCCTAAAACAACCCTGAGAGTCTAAAGCGATCAGCTGCAGGCACCAAGGCAGCCACCCGGACAAAGCAGCCCTCCGGCCATCCACCCTCGCCTCCTGCTGGCTCGGGGCTGTCTGCAGGTCACTGAGCCCCGCAGCACTGACCATGTCTGTACACGGGCTGCTCAAAGTGTGTTCCCTGGGCCCACGGACAGCGCCGGCCCCCAGGGAGCTTGTCAGCAAAGTGGGACCTCAGGCCCCGCTCCACAGTTCCCAGGATCACGGACTCAATCTGGATCTTAACAAGATCCCCGACGAGCAGCACACACGCTACGGTGAAGGTGCACCGACTTAATATCCATAATCTCTTGCCATTATTAAACATCAAAGTTGTCTCCAATGGATAATTATCTGTCAAACATTTGCCAGAGGAACATGACTTTGGCCTGTTCAGTCCCAGGGATACAAGGCCTGACCTGAGCAGAGGTGACACCCACAGCATGGAGGGCAGGCGGCAGGGAGCATGGAGAAGCAGCTGGCCATGAGGAAGGAGACAGTAGAGAGAGAGAGAAAGGAGGGAGTGGGGGTGGGGGCCGCCCTGCCAAGAGTTTACTGGATCATTCTTGGGATGCCCTGGCAGAGCAGGAGGTGCAGGAGAGGTGGCCAGCAGGCAGGCGAGGCTGTCAGGCACTGACACAGCTCCAGGGCAGGTGGGCAGGGGACTGGGTGCTGGAGCGGGTGAGGACAAAGGAGGCCGCTACTGTCTGTCCTCTTGGGACGTGTGGGGTGAAGTCACAGGATGGCAGGGGCTGGGCTGGGGAGGGGAGAGCAGCAGAAAGTGAAACAGGAAAGCTCTGTGTGAGTGGAAAATCAAATTTGCCAGCTTACAGATGCTCCTTTTCTTTCATCTTCGCGTCATAAATTCCAACCAGCGGGATACTGAGCTGTCCTGTGTCAACCCCTCATTGTCCTCATAACCACCGTGGGGAAGGGAGGACACAGATAATGACACAAGACCAAAGAGACAGACAATTCCCAGGGAACCACGAAACATGTGACACAGGCCGTGTCCAGCCTGAACCCAGGTCTGAACAACTGCTTAAAATGGAGCCTCCAGGTTAGGTCTGTGCACAGGTATGACTCCGGCAGGGCCGGCATTCCCAGCTCAGCATCCTCAAGGCTGACTCCAGCTGTGGCGGTCGCTCCGATCTCAGGAGCCTCCAGGTTGAGTCCAGGCTGGGGACTGGATTGGGCTGGCAGTTAATTATGGAAGCCTTCAGGCAAGCCCAGTGCCGGCCAGCTGGTCGACCTCTGGAGTATAACCAAAGCCCAGGGCCGGGCAGTTGGTCCACGTTGGCAGCCTCCATGCTTATCAGGTTCCAGCCCACAGCCAACCTAGAGAACCCCAGCCTTGCCCGGGGCCTCCAAATTGAACAGCTGGTCAGACATGGGGTCCAACTAGAGGTGTGTGAGGACTAAAGCTCCACCCAACCAGGACCCAGAAATGAATGCAGACCTGGTTTCAGCCTGGAGGGCCTCAATATTGTACAACTGGTGGGTTCTAGCCCTAACTCAGCTGGAAGCTCCAAAGTGAACTGTAGGGGCTTCCCTGGTGGCGCAGCGGTTGAGCGCTGGGTTGCGAAGCTGCCCGCGGCCTCTGTGGCGCCGGTTCGATCCCCGGCTGCTCCCCGGCCACCGGAGGAGGGTCCCACATGGCGCGCAGACCTCTCCTGCCGCCCGCTGCTCCCCTCAGCAGTGTACTTCGGTCCTTCTGCCTGCTCTGCTCCCTGCTCTGGCTCTGGTGAATTCTCTCACCCTCCCGCGTTTCTGACTGTACCCAGTGCATGTATAAACAAACAAACAAACAAATAAATAAATAAATAAACATGCCTCTATTCAAAAAAAAAAAAAACCAAAAAAACAAAGTGAACTGTAGGCCAGCCCCGGGCTCAGCCTGCAAACTCCCTAGGTTGGCTGCAGGCTGGAACCTGATAAGCATGGAGGCCTGCTGGTCAAACTCAGCAGCCTCAATGCTGAGCCCAGGGGCAGTCAGCTGATCGACCTAGATACTCTACAGGCTGAGCCCAGGGACAAGGGAGCTGGTCAACCTCTATGTGCTGAGCACAGGGATGGCCTGCTGGTTGACCTCAGCAGCAGCCAGGCTGAGTCCACCTCCAGCCTGCTAGCTGAAGCCTAAACCTCCAGCTGAAGCCTAAGACTGGCTAGATGGATGACCTGGACAGACTCCAGGCTGAGACCAGGGGGGACTGCTGGTCAACCACTGAAGGCTCCAGCCAAAGGCGGGGTCTGGGCTGCTGGTCATCCTTGGCAGACTCCAGAATGAGGCCAGAGCCAGTCAACTTGCCAACCCCTGGAGCCTCCTAACTAAGCATGGGAGCATTAAGTCAATCGACCGTAGCGGCCTCCATGCTCTTCGGTTTTGGTCAGCTGGTAAACCTGGGTAGTCTGAAGACTGAGCCAGGGCAGCCTGCTGGTCTACCTCAGGGGCCTCAGGCTTGAACCAAGGTCTGTTAGCTGGCTGACTCAACAGCATCCAGGCTGATGCCAGAGTCATTCAGGTGCTCAACCTCTGGAACCTCCAGTTGAAGCCTGAATCTGACCAGCTGGTTGGCCTTGGCAGCCTGCTGGCTAAGCCTGGGGCCAGCCCTCTAGTTCACCTCCACATCCTCCAAGCGTATCAAGTTCAGCCTGCTGGTCTATGTCAGCAACCTCCACCCTGAGCCTGGGGGAATCCAGCCACTCTTACCTGATGTCTACCATGTTGATCCTGCTGTTTCACATAGGAGGTTCCAGCTGAGTTAGGGTCTAGGTCCATCTGGCAGTCAAACACTGGAGTCCTCTAGACTGAGTCCTCGTCCAAATCAATTTCCAGGTGAGAGTCAGGTGGGGATTTCGACCCCTCCCACGTGGAGCCTGAGATCAGGTCTGATCGGCTGTTTGACTCAGGAGCCTCAAGGTTAGATCTGGGTTCGGGTAGGCAGTCTCCAAGCTGTGCCCGAGACCGGGAGATAGTCAACAACAGGAACCTCCAGGCAGAGCTGCAGTCAGCCAGCAGGTCAATCTCGGCAGCCTCCAGGCTGAGATGGGGTCAGCCTGCTGGTCCACATCAGCAGCCTACAGGCTGAGCCCGGGTCAGGCTGCTGGTCCACCTCAGTAGTCTCCTAGCTGAATGCTGGGTAGGGCTCCTGGGCAAGCTTGGCAGCTTCCAGACTGAGCCCAGGGCTGGCCTGCTGGTCAACCTCGGCAGCCTCCAGGCTTAGACGGGGTCAGCATGCTGGTCAACCTCACTAGTCTGTTGGCTGAAACCTGGGTGGGGCTCCTAGATGATATCAGCAAGCTCCAGGTTGAGACAGGGTTGGCCTGCTGGTCAACCTCAGTAGCCTCCTGGTTAAACCCTAGGCTGGTATCTAGATGAACTCAGCAGAATCCAGGATGAGCCCAGGGTTGGCGTGCTGATTAACCTTGGCAGCCTCCTGGCTGAACCTGGTCAGCCTGCTGGTGTACCTAGGCAGCCACCAGGCCTAGAAGGGGTCGGCATGCTGGTCAACTTCGGCAAGCTCCAGGCTGAGACAGGGTCAGCCTGCTAGTGGACCTCAGAGGCTTCCAGGGTAAGCCCAGCAACAGCCTGCTGGTCAACCTCAGCAGTCTCCAGGCTGAATCCAGGGCCAGCCTACTGGTCAACCTCAGCAGTTTTAACCACAGGTCTGAGCAGGTGCTGGAGGACCTTGACAGCCTCCATACTGAGGCCAGACCTAGCATGCTCGTAGAGCTCAACAGCATCTTTGTTGAGACTGGGGTCAGTGGCTGGTCGACCTCAGCAGCCTCCAGACTGAGCCTGGTGTCAGACTGCTGGTTGACCTTGGCGGCCTACAGGCCAAGCCCTGAGTTGGCATTTTGGTTGACCATGGAGGCCACAAGGATGAGACGGTTCAGCCCTGGGCTCAGCCTGGAGGCTGCTGAGGTCGACAAGCAGGCCTACCCGTCAGGCTGGAGGCTACTGATGTTGACCAGCAGGCCAAGCTTGGGCTAAGCCTGAAGGTTGCCAAGGTACACCAGCAACTGGCCAGAGCTGTGGTTAAAACTGCCAAGGCCTACCAGCAGGGCAGCCCCAGGCTCAACGGGAAACTGCTGAGGTCAACAAGGAGGACAATCCCATATCAGCCTGGAGGCGGCCTTGGTCGACCAGCAGGCCCATCCTAGGCTCAACCCTGAGGTTGACAAGGTTGACCAGAAGCCCTGGAAGCAAGAAGGCTGCTGAGGTTGACCTTCAGGCTGTCCCTGCACTAAGCCTGGAGGCTGCCAAGGTCATCTAACAGGTCAGTGCCACTTCAACCTGGTGGCTGCAGAGGTCAACTGGCAGGCCGACCCAGGCTCAGCCTGTAGGCTGCGTAAGTCTACCAGCCAGCCGACCTGGTCTCAGACTAGAAGATGCCAAGGTTGATCTACAGCACAACTCTGGGCTCAGCCTGGACGTTGCCGAGGCAGCCAGCAAGCTGCCCCAGGCCCAAATTTGAGGATTCCAAGGTCGACCATCATCCCACCCAGGATTCAGACAGGAGGCTATGATGTCGACAGACAGACCAAGCCCAGGCTCAGGGTTGAGGTTGCCAATATTGACCATGAGGCCAATTCAGCATCAGTCTGAAGGATGCCGAAGTGTACCCACAGGCGGACCCATAGTCTCAAACTGTAGGATGACTAGGCGGCAAGCCAGACACAGCTCATCCTGCAGACTGCCAATTCAACCTGCAAGCCAGGCCCAGCCACAGACTGGGGGATGCTGGAGGTAGACCAGCACCGGTCCCAATCCACATAGAGGCTACTGAGGTAGACAAGCAGGCCGGGCAGAGTCAGCCTAGAGGGGGCTGATGTAGAGCAGAAGGCCAGACCCAGTCAGCCTGGAGCGGGCTGAGGTCGATAAGCAGGCAGCCCAAGTCAGCCTGGAGGTGGCCGAGGCCCACCAGAAGGCCAGGCCCACACACACTGCAGGAGCCTGGGGTAGATAGGCAGGCAACCCAGGCTCAGCCTGGAGGAAGATGCTGAGGTCCACCATCAGGCCAGGCCCGTGCTCACCCTGGAGGCTGGGGAGGTCGACCAGCAGGCCAGCCCGCAGTCAGTATGGGGGGGGTGGCAACAGAGGTGGACCCGCAGTCTGGACCCTAGCCAGCCTAAAGCCAGGGGAAGTTGAAGAGCAGGCTGGTCCCTGTTCAGCCTGGAACCTGGGAAGGTCAAGCAGCAGCCCAGCACCAATTGAACGTGTAGTTTGGGGAGGTGGACCAGCAGGCCAGTTCGGGCTCAGCCCGCAGGCTGGGGAGATCAACCAGCAATCTGGCTTTGAGTCAGCCTGGAGGCTGAGGAGGTCGACCGGCAGGCCGGCCCCAGTCAGCCTGCAGCCTGGAGAGGTCAACTGGAAGGCCAACCCCAGTCAGCCTACAGTCCAGGGAGGTCGATGAGCAACAGGCCACAGTCAGCCTGCAGCTTGGGGAATTCAAATGGCAGTGCAGATCCAGTGAGCCTACATCCTGGGAATTCGAGTGGCAGGCCGGCCCCAGTCAGCCAGCAGCATGAGGAGGTCAAACGGCAGGCCACCTGTAGGGGCCCGGGCTTCTCGGAATGTCACCTTCTCTGAAATGTCACCTTCTCAGAATGTCACTGGCCCTGAAGCAAATTGGTGGAGCCAGTTAATCCATGTGAAGGGAGGCGCCCAGCAGAAAACCCGGCCAAAAAAGGAAAAGACCCAGCAGAGAATGACACGTCAGCTCGCCCCCCATAAAAACCCCGGTGCCTGGTCCTGCACGCAGTCTCGTTGGGTCCTCAAATGACTTAGCGAGCCTCCGCCCAGGAGCGCTACCTATTAAACTTTTCTTTTCCTCCAGTCTGTTCGTCTCTTCCTTCGCCGACTTTACAACCTTTCACTGCCCAGTATGCCTGCAGCCTGGGGAGGTTGACCAGCAAGCCAGCCCCAGGCAGCCTGCAGCCTGGATGGCTGAATTGCACCAGTCAGCCTTCAGCCTGGGCAGGTAGATAGGCAGGCTGGCCACAGTCAGCCTGAAGCCTGAGACAGTAGACATGCAGGCTGACCCTAGTCAGATAGAAGACTGGGGAGGTTGATCGGCAGGCTGGCACACTCAGCCTGCAGCCTGGGGAGGCAGACCTGCAGGACAACCCCACTCAGCCTGAAGCCAGGGCAAGTCAACCAACAGGCCGGCCAATTGATGCCTGGAGGCCGAGGGGGTCCAGCTGCGGGCCAGCCACAGAACAGCCTAGAGGCGAGGGGGTCGATCAGCAGTCCAGGCCCAGCCCAGACTGGAGGCTGAGCGGTTTGAACAGCTGGCCAATCCCAGCCCAGCCCGGAGGGTGAGGGGGTCGACCTGCAGGATGGCCCCAGTCAAGCCTAGAGGCTCTAGGGTTCAACCTGCAGACTGGCCCCAGCCCAGCCTGCTGGTGGAGGGGGTGGATCTGAAGGCTTGACCCAGCACAGCCTGGAGGTTGAGGGGGTCGACCTGCAGGCCAGCCCTAGCCCAATCTGGAGGCTGAGGGGGTCGACCAGCAGGCCAGCACCAGCCCAGCCTGGAGGTTAAGCAGGTCAGACAGCTGGCCAATCCCAGCCCAGACTGGAGGCTGAGACGGTGTACCAGCAGCCCTGTGCCAACACAGGCAGGAGGCTCAGGAGTCCAGTTGTAGGGCGATCCAGCGCAGCATGAGATCCCAGGATGTCGAGCAGCTTCTGCCCCAAGACGAGTCTATGGGCTCAGGAGACCCACGAGCAGGCACGCCCCAGCCCTGCCTGGAGGATGAGGTGGTCATCCTACAGGCCAGCCCCAGGCCAGCCCAGAGGTTGAGTGGGTCAACCTGCAGGCCTACCTTAGCCCAACCCTGATGCTGAGAGGGTAGACCTGCAGACTGTCCCTAGCCCAGCCTGGAGGCTTACTAGTCAACCTGCAGGCCAGCCCCAGCCCAGCCTGGAGGGTGAGGGGGTCAACCTGCACTCCAGCCCCTGCTCAGCCTGCAGTATGACGGGGTCAACCTGCAGGCGTGCTCAGCCCATCCTGGAGGCTGAGGGGGTCAAAATGCAGGCCGACTCAAACCCAGTCTGGAGGGTGAGGGGGTCAACCTGACAGCAAGCCCCAGACCAGGCTGGAGTCTGATTGGGTCGAACTGCAGGCCGGCCCCAGCCAGCCTGTAGGGTGAGGGGGTCGACCCGCCAGCCAGCCACAGACCAGGCTGAAGGCTGAGGCAGTCCACCTGTAGGCCGGCCCCAGCCCAGCCTGGAGTTTGAGGGGGTCGACCCACAGGGCAGACCCAGACCAGGCTGGAGGCTGAGGAGTCAACCTGCAGAGGCTGAGCGGTTCAACCTGTAGGACTGGCCCAGCCCAAACCAGAGGGTTCGAACTGTTACAGGACAGGGAGAGGTACAGCCCAGACCCTGCAAACCTGCCTGCTCTAAATAGGTTCTGCCATCTGCCGCATTAACACAAAACATATGAGACTTTAATGAAAATGAACTTTAATACAATTTTAATACAATACAACTTTAATACAATACAACTTTAATACAATACAACTTTAATACAACACAACTTTAATACAATACAACTTTAATACAATACAACTTTAATACAATACAACACAACTTTAATACAACACAACTTTAATACAATACAACTTTAATACAATACAACACAACTTTAATACAATACAACTTTAATACAACTTTAATACAATACAACACAACTTTAATACAACTTTAATACAATACAACTTTAATACAATACAACACAACTTTAATACAATACAACTTTAATACAATACAACTTTAATACAATACAACACAACTTTAATACAACTTTAATACAATACAACTTTAATACAATACAACACAACTTTAATACAATACAACTTTAATACAATACAACTTTAATACAACACAACTTTAATACAACACAACTTTAATACAATACAACTTTAATACAATACAACTTTAATACAACACAACTTTAATACAACACAACTTTAATACAATACAACTTTAATACAATACAACTTTAATACAATACAGAAAAGACAAAGAACATAGTTTCTAAATCAAGCACCCAAAGTCACCCGTCCCCTCGTGGGTAAAATACCACCCAAGCAGGATCGGCCCAGAGCAAGGCCCCAAAGCCTGCCCCAAGTACAAAGCATCTTCCAGTGGGGACCCACAGAAAAGGGTCAGAAACAACCAGTCAAGTCTGGGAGGAAAAGAGCAAAATCAACAT
This sequence comes from Talpa occidentalis, assembly GCF_014898055.3. Taxonomy (NCBI): domain Eukaryota; kingdom Metazoa; phylum Chordata; class Mammalia; order Eulipotyphla; family Talpidae; genus Talpa; species Talpa occidentalis. The sequence continues at coordinate 4,386,369 of NW_023600993.1, forward strand.
CAAGACAAAAACCACCATGGTCCCCTCCCCACGGGTCTCACCCACATCTGTGTCACCCCGTCCACGACCACAAGGCAAGCGCAGTTTCTTCACGTGTCTCTCAGCTCCCTGTGCCTCCTCCAGGTCTCCTCCTGGCTCCATCCTGCTTCCTTCCTCCTCCGTCTCCTCTGCAGCTTCTTCTCTCCCTGCTCAGGTCCACCCTCCTTTTGGGTGGGGCAGGAAACCTGGAACCTCCCCCTTTCCTGGGGACCCCCCTGTTACAGAACTACAGGGCGGCCCTGGCCTAGCCTGCAGGCTGAGGGAGTTGACCAGCAGGTCAGCCCCAGCCCAGCATGGGGGTTTACAGGTGGTCCTGCAGGCCGACTCCATCCAGCCTGGAGGCTGAGGGGGTCTACTTGCAGTCCGGCCCCAGCCCAGCCTGGAGGGTGAGGGTGTCGTCCTACAGGCCGGCTCCGGACCAGCCTGATGGTTGACGGCTTTGACATGCAGGCCAACACCAGCCCACCCTAGAGGCTGAGGGGGTCAACCTGAAGGCCGGCCCTAGTCCAGGCTGGAGTCTGATGGGGTCGACCTACAGGCCTGTAGGCAACCCCAGCCAAGCCCAGAGGCTAAGGGGGTTGACCTGCAGGCTGGCCCCAGCCCAAGGTCATCCTGCAGGCTGGCCCCAGGCTTACAGGTCGCCCTGCAGGCCGGCCCTGGCCTAGCCTGGAGGGTGAGGGGGTCGATAGCAGGCTGGCCCCAGACCAGGGTGGAGGCTGAGGGGGTGGACCTACAGGCCCACACCAGACCACCCTGGAGGCTGAGGGGTTTGACCTGCAGGCCGGCCCCAGCCAAGGCCAGAATGTGAGGGGATCGACATACAAGCTGGCCCCAGCCCAGCCCGGAGGCTGAAGGGATCGACCTGCAGGCCGGCCACAGCCCCAGCAGGAGGGTGAGGAGGTCGAATGCAGGACTGTTCCAACCCAGGTGGGTCGGGGGTCAACCAGCAGGCCAGCCCCAGACCAGGCTGGAGACTGAGGGAGTTGACTGCAGAATGGCCCCAGCCCAGCCTGCAGGATGAGGGGGTGGACCTGAAGGCTTAACCCAACACAGCCTGGAGGCAGAAGGTGTCCACCTGCAGGCCGGCCCCAGCCCAACCTGGTGGCTGAGGGTGTCGACCTGCAGGCCGGCCCCAGTCCAAGCTAGAGGCTGAGGGGGGTCATCCTGCAGGAAAGCCACAGCCCAACCTGGAGGTTTAGCGGGTCGACCAGCAGGCCAGCCCCAGCCCAGCCGGGAGGTTAAGCAGGTCGGATAGCTGGCTGGCCCCAGCCCAGTCTGGAGGCTGAGACGGTGGAGTGGCAGCCCTGCCCCAACACAGGCAGGAGGCTCAGGAGTCCAGCGGTAGGGCGATCCAGCGCAGCGTGAGGTCTCAGGACATCGAGCAGCTTCTGCCCCAAGACCAGTCTGCAGGCTCAGGAGATCCATTAGAGGCGGGCCCCAGCCCAGTCTGGAGGCTTACATGACGACCTGCAGTCCAGCCCCGGCCCAGCCTGGAAGCTGACGGGATCGACCTGCAGGCTGGCCCCAGCCCAGGCTGGAGGCTTACAGGTCAGCCTGCAGGCCAGCTACGGGCCAGGCTGGAGGCTGAGGGGGTCAACCTGCAGGCCGGCCCCAGCTAAGCCTGCAGGCTGAGGCGGTGGACCTGAAGGATTGGCCCTGCTCAGCCTGGAGGCTAAGGGCTTCGACCAGCAGGCCAGCCCTAGCCCAGACTGGAGGCTAAGGAGGTCGACCTGCAGGCCAGCTCTAGCCCAGCCTGGAGGCTGAGGAGATAAACCAGCAGGCTGGAACAGTCCAGCCTGGAGGTTGAGCAGGTTGACCTGCAGGGTGGACCAAGAGCAGGCTGGAGGCTGAGGGGGTCGACCTGCAGACCAGCCCCTGCCCAGCTTGGCGTCTGAAGGGGTTGAACTGCAGGTTGGTGCCAGACTAGCCTAGAGGCTGACAGGGTCAACTTGCAACTGGACTCAACGCAGTCTGAGGCTCACGGAGTCAACCTGCAGGCTGGTCCTAGTCAAGCCTAGAGACTGAGAGTGTCAACTTGAAACTGGACCCAGCCCAGCCTGGATGCTGACGTGTTTGACATGCAGGCCGACCCCAGCCCAGCTGGAGGCTCTGGGTGTTGACTGCAGGTTGGCCACAGCCTAGCGGGGAGGGTGAGGGAGTCAACCTGCAGGCCAGCCCTAGCCCCGCACAGATGCTGAGAGGGTAGACTTGCAGACCGTCCCTAGCCCAGCCTGGAGGCACACTGGTCAACCTGCAGGCCAGCCCCTGCCCAGCCTGGAGTATGATGGGGTGGACCTGCATGCCATGCCCAGCCATCCTGGAGGCTGAGGGGGTCAAACTGCAGGATGGCCCAAGACCAGCCTGGAGGGTGAGGGGGTCAACCTCACAGTGGGTCCCACACCAGGCTGGAGGCTGACGGGGTCGAAATGCAGGCCAACCCCAGCCATCCTGGAGGCTGACAGATTGACCTGCAGTAAGGCACGAGCCCAACTTGGAGCTTAAGGGGCTGACATGCAGGCCTGCCCCAGCCCAGTCTGGAGTGTGAGGGGGTCTACCTGCAGGCCGGCCCCGGCACAGGCTGGAGGCTGAGGGGGTTGACCTGCCTGCCCCCCCACCCCTAGTCCAGCCTGGAGGCATACAGGTCGGCCTGCAGGCTGGGCCTGGTCCAGCCTGGAGGGTGAGGGGGTCAATCTGCACACTGGTCACGGCCCCGGCTGGAGGATGAGCGTGTTAACCTGCAGGCCTGCACTGGCCCTCTCTGGAGGCTGAGGGGGAGAGGACCTGCAGGCTGGCCCCAACCCAGGCTGGAGGGTGAAGGGTTCGACCTGCAAGCTGGCCCCAGCCCAGTCCATAGGCTGACGGGGTCGACCTGCAGGCCAGCCACAGCCCAGCCCAGAGGGTGCAGGGATCCACATGCAGGACTGGCCCAGCCCAGCCAGAGGGGTGAGGGGGTTGACCAGGAGGCCAGCAACAGTCGAGCCTGGAGGTTGAGGGGGTCAACCTGCAGGGCAGACTCAGACCAGGTTGGAGAATGAGGGGGTCGACCTGCAGTCCGGCCCCGGCCCTTCCTGGAGTCTGACAGGGTCGACCTGCAAGCCAGGCCCAGCACAGTCCAGAGGGTGAAGGATCGACCTGCAAGCTGGCCCAGGCCCAGCCTGGAGTCTGATGGCGTTGATCTGTAGGCCTGGAGGCTGGACCTGTAGTCCTGGAGGCTGGCCCTAGCCCAGCCCAGAGGCTGAGGGGGTCGAACTGCTGGTGGCCCTGGCCCAGGCTGGAGGCTGAGGGCATCAACCTGCAGGCTGGCCCGAGCCCGGAGGGTGAGGGGGTTGATCCAGCTCAGCTGGGAGAGTGAGGGGGTCAATGAGCAGGCCGGCCCCAGACCAGGTTGGGGTCAACCTGCAGGCTGGACTTGGCCCAGGCTGGAGGCTGAGAGGGTAAACCTGCAGGCCGATGCCAGCCCAGCCTGCAGGCTGAGGGGGTGGACCTGAAGGCTTGACCCAGCACAGCCTCAAGGCTGAGGGAGTCAAGCTGCAGGCTGGCACCAGCCCAACCTGGAGGCTGAGGGGGTCTACCTGCAGGCAAGCCACAGCTCAACTTAGAGGCCTACGGGACCAGCAGGCCAGCCCCAGCCCAGCCCTGAGACTAAGCAGGCTGGCCCCAGCCCAGACTGGAGGCTTACGAGTTGGTGCCAGCCCATTCTGCAGACTGAGGGAGTCTACCCGCAAACTGGCCCCAACCCAGCCAGGAGTCTGAGGGGGTCAACCTGCAGGCCGGCCCCAGCCCAGTCTGGAGGCTGAGGGGTTCGACCTGCAGGACAGCACCAGCCCATCCTGGAGACTGAGGGGGTTGACCTGCAGGCAGGCTCTGGCTCAGGCTGGAGGATGTGGAGGTCGACCTGCAGTCTGGCCCCAGCTCAGACTGGTGCCTGAGGGCGTCAACCAGTAGATTGGCCCCAGCCCAGACTGGAGGCTGAGATTTTGTACTGGCAGCCCTGCCCAGCATAGGCATGAGGCTCCGGAGTCGAGAGGCAGGGCGATCCAGCCCAGCATGAGGTTCAGGCCATCAAGCAGCTGCTGCCCCAAGACCAGCCTGTGGGCTGAGTGGGTCAACCTGCAGGCCGGCCCCAGGCCAGCCAGAGGTTGAGGCGTTCAACCTGCAGGCCGCCCCCAGCCCAGCCTGGAGGCTGAGGGTGTCAACCTCAGGCCAGCACCAGCCCAGCCTGGAGGCTGATGGGTCGACCTGCAGACAGCCCAGGGCCAAGCTTGGAGGGTGGGGAATACAACTGGCAGGTCAGCCCCAGGTTCAATATAGCAGCCCCGAATTCAACAAGCGGCGGGTCATGGATCCTAACTGAGCTAGAAGTTTCCAAAACAAGCAGTAGGACGGTGCCAATTCAATACGGGTCTTGAAATCCAGTGAACTCAATGCTCCAAGGACAGGCTGCAGACAGGGTCGTGCACCAGCAGACCGACCCCACATTCAGCTCAGAGGCTGCCGAGATGGACCAGCTGGGGAGTCGAAGTTCAGGCCACGCAGATTCAGCCTGGATGCTGAGTTCGACCAGCAGGCAGTCTCCAGTCGCATGCAGCCTGGGCAAGTGGAACAGCAACAGGTCCAGTCCGGCTGCAGCTGGGGGAATTCGAAAGGCAGTGCAGCCCCACAGAGCCTGCAGCCTGGGGAGGTCGACCAGCAGGCTGGCCACAGTTTCAAGCATGTTCTCCCAATTGAGCAGCAGGCAGGTCATGGATCATAACTGAGTAGAAGTTCCCAAAACAAACATCAGCACGGTGCCAGTTCACGTGGGACTTGGAGCCCAATGAACTTGAAGCCCCCAGGAGAGGCTACAGATGGGGTTGGGGGCCAGCAGACCGACCCCGCATTCAGCTTGGAGGCTTTGGAGATGGAGCAGCAGGCTGGTCCTGGGCTCAGCCTGCAGGCTGGGGAGGTCACAGGTTCAATAGAGTGCCCCCAATTGAACATACAGCGGGTCATGGACACTAATCGAACTAGAAGTTCCCAAACCAAACAGAGAAAGGTGTCAGTTCAATTTCGGAGTTGGTGCTCAATGGGCTCAAAGCCCCAGGGACAGGCTTCAGACAGGGTCATATACCAGTAGGCGGGCCCTGGAATCAGGCTGCAGGCTGCCCAGGTCAACCAGGAGGCCCCTTTCTGGGTCACCCTGTTAGATGTGGTGGTAGACCAGTAGGCTGGCCCATCTCAGCCTTTAGTCTTCTGACCTTGACCAGCAGCTGGCCTGCTGTTTAACCTTGGTAGCCTCTAGTTCAGCCTGGGGCAAGCCTACTGGTCGACCTTATAGCCTTTAGGTATAGTCCATGTCTCTGCTGGACGATCTAAGCATCTATATGCTGAGCCTGGTGTCTGCCTGCTGGTCGACCTCCGTGGCCAGCCGGGTTTGCAGTTCTGGAAGCTCTCACCCGCAGTATCTGTACCACCAGGTCTCCCTCCTGCTTCCTGCCTCCCTGGCCTGGCACCATCGCTGCACTCCCAGGACCCAGACTCTCACTCTCATTTTAAGCCCCTCCTTATGCCCACCCACTCCCTAGCCTTCCTGTGTGCTGGGCTGAACATGGCCTCTGGTGGTACCCCTCAGACCCGCCCCTCCCTAGAGTCACTGTCACCTAGGGAGTGTGCAGCTCAGGGCTGCTGTCGAGACAGCTGGTTTTAGAATCCAGCATCCACGTTCTTGATTTGCTTGTGAACTTGCGCTAGTCACGTATCCTCCCTGATCTCCAGTTCTTCGTCTTTAAAGCAGCAGCAGCACCCAGGACTTTGCTGAAGGTGAAATTCAGTGATTCCTACAGAGTCTTTCACACAGAGCCTGGTGTGCAGAAAATACTCTCACACAGTAGCTTCTACTGACATTAGATGGTAGAGAACAGTGAGTCCACGCTGTCTTCTTGACACTTCTTTTATGAGAGCAAATAACTCACGAAAAAATATTATCAAGTGCATCCATGGTTTGACATCGCCCTTGTAAAGCGGCCGGCGCTGCCGGGCCTGGACTCACACAGACGCGCACGCATGCGGGTAGTGGGCTCGGCCGGGGCACCTGCTGGGCTTGTGACCATCGATTGATGCTCCAGCCCCGCTGCAGACCTGACACACCAGACTTGTAGCAGAGAGAAAAGACACATGTGCACACACCCACGGAGCACACACAGGCAAGCACACGCATGCCCCAGGGCTCACGTCCATGGAACACGCACACGAGCGCGCACATGCCATGGCTCACGGAATAAATGCTAATGCTCAGGTGGAGAGTGCAGAACACCTGAGCAACAAAATCAGCCATAACATGCATCTTACCATACTCCGAAAGCCACAATGAAGCGCAGGTTTCCTGATACTTCATCCACAAGGAAAAGACGGAATGAAAAGGTAAATGCAGTCATGGAAAAGATCTGACCTCTAACAAGAGCCAGGCAGGACCAGCGCCCTCGGGACGCAGACGAAAGTGGCCCGGTCGGGCCGGGGCTGCTATTGCACAACGCGGGGAGAGCTGGACGAGCGGCTCTGCGCTCTCTTTTAACAGCCGGAAACATTTAAATGTCTTGGGCTTCTGCAACCCTCCTCTTGGGTATTTGTAATTAGGCAATAACTTTTAAGAGAGCAAGGAGGGGGGAAAGGTTTATCACAACATCATTTAAAGCAGCATAAACCCAGCAGCGGCCCGGAAACCACACACGGGGAAGCGGGTCTGTGCAGCCCGCGTGCTGCCTTGACGCCCCACCGCGCGGCCGTGAAAACGCCCGTGCAGCCGCACAGCATCCGCCCAGGAGGGGAGAGACCGACGCCACGTCCCCTGCTAACACCCCAGGCTTCCGGAGAGGCCCGGGCTCCGCACAGCGGCACGGAGCACGCCGCGGGGCCCAGCAGAGCAGGAGGCGGCCGCGGGCGCGGGAGGCCGGACACGCCGTCCCCCTCACCTTGCAGGGCGGCAGCTCGCAGAGAGCCAGGGGGCTCCTCACTCGGCCCTCGGCGACTCTGCTTCCGTCGTGTGCTGCGGCGGGCACGTCCCGAGGCGCCGGCCCCTGAGGCTCCCGCCCAGCCTCCTCCTCGGGGTCCCCTGGCTGCTCTCCTCCTCCCGCAGGGGACACCCGGGGCTCCGCTGCGGCTCTGGGTCCTCGTCCTGGGGCTTGTCCCCGCGTCGTGGCTGGCAGGGAGGGTCTGCTGCCGACGTGCAGGGGGCTGCGTGGGTCTCTCCGCAGGCACCCGCTCCAGGCGCCCTGGCTGTGGGGTTCGACTGGCCACTGTCCTCGTGGCCCCCGAATAACGACAAGGAGCGGATAGGAGCCGGGCCAGCAGGGAAGGCCAGTGGTTTGGTTTGCTCAGGCAGGCGAGGGGGAATGGAGACGCCCCCCACAGAGGGTGGGGAAGGCCTCGGGGAGAGAGGGGAGCTGAGGAGGGCCCAGGGGTGCATGCAGAGGACACAGACAAGGAAGGGGAAGGGCGGGAAGCAGAGGCGGGAGCAGGAGGAGGAGGAAGGGTGTTGGGCGGGGGGTGTCCCCGACGGGACTTCGCGGAGGGTGAGGTCGTGGGGGGCAGTCAACACAGCCTGGAACCTTTCCACGGGGGTCCTCTCACGCGGTCTCTCATCTCGGCCCTCTGAGCCGCCCTCGGAGGCCGCACACCCAACGCCACCGCAGCTGCCAGGGCCCGAGCATCCCGGAGACCGGCGGCTTCCTTCGAATGTCCTGACTGTGGAAATCACAGAATAAGAGACCGTGGGTTGCTAGAGTCCTGGGCTTGGGGCTTTGCCACCCCCAACTTATCACCCAGGGGACTCGGGACACTCTACTGATTGTCGGGGAAGAACGGGCATCGGGGAGGGAACGAGGAGGGAGATGCAGCTGGAGGGCGCGTGCTGGGCCGCGAACGCTGCTGGGTGCAGTCTGATGGGAACCTGCAAAAGGCCACCCAGCCCCAGAGCCTGGAGGAGGGCGGGGTGGGGGGTTCTCCAGCGGGGGCGGCGCGGGGGCCAGCTGCGTGGAAGGGCCACGGGAGGCAGTGTCGGGAGGCGGGGGCTTGGCACGGGGCGGGCGCCTGGGCTGTTCTGAGCAAATGCAGCCTTGGAGGGACAGACAAAGTGCCTCCAGGGGAAGTGCTTACTTAAAGATAAGAATTTGTAGCTCATATATTTTTAAGTGCAGCCATAATACTATTTCCTGCTAAAAAGCAGCATATTTCCTACTACAGCAAACACCATGCAGTTGTCTCATAAACGTCCCCGATTATTTTAACAATTTGCGTGTGTGATAAGATCTACAGATCGGGGGGTTTTACTTTTCAGTCTTTTAGTTTATATGCCTCTTTCTCTCCTGCAATTTCTTTGTTGAAGAAATTGATATATTTTCCTCTACATGTCCCCACCGCGTGGATTTGGCTGATTGCAACATTTTTCTGTTTTCTGAATTTCCTGTGAATTCACAGTTGGATCCAGTGCAAAAGCCAAGAGACACACCTGTGGGCCCGGCCGCCGCGGCCTGTGGTAGGCAGGGTCGCCGCCGCTGTCTGCAAGGGGAGGACTGTCCAACTTGCGTGACCGTCCACCGAGCCCAGAGCAGCCCCACTTGGCCCTTTACAGAAAACCTGCTGGACTCCTGATGTGAAGCCGGATGGGGTTTGCTTTTTGCTCTTTTGGCACAATTTTGTCTTCACAGGTGGTGTTTGTGGATTGCCACCAGGAAGCACAGGATGACTGATCGGCTCTTTTCTGCCAGGTCGGCAGCTATTCCTGCTCGGGATGCAGGGCCATTACGTCACCAGGTGCTGCGGCCGGTGATTTCTCGCTGGAGCGTGTAGCCTCATCAGCAGCTGTGCCGGCAGCTTCCTCGCCTGCTCCCTGGTTACCCAGAGCTGGTTCTTACGGAAAAGACAGAATGAAATGCTTGCTCTGTCTTTTTCATGCCCTAGTTTTCAAAATAGCAAATTGGTTCCCTACTCTTATCTTATGGAGATAATTAGTATTTCCACTAATTTTCACTATAAATCTCCCTATTTCAATGCATGTCACATCTTCTCATCCACTGCATTGTCTGGGGCCAGCAGGAGCCTCTGAAATGGGCGCCCATCCTCTGCCTATAAACTGAGTCATCTTTGCATGTGGTGTGTGAGTGTTACACGTGTATTGTGTTGGTAGTGTTAGTGTGTGTGTAGATGCGTATGCATCACTGCGTATACCTATGCATGTGGCGTGTGTGTTAGTGCATGCATGTTAGTGCATGCAAGTGTGTTGGGGCTGGCAGTAGAAGGCCAGAACATCCTGACATTGATATTGTAGAGATAACAAGGGTGGAGTTGAAAGCAGGCTCAGAGAAGGGAGCCATCTGCAAGGGGCTAAGAGGGACTCAAGAAAAACCTCATCATATTCTGAAATGTAAGATCAAACCTAAGACCAAAAACTGTTATCTAAATCCTAGAGCCTTCAAACTTCTAGAATACAGAATATTTTCACAACTTTAAGGAAGCCAGGAGTTATTGGAAGAGACACACAAAAAACACTGGCCATTAAAAAAAAAAAATGCTAAGTTAGGCTCCATTGAAATTAAAATTTTCTGCTTTTTGAAAGATGCCATTTAAGAAAATGGATAGACAAGCCCTAGACTGGGGAGAAGTATTCACTTCGCAGATCACCGACAAAGGACTGGCATCTACAGTAAAGAAAGAAATCAACAAGTGAAAGATGAAAAATCCAGTTTTTTAAAATGAGCTCACAAGTGGGACTGTCACTTCATTGACGGGGACACGGACCATGAGCACAGGAAGAGGTATGCGACATCTTTAATTATCGAGGAGATAAAAAAATCAAGTAACCATGATCGGAACACTACAGTCAAGCAGACAGATAAAAGGAAGTGGAGGCCACAACGTGAAGCTGCTGGAATTCCCACCAGTTGCTGGCAGCAGGCAAAACGGTACAATGAGGCTGGCAAATTGTTTAGAAGTTTCTAGTTTGGTTCAACATAAATCAACCCTATTATGTAGCAATTATACCACATACAATAAGGAACAAATCAAAGCCTCCGTTCACAAGGCGATTGTGTAAGAATGTTCACAGCCACCTTACTCATTAAATTCAAACACCGGCAGCATCCCAATGTCCATCAAGAAGAGAACGGACACCACTGTGGTGCATTTACATGAAATATTAGCCAACAACACAAGAAAATTTACTTATTCACAAAGGCCAGAAGGAAGAAACAACCCATGGAGAGATGAGTGCATAGACAATGTAAGGTCTATATGGACAGTGGAATATTATTTAGCCTTTAAAAAGAAAAGAAGTTGGGTCTCCCTGGTGGTGCAGGGGTTAAAGTCTCAGTGCTATCAAGCTGTCACCAGCCACTGTGGCCTGAGTTTGATCCCCAGCCAGGAGCTACCCACATGGCGCAGCAGACCTCTCCTGTCTCACCCGCTGCTCCCCTCAGCAGTGGATTTCAGTAGATCCACCTGTTTTGCTCCCTACTCTGTCTCTGGTGGATCCTCTCTCTCCTCCCACCCTGCCCCTCTGGCCTACACCCCAGTTCTTATTTAATAAATAAAAATAAATCTTAAAAAAATAAAAAGAAAAGACTTTCTGACACCTGCTGCAACATGGGTGGGCCTTGAAAACACCATGCTCACATCATGCTCACGTATGATTCCAATTAAACGAGATGCTTGGAACAGTGTCATCAGGAAGCAGCAGTTTGACTCTGGACAAATGAGTCACTCTTGCTCTTTTTAGCCTCAAAAGGCACCTATGAATGAGCCCTCGAGCACTTTGCGATGTCTGGGGTGCATGTGCAGTAACATCTGGTTGTGAGCTTGGTTTCGGATGCGATGGGGTGGAATGGGCTGAGGCTCGGTGTCCGGGCGGGGCAGCCTCAGTTCAGGTGCCGGGCTGGTGCTGGACGGGAGGCCTGGGGGTGGGGAGAGGCGGTGCCAGCCCAGGCTGAGACGGGGATCTCGGCGGTGGCTGGCCTGAGAGCAGGGTGATGGGGTGATGTCTGCTGTGTGCATTACTCTTCTCTCTTTAAAGCTAAAAGCTTGAAAGCCTATTTCGCAAGGTCAAGAAATATGCCCTCAGACACATCAAAGCACACGCTCCCCCAGAGGCAGAGGCTCAGCCTGGAGCAAAGCCGCCTGGGCTGTGTGGGCGCCTCTCGGGGGCTGGACCCCTTCCTGAAAGCACCAGCCACTGTCCCGGACGATGAACGCCGACCCGTTGGGAGACCCTGCCGTCCTGTCCCAGCACCGGCTCTGGCTCTTGCTCGAGATGGTTCTGGAGGTAGAGAGGGGCAGGCCCTCCCCAAGCCTGCCCTGAAGCAGCAGGAGCAAACTGTGACTTTCTGGAAGAGAAGGCTGCCCCGGGGGCACTGCTACTGGTCAGCTGTCTGGACTGGAACTGAACACTCAAAGCAAGGACGGCCTCAGGCTGGAGACACCGGAAGGCGGGCGGGCGGGAGGCCGGAGACGCTATCGGCTGGAAATGGGGGCCACTCTGCCATCTGCCTTCAGCACTGCCGTCCACCCCCAGGGAAGGTGCTCGTCACTCCCCGAAGCCAGACCTGGTCAGACGCGGTTTGCTGGGGGCCCAGATTCAGGGGACTTGCCCCAGGATGCCCAGGGGGTGGGGAGGGACACCCAAGTCCACGCTCTGATCCTTGAGGGAGTCGTGACTAATGGTGTCGAGCTGGCTATGACAGGTCCTACTTCTCAAGATTTATTTGTTTATTTGAACTGACGTGTCCTTTCTGCAGTCATCGGGCAGAGCTGCGGAGGAGACACGGCGCCCTCGGCCTCCCTTTCTCTGCCCCTAGACGGCGGGCTCCCAGTGCCCACCTGCACCCACGCCGGGGTGACCCGGGGGCTATTTGGTGGGTGGTCTCCTCATTCCCATCTAACTGCCCCGTCACGAAGGCAGAACAACACTGACTTGCTTGGGGCTACTATGGTCCCAGCGCCTGGAACAGAGGCTGGGTCACAGCAGGTGCTCGATAAATGCTGGTTCAAGGACCAGCCACACACCCCCAGAGAGCCAGTGAGGTCACTGCGCCTCGCAGCACCCCCTGCAAGAGAGGGCCCTGGGGATAGCTGGGGTGGGCACGAGGAAGGCACATTCCATGGCAACAGCACGCAAGGGCCCCCTTTCAAAGCCGCCTTTAGGTTGAGGGCATTTGGGCACGAGAGGCCTGAAAAACACTTTTCAGTCTGCGGCTCCTCCGGAGTCCTTCCCAGCATGCTCCGCGCCCTGCTCATGCCGTGTGTCCAGAGACGGCTGCTCTGGGCGTGGTGACTCTGGGCAGAGGCCAGAGGTGCCGCGCTCTTCAGGCAGGAGCCTCACGCAGGGTCCACGACAGCCGTAGAACGGAAGACCCCTTGCCACGCCCTCGGGTGGGCTCGGCACCTGCCTCCCGGGCCTTCCTCCTGGAGACCAGGCCCCTAGTCCTGCGTTTGCTGACGGGCCCCTCGTGGCTGTGGGTGACTACGGGGAGGTCACACCTCAAAAACAGCAAGCACTCTCATTTTTGCCAAGTGACTGGACTCCAATCATCTTCACAGGAAACCCACACGGTTTCTAAGGGAGCTGAAGGTGGGCACATGCTGCCCGCCCAGACTCCGGGGTATGCAGGCTGTAAAAGGCCTCCAGCCCCGCAACTTGCTGGAGAAGCAGACCATGCAGCTCTCATCCGGCAAGTCCAGAGGGAAAACCAGACCAGGGAGCCACCCCCATGGGCAGGACCCACCCCACCACGGAACTTCCCCGCCCTCTTGGGCAGCCTGTTAACACAGCCCTGGGGGTTCCCCACTTTGCTACACGGGGGCGGCTGCTCCTCATTCTCCCCTCTGAATTCGCACGTCCTTACCCTGTGCCTGTCTCCACCATTCATTTCGGCGTATGTGGATCAGATAAGGAGGCCACAGTGTGACGAGAATTTTAGGGTGCTGGGATGGGGGAAGGGGTGAGTAACTAGTCTGAGGAGGCACTTTGGCAACTGGGAATCCATTCCCGCTGCAGCCGCCCCGTCCTCGTGATGGCTCGCAGCTCGGCCCCTCAGTAGGGGCAGTGTCCACACCCCACCCTCACTTTCTGGCGCTGCCGCATCACTGGACCACTGGGCTCTCGCCGTCTCTCTCAGAATGCCAGCCCTGGCGCGCCCACAGGCCCAGGCGAGCCTACTGGGCAGTAAGGCCCAGAGCCCCTCCGCCCTCCGACTGGCAGCAGTGGAGAGTAGGGAGCCGGTCCTCACCCAGCCAGGCCCTCGCTTCCCTCCAGCTGTGCACAGAGGCCCACGCAAGCTCAGCCGAGAGCCACGTGAGCAGGTGGCCGTGCGCTAGGAGCAGTCACATGACTCCACTTGAAGCCACTACGCCTGGCGGGGGCTGGAACCCGGCAGAGCTAGTGGGTGCATTGTTCTCGGGCTTTTTCTTTGTTACCAGCCCACGTGAGAGTGCACCGCCGCGGCGAGCAGGCCCCCCGCGCCCCCCCATCTCTGCGTCTCCCTGCGTTCTGACAGCCTCCTTCCTTGGGGAATACACCTTTTGTCTACTTTGGTCTCATCCAGTCTCACCCACTGATTCTGCTTCCTCTGGATGAGCCTGACCTTGGCAGGAGGCAGCAGACATGGTCCAGACGGCCCGGGACAAATGCAGGTCCAGGCCGAAGGGCCAGCGGCCGGGGAGGCGGCCGGACTCCCTTCCTCACTTGGAGAGTGAGAGGACGAAATTGCTCCAACCCACGCGGCAAGTTGGTGGCAGGACCGAGTCTACAATCTAGATTTTCTGTCTCCAGCGATCTTTGCCCAGCACCCTCTGCAACCTCCCCACCCCTGAGATTTTGCTTTGATGACTCTTTCTCACTCGGTCCTGGAAGCTGCTGAGCCCATGTGTCCTGTCTAGTGGACGCCGGCCGCTTTCCACATCTCTGGCCCTCTTCGGGTCCAGTCAGCCTGCCCACCCTGCTCCCCTAAGGCAGCGTCTCCCTGGCAGAGCTTTGCCACGCCCCTCACCTGGGCCGGCCCTCGCCCCGCCCAGCCCCCTGCCCATCTTCCAAGGCTCAGCTCCAACACTCTCCTTCCCTGGCCTCCCTCTTTCTGGCCTCTCCCCTGCCTCCTCTCCGCCCTCTCCACTCCAGCTGGATTCTGCAGCATGAAGCAGGTGCTCCCGGGCATATGCGGCTTCTGACTTTGATGCCCCACAGTGTGGCTCCTGCTGTGAATGAAGGGCCTCATGAGCCAGCTCTGTCTGCCCTGCCAGCCTCACATCTTGGGCTCTTCCTCCTCTCTCCCCCACCCTGCCCCAAGCCCAGTCACCCTTCCAACACGAGCCATGACTTTGCCAAATTCCTCTCTCATCCTGGTAAGGAACAGGCACAGCGAATACGTGTCCTCTGAATCCAGTCAGGACCCAGCCCGAGGTCGCCGTCTGGGTGTCCCCCAGCCCTTGAGAGCACACCGTGGCCACCGCATCTGCCACGCTCCTGGAGCTGTCACATGCCCATCTCGCTCGTCAGCCGCCAGCTTCGCGAGGACCAGGACTTCTCTGCATCCCCAAACTCACTAGTGCCTGGCACAGTGCCCACCGCGTAGCAGGGGCCTGGTGGCACTGAGTGAATGAGTGAATGAATGGCTAGATGGATGGGTGAATGGCCAGGAGGGTAAGAGAATAAAGGACAGCGTCTTTATAAAGGTGGGTGGTGGATGAATAAAGGTGGGTGGGTGGATGAATGGATGAATGCGTGGGAAGGTGGATGGGTAAGTGCACGGATGAGTGGCTGCATGGCCTGGCGCTGCTGTTTAGCTTGTCCAACAGGAATGTTCTGGTCCCAAGGCGAAAAATAAATTCTAGGGGCTCAGCATGGCGGCCTCTGGGCACTGCTCACCTCCACCTCCCCGGGCGCAGAACTGGGTATGGTGCCAAGTAAAGGCCACTGGTGGTGGACGCTGCCACTGGTGCCCCTTCCCAGTCTGGAAGGGGAGCAATGAAATGAGAGACTAAAACATGCAAACGATTAGGAACCATGGGGAGGCTCACCCCTAATTCAGCCAACACCTTGTTCAGTTTGCTCTGGTGCGCAGGGCTTTGGCGATGCAGTGACTAATACAGGTCCCCCCACCCTCGACCCCCACCTCAGATGAAGGGAGAGAAGAAGGCTTTTCACACGGCAAATTGCAGGGAGGCCTAGAAAAACGGGTAAGAATTTAACCATTAAAAACAGGACCCTTCCAGCTGCAGTAGGAATAAAATCCCCACGGTAGCCCTGATTCCTGCGGCAAGGGCAGCTGCTAAACTCAACATCCTTTCACGTGGAAAGCAACGCACGGTGACACCCCAGGACCAGAAGGAGCTTCCTAATCCTGTGAAGGGTCTGCAGGAACCCGCTGAGGGCTCCACACACAACACTGAGCGACTGAGAGGGCGTTCCTTGAAAATCAGGAGCAAATTAAACATTTCTGCTGACATCACTTCTAGTCTACTCTTCCCTGGAAGCGAATAAAAATGTATGGATTAGAACAGAAGAAACTACACTGTCATCACTCACAGAGACCATGCTATCCACACAGAAAGTTCCAGAGAAGGCGCAGGTGAGTTTGCAGAATCACTAAGACAATGAAGGAAGGCGACTACTGGGTCTAAATTAAAGAACTGCATTTGTCACATGAGCCACAAACAGCAGAGAGACATTTAAAAGACTTGAAAAATATAGTTTCCATAGTGATAAAAAAAGCATCTAGAAAAAAACTGAGAAAAAAACATGGTAAAGCTTGATTAAGGAATCCATTAACTGAGCTAAGTAACCAGAGACACCCCACACCCTGGGGGGGATCACTACTGAGACTGTGTCAACTCTCTGCCCACCGAGCCGCAATTCTAATCAAAGTCCAACAGAGCTTCCCACAGACGCTGGCGCGCCCATCCCTGCGCGCTCGGGAGGAACAGGCCAGCCTGCCGAGGACGGACACCCAGGGAGGGGGCGGCCCTGCGGGCGGGAGAGCCAGGGCGACCCTCAGGACCCACGGACCCCTCTGGGCAGGGCCACGCAGGCACAGCCCCCGGGGAACCCAGGCTCGAGCAGGGTGGCAGGTGCCCCGGCCCGCGTGGGCCCCGGGGTGGGTCAGTGCTGGGAGCCCCGGGACCGCCCAGGGCGAGGCGGAGACCCGCTGTCGGCTCCCGGGCTGACCCTCTCCAGGGCCTGGGGAGCTACTAACGCAGCCTCCCACCCCGCGCCCCCTGGGTCCAGCCGTCCTGCCTCCCCCACCCTCCAGCCCTGGGCTGGGCAAGGCTCGGCCATGGCCGCCTGCCGTGTAAACCCTGAGAACTGGCTTTTCCTTCTCTAACGCAGGTCCCTGAGTTAAGCTCCGAGGCAGAGGCAGCCGTGGAGGGCCGGCAGGAGCGAGAACAGGCGCCTGGCTGGACGCAGAGCCAGCCCCACCCGGGCCCCCACCCGGGCCCCCACCCGCAGCTCCTGCTTGAAGCAGGTGACTGGCCATTTGGGGGTACTTCTATTTTTTTTTTTTCTTTTTCATTCTTTTTCTTCTCATGCTTTGAATTCCCACTTTTATGTCTTAAAGTCACCCATAGAGCGAGCCCTTGATATCCCGGAGCCCCACCCTGGACCCCATAAGAGCAGGACCCAGGCCCTCAGGTGGCCCAGGGGTGCTGGGCGACTCCCAGGTCCCGTCCAGAGCAAGCCTCATGCTCTGCGCTGTCCGGGGCGATGGCCAAGGGCGCCTCAGTGGCCAGAGCCCCGGCTCCCCCCCAAGCCCTGGCGCTGACAAGCTGGGACCAGAACCCACAGGCCAGGCCGCTCTGCCATTTCGGGTTCCCTCCCTGGAGCCTGCCCCCACTCTTTCTAGCTAGAGCCTTCATGAAATCCTCCCCAGGGGGCGCCTCCGCACCCACCTGGGCTGGCAGCACCTGAGCGGGGGGAGCTGCCCTGGAGGGGAGCAGCAGCTCCTCAGGGTTCCCTGCACTGAAACCAAGTCCCAGGGCCTCGGCAGAAAAAGGGCTTTATAAACAAGACACAAAAACACAGGCCGGAAACAGAAAAAGCTCATAAAATTCACTTAATTACAATGAGTAACTTCAGCTCATCGAATGTGCCACAACGGAAGGGAAGGCCGTCCACGGGCCTGGGCGGAGGCACCAGACACAGGCCAGGCGCCCCCAGAGCGCTCGGCCACCCACCCCAGGCACCTCCGGGACAGCGGAGAAAAGCAAACAGCCCCAGCCTGCAAACCAGGACAAGAACAGGCACTTCAGGGAAAAGTACCGCTGTGGCCCCGCACCCCTCCTGCACCCGGAAAGCGCCCCGGGCAGGCAGGCGCCCCGCTCCTGGGTCCCAGAGGTGATGTCGCACCTGCTGCCAAGCCAAAGGGATGAGGGACCCCCCCTACCCCCCCACCCCCGCATGGCTCTGCCGTCCGGGGAGGTTCAGTGTCAGCCGCTGGTATGGACACGGCCCCATGGGTGCCCCCATACCCTGCGGCCCCACAAGTGGGAGAGAGAGTGCACGGGGTTGGGGGTGGTTGGAGGGGCCACAGGGGGCACAAGACCAGGGCCCGAGGGACCCACATCCTCCTGGATAAATTTTAAAATCATCGCCTTGATCGGAAGTGGTGGACACCAGTGGACATGCCCCACTCAGGGCGAGTCCACAGAGCTGAAAGCAGCAGCATCACGGGAAGGCTCCGCAGGGGCGGAGGCTGCGGGAGAGGCTGGAAAGGCTGACTCAGATCAAGGCCCTGGGGGGATGGTGGGAGGAGGGGGGCGGGGTGGGGAGAGAGGGGGAACAGAAGTGGCCCAGCGGGGCTCACAGGGGCTCTAAGATCCCGAGAGTGTTTCCTTGTTAACCTTGGTGGTGAGACACAGATGTGTTATCCTTGCTCTTCATCTTCGTATAACTTACATTTACTTCTATGACTGAGAAAACATACCAGCAACTGCTACTTCTGTTGATGACTGGTGAGGCATTCAGACCAACCCTCCCGCTGTGATCCTCAGAACGTCCCTGGGTTCTGGAAGGAAGGGTTTGAGAGGCTGCAGTGCACGGAAGTTCAAGTGCAGCCCCTACGGGGGAGCCCTGCAGCTCTCCCTGCCCCAAGCCCGAGCCCAGATGGCTGCTGCCAGAGCCAGAAGGGACAGGAGGCCAGCGTTCTGGGAGGCACAGACCAGCTTGGAACGGTCTGTGTCTGAAATGGGTTCATCCCGAATTGCTAAAGCCCCTGACTACTTGCCCACAGCAAGAGTAAAAGCTCCCAGGAGACAGAACATAACATAACCCAAGGCCTATGTGATTGAATTATTCTACAAAGGCAAACCCAGCTTAACATTGGAAAATCAATGCAATCTAATTACAAACTGCAACATTAACGTAATTTAAGGGAATTTATAAGATACTCTAGATACAAAAAGCATTTAATAAAAACATGAATGACCATTAACAATTTTTAAAACTCCTAATAAGAACAAAAGAGAACTTTCTAAATAAAAAAAAAAAAAAAACAGAAGGTCTCAGTAAACCTGTAAAAAATTATACAAATACTGAACGTTTCCCCTTGCCACCACCATTTCTATCCAACATTGTACTAGAGCTTCAAGTCAATGCAACAAAGAAGGAAAATCTAATAAAAGGTATAAAGATTACAAAGGAAGACAAAAGGGCCTCCCCGGTGGCGCAGCGGTGGAGCACTGGGTTGCAAAGCTGCCCGCAGCCTCTGCAGCGCCGGTTCGATCCCCGGCCGCCAGCGAGGGTCCCACATGGCGCGCAGACCTCTCCTGCCGCCCGCTGCTCCCCTCAGCAGTGTACTTTGGTCCTTCTGCCTGCTCTGCTCCCCGCTCTGGCTCTGGTGAATCCTCTCACCCTCTCGCGCTTCTGACTGTACCCAGTGCTTGTATAAATAAATAAATAAATCTAAAGGAAAAAAAAAAAACAAAGACAAAAGATCGATTAAAGAGCATATGAGAAAATAAATGAGTGGACCTTTACCTCACACCACACATCAAATCAGTGGTTATCAACCGAAGGTAATTTTGCCCCCCAAAGGACTTCTGCAATTGTGGAGGTGTTTTGACAGTCTCGGCTGGAGAGGCTGTGCTACTAGAGCCTAGACAGGCTGGGTGTGCTGCATAATGTCCACCACTACACAGCCAGCCCTTTGCGGTGAGGAATCACCTGCTCCAAAATGTCCACAGAGCCAAGGCTGAGAGCCCCGCAGTAAATCAGCTCTGGGTGTAGGGTAGGCTACACAGGAAAAGCAAAGCAAGACAGCTTCTAGAAGGTAACACAGGACAATATGTTCTTGACCTTGGGATAAAGATTAAATAATTAAGACACCAAAAATATCAACAAAGAATGAAAAGACTGATAAAGTGGATGAGATGAACATTAAGCGCTTCTGTTCGAAAGACACTAAAAAGCAAGCAAAAAGGCAAGAGCAGAAGATATATGTGACCCACGTGAAAAGGGAGGACTCTCAGCCACACACACAAAGAACCCATACTTGGCATTCAAAAAAAACACAGACCTGAACTTCGTAAAAGATGTCGATGGCCAATAAGCATACAAAAAGGAGGCTCCATCTCACCAGTCATGAAGAGAAAGCAAATGAGAACCACCGCCAGGAGCACTATTCTCCCACCAGGACGGCTACAATTAAAAAGACCGATAATAGCAAGTCCTGGCAAGAACACAGGGTAACCACACTCTCATCCACAGCTGCGGGGAAATGTTCTTACAGCCACGATGGAAAACCCTTCGGCAGCATCTGTCGAATGTGAACATACAGACACCCCAAGACCCAGACATCTCACCCCTCGGCATGTGCCAGCAGTAGTGTGTACGTTTGTCACATACTACATGTTATGGGTAGGAAGACACACTACAGTGGTCACGCACTTGCTCGCTGATGCTCCATCCTTCCTTATCCCTAATATTATCAAGGGATTTGTTTTGCCAATTTGGGGGGCATCTTTATTATTCATAATTATTCATTATACCTCCTAGCTGTAATCAGCCCAATGGTCCATCAACACCAGAAGGATATGAGTCAACTGTGATATGTTTAGACAGCAAAACACTATGCACAATTAAGCCACGGAAATGTTTCCACGTGCAAAAGACGCAGACTAGCCAGCCGCGCTGTCAGGGCAGTGAGAGCCTCTGCCAGTCTTGGGGCTTAAAGCTTTTCAAGCTTTCTGAATCCTCTAGAAGTAAAGGAGCGACGCCTTTAGGTTTTTCAGTCACACCAGAGGCTTCCAGACCTTCTCGGGCCACAGAACCTTTGGCAAGACCACCGAAATCCACTCTTGATGCAGCAAGGCCAAAAGAACGAAGTCACCATTCCATCAACTATGTGGTTTGTCCTCACCACCAAAAATAATACACAGAAATTAAAAGAAAAAATGATCTTTCTATGTCATCCTTAAGAACCGCAACAGCTTCCCCGTGGGACGGCTGTGTCTGTTGGGCACTGCACAAACTTCTCAAACTCTAAATCCAATGGCGACCCGCACTTCCCTTCCATGGTGAATTTCCACCCCTGCCAACACCGCCACCCCAACTTGGCGGAGATAAGACGTCGACTGTGGGACTGCGGAGCTCTCCATGTCCCCCTGGTCTGCACGGATGCTGAGTGCTGCTTTGTTTGCCCCCAAAGTTCCCGTAATTCTGGGATCCGTCCGGTGAGCTCCCAGCAGCACTCTGGGGGCCTTAGTGCAGCGCGGGAGCCCAGAGCCATACCTGGGGAGGGGCCAGTCGGCACAGGCAACACGCCAGAACCCCGGATAGAGCAATTCCAGCTACGGGGCGGGAACCCAGAGGCCAAGGGGGCGTTTGAGGGCGTGAGGGAGGGACCAGAGGGGTGACTGTGTAAGGGAGGCCAGAGGAGGCTAAACATGATTTAACCTCCGAAGTTCTCTCTCCCCAGGGATTGATGTCGCAATCCTCCCTCCTTAAAGCATCGTTCTGAGTTCCAATAAGACCAAGGGTTTGGCTGTGCTGTGCAAGCTGTGACGCTGGAGCTGTGGGCACCGTGACAATACCGCCTCCTCCTCAGAGGACCGGGTGCTTCACCTACTCCCGGCACCCCCAACCAGAGAAAACGGGACAACTGCTGATGGCGCTCGAAGCCCTCTTTGCTGCCTTGGGCGGCCCTGCTGGGCGCTCCCAGGCCTGTTGCTCCGAAGCGCAGCTGCTGTATCAGAGCCAAGGTCACAGCAGGTCGCGAGGGCTCCCGGCAAGGGGGACAAGCCTGGACCCCGCAGAGCCGCGCTGGCAACCTGAGGCCATGCTCTGCTCTGCGCTGGGCTCCCCATCAAATATGAACGAAGAGGAGGTTGACCGCGTCACCCCATTCATCATGAGGGAGGGAGCTGCCAGCGCCGTGCGTGGCAGTAATTGCTCCTGCGAGCATTTCCTTGAGAACAATCTCGTGTTTGTCAAGAAGCAGGAATGAAGGCCGCCCCGCAGACACTTATATGGTCAGGCCAGGCCAGGGCCGTGCGCGGCTGCCCACGAGAAGCCGGCTCTGGGCACGCGTGTTCAAAGTCGCATCAGCGGGCTGGTGGCTCGCCCGAGTGTTGGAAACAGAGCAGGCACTTCCTCCCCGGTCTCACTGTGGGTTTTCCTAGGTGCTGGCGGAAAGGGCTTGGATCCCACAGACTTTCAAACTAAAGGCAAGTGTAACACGATCCCAGGTGGCGACATAGGGTGTCTGCAGTCGGGATGGTGCCAGGAAGGGGAACGGGTGAGGGCTGCGAGGATGGGCAGGCAGGGCTCTGCCCCGTCCCATCCCCCCCACCCCCCCCCCCCGCCGGGGCTCCGGGGCAAGAGGCAGGCGGCCTGCCGCAGGAGGACAAGAAGGAGGAGATGGAGCCGGGCCAGCGAGGGCGCCCGGAGTCTCTTCTAGGCCACGGGGAGCAGCCTCCGGGTTAAGACACAGCCTAACCCGGCGCTCTCTGGCGCTCTCTGGCCCTCCTGCGAGTACAAGTACAGCAGGACTAGCACATTCTGGGCAGCTGGCCCCACCCTAACCCCAAGCCCCAGGGGCGGTCAGCCCCCCCGCCCCTGCTGGAACGCAGCTCCCGAGGGCAGGGCTGCGGCTGTCTGTCCAGAGCAGTATCCCCCTGCGTGCTGAACGGCGCCTGGCGCGCAGATGCTCAATAGACACCAGGTGAAGACCCGAGCGGATGCGTGACTGGGAGTGGGCGATGGGCCCAGTGCAC
Source organism: Talpa occidentalis (assembly GCF_014898055.3). Classification (NCBI taxonomy): domain Eukaryota; kingdom Metazoa; phylum Chordata; class Mammalia; order Eulipotyphla; family Talpidae; genus Talpa; species Talpa occidentalis. The sequence continues at coordinate 4,408,635 of NW_023600993.1, forward strand.
CCTTCCCGAGAATGCTGGCCCGTCCACGGAGCATTCTGGAAAGACGGAAAGCCTCCAACATTCCTAAGAGATGGAACCTCAGGGCGGACAGGCAGCAGGCTGGGGATTCCTAGGGGCTGGGGGCAGGGGCTCTACCCGCCCTGGCTTCCTGGGGGGCACCCTGGAGCTGGAGGCAGTAGGATTGGGGGCCTCTAGGCGGATTCGGCAGAGCCAGGAGCTTCTGCCAGGATCCTGAAGGGCCTCCTTGGAGCGGGTGGGTGGACGCAGCAGGACCCCAAACCAGCACCAACCAGGCCAGGTCCCAGTTTTACATGATCAGGTGCCAGGAAGTTCCCAGGGAAAGAAAGGACTTTGTTTTAAAAAAACAGCCCTAGGTCAATTGCTTTACCTCCTTCGCTGAGGTGAGGGCTCGTCTTCCAGCGGGAAGGGAGAAGTGGAGGCCCCGGCCCCCCCAGAGGAGGCCGATGCATGACGGGACCTGCCCTGGGTCTCAGGGGGGCCTGGACGCCCAGCTCCTGGCGACCGACCAGGCTCCGGGTGGGGGGCGGGGGGGCAGCCCTCACACTCCACTCCAGCTGCCCAAGCAGGCCGCGAGCAATGTGGTGGAGACACGCCGCAGAGAGGGCCGCAGAGGTCGTCTAAGAGAAGTCACAGAGGTCACAGAGAAGGTCGCAGAAGGCAGCTCCCAGGCCGGCACGCAGGGACCCCCAGCCGCCAGGTCCCAGCCCAGCGAGCAGGATGCGTCTCCAGCACCAAGCTCTGGGGACACCTTCTCCAGGAGAGAACAAGCTTGTGAACTACATGGAAAAAATCCTTTTTACCTTTTATATTCACAGCCTAACACAGGGCACTGCTGCTGTTCCCCTCACTTCGTGTGTGTGTGTGTGTGTGTGTGTGTGTGTTTGTGTGTGTGTGTGAGGCTCAACATGCCAACAGCTCCACGCTACAGCAAATGCCCACGACCTCACGGTGCAGTTGTGGAAACTGAGGCTCCAGAAGAGCAGAGGACACCTGAACCCCATTCTCCTGAGCCAGGCGCAGAGGTCGCCCAGCCCAGTCTTTTAGGCTGAGTCGACAGAGCACCAGGCAATGGCTCACCCCATGGGCAACACCCCCAGGTCCGCCGCCCCCGGGGCCCACTGAGCGGGCGAGAATTCTGGGGTGTCTCTACAGGCTCTCCCCAGCCGCCTCCTGCGGTCCCAGCGGCCAGCCTGCGGCCGCTCACGCCCTGATGCACTGCAGACAACAGGGAGAGAACCCGGCTGACCCGGCTCCGTCCAGCCTTCCCTGGTGGCGACCCGCAGGCGCTGCTCCCTGAGGCTCCCGGGGGGCCCGTAGCAGTGTGGGGAGAAGATCTGCTGAAGTGAGAAACCCGAGTGTCCGGGAGACAGACCTAGGCCTGAGCACCCCAAACGCCTAGCAACAGGCCACTGCAGACTTAAAAATGGAGCATATCCCCGAGTAAGAGGCTTCAGGCTGGCACCCTAAAACCAGCTTCATGTTTGTGAGCAGGAGACCAGGGCTGGCTCAGCCGGGATGCGCCCATTACCTGGAAGCTTCTCTTCACAGCAGGAAAGCTGCCCCAGAAGCCCCAGCCCCTGCCCCGCAGGGCCCCCTCCCAGAACAGCAGGAGCTGGCGCTGTGGGAGGGGCTCCTTCCCTCCTGGGTCCGGGGAGACCCACAACCTTGCAGAGGAGGCGGCTCCCCAGCTCCATCCCGTTTCCAACAAGATCAAATGATCCCGACCACTCGCTGATCCTCGCACAATCCTCTAAGTGACTGCAAACACTACGGCAAACACGACACAGCAGCCCAGGCGGATCTGGTCATTTAACAAGATTTTTTAAAACTCGGAAACTCAGCGCAGAGCGCGGGGCCGGGGCTCAGGGGCCTGCCCGTCCAGACAGGCTGCGCGGTGCCATCAGGGAATGAGCTCACAGGGACCTCCGCGGAGTCCGGGGTGAGGACTGACCTCACCTTTCAATTTCCCAAACATCCTGTCATCTTTAAAAAACGTTCATCGCTTGAAAAATTTGAAAAAACAAAGAAACGGTCCGCAGCAGCTGCCCCCAGGGCTCGGCCTGGGCTGAGCTGGGGTGCGGGCGGGGCTGGAGGCCAGGGCGTAGGTGGCCTCGGAGCCTTCCAGAGCCCACAGCGGGGAGGTCTCCAGGGGAGGCTGGCAGCACCCGGGCATCTCTCTAAGTAAAAATGAAGCTCATGGTAAAGGCGTTTTTGAAAAGCTTGCCGAATCTAAACTGAATATGAGGGTAATGTGAGGCCAAGGGCTTGGCATCAAACAGAGGCTGAGTGAGTCCACCTGGAGCTCACCCCTGGAGGCCCCTGACAGAAACAGCAGGTGGTTTTCTTCCAGAGCAACTAAAGCGGAGGCCGGAGGCCGCCACCTGGAAAGGCAGCAGCTTCCATAATGCTCCTCCGCCCAAAGGGCCGACACCCGGCTGCTGGAGTGGTCTGTTCTCCGGGATCGGAAGCTCTGCTGGCCGGAACTCCCCCTCCGGGACTCTGGCCTGTACGGGACCATCAGCAGCCAATTCACAGTGTGTGCCCCACCCTGCCCTCTGCGCCCCCAGACCAGACTGTATGCTCCCAGGGGACAGAGCAGGCCCAGTTCGGCTTCTGTCTCCCCTGTGTCCAGCTCACTCTGGCACATCTCGGGGGCTCTGCGTCTGTCTGGGGAGACACCCCGCACCCAGCATCCGGAAGCTGAGCGCCAAGCAGCACCCAGCACCTCTCAGTTCCAACCAAAGGGGGTGGGGGCCATGCCCCCCACTTGCCTGCCGGTGGCCAGCACCCCACGCACAGAGCCGTGTCCTTGATGTACGAAACAGAAAACCTAAAGGAGACGTCACAAGACTAAACCTGACTCACACAAGGAGGTGGGGTCGAGGGGAGTAACAGGACTGTTAGCCCAGCTGGAGAAATCAAGACCCTCAGGCGCCAGCGCCGGATCCCAAGGCACAAGACCAGGCAGGTAACAGACGCCGTAGCGAGTTTCTGCAGCACAGACACTGACCTGAGGGTGAAGATGTGGAGTTTGGGCCCATTGTGAGATCTCCAGTCTCTCCCCGTCCTGTTCTGATCCTGCGTCCAAAATCAGCAACAATCTAACCACTCACAGCGGTGGCCCCTCCCTACCTAAAGAAGAGGATAGAGCCTAAGCTCGCCCACAGAGGGGCAGCTCTTCCGCCAGCTTGCGTCGGTGCAAGTGTCCTTGACTTTTCTGTCCCTTTTCTAATAAACCTGCTCTTTATATATAACCAGCGTCTCAGTCTCGTGGAGAAACTCGCCTGGGAAACTCGCCGCGTGCCGCTGAAAGGGGAGCTCTGGGGACACCTTTCCCAGGGCAAACCCAAGGACCCCGCACTCCAGACTCCAAAAACCTCACCATCCTGATGCTACTGAGCAGTAGATGGAATCACAGGGACCACAATGAGCAGCCCTGCAGCTGCTCCCCCAAAACCCCAGGCCACAGGGAGCGCATCACCCCCAGCAAACGTCTCAGACACACGGCACGCGGCAAATGGCCGACTTCCCCATCACCAGGTTCAAACCTGGGACCTGCTGATGTGCTGGGAGTCACTCCGCCCATCCTGGGCAGTGCCAGACAGACCCCTCCCTGGCACGCACCAGCCCCTGAGCCACAGGTCAGTTCTCTTGTCTCCTGCCTCCACCGCTGAGGCTGAGACCTGCGAGTCCTGCCTGGTGCCCAGAGGCTGCGAGACCCTCTCAGTGTCCAGCAAGTGTGAGAGCAGAACCGGACACTCCGGTGACCCCATGGTCGTGTGGGGCCAAAGCAGAAACAAGGGGGCCTTTCCCACGCTTGTTAAAAGCTAATGTACCCCAAGCTGCATTAATTGTCCAGGCCACTTAAGCTGAACTTACAGTTTTAAAAGAACTGGCTTTGAAGTCAGAGAGAGGTGGGTTCAAATCCTGGCTCAGCACCGGCGGGTTTGCTGTGTGACTCTGAGCAGGTGAGCTCACTTTCTGAGGTCAGGGCCCCGCTCTAAAATGGCAGCCATGATTGTGAGCTCATAGGGTGGTCACAACCACTTGCGGCTGGAGGATGCATTCAAAGGGTGGGGCATGTGAGCACCACAAACGGGAGCCACACCTCCAGACATCCCCAGAAACAGTACCCTGAGCTTGTGTCCACCTGTCCTGAGCCACCACCTGCTGGCGAGGACCAGCCCCACCAGAGGCGAAACTGCTCGGACATCAACTCAGCTCAGGGGTCCTCAACACCCCCTGAATCTGGGTGTGGCACTGTCTCACAAGCCCACCTGAGACCAACGGACTCAGACCCCTGGGGGCAGAGTGCAGGCCCCTCTCCCTGACCTCTCCCTCACTTTGCCGTCCAGAAAGGAGCCCTTTCTTCGTGGCGCTTTCGCATTAACGCGGCCTCACATACCTGAACACCCCGGCTCCGACACCCCAGCCGAGTCAAGGCCCTTCTGGCCAAAACGTCTGACTGGCTCATGCCCGCCCCAACCCAGCCCTGTGTGCACCCTCGAGGACAGGGCCTGCGAGGGCGTGCAGGGCGGCCAGACAGGTGGGCACACAGGCGGTGGACGAGGGGCACTCACCAGCGTGCTTGGGCCTTCTCTGCCATACAGGCCCAGCGCCTCGGGCCCGGTGTACACTGCTCCCCCGAAGACAGGCCTGGCCACCGCAGTGCCCAGCTGGCCTGTGTCTCCTGCAGGCCGTGTCTCCTGCCTGGGCCCCGCCCAGGAACATGAAACAAGGGGGCATTGCCTGAGCACTGCCTCTGCTCGGCGGGGTCCCTGCCCTCCTGGGGCCACCGTCCCTGGGCGAGTGCACTGGGCAGACCCGTGTGCGGTGGGGGCACCGCGGGTTCTGGGGCGGACAGCAGGTACCAGGAGCGGCCTCGGCGGGTTCCGCACCCGCGTGCCAGCGTGAGGGGAGCGAGGCTGCTGCTGGCTGGCTGGCCACTGGCCACATGGGCCCCGGGAGGCGTCTGTTCCGCGAGGCGTCTGTCCCAAAAGCCCCCAGGCGGCCCAGGCGGCCCAGACGGCACACCAGGCCGGGGTGGGGGCGCGCAGGCTGTGCGGGGGCGTGGCCAGAAAAGGCTGGGTGTCCAGGGCGTGGGCCCCGTGGGGGCTCTGATGTCACAACACTCCCCCGCCTGCGAACAAGGAGAGACAGGGTTGTGACCTCAACACGAGGTTTCTGTGCAGGCCGTTTGGGGGGGCCTCGGCCAGACCTGCCCCAGCCCTGTCACCTGCGGTCCCCGCGGGCTCCACGCTTGGCAGAGCCGAGAGCCCTGGCGTCCTCACAGCCTGGCGCCCCGCACCCTACGCCGGCACCCCTGGGACGCTCCCTCCCTCCCTCCCATCCTGCCACACGTTCGGTGAGCGGCCCCAATGGGGGTCACGCTGCGAGCTGGTCACGGACTACCTCATCTGTGCAGGGTCCACGCGCAAGTGCTGACAAGCGCTGGCCGGTCACACCCACGACGGGGAACGCGCCACCATCGGGGCTGCTTGGATGGTGGAAACGCTGTTTTTGTGTTGACGTGTCTTCCTGTGGTGGTTACTGATTGGTCCAGACACAGGTGTAGGTTCTCAGCAACTCTATCAGACAGAATCTAGAAACCCCTTAGAGAAATGTGAGATTCCCTAGATGCCCTGGTGAAGACCCCGCAGCTGGATGGGACAGGCCTGGGGCTCCGGGAGCTCACCCTGTGCCCATGCATTTTAGTTCCAGGTGCGCCCTGCTGCAGGAATGAGGCCTGTGGTGGATGAGGGGCGACTTTCCCCCTCTCTGGGCTTCAGTTTCCACACCTGTAACTGGCACCTGGGAAAATTTTAGAAAAGGGCACACAGGGGAGCCGTCCTGGCACCTGGTATTCAGACCCCAGGTCCAGGAGAGCCGCCGCTCTGGGTGCATCTCCCTGGCTCACGCCGCGCCTCGCAGGCCCCTCACCTGGACGCAAGTTCCTAACAGGCCTGTCCCACCCGCTCAGGTGGGGCGCCCCGTGCCCGTGTCTGTCCTGCCCTTACCAAGCCCTGCTGGTGCCCTCTCCTTTTCAGGGCAAACTCAGGCCCTGGCGCCTTGAAACCGCAGCTGGAAGGGCTGCGCAGCAGGAACAAGTTGGGCTTCACATCTGGCAGGGACAGGGAGGAGTCTGGGGAGCCTGAGAACAGGCACCCTGGAAGTGAGCAGGGAGACAGCAGCAGCTGGCGAGGGGCTGCGCCAGGGCGGGCAGCGGCACCCGCGGTGCCAGGGATGATGCCTTGGCCCCTGCCCAACCCCGCGCTCGCCAACGCTCACTTCACACTGGCAGCGAACAGCTGAGGGAGATGTTCCCTCAATACTGTATTCCCCACAACCCCTACTCCGGGCCTCCTCGACCTAGAGACACAGGCCAGCAGAGAACAATCACCCCATCTGGGCTACAGAGCGCGCCGGGGCGGGGGGGGCGGGGGGGGCGGGGGGGAACCTCCCGTGATCCAGCCCCGAGGAAGCCTCGGCAGGAGAAATCAAGATGGCCGGACACAGCCGGTGAATGCGTTTGAAGCAGTCACCGCCCAGGACAGGCTAGCGGGTGGGGCCCCCGAAGACCATCCCGCCGCCGAGAAGTCCGAGAGGAGGCTGTGATTTGCCCTGGATCCCACAGGTGAGCTGCAGCGGGACCTGGCTGAGGCCCATCTCCCGTCTCTCACAGTCACGCCCTGCAGCCGTCCTCCTTACTCTCCCCCACGGGTGCCTGCGTGCGTGTGCACACATAGTACATCTTCACAGACACAGATGTAGGATTCTCAGCAAATTTATCAGACAGAATTTAGAAAACAAGACAAAAATCATCCAAATCATCCAAAATACTACAATTCCGAGATTACATTTTCGGGGCATTTTTTTCTATGCATACACACAATGCATGAGTCATACAGAAATACATTTTTAAGAGTTAGGCTCTAGTGCAAACACAGATTTGCCATCTCTTTTGTTTAATTATATTATTGGCACTTACTACACGGTCAAGTTATGGCTACAAACTTTCTCCCCAAACATTTAGTAGCTTGAAAATACAGCAGCAGATCTGCATGCACCACGGTCACAGACCTCTTCCCTATGGATGAGCCCGAGATGATGATTTTACAGTATAAGTAACAAGGCAGTGGGCAACCTCTGCTTCCAGCTAAACTGGATTAAATTTATCCTCCTATCTGACAAAATAGTTTTCAAAACATACAGAGAAGTCTTTAATTATGCAAAAAGTATTAAAAACAGGCACAAACTTTTAAAAACAGCCACTTTCAAGCATCAGACAGTGAAGGAAGCTGATCCCTGAGAGAGGGGATGCCAGCAGGGTGCCCGCCCGTTGGCGGCTCCCACCCCTGCCTTGCGAGGGGCCTCCGCCCAGTGTGCGGAGACGGGTCCAGGCGGAGCCGGGTGGACTCCTGAATTGAGTAGGCGGAGTGGGAGCAGGTATGCTAACCCCGGACAGCAGACGCGAGGGCAATGAACCCCAGGGATGAAGCGCACTTCCTAATGATAAAGGGGTGATGCCATCAAGAGGACATAACAATCCCAAATTTTTATGCTTCTAGTATCAGCTTCAAAACACATGAAGAAAAACTGGCACTTACTACACAGAACTGTAAGGAGAACAGAACTGTAAGAACTGACAAACCATAGATTTAATTATGTAGTCATATATAACTAGTCAGAGATTTAACATGTCTCAAAAACGGATAGAATAAGCAGCCAGAAAATCCGCCATGCCGGAGAGTCCAGCAGACAACTCGACATAACCGACACTCAGAGCGCTCCGTCCACAGCAGCTCGCATGCCTACCGGCTTTTCTGGAGGGCACGTGGAAACTTTCCCAAGCCCGGCTGTCTCTTGGCGACGCTAGATCCCTTCTGGCTTCAAGGACCAGGCGAGCGAGGGCCGGCCCCAGGGAGCTGGCGGGACCCCTCCGGCCAGCGCTAGACTAACAGTGCTCTAGATTCTTGCCAGGAAAGGCTCCCGGCCTGGTGTGAAGTGCTGCACCAGGGGCCTCTAGCCACCCCCCAAAGACTATGAACAGGCACATTTGGTCTTTGCCTGTAACCTCGGGGAATCGTCATTCCTCGCCCCTGAGCTGTGGACCGGGGGCCTTCACAGCTCCCAGCACGTCCCACTGCAGCGCTCTGGGGAGCTCCCAGTGACCGAGACCGAGACTCTAAAGCCACAGGACAAGCTTCCATCACCACTGAAACCCTGGAGTCCTCTTTTTCAAAACCACCTGCCCACATCTTTTATGGAGAGCTCATGTTCTAAGGCTCCACTTCCGGGACTCGAATCTCAGGAATTCTGTTAGTACTTGCACGTGGAAAGAACTGGAAGCATGCCCTTGGCAGGAGGCTGTGCAGTGTGGCCCCTGTGGCGGATGTGTTCACACCCGTAGGGGTGGGAGTGCCATTACTTCTATAATAAAAAGCCCACATAAAAGGAAAAACTGTCTCATGAGAACTATTTTCTTTTATCAGAATTTTGTGATCCTGGTTTCTGCGCCCGCCCAGCCCAACGGAAATGCAAACTTCACGTTCAACCACAGCAACGCGAGCACAGGGGTCTGTGGGGGCCACCGCTCCACATTCTCCAGGGCCATGGCCACAGAGACTGCACCACCCAGGCCCTATCGCTCCTTTGTCCCCGCAGACAGCTGAATCCTCACCTGAGTTGGTTGTAAAATGCACACCACACTCCCCACATACATCATCCCGTGTGTGACCGTGACTCGAGGGTACTGAGAGTGGAGGCGCCAAAGCCATGCCTTTCTCTGAATGACACCCAGCAGCACCCCCACCTCCAGTGGCCTTGGGGAGGCACCCCCCTACCCCGGGGGGGTGGTGGTTAGAATTAAAGAATTAAGGCCCAGGGGCTTCCCTGGTGGCACAAGGGGTTAAGCACAGCACTATGGAGTTACCCGTGGCCACTGAAGCATGAGTTCGATGCCCCGGCAGGCCAGGGAGAGACCCACATGGCGCAGCAGACCTCTCCTTTCTTGCCAGCTGCTCCCCTCAGCAGTGTTAAAAACAAACAAACAAAAACCAAAAACAACAACAAAGAAAGAATTAAGGCCCAGGGACGAGGGCCATTATTTTCAAGGAAAGGTGACTTTTGGAAGGTATTGGTTTCCATCCTGAATGTAACACACTAAGTTCCTTATTCTCAAGTGGATAGAAAAGTATCTTTCTGCTGCACAGGAATATGACACAGGCTAAGAGCTAATAAACATCTCAGTAAATGGCCCTTAGGCTTATTTTTCAAGTAGACCCGGGAGTTTCTCCACACTGGGGGTTTCTCGATTTCAGCACTGATAATTTTAAACTGGAGAGTTCTGGATCGTGGAGTGTCCTGGGCAAAGACGTGTCCACCCCCAGTCCTATGTTGAAGCCCCTCCCATCAATACGAAGGGGACCAGATTTGGCCATTAGGTAAACATGGGTCTACGAATGGGCCCTGACCCCACAGACTGGTGTCCTCCCAAGGGGAGCGGTGTCAGAGCGAGGACCATGTGAGTCATGGCGGGATGGCAGCGTTTGGCAGCCCAAGGGGCTCTCAGGGGAAACCTACCCGCTGAGCACCCAGGCTCCGACTTCCTCCCCTCTGCACCCCGAGGACTAAACCCAGGCTACAGCTGTCGGGGCAGCACGAGTGACGCCCCCTGGGGCTGGACTGTGAGCGCTCAGCAGCAGCCTTGGCCTCCACCCACGGACACCAGGGGCCACCCCCCAAATGCAGCCCAACAGCCAGGGAGGGCAGAGTCCTCCTGCCCAGCCTGCACGTTCCAACGCCCAGCGCCGTCCTGCGATCTAACACGGCAGCGCTCAGGTGCTCGCTGGGTGAGTTCACCCGCCTGCCCCCCTTTCTTGGTCCCACCCCTCCTCTGAAAGCTCCTTTTGCAGTAACTAAAGCAATAGCTACTTCCAGCTTACTCTGGAGCAGAGAGCTCTCTGACAACGCAGTGTAAAGTCCAGCACCACAGCTGGCCACATGGGACGCAACTGCCACACTGGCGGTAAGCCGCTCGCGCGTCGCTCACCTGCCGCACGCTGGGTCCTTCGACAGAGCCCGCAAGGGGCGCTGCTCTTAGTTCCTTAGTGCGCCCCCTCACCATCCGCAGCAGAGGGAACGACCACGACAAATCCTTACATAACCATCTGAAGCTTAGGGGCTCATTAAGGAAACAAACAGCCATTTAGGCGTGGAAATGCTAAAGCCTTGGTCACTGCAAGACCTCACAAACCCCAAAGCCCCAAGAGTGCAACAAAAGCCCACGCAGCGGGCACGTTCCTAGGAGAGGGGCGGGCACCGCACCCCAGCACCCGGAAGGCTGCCATCACCGCGGGGCTGTCCAGTCATCCGCAGCTGATGTGCAGGGGCTGGGTGGCGGCAGAGGTGAGGGTCAGAGGGAGGCGGGCTCTGAAGTGCCTGAGAGAAGAATCAGGAGCTCTGGAAGGAGCTGGAACTAGAGGCCAGTCTGCACAGAGGTCACGTCCGACCAAGCCTGGCCGGTGAGGTGGAGCTGGCGCTCGATGACAGGATCCGGGGCCACAGGTGCTACTTGACATTGATGCAGAGTCTATTCAGTTACAAATTCCATTTATTGCATTCTTTTTGTTTAGGAATTAGGATTTAAAGTGTTAAAAATTTGACTTACCCGAGTGAAAAAAAAGACGACTAATGGGAATCATTTCTAAGTACCATTTCAGGAGAAACTGGCCCCAGTTTCCGAGTCACAACACTAACGTCCTGCTCCGCGGTAGGGAAGACACAGGCTCACGGACGGCACCACCAGACCCCACCACAGCCCGCAAGGCCGGCGGGAGGGGCGCGCCAGCCCCCGCGAGCCCCAAGACGTGATGATGACACCCCGCCGTGCCACAACACACGGCTCTGAACTCCTCCCCAGCTGCGGGTGACCGAGGGCGGACAGTCCTCTTCTGAGCAGTTTCTCCACGGGAGAGGAGAACGATGCTGAAATTCAGAAACAAAACCCCTCTGTGAAAAGAAGGTCCACTCTGCGAGGCTGCGGAACCGCAGGTGTCGTGTTTTCAGAGACATGCGCGGAGGCAGGAGGTAACGGACCGAGCAGGGTGCCTTGTGACCTCTCTTCAGAAGGGCAGAAGAGAATGAAAATCAATGAGATGGGATGTCAAACCTGACATCTCCCCGCGGCGTTTATAAACCGGGAGCCCAGGGGCCCCAGCCTCCCGCCCCAGACAAGCCCGCCGAGGCCACCCTAGGTCCTGTTCCGCTTGTTCCTGGGCTCGCACTCTGCCCCCTCAGCTGCGCGCGCGCGGCGATGCTGCCTTGAACCCACTGCTGTGTCCTGAAGATCATTTCTGGAAACAGAAAAAAAGGAAACGGCATGTTAGAAAACAATGACCATTGTTATTTACACAAAGCCAGAGCTTTCCAAGCACTATTCCATTTAAACCTCCAGGCAGCCTCCCACACTACTGTCCAGTGTAGAGTGCTAAGACCTGCTGCTGTTATCACAGTTTAGAACTGAGAAAACGTGGCGTTTAGTTCTCAGTTTAGTGAGTTAGTGAAGATGACAGAGAGTAAGTGCTAGAGCCAGGAACCAAAACTCCTCCTTCTGAATCAAGTTCTAGCAGTTTTCAACTTCTGCTTAGTATCAGAAAGCAGTAAAAAAAAAAAAAAAAAAACCAGAATCCCAAAGAAAAGTCAGTGCCCCCAGCCAGCGCCCCTGGGGTCGGGTCAGTCCAGCAGGAACAGGGGGAGCACAGAGGACACACTTAGCTAAGAAATGCCTCCTCTCCCAGGATTCAAAGTAAAATAATGTCCAGATGACAGTAATGCAGCCAAAATTTCAAACATTCACAAAACATTAGCATTTGAATTGCCGTAGCTCGCGGGCCTTGCATGGATACATCACACTTTATTTTCCCAGTGATTCCGCCGTGAAACTACAAAATGTCAGCAAAGCAAATCTCCCTTTGGAAAAATAGTATAGCTAAGGCTGCAAGTGCTGATTGCGGCACACTGGGTTACAATCAGCTCAATGACTCATCACTTATTAATAGCGAAGTGATGCTGGGGTTCGAGATGTCTCTCTTTCGGCCTCAGTTTCCTCCCTGTGACACAGGAAAGCATCGGTGCTCCCCGTGCTGTCAGGCTATTTACATGGGACCACCCACACAGAGTCTTTACTATGGGCTGACACTGTGCAGGCACTGGGGTTACAATGCTAGACCCCCAGACCGGGATGACAAACGATCACGCGAATGTGCTGGGAAGAGGAGGCTGCAGTGCTGAGAGGACTTGTAACAAGAGGAGCTGATCCAGGAAGAAGGGAGAGGAGACTTCCATGGGAAGCAGTTCCTGAGCTAAGATCCAAAGGGTGAGTGGGGTCAACTCGGTGAAGAGGGACGTGGAAGCTCTTGGAGGAGGCAGCCTGACCTGGGCCCTGGGGGAGGGAGCTGAGGCTGCAGGGAGCACTGCAAGTGGGTCTGTCAGCGGAGCAGCGAGAAGGCAGAGGGGCGGTGAGACAAGACTCAGGGAGACCAAGAACTTACAGGCTTAAAGCAGAGAGGCGAGTAAACGTGATCATTCTCATTTTGGAAAGATCACCCTCGCGACAGTGGACAAGGCCAGAGTGTACGGAAGTCTGAGAAAGTAGACAGATTAAGGCCCAACGAATGGCCCAACCGAGACACAGCAGCAGCAAAGATTAGGGTGATGAGGGAGGTGGAAATAAATGGATGGGTCCCAGAGATACGTAAGAAGTAAAAACCACAGGCCCTGGCACAGACCGGACAGACAGGCAGTGGGGACCAGGAAAGAATGAAAACCATGTTGTTTTTCGGCGTAAGAAGCTGGTTATAAGGGAACACTGGAAAAGGATCATGCTCTGATTTTGTTTTAAGACTTTTTGGGGCTGGTGCACAGTAGGTATGGCCAAGCCGTGCAACTTCAGCTGCTGTAACACCAAGGAAGAGACACCAGGCAGGCAGAGGGGCACGTGCCTGTGGTGCCCAGGAGGGGTGGGCAGGAGAGAGGTTTCGTTGGCGACTAGTGACCGGCTGAGGAAGAGGAAAGCCAGGTGTCTGAGAGGCCTCTGAGAAAGGTGACACGGCCAGTAGCATCACATGTTGCGAAGACGCCAAGGACGATGGGGTGTAAAGAAGGCCCCCCGGATCGGGCCACACGGAGGTATTCGGTGACTGCAGTGAAGTCTCTCGGAAGAAGGAAGGTGACGAGGTGGACGACCCCGTGGGAGAGAAGCGGATGGAGGCGGCACACGAGGCCCTCTGTGACAGGAAGGAGAGAGCTGGCAGAGCCACGGAGCCTGAGAGACGAGGCTGGCTGGCTGGCTGGCTGGTTAGTTTTAAGATGAGAAAGATTTGAGCTGAAAAGCCGATGAGAAAAACACAGCTGAGAGGCCTTTCCCGGAGAGACGGGAGAAAGCTCCGGATAAAGAAGGGAGCCGGAGGAGCCAGAGGACAAAGCAGCCTCAGAGAGGAGGAGGGACATCCCTTTATTTAAAAGGAGGAAATAAGGATAAAATAAGCACAGATACAGACTCACAAATTTGACAGCAGAAAGATAAGGGTTCCCATGTAATAGCTCCTGTGTGCTCTATAAAGGCAGAGGTCGTCAGCTGGCGGCGGGGTCGCAGGAGAGAGCGAGGAGGTTTCTAACAGCCCTTGTTCACCAGCACAGTACAAAGGCGGTTTCCAGGCCCACGGCAGGAGAGTGACGGAGAAACTGCAGAGGGCACCTCTGCCCGCATGGAGTAGTGCCCTCCTTGCCACCAGTGGGACCTGGAGTAGCGGCCCCAGCACCCGCATGTCCGTGATTCACAAGTGGTTTAGGAGAAGGGGTGAAATGGCATTTATTCTGCACTAAGCACATCTTATGCCAGGAATACCCACGAAGGATTACGTTTCTAAGGACTCTGAGCCACCGCTTAAAACCAAAGCGTTCACTGTCCATCAGAATATTTTGCCTTTAGAAAAACCCCTTCTGACAAGTAACCAGAATCATTACACTGGGACCCCATTTCTAAGCAGAAATAAAGAAATGAGCAGTAAACTGGAAATCTTCACCTGGACGAGTATGAATCATCACTTCCTTAAATCACAAAGCACAACTATTCTTGTGCTCAAAAACCAACTGTACAGAATTATAATTTCTCAGGTCAGAGTACACGCTTCCTCCCCAAGCAGGAGAACTCACTTGTGTGCTGCTTCCCAGGCTTCCTCTTCTTCCAGAAGATCTCTTATGATGTCTGAACTGGAACTAAAAGGGTATTGACACATTAATATTGTCAGACAATAAAAACACTTTGTGATTTCTTTTATATAATTCTAGAAGATGCAACCAATCTATAGTGACACAAAGCAAAGCAGCAGACCAGGGGTGGGAGTGGGGCAAGGAGGGACCACGAAGTGCACAGGAGACTTTGGGGTGAGGGGTGTGCTCATCCTCTTGATTATGGGGGAGGTTTCACAGCTGTGCACATCCAGCAAAACTCGCCAAAGCAGGTACTTTAATTATCTGCAGTTTATTATACATTCATTTCAACAGCTGTAAAAAATACTTACTACATTAGCAATAATGAAAAATAATCACTAAAGCCTAAACAAACCCACCAACATAAACCCTGGAATCAAATGGAACACAGTCCTGCGCTTTTTCCATTTCCTGTTGGCAGCCAAAGACCAAACTGTGGTGTAAAGACCGTGCTTTCGTAACCAGATTCACAAGAGATATTCAGTTCCAAAGTGGCTTTTAGTCCTTTTGTAACGACAGTAAAGTAAAATTTAATTAACATGAGCTGTGCTGATGACGGATCCGCTACAATGCAGCCTGGCTCCAAAGCGGCACGGGCACAGTGAGGGAGGAAAAACTCTTTTAAGGCTTTTAGCATTTTGGTTTCACCCCAAAACATTCCTAGGAAATGAGCAATCCCCTTTTTAAAAAAGAATGTGTACATTAAATCAAAAAGCCATTCTGTAGGCACCTAAGGCTGAAGGTCAGGAGCCAGCGGTGCCTGAGGGGAGAAGGGGAAGCCAAAGGCGCTCCCGCCCGCAGCGAAGTCACAAGGCAGCGGGTGCGGCGGGCCCTGCTTCCGAGGGTTTGCTAGTAAAAACCATAGAGACTGTGAGGTGCCCTCGAGTCACTAGACCCCGCCCTGACAGAGCCCCTGGAAGTGCCGTGATATCTGCACGGAAAAGGGCAGCCGCTGGGCGCAGGCCCCCCACATTCCCAGGATTTCCCAAAAGTGGCTCATGGAGACGCCAGGAAGCAGATGACCGACCGGGCTCACAGGTGGGGTGGCTGCCTCGTGACTATGGTGTCGGGAGCGCACAGGGACACGGTGCTCCAGGGCCGCAGTCACACGCAGCAGCGTGCAGGCGGGCGGGAAACACAGCCAGGGGTGTGTTTGTGGGACACCCGGCCATGTGCACAGAGGGCGCTGGCGGGCTCCTGCAGGCCCTGGGGCGGGGGCGGGGCAGCACCGCTGGCCGCCTGCAGAGTCCCCGGGCACACGCCACACCGCGGTGCTCCCTGAGAGTAAGGCCACCTTCACTCACCACCAGCCGGGCTCACCTCCGGGTAACCAACCGGCTCACAGCCGTGTCCTGCCCAACAGCTAAGTGCAGTGTTTATTAGGAGCGGGGAGAGACACAGAGGGTCCTTAAGGAGACCCACGCAGACTCCACACACTTTATTATTTTCCTCAGACAGAGAGCCACAGAGCCCCTGGCTGGCAGGACTTCGCTCCACGGCCGCCCTTCCCACGGCCGAGACCCCCTCTTGCCATGCCCAAGGCCCTGCTGTGCTATTCCCGACCTCGCTGGTAAGTGCCCGACTGCCCAGAGAGCCGAAGCTGTTCAACTGCCGCCTGCCCACGGCCTTCTCTGCTCCGGGTCTGTGCACACCGTCGCCCATCCGCCTTCACCCGCGCGGACCGGGCTCTGTCTCGTGACTGTGCTCACTATCATTCCTCACCGGCCCCAAAGCCCTTTTATACTTTTTTTACTACCACAAATATAATGTATATCGGTTTATACATCACAGCTCTCTCTATGCTTCATACATAGGAAGAGTAAGACTTCTGGAAACCCCCAGTTTCCACCCCCTAGGGTCCTACTGAGAACCCATGAGCTCTGAGAATGGTGTCGGGGGCCGGGGGTCCCGATCCTGGAAGGTGGGACCGAGCCGCGGGTATAGTAAAATCAGCTATTTGTCCATGGCCCTCTGGCGCGCACACACTTTTTTCAGAACAGGAGGGTACGAAGAATCCTCCTCTTCCAGCTAAATGAGCAGCACGGCCAGCCAGTCACCGTCCCTAGCAGTTTATGATCAATTTACTTAGGGGCTTTCAAATCTCCAGGACAAATCACTGATTTGTTTAAAAGAAAATATTTGCAGTACATTAATGACATAACCTAAGAGGTTTTTGCTATCCTACCTCGGTGACAACAGATGGTGGAGGAGGTTTACGAAAAAACACATCTCCCAAGTTGCTTCTGGTCTCTGGGACTTCACTGCCAGTGCCCAGGCAGTGCGAGGCCCACTGCCCCCTCAGGGCTCATCACCTCTCCTCCCCAGCTCAGGCACGGCCCTGAAGTTAACCAGACCCTAAGTGGAATATATTAGAGTCCAAGAGGTTTGAAATTTACCTAAAATGAAGTTTCAGAACTATCTGCTGCTCCAGTTCCAGTCACCATGGAGAAACTGGGAGTCGCCACTACGCGACCAACCACCTGACTGAACCGTTCACCCCCTTCTCAACTGACGCGCTGTACTTACTCTCTCCTGCGCAAAAGCCACACTCCTAAAGTTAAACACACAGTTCCACAAACAGGGTTCTACAGAGGGACTGCTAGGCATAGCATTCATTGCTGCTAAAATTATCTCTCTCAGATCTCTTCCTGTGGATAGCAGTGATTAATATTTTTGAAGTCTTAGTCATCTCAATATGCCTAGGGAGCTCAGAAATTCCTTTCATACACTTTTCAAGACATCTAAAAAATCCTCCACAGGAGAAAGTAAATTACTGTAGTTACACCGGGGGTCAGAGCACACACAAGCCCACACAAGCCCACACAAGCCCACACAGCTGCGGCCTTAACTTCGCAGACGAGGAACTTTATCAGAAGAAACGTGAGCTTCTCTACTGTCTGGGTTTGCAATGCTCCAGAGGACCAGGCTTTAAGAAGCTGGCACGGGGAAGTAACCATTCCCTAAAGAAGGGGGTTCGAATGGTGTTCTCCGGAGCTGCCATCGGCCAGGCTAGAATGGTGTTATTACACGGATTAAATACACACGAGAGACTCAAAGGCAAAAACAATGAATCAGGAATTCTTGGGGATTCCTAACATCTGTTCAGGAAGATTCTAGTATATTTACTTACTTACAACACCCACTCTTCACCTTCACACCATTTAGACCTCATTTCAGCTCAAGCTTTCTGTACAGAAGCTAAGCTGTCTACTATTTGTTGGCTGGTCTGCGGCCTCCATCTTTCCATCATTATTTTACTCCTGTCATTTCCGAGGAGCAAAGGAAACCAGTCTCTTAGCTTATTTTTCTTTATTTCATTCTACTTGTCAAGACTTCACCACTGCAGCTGTAAAGTAGATGCCACATGTCTTGAGCCAAGGTATGACCACCCAGAGGGAAATCCCAGATCTGAGTGCCAAGTTAAGGCTTCAGTCCCATTTCTGTCGCTTAATGTGTAAACCCAGGGAAGGACACCCTCCCCTGTATAGTCAGGGATTAATTTTAGGATCGATCAGCATGACGCATGCCTGGCATAGAGCTGGGCACACAGTGTTCAGTAAATGCCAGTTCCATTTTCATGGAGCAGATGAGGGTGTGAATGATCGGACTCTCTCCTCGGCACTAGGCTTCAATTTGCCCATGGAAACGTGATTTCCACGTGTACTATTTTAATCTCTGATTTCCACTGTTTCTATGACACCAGGGTGCAAATTCATCAGAATGTGTTATTTATCCAGCATGGCAGGTACACAGGGTACTGTGGGGCAGGGAAAATGCAAACATCTGCTAAAAACCCCGCAGATTACTGACGAGTGGCATTTGTCTATGATGCAGCAGCCATTTCCCCCTCCCCAACCTCACAAGCGTGCTTGACTATAGCAACTTGGAAAAACAGCTCCCTGAGACGGATGCCCAGGGGGTTGAGGGAGCAGGCAGAATGTCGTCCAGACACAGGTGCTTTAGGTCAGTGCCCACCACACCATCCTCCCCGAACCCCGACTCGCAGTCCTGTCTGTAGGGTGAAAAACCACCTGCATGCCCAATATTGGTTGGTCAGCCGCTGGCTAACCAACCACACGGCAGAACAGTCAACATTCTGGGCTCAAGAAAGTCATTCAGTGATGACAATGACAGAAATGAGCACTCTGTGAGGAACTATTTTTACAAATCGTGTGGTAATTAGACGAGAGGCATTATCTTTAATTCATGGACGCACCCTGATCTTCCAGATGCAACTCATGAAGATTCAAAACAATGCACAGCTGTCACAGAAGCACAGCAAGATCCACTGACAACTCCAGCTACTGTCCAAACCACCACCTCCCTCCCCCTCAGCCCCAGGCCCTCTGAACTGCACTTACTGGGTCCAGTGGACTGGAGAGGGCAGCAAAGCTGGGAAACTGCCGCGTGGTTTTTCAAAGTGGTTGCACCATTTTACATTCCCACTAGCGATGCAGCAGATTTTCAGGTCCATGAAATTTCAACAAAGTTAATTCTATCTTTTTTTTATCTTTTTACCACTGTAACCAGATACTAAATCAAGCTCTCAAGTTAAACGGGCAGGGAGACACATTCACGGTGCTTGTTTAGTACTGATTCTTTCCACCCTCAGCAGTGTAAATTACTAACAGGAATAAAAACCAAACACTAAAACATAAGATGACCACACTAGCAGGTCGCAGCGGTGAGCCCTGTTGTAATGAGCAATTCAAAGACAAGCAACACTCCGCAGAAGAAAATTCCCTCTACCATTGAGGGAGCTGTGATTAAGTGCCCCTCCCTCCCTCCTCCCCACCCACACCGTATACTTGGGAAATAGATGTACTGTTTCTTCCTACACACACACACACACACACACACACACACACTGAAGTGAAATTTGCACATCAGGCACAGTATTAGCAACAATAACTGATAACAGATTACAACAGTATGCTATTATAAATGTTGTATGAATGTAGTCTCTCTCTCCCTGAAAATCCCTTACATACAGTGTGTAATACTCTTGGATTGAGGTTGACTGCAGGTAACGAAACCACAAAAAGCAAGTCTGCAGAGAAGGTGGGACAACAGTGTGTGTTTCTTGATAACAGGGACCAAGAGCCTAGGTATGAAGGTCATGGTGAGACTGGCCCAGCGTCTGCACAGCCAGGCCAACGTCCATATAATTACCCAGCTATGTAGTGCGGGTCCCTGGCCAACACCAAGCATCCAAACCATAGGGGCCTTCTACTAAGGCTACCCTCCTGGCACAAAACCCCAGTCTGGTCAAGGAGAAGGATTGTAAAGTGGACGTCTACTACTGGACTTCAAGCAGTGGCTACTGAACAGCCCTGGGACTTAGCCCCCACATAAAATGAAGTATTGCCTCACTGGCCTCAAGCAGATGAGAAAGCATGAGTCTTCCAGAACTACATTTACCCCACACTTGAACATTTGGACGCAGTTTGCACTTTTATTTGCAATATTACCTACACTCCAAAACCAGGTTCTAAATGGCTCTAATAAAATTTGTTTACTAGGACAAGAGAAACACAAGGAAACCTCAAAGGCTCCAACAGCTTTTTTCCACAGAATCGCCCAGAAACAAGCCTCTGCATTTTTTTCTATCATGCTTTAACTCTGAACCCTCAGAAGCCCCAGAATAATGTTCACCACGGTGGTAAAATCAATAGGAGTGAGCGGGACAGGGATTTAACATGTACCCGCGTTCCAGAATGTGAGGGTCTGTGTGGGAGGCCAGAGAACAGAGATGTGCACATCCGCCTTCCTGTCCTTTCAGCAAGGCGCCACGTCATCTGTCATCTAGACCAGACACCGCGGACAGCCATGCGGCCAGCAGTTAATAGAGATGGTCCGGAAGTGGGGTGTGGCCCAACCAGGGAACCAGAGACCCGTGGCCTCTGTGTGTCTGACACAGCCGACCCCCCTCAACCACGGGCATGTCCTAAGACCCCGGGATGCCTGAACCTGTGACTCGAACCAAACGCTATGCACGCGCTGGTTTCCCTACCACGTCTACGCGAAATTTCAGCTATAAAATTAGGCACAGTAGGAGACCAACCAGCAATAATTCAGAACAAAACAATTACCACCACACACTGTAACACAATGTATGCCATGCGGTCAGTCCGTCTCTCTCTCAAAATATCTTGTTGTACATAACACTTTCTGACCATAGTTGACTGGGAATGGCCTGGGAGAAATCTAAACTCTAAACTCTAAAATCGAAAATCTAAATCAGGTATGGGGGAACCTTCTACACTTTGAACAACTCCACTAAAACGCTACTAACAAAGGACAATGGTGCCTGAGACGAAAATGCTGATGCAACTCAAGCTGTACTGGAGAAACTCCGGGCTGTCAATCACTCGACTTTGCTCACTGCAGCCTTTAGGGAAGTCCCAGCCCCACCTCCCCTCAGCAGGTAGCGACTGTCTAAGGACTGCTCCAGGTACCTTTTAATCTGAAAATGTTTACTTTCATCAGGCCCTCACTACCTTTCTCCCAGGTTCAAAGGTCCCCAAGGAGACTTCACACCTGTTCCTCTGACAAAGGTAATAAGATATAAGAAGGCAGGAAAAAGTTCTGATTTTAACAACTTACAAAGTGACTGACAAAGTGTAAGAAATCAAAAGCTTGATCACGTGACTTCAAATAGTAATTCCAGTGGCACAACACTGCCAAAATCATTTATTCCCATTACATACGATTTCATTCACCAGAAGCAGCTACAAAGATGCTGATTTTTAACTTTTTTTTTTTTTTTTAAACAAGAGAAAGATAACTGACTGCTGAGAGATCTGCGGGCGTCAATCAAAATCATGACTGATCATGTGTCTGACATTTACAAGAAACTAGTCATTCTTCAAAGTCTCACCCTTACTCTTCTCAAAGCACTGTGGAAAATACATTTCTGGCTACTATTCTGTGAAAAGGAAGAAGTAAATTCTGAAATGATCAAAATTGCATCTCAGTTTTATGATTCAAGGCAAATACTGGCAGAAGCACACAGGACACAAATTCTTATAGAGTTTACAAAATGTCTAAAAACTAAAAAAAAAAATAGCACACTTTAAAAATTCCGCCTTTTGCAAGTATTTCCACATCAGGCCAACCAAGACACTCGACACACTACAACCTGGGTGCCAAACCATCAGGTGTCCGTCCACCAGGCACTGCCACACGCTATCACGCTGAGGTATGGCTCGGAGTAGAATCCGGAAGGAACTGCAAATGTTTGCAAGCATTTTGATGCACAGCAATAATGCCCTGTGGAATTTCAAAACTTTCCCTTGACACAGGAAACTGAAGGGCTTTAAAGTGATTTGACAGAGGATCTTTAGATCATGGCAGTTCATGGATTTGCTAAAAACAAACAAAATATGGGCCACCAAGGACTGACTCAGGATCCTGAAAAGTCCAAAATGTATTACCAATGAAAATACATAATAAAAACCCCCCAAAGGTAGCAACATGAACTGCCTGAGAGTATAAGAAAACCTTCAAGTTTAATAGCAAATATCCTCTGGCAATAAGTACTGGAGAAAAGGTAAAACTACTTGTACTTTCACATTGTTCTTGGAGAATCTATTCAAATTGCTTTTACAAGTACTCCCTGGTAAAAACATGGGAACAGAAGAGGCTGCAGCACATTGTAAATTGTGCCTATCTCTCTTACGAAGAAATGTAAAGAGCCGCCTCGGATGAGACAAGATCATTCTAGAAAGTGGAAGTACTGGCACAAGACAAGACAGCAGATAGGAAAACAGAAGCCTTCTCTCATTTCCTCATGGATTAGACTTGGACACAGCACAGAATAACTATGTATCTTATATAATGCATTAAAGCAGGGTTTATTAACTTAAATGATTAGATTTAACATGTAATATTAAATGCAAGGGAAAAAAGAACAGTTCAGGGACTCAACTTACAACAACCCAGAAGCAGAGTCCAATTTACCACAGAAGAAAACTACATTTTTGATGACTTTAGTTTTCCAATATTCAAAACTTTCTTTAAATATTTTCATACCAATATCCCTCTTTATTTTGATGTTGTAATATACTTTTAAAAAAGCAAACATTTTAGAACAGTTTTATGTTTACAGAAAACTTGCGAGACAGCAGTGAAGTGTCTCTGTTCCCCACACCTGGCCGTGAAGTCAGCAGTTCTTTGTGAAGTCCAGACCCCACATGCTCCCACACACAGGGCACACCTGATCCAGGGGGTTGGTTCTGACTAAAACACATAAAAACTACACCCACCACCTCACAAACACCTCCAACTACCACTTTTTTTTTTTTTTTTTTTTTTTAAGAAAAAGATCTTAAATGTTTCCTTTACAACATATCTTAAACTTCTTAGATTACGGACAATGACTCTTCAAATTTTTTTTTAAATTGTGCCCTTCACCCAGACTTTCCAATTATTAACTTTCTGCCACATTTCCTTTATCTCTTTCTACAAAACACACACAGTTGTTTTAAGCACTGAGAGTAAAGCTGCAGCCGTCATGCCACTTAACCCTTCAACATGTACTTCTCAGGAACAAGTGCATTCACTTCCATAACCATGATAAAATAATCATAGTCAGGAAACAGAATATTGCTATATTACTACCTAACCTCACTCAAATTTCTCCTGTTAGGCAAAATGCAATGTCCCTTTTCAACTTCTTTGGCCTAGATCCACAGTGCACAAATGTTTTTCAAAAATAATGATCTAAAAGGTCTTCCAAGGAAAAGCAAGGCTACTACTCATCACTGCATGAAGATAAAGCTTCCTTTCTAGGGTCAAAATCAAAAGCATCTTTCCTTATAACTTTGCTCTCAATAAACACGCAGTTTTCTTGGCTGGCCAAAACTCAGGGAACAAAAGCTCTCTCTTCTTGGTTAAGAAGAACAATAGGTCACTTTACAGAAATTTGGACGAGTCTCTTGCGCTCCCAGAAATATCTTGGAAGAAGTTATACAAAAAAATGTAAAATTCTTATCAATTTGTTTATCATTTGTCTTCAGGTTGGCAAAAGTGGATCAATAACATTAAAAATTCAAAGTCTAAATAAGTACTTAGGAGTTGAGAGTCAAGCTAGCATCAAAAAGTTGCAATCTAGGGGAGGAGGCGGGAGAGGGATCAGAGGGAGGGAGGGAGGAGCACAGGGGTCTGAGGTGATGGTGCGGGGGTGCACTAGGGAAGGAAACTATGGGGACTACACCTGAGGGGTATGGGGAAGCAAATATTGTTTAAAAATGAACAATGATGTATAAAATAAAAACAAAACAAAAAAATGAAGATTGTAATTTGGTAAATTAAAGAAAGTTACTTCTGAAGTAAAAAAAGAAAGCTGCAATCTAGAAAGTGTTTGGACTGCATGAATCTACTGGGCCTTAACAGAAGATGGTTCTTAGCTGGCAGTCTGCCGTATTATGTAAGTTTGAATATCGCTCTTACACAAAGAAAATCAACATGTTTCTTCAGCAATACAATGATAAGATCTAAACTAGCACAGCATCACTGCATGAACTAAAAACCAATTTAAATATATTTCCAGTCACCTTAGACCTAAAACAGCATACCATTCTCTTTTTCTAAAAAGGGGAAGAGGGTAAAGCATTAAAAAAATTTCCAAACAGTGTGATGCTTCTGTTTTAAAACACTCGCCTACCCATCCATCCGTACCTTTGGCTTTCGGAGAATGTATGTATGAAAGTATTAACACTAAGTCATCTCTGGCTGATTAATGCATGGAATTTTATTCTTTCTGTTATTCTAACTTTTCACAATAAACATGTGTGACATCTAAATTTAAAAGTACTTTTGAAGATTTAGGGCTTTACAATGAAAGCAACAAAACTATCCAAAGAAAAAATAGAGGGGATGGGAGGATTGGGTGAAGGGGGTCAAAAGGTAGACACTTCCAGTCATAAGATAAATGAGTCCTGGGGATGAACGTAAGCATGGTGGTTCTAGTTTAAAACATGGTGTTGCATATTTGGAAGTTGCTGACAGAATAGATCATAAAAGTTCTCATCACAGGAAAAAGTCTTTGTAATGGCATTTGGTGCCAGGTGTTAAAAGTGGCTGGAGGTGACCCTACCGTGTGCCATCACTGTGCTGCACACACCTGAGAATAATGACTCGCTGCATCAATTATGCCTCAATTAAAAGACAGAAACAAAGAAGAAAAAATGAGGATATTTTTGTAAATAATGAATATGATAAAGTCAGAAACACCCTTCATTATACAAGGAATAAACAGAATTTGAGAAGGCTGACTCATGACCTGCTGTGGACAAGCGATAAAAAATAATTTATAAGACTATTACACTTGCCAAAAATAAGATTACAGAACTGTGGGGTTGGAAAAAGATTCAAAGAAGTCACTAAGTGCAGTGCCCCATCCCCTTCCAGCTGATATCTGATTATGGAAATAAAAATTAGAACAAATTGGGCTTCCCCAGCGGCACAGTGGGTTGAGCACCGTGCTGTGAAGCTATCCGCAGCCTCTGCAGCGTGGGTTCGATTCCTGGTTGGCCAGGGAGCTACCCACATGGCGCGGCAGACCTCTCCTGTTGTGCCCGCTGCTCCCCTCAGCAGTGCTTTTGGTCAGTCTGCCTGTTCTGCTCCCCACTCTGTCTCTAGTGAGTCCGCTCACCTTCCCATGCATCTGTCCTGTACGCCAGCTACTGTACAAATAAAAAATAAATCTAAAAAAAAAAAAAAGACCAGATTTAAAAAAAAAAAAAAGACCATTTATCTCTGAAATACTTCTCATTTTGAATCCTTATCCTGATGTCCACAGTGTTAGTAAGCTCTCTACTCAAGTGGTTATCTCTTTTGACCGTTTAGGTTCTGCAACCACCAAGTAACACTAGCACTAATCAACAGATTACTATACTTTGCTGGAGCCTTTTGCCAGGTCGCCACGAACCAGCATCATCACCTACTCCAAAACCCACCGTGATCAAATGATACTAGAGGTCAGGTTCTTGAGAAACCCAGGGCTCTTCTGGAAGAGTTGCGACACACTGCCAGGTGTGCAAGGAGGAGGAACTCTGGGAGAACACAGCTCCCCAAGAGAAACTGCAAAGCCTGGGCAGTTATGGTGCAGACACACAAGAGAACATTGAACTCATTTATTAAGACAAAGTATAAATAAGAGACAGAAACATGGCCAGCATTTATAGTATAAAGCGGAAATCTATGGCATAAAATACCACATAAGTAGCAGTCATGACTTAACATGAGGTCATCGTCTAAGAATACATCAGCTTTTAAAAATATGTGCTAAAATATCATTTAGAAATATAATTCACCTCCAAATCCCTCATCTTTGAGGTATCCCCATCTAGCCTATTTGCTCAATTCAATCTCTCTCATTTGTTTTACTCTCCTGTGCACATTCCTGCTCATCCTACAATTAAAATTTAAAATAATCAGCACGACAAGTTTCCTACCTAATGCATGACTCTGACTCTGGTGAGGACAGTGCTTCTTCCTGAATGTCAGTACAACTGGAAGAATCATCTGCCCCATCAGGCTCCAGTTTCCCTGGGGAGTCCAGCTTTGACTGAGGGCAGCGGTTGGTAACTGAGGGCGTACCTGAGAATTTCATTTTATTATCTTCCTGTCCTAAAAATGGAAAAAAGAAATGAATGAGAAAAAGAAACATTTAAGAGTACCTTAAAATCTACAACCTCATTTGTTTATTATTTCCACAATATTTAATATTGTTATTTGTACCAAGCAAAACAAAAGTTTATGTTAACATTGATCCCAAAGCTCTACAAACAGCCAAAAGATAAGAATCAGCACTGCAAAAGTGCCATCTAACTACATCTTTAACCCCATGTATTTCCAAATTAATTAACTAAGAACAAAACTTCCTTGAAAACCAGGAATGGGCAGAACCTTATAATTCTCATTAGGATTCTAGTTACAGGATTACCAAGGAATTCCTGCATATTCCACAGCTCAGAGAACACTGACAAATACAAGCAGCACAGCAAGGAAGGAATAAAGACTCAATAAGAAAACCACAATATTGGCTACTTGGTAGTACTATCTGGACAGTTTTCTTAATCTAATCTAATTAATATAATCCAATATCCACTATAGAAAAGGAAAACTAGTCAGACATAGCCAATGTTTCCAGTTGATTCAATTCATCACATCTCTCTGTATCCCTTGTCACCCCTTGTCATACTCTCATTTTCTGAGATTTCTTATTGCAGATAAAATCCAGTGAAGCTGGAGGGCTGT
Organism: Talpa occidentalis; assembly: GCF_014898055.3. Taxonomy (NCBI): domain Eukaryota; kingdom Metazoa; phylum Chordata; class Mammalia; order Eulipotyphla; family Talpidae; genus Talpa; species Talpa occidentalis. Next base: position 4,435,191 of record NW_023600993.1, read on the forward strand.
TAGCCAAAGGGTTTGCAAGAGCGTGACATGCAGGTATGATCAAACATTTTCAAGTATGAGTGCAGAAAATATTATCTGTGAAGGGTTGTTTGGTGCCCAAGTCTCTCCCTCTAGATCTGTTTCTTCAGGACTCTGATGGGATTTCAACTGTGCTGTTTTTAAGACTCAGAAACTGAGTGAGGACTTAAAATGCATCCCACATGTGCTCCAAGCACAAATCCCCATCCACGAGCCTCCACACAGAGGAGCAGAGCAGCCTTCGCACATCACCCTTCCAATGCCATGGCAGAGGCCAGAGACCTTTAACAGAGGACTCAAAAAAGAATTATCAAGGTTTTGTCTGGAAAAAGTTTAGGACAAATCCTTCAAAAAAGTTTAAAAACTATTCCCAATCAATATTCTAAGATTTTTCCAGAAATAATTTGTTTTTGTTGGAGAACAGCATACATCACAAAAGTACAGTCTGTCTGTAAAACTGGGCTTTCAATAAGTCTACTCATTACCAGAACAAAACTGCACCCTCTATACTGATCTGGGAATGGGAAAAAGAAGCCAACCAAGACGACCATCCAGGATCTCCAGGATTCTCTCTTACACACACACACCCAAGATCACATTCATGAACAAATTCAAATTGTCCACAAAGCTCATGAGGAATGTACTTAGCAATTTACTAAATGACACCAGAAAATTTTAGGACAATAATAAGGCAATAATACCTAAAAAATAAAATGCTTAGGAATAAATCTAACCAAGGCAGGTGAAAGACTTAAACAGTCAAAAGTACAGAACATCGTTAAAAACAATAAAGATATAAGTAAGTAAAAGGCATTCTATGTTCATGGATTGGAAGATTTATTATTGTTAAGATGTCCAAAGAAATAAAAGCAGTCTGTGGATTCAATGCAACCCCAAGGGTATTTCTTGCAGAAATAGAAAAATCCATCCTAGAACTCACTTGGAATCTCAAGGGACCTAAATAGACAAAACAATCTTGAAAAAGGAGAATAAGAAATAAAGGGACTCATACTTTCCAACTTCAAAAGTTACTACAAAGCTATTTAAACACCAGTTATTTAAACACCATATGTAGTCAAAAGGACAGACATACAGAACAATGAGACAGAACACAAAAATAAACCCTCACATATTTGGTCAACTGATTTTCGACAAGCATGTTAAGACCATTCAGTGGAGGGTCTCCCTGGTGGCCTAGGGGTTAAATGTCAGCACTATCACCTCTATGGCCTAAGTTCGATCTCTGGCCAGGGAACTAACCTGCATATGATACAGCAGACCTCTTCTGTCTTGCCCGCTGCTCCCCTTAGCAGTGTATTACAGAAAATCCACCTGTTCTGCTCCCCTCTCTGTCTCTAGTGAATCCTCTCAGCCCGCCCCCACCCTGCCCCACCCCTCTGGCCTATACTCCAGTTCTACACCAAAAAAAAAAAAAAAAAAAAAAAAAAGTCATTCAATGGAGACAAGATAGCCTTTATCCAGCTAAGAAATCCAATTAGCAAAACTGGATTACCCTTCATTCCAAAGAATGAAATTAGACCCTTATATACCATGTACAAAAATTAACTTGAAATGGACCACAGACTTAAATGTAAGAACTAAAACTACAGTTCTTGGGAGAAAACACAGAGAAAAATCTACCTGACACTGATTTTGTGATATAATTACAATATAAATCCAAAACACTGGCAATTTAAAAAAAAGGAGATAAACTGGACTTCTTCAAAATCAAGACCTTTTGTACATTAAAAGATACTATCAAGAAAGTACGAAGACAACCTAGGAAATGTTTCCAAATATTTGCTAATCACATATATGAAAAGGGATTGATATATAGAATATACAAAGAATTCCCAAAATCCAACAACAAAAAAACAAACAACTCAATTTAAAAAGAGCAGACATTCCTCTAAAGAAGGAAAACAAATGGCTAAAAAGTATATAAAAAGATGTTCAATGTCATTAGTCGTTACACATATGCCAATCAAAACCACTATGAGCTACTAGGTCACAGGCATAGCAAAAAAAAAGCAGCCAAGAAACAAGCACCGCCAGGATGCAGACAAAGTGGAATCCTCCAGCACTGCCCATGGGAATGTAAAATGGTACAGGAGATAGGGAAAGTTCAGAGGTTTCTCAAAAGGTCAGACATATCATAGAATTACCGGCAGAACCAGAAGTCCCACTCCTAGGTATTTATAAGCAAGAGCTGAAAGCAGAGACTGGTGCAGATATTTGAACACCAATGTTCATAGCAGGATCATTCACAAAAAGTGAAAATAACCCATAATAACAGACAAGCAAGATGTGGTATAAACATACCAGGGATAGTATTCAACCATAAACAGTAACGAAGTTTTGATACATGCTACAACATAGGGACCTTGAGAACATCAAGCCTAGCATGTGAGCTGACACAGGACAGATACTGGTGATTTCACGTAGCTGGGTTACCTACGTAGAATAAGCAAGTTTACAGACACAGAAAGAAAAACAGATTTCCAGGGTCTGGTGAGAAGAAAGAGTTAGTGGGGACACAATTTTTGCTGGAAATGATGAAAAAATTTTGGGCACAGATAGTGGTGACAATATTGTGCACGTACTTAATGCCAGCAGATAGCACAGCAGTGAATGGTTAAAATGATATCATTTAAGTGTATTTTACCACAATGAAGAAGAAAGTAAAAAGGAACTTTCATCCATTATGATTGTTTTGTTCACTGGCTCAAAGCCCTGGCAAAAGAAAAATATTAATTTCAAATTTTGAAATGGGTCAAAATTAGGTAATACACCTTGTATTGGCACACCAAGTATATTAGATTTTTTTGGAGAACATTTGTCCAAAATAAGTGTAGTGTCCAATAGCAAAAACAATTTATTGCCTTTGTAGATTATCTCAGGATTTGCAACAATAAATCTTACACCTGAAAAACATCCTCAAGCTTAAACAACTAAGTAATGTCTGATTTATCATTAACTGAAAGGCAGACAGATTTTAGATAGTGTTTCTTCAGGACATCCTCCCAATCATTTCCAAAGTCATAAATCGACTTTACATGCAACAGCTGCTGTATGTCTGCTTACTAAGTCATAGAGAATATTCCCTGTGTTTTACTTTCTCTGTATAGTAAAAATAATGAGATTCAGTATATTTCTGTTCATTAGTCTCTTACCCGCGAACACAGACAACTGCTTCTCTGGAGATTCCGCCTCTTCTTTTGTCACTCTGGCTTTTGACATCCCAGCCATTTTCTTGTATCCTTTTTTGGCCTGATCTACCAGGAGCTGAAATTCATTCTGATGTTTTCTACCTGAAATTCAAAAGATCTCCATAAAGAAGTAGTACAAAAGTCAAACATCTCCAAACAGCAAAGGAGGGGACAGGCTTGCTCAAGAACCGCAGCTCAGCAGCCACGGTCCACGGACTCAGAAACCAGCAGCAGAGGGCTACAAGCCTGTCCGTCTTATCTTCTCCCTTCCTCAGATACAAACAAGGAAACGTGATACCCCAGCCTGCTCCTGTATGCTTCTCCCCCAAACCCACACACTAGAAAGCCTCCGGAAGAGCAGGAAAGAAGCTTTCGCAAGCACACCCGCGAGACACCATTCTAAACCCCAAGTCAAAAGACAGTACACTAAGATGAAGAATATTAATAGGATGCAAAAGCAGAAGCCTCTCGGAAAGCCAGGTCACAGAAACGAAGGCTGGACACGTCAAGTCCCTTCTTCCTCACATTCCTCGCATGCAGCTCACAGACCCTGCCACTAGCCACCACCTTCCTCACCCTGGGAATCCCAGTGACACCACCTGAATATCCCTCTAGCCTGACCTCTAGTCACAGTGCTTCTGTGCATTACTGGGTCAAGCACAGCCGGTCAGCCAGGACAGGGACTCTCGGACAGGTATCTGGGGTTCTCCACCACAGCTCAAGCAGCTGAGGTGACACTTTATCTAGCAACCCGAGACTTAAGTCAAGGCTCAAAAGCAACGCCGTGAATCCTGGAAAAACACATTTGAGAAACAATGCCTGGTGGAGAGTTTTGAGGCCTTTTTCCTGGAGCCAATGCTAACAATAACTGAGTGGGGGAAACTTGTGCCTCAGTTAGAAGCGCTGCATTTCCTCAAGCTGCCCTTCCAGGACACCGTGTCACCCTTTGAGCTGGGTTACAGCGGGCGGCCGGGGGAGCAGCGCTTGTCTGTATACCTGCAAAATCCTGTCTGGTGAAGGTTCTATCGACCTCCCTCCCCCACTGTGGAGGAATCCAGTTTTGCCTCCACTTGCACATTCTTTCCAATATTCCTGATCTATATATCTGACTGCTCTTTGGAGATCAGAGGGAGACAGTTCCTAATTCCAATATATTTATCTGCATGGTCTACGTATGAAAACTCCAAGTGAAACTAATGTGTTGGGTTGGAAAGTGGTAAATTTTAAATATGAGACTTAAACTTTTAGCAAAAGCAATATAGGCTGGTCATAAAGATTACTCAGAAAATTTGGCTCTTTACATAAGGGTAACATCTTGTCTAGCTTGTATCCAAGTGAGGTAACTTCAAATCCTATTTAACTGAAGGCATTTGAGGAAAAATCACTTTGCACTTGCTCAGCTCCCTGCAGTGCAGGGCTTACACCAGCTGTCAGGATGGACTTTTTGCTAGGCCAGGGCAGCACAGCTCAATGAGGTCTAGCAGCTGAGTTGACCCCTCCAGGCCCTTTGCTTAATAAGGCCACTCCTGAGTTTACACACGTAGTAAAGACTTAAGAATCACTCAAGAAACTTGCTAAAGTAGTCTCTGTAACACATGAGGCTTAAAGACCTCTTCTGAAGAAAGAGATTTTGTTTTTCAGTCTAATTTCCCCTATAGCTAAGGTGGGAACCAGAAAGTAAAGGCAGTCACCTCTCTGGCCATGCCCCAAGAAGTCCACAACCCTGCTCAAAACACAAGAAATGCCAAGAGATGGCAGCCAACAAACTACCCTTGTGCATCCCCACCTCGTTTCAGGAGCTCTGCCATTTGGCCAGGAGCGTGCAGAGTTTAAAATCTCAGTTCTGCTGGTTACATGCCCTGAATTTACCTTTGAAAAATTTTAAGTGGCTGAGATAGCTGTGGGAGCTGGTAAGTCCACATTCAAGCAATTCATATTCTTCAAGATTTTTAATACTTCAATCATACCACCCTGTCTTCCTCTCCACACTGAAATAACCTTTCCTAGGGCCAACTCAGCCCTTCACTCCCTGACCACAGAGCTCCTCCTTCTTGGACCAGCTCTTACAGTCAGTCTCAAGGTCTGCATCTGAGCCCAGGGCTGGCACCAGGCTCTCCCAGGACCCAAGCAGCTATAAACAGATGGAGAACTGAGCACCAGTTATGGTTAATGCTGGTTTTAATTTTTCTTTGACCCATGGGTAATTCAGAAGTACGTTACTTAGTTTCCATATATCTGGCCATTTTCCAGAGGACTCTTTTGTTACTGATTCCTAATTTATTTCTCACAGTCTGAGAGCATTACTCTATATGCTGAAGACACAGACCAAGCAGACCTTCCTCAGGTCCCAAGGATCTCTGTGTGGCTCTCTCCTCCCCAAACTGAGCTCCCGTGGGCCCCCGTAGTGCAGTTCCTTCTGATTTCACCAGGCTCGCCCTGGGACCCCTGCCTGCACGACCACCTGGAAAATCTCAGGCTCACCTCAAGTGTCCCCATCTCTCAGAGATCCTGGCCTTCGCTAGTCAACGTCCAGCATCTGAGAACCCTGTCCACGCTTCCCCACTAACCTATGTTTTGGAGGCAGAGGGCGTGTGTATATGTCAGGCCCCTTAATCTATGCTGGCCTGGAGCAGAGTTCCTTAAATTTTAATCTGCACTCTGACACATATCGATAGAAAGAACGCACAAAAACAAGAGCTCTTCGGTGTCCGTGATCATCCAAAAGGATGTAAAGAGGCTTGGAGGAAGAGGGGTGTGGCTCAGAGGGGGGGAGCACCCCAGAACTCAGTCGCAGCTCTGTTAACTGTGTGCACTTCTGCAGGTACTACTAGATTGGCAAATCACTTGAGATGCTTCTTGTAAGCACAACCTACTTTCTGTTGTTGCTAGGCAGACTCATCTACTCATGCCTGATTCTCTGTTCTACTTAGATATCCACTAGAAATCAAAACGCAGACAAAAAAGGAATTTAGATGGCTTTGCCTGTCCACAATCCTCCCAACCTCCATCTCAGCAAACAGCACCATCCATAACCTGCTGCTTAAACGGAAGACAGGCGTCATCCTTGACTCCCCTTTCAGCCATGCCCCTACTAAACCATCAGCGAGTGCCACTGGCCTACCTAGCACGCCTACTGCCGGTGCCCATTTCACATGCGCACGGCTGCCACTCTAGAGGATCTCCGCCCAGCGCAGCCTCGCTTCACTCGGGCCTCCTCCCTCCAGGAGGCCTCTCTGACCACTCGCTCTAGAATAGCAACCCACCTGGTCTATGCTTGTCTTATGTTTCTTCACAGCAGGTGAGCACTGACTACTACTAACTCACTTGCCTGTGGGCTGACCAGAGACTTAGTCTCAAGGGCATGTTCCCAATACTACAATGTCTGGGATGCAGTACTTGGTGTGTGACTGGCAGTAATATGGCTTCCATGAAAAGCCTCTGGACTAGTTTTTATACTATTTCTTACTGCCTTACAATTCATTCTCTTCTCAACAGGTATCATGATCTTTCTCAATGGAGATAAAAATCACGTGACTTCTCTCGCTAGAACCTGCGGTGGCCCCCGCTATTCTGAGATGCCCTGCACGTTGGGCCCTGCCCCCGTACACTACCCCCTGCCACCCAGACTTAGGCCGGGCGCACCTCCCTTGTGCGGGCTGCAGGGCTCTGCTTCAGATGCCCTCCTGCCCGAAATATTCCTTCCCCAGCCCTTTTAAGAACTGTCTATTTTTAGACAATTGACTACTCTCAAATGTCAGCTTCTCCAGAAAAGCCTTTATCTGACCACCTTATCTAATGCATTGGTAACTTCTATCAAATTACTGTTTTCTCTTCACTACAGCATTGCTACCTAAAACTGTGTTGTTATAATCTGCCGATTTATTTTGTTATCTGCTATTAGAGGGTAAGTTCCAAGAGAAGCGAAATCTCGGTCTCTCCCCCACTGTTTGTCCTCAGTCATAGATTGTCAGCTGGCGTATAGATGCTCAGCAAATATTTACTGAATTAATGAAAACCGAATGCAAGAACAAAGGGACTAATTAAACTCTGCCAAAATGCCCTGCTGACGTCAAATCTAGCTGGGACTGCTAGGAAAAATCCAGGCGACAAGCAGCACATGCACTGCAGTGTTTTGTGTTTGTTTATTTCCTGGAAGAGTACAAAACGATTTTTCACCCAAGTAGAGAGCATGAAAAGACCAATATATGTCTCTCATGGCAGTTAGATAAGTAGAGTAACTTACTATCAGGCTAAGATTCTGACTCTTACTGGAGGAATTCAGTCTTGATTAAGGAGACATAACCATGACTCATTTAGTTCAACCTTCATATCAAATACTTTCCAAGGATATGCAATGAAAGTTCTAACTAACCTATTTCACTGTTTCTTTCGTTTATTGAAAGAAAGGAATGAATACACATCTATCTAGGAGACCAGCAAAGATAAACCATTGCAAACTACCAAAGTAGCCCATTCATAAAGTTAAGCTTTTTTTTAAAAGATTTATTTATTTATTTATTTATTTATTTATTTATTTATTTATTTATACAAGAACCAGGGTACAGGCCAGATTCGCGGGAGAGTGAGAGGACTCACCAGAGACAGAGCAGGGAACAGAACAGGCAGATTGACGAAATACACTGCTGAGGGGAGCAGCAGGCGCCAACAGGAGAGGTCTGCCGCGCCATGTGGGACCCTTGCCATCTGGCCGGGATCGAACCGGCGCTGCAGAGGCTGCGGACAGCTTCACAGTGCTGCGCTCAACCGCCTGCGCCACCAGGAGCTTCACAGTGCTGCGCTCAACTGCCTGCGCCACCAGGGGAGGCCCCATAAAGTTAAGCTTTTTTAAAGCACTATAATCTGAGGCCAAAGCTTACCCTGCAGAGAAGAGGCTCCTAACACACGAGGTTCTCACTCTGATGGAGCATGGCCCAGCACACAGGGCTGAGGCTTGAGCAGACAGCCGGGCTGCACTCACTCTCCAGTTCTGTCCTTTACCAGTCAGCTGGGCAACTTACCCAGTGCTTCCGAGTCTCAGTTGCTCCCTCTATAAGGGGACAATGCCCACTTCCCAGACCTGCTGGGAGGACAGCTAAGCTAACATCTGTGGGACTCAGAAGGAGCCAACCCTCCCACAGCTTTATCCTGGACTTCCCACTTCCAGAGTTTGTGACAATCCATTTCTGTTGTTTAAACCAACAGCCCATAGTCCTTTGTTACAACTGCCTGAGCACACTCATAAAAACACACTAGTCAGAAATTACTTGTACAGCTAATAACAATTGTGACCATTCTATCGAAAATTTAAACTTTCTTATATTTTTTCTCTTTTTTACTTATCCCTTCCTAGGATATTAGAATATAAACTCTAACAAGGTGGCCTTTTTGCCTGTCTTGTTCATTCCTGCATCCCTAGCACCTACAACACACCAAGAACTCAAAACACCTGAACAAATGGAACACTGCTCTGGAGAGCACATGTAAGTGCAGGGAGAGATAAACAGGACATCTCACCTCCCCACGGGAGATCAGTGCCCTTCATGGAAACTGCAGTTAAGGTGAACAAGAGCTGGGGATACAAAGGGGACCCCAGAGACACGGAAACAATTCTAAACAGAGAAGAGGGTAACAAACCCCCCAAAGCAGGGAAAAAATTGATAAAGGAGGTAAAAGGTAACCCGACTGTTTAAAATGTATGGAGGAGAGGATAGGGATGATCAAGTCCAAACAAGGAGGCAGGAGACTTTGTAAAGCCTGCTCTCCGAGCACAGGGAAGTCTCTGCCAGCCGGGAGGCAGGAAGAGTGCACTCTGCAGCTGACCAATGTTAGAACAGATTTCCGAGCACCCACATGGGTTCGCAGGGACAAGAGCAGATGGGCAATGACTAGTGAGGAGGAATCAGGAGACGTTTAGAAACCGGGGATTGGCAAAGTAAGTAAAACTGTACACCCAAATAGCAGCTGACAGTAAAGGCAGTGTTGTCAGCTATGCGTAGTCGCATAAAGCATCCCTCCACAGAGCCTTTTCTCAGGGAGTTTGCTATGAAATGAATTTCACCAAAATAAAATAGAAGAGGCAGATTTGAGTCCTGAAATATGTGGACCTACACAGAAGGGAAGAGAGCAGCATCCCCAAGAGGTGGGGAAAGGAAATCCTGGAACAGCTTCTGGGGCAGAGGTCCGCCAGGCAGGCAGCGTGACTGGAACAGACAACAGAGGTGGGGGCTGTCTTAAGGACGATGTTTCTGAGAAATAATGAAATTGATAAATAATCAATGTTGAAATATATTAGAAAGTAACCTACATTTCTAATGAAAAGCTGAGATAAATTAGTACTAATTTCATACTTTAGGGATAAAATAAAAAATTAAACAAATGGAAGAGAATTATTAACTATAGAAATCCCCCCCCCACCCCCCACCCTGCAAAGGAATTATAACTGCCAAGGAGGAAAAAAATAATTTCCCCACTAATCGTCCCAGTTCTTGTCTGGGATCTCCTATGACAAAATACAGATTAACACAGTAAAAACAGACACTCACTGACATGTACACCTCACTTCACATGGAAGACAGAGAAAAAGGAGCAGCTCTCAGAAGTAGCTTGCAACACTCGCTTAATACCATCCATGGCTAAAGAGGACAGTTTTCGGGACAAATTCAAAATACATGACTGAACAAATTATAAAGTTAACATTTACGTTTCAGGACATGGCTGAAAGGCTTTTTTAAAAAGATAGGTACTGAGGTTTGTTTTAGCATTAAATGAATTCATTTACCGAGGCCTCCTGAGTATACATTCCAACTTAAAAAAGGCATTTAAATGGTGAGCAATAGAGATCTGTAATTTTCTTGCCTGTAGCGAATTTGCATTTGTCTTAGTGTGACGTAACTGTGGCTAGCATTCTTTTACTGATGTAAGTTACTTTTCTCCATGCAGATTTGCTGGTCTCCTATATTGTGCAGGTCTTATCTTTGGCAGTTCGGGGATCTTTTGATATTCTCTACTTCCTGCCTGAAGAAAAATCACTTCCACTCCACAGGTGATGGGGGAGGCTCAGCGGAACTTAGCTTTCCATCTACAGAACAACCCCGACCTGTCTTCTGCTCTAGTGAGACAGAGGCTGCCAAACCTACTCACAGCTCCTGTGTCTTCCATCCTCCCTCCCCAAAGAAATGCTGCTGAATCTGCCCTTTCAAAACTTAAGAACTGAACAAAAAAACAAAATTCAGTAAGCACAGCTAAAATACCAACAAACACTCATTAACTACCTGCTGTTGGCCAGGCTCTTACATTTACATTTAAACTGAAAACCAAGCGAAGAACAACTGAGCAGTAGAGCTGTAGCCCTGGGAAAGACATACACAAAGGCATTTAGAGAAGAGGAAGGGACAAAGCTGGAATAAAACGAAAACTATTTTGGAGACAAATCTGCAAGCTTTATTGAAGGACTAACACACTGACCTGGAGACAGGAGGAAAAGTGAGGAAAGTCTCCATTTCAACCTCATTTTCTTTCTTTCTTTCTTTTTTTTTTTTGACAATCAAAACATCGCCTTTATTTTTTTTTTTCTTTTTCTTTTATCTTTCTGGCTTGACTTTATTTTTTTCCATTTTTTTTTTTAATTTTTAACATCATTGTTCATTTTTAAACAATATTTGCTTCCCCCCACCCCCTCAGGTGTAGTTCCCATAGAGTTTCCTTCACCAAGGCACCCGTGCACCATCACCTCAGTCCCCCGGGCTCCTCCCTCCCTCCCTCTGATCCCTCTCCCGCCTCCTCCCCTGCAGTGTCTCTGATTTATAATTGTCCATTTTTGCTTTGTTATGTTTTGTACTGTTGTTATTTTTCCACACTGATGTCTTACATTCCTGCTCTAAGTAGAAACCATCTGATATTTTCTTTTTCCCTTCTGGTTTACTTCACTGAGCATAATTCCATCTAGTTCCATCCACGTTGTGGCGAATGGCAGGAGTTTACCTTTTTTGATTGCTGAATAATATTCCATTGTGTATATACACCACATCGTCTTGATCCAGTCCTCTATTTTTGGGCATTTGGGTTGTTTCCAGGTTTTACCTCGTGTAAATAGTGCTGCAATAAACATAGGGGTACAGGTGTTCTTTTGAATCAATGTTTTTGTGTCCTTTGGGTAGATCCCTAGGAGTGGAACTGCCCGGTCGTATGGTAGCTCCATTTTCAGTAGACTGAGGAACCTCCAGAGCGCTATCCATAGTGGTTGCGCCAGTTTGCGCTCCCACCAGCAAGGCAGGAGAGTTCCTTTTTCGCCACATCCTCGCCAACTTTTTTTGTTGCTTGTTTTTTTGATATGTGCCATTCTTACTGGTGTAAGGTGGTATCTCAATGTGGTTTTAATTTGCATTTCCCTGATTATAAGGGATGTTGAACATTTTTTTCATATTCTTGTTGGCCATTCACATTTCCTCTTTGGAGAAACATCTTTTAAGTTCTTCTGCCCATTTCTTGACTGGATTGTTTATTTTGTTTTTGTTGAGTCCTGTGAGTTCCTTGTATATCTTTGTGATAAGTCCCTTCTCAGTTGACTGGAGTGCAAAGATTTTTTCCCTGTCAGTGGGGTGTCTCTCTGTTTTGGTTAATGTCTCCTTCGCTGTACAGAAGCTTTTCAGTTTGATGTAATCCCAGGTGTTTATCTTTGCCTTCACTCTCACTGCTTTGGGTGATAAGTCTTTAAAGATGTTTCTGAGATGTATGTCTTATAGGGTTTTACCTATATTTTCTTCTATATATTTTATAGTTTCAGGTCTTATGTCCAGTTCTTTTATCCATTTTGAGCTGATTTTTGTGCACAGTGAGAGGTAGTGGTCTAGTTTCATTTTTTTGCATGTGGTGGTCCAGTTTTCCAAGCACCATTTATTGAACAAACTGTCCATGTTCCATTGCATATTCTTTGCTCCTTTGTCAAAGATCAGTTGTCCATATAAATGTGGTTTTATTTCTGAGCTCTCTATTCGGTTCCATTGGTCTGTGTGTCTGTTTTTGTTCCAATACCAAAACTGTTTTAATTATTATGGCTTTGTAGTATAGCTTGAAGTTTGGAAGTGTGATACCTCCTTTCTCCTTTGTTTTCACGAGTAGGGCTTTGGCTATTCGTGGTTCTTTGTGGTTCCAAACAAATTTCATCAGTATTTGTTCTATTTCTTTGAAGAATGTCATTGAGATTTTTATTGGAATAGCGTTGAATCTGTATATTGCTTTTGGTAGGATGGACATTTTAATAATGTTAATTCTTCCAATCCATGAGCAGGGAATGTCTTTCCATTTCTTCGCGTCTTCTTCTATTTCTTTTAACAGTGTTTTATAATTTTCTTTGTATAGGTCTTTTACCTCTTTTGTTAGGTTTATTCCCAAGTATTTGATTTTTTTGTTTCAATTATAAAAGGGATGGTTTTCTTAATTTCTTCTTCTTCAGACTGATTGTGTATAGGCAGGTTACTGATTTTTGTGTGTTGATTTGGTATCCTGTTACTTCACTGAACTGGTTGATTATTTTGAGTAGTTTTTCTATGGAGTTTTTAGGGTTCTCTATATATTATCATATCATCTGCAAATAGTGATAGTTTTATTTCTTCTTTCCCTATCTTGATTCCTTGTATGTCTTTCTCTTGTCTTAGTGCCCTGGCTAAGACCTCTAGTATTATACTGAAGAGCAGTGGTGAGAGAGGACATCCTTGTCTTGTTCCTGATCTTAAAGGAAAGGCCTTCGGCTTTTTACCATTGAGAATAATATTGGCGGTGGGTTTGTCGTATATGGCTTTTATCTTGTTAAGGTATGTTCCTTCTATCCCGAAAATTTCAAGGGCCTTCATCATAAATGGATGTTGGACTTTGTCGAATGCTTTCTCAGCTGTTGGAGGCGGCCACCCCGCGTAGTGAGCAGAAGGACCTTGACCCAAGTCCCTAAGGGATGTGAAAACACATGCGTCTCAGAGGAAAACCTATGAGTGACAGGACTTGGTGTTGAGAGCCTGGAAAGTGACCTGCTTGGAGTCAGGCTTCTACATCTCCACAGTCTGAGAATAACAAAATGGAAAGACTCTTTGCAGTGAGCAGAAGGGCCTTGGCCTGAGTCCCTGAGGCATGGAAAACACATCCATCTCGGAGGAAAACCTCTGGGTAACAGGACTTGGTGTTGAGGGCCTGGAAGTGACCTGCGTACATCTCCACAGTTTGAGAACAACAAAAATAATGAGCGAACTTCCCAGACTCTGGCTAGGGGGTGATAAGATTATGTGCGTGAGAACTAACCACCTGGTACCCTACTGTCTGAAGTAAATAGATAATAGTAAGAAAATAGACTAATCACTCATGCATGTTATCATTACATGGTATGCTTTGATGTTACACCTGCTGCAATTAAAATAGTATATAATGAGCACTAAGAAAATAAAGATTTACTGCATGCTGGACATGACAGTCCCCCATGTCTGATTTCCCTCACTGTTGTGTCCCAGGTTCGGACTCACCGGAAGTCCACACTCAGCATCTATTGATATGATCATATGGTTTTTATTTTTCTTTTTGCTGATGTGTTGGATTATACTGATCGATTTTCATATGTTGAACCATCCTTGTGACCCTGGGATGAATCCCACTTGATCGTGGTGTATTATCCCTTTGATGCATTGTTGGATTCTGTTGGCAAGGATTTTGTTGAGGATTTTTGCATCAGTGTTCATTAGGGAGACTGGCCTGTAATTTACTTTTTTGGTGCTGTCTTTGTTTGGTTTTGGTATTAGTGTAATGTTGTAGAACGTATTTGGTAGTATTCCTTCTTTTCCTTTTTTTTTTTTTTTTAAAGATTTTATTTTTATACAAGAGCTGGGGTACAGGCCAGAGGCACGGGAGAGTTAGAGGATTCACCATTCACCAGAGGCAGAGCGGGGAGCAGAACAGGCAGACAACCGAAATACACTGCTGAGGGGAGCAGCAGGCGCAACAGGAGAGATCTGCTACACCATGTAAGATTCTCGCCAGCGGGCTGGGATTGAATCCGCACTGCAGAGGCTTCAGACAGCTCCACAGCGCGGCACTCAACCCTCTGCGCCAGTGGGGAAGCCCCCTTCTTTTTCAATTTTTTGAAAGAGTTTGTGTAAGTCAGGCACTAATTCACTGCTGAACATTTGGTAGAATTCATTTGTGAAGCCATCTGAACCTTGGCTTTTGTTTTTGGGGAGTGCTTTGAGTACTGCCTCAATTTTGCTGCTTGTAATTGGTCTGTTTAGGTGTTCTATTTCTTCTTTGTCCAGCTTTGGATGAGTATATCGTTCTAGGAATTTGTCCATCTCTTCTAGGTTGTTGATTTTGTTTGCATGTAAGTGTTCATAGTAATCTCTGATTATTCTTTTGATTTCTACTGAGTCTGTTGTAATTTCTCCTCTTTCATTTATAATCCTATTTTTATGTGTTTTCTCCCATTTTTTCTTTGTGAGCCTGGCTAGAATCAACCTCATTTTCTTTATACAGATGCCTTAAGAGCCACAAATTAATATTCCCAAAGTGCTTACTGATAAGCTAAAAGCAGAATGTTAGTCACAAATCAAAAAGCAGGCACAGAGTTACAAAAAAGGTCAATGTATGAGAAAATACTCAACTAAAATTCAGTCTCTGCAATATTAGTAACTTTGCATCAAACATTAATATCAAAATTATTTTTAAAAATTAGTTAAGACAGTCAAGTCCTTGGTAAACATCACGCAACTTACGATATTTACTGTGAATTTCATCTATTTCTTTTTCCGTTTGGTCTTTTGTAAAAACCATTACCTAAAATGCAAAAAATAAAAATAAAAATTTATTAAAAATCCAAAAATAGAAATTAGTACTATGCACTTTAAATTTTCAAATGTGGATGTTTAAAAGAGAAAAAGAATCTCTTATTTTTGTATTATTTAGGTCTCAGAAGAATAACTTCCTCTGTACTTCCCTTAGATATCATAACTAATACATGTTTTTACTCATTACTTTTTTCCTATCAGTAATATAGGAAATATAAGAAAATGCCACACTGATGTAATTAGAATCTATGAAGAAAATGGTCAATTAGCTTTCCTATTTTCAATATTTAATTTTTTACTTACACTAGTAATAGCTGCAATTTCAAGACTAAGGAGACATTTATCAGAACCTTAATAAGGCAGAACTCCTTGGTTGCCTTGTTTTCCAACCTAATGTCTCCAGGTCTATGACATAGGTAATACAAAGATTAAATGAGCAATACAAGACTTGGTATATTAAATCTAGTTGTACTTTCTAAAATCTTAGACTTAAATGATCAGAAATCTACTTACATAATACATTACAGTCTTCACCTTACAGTCAGCACACAGGTAATAATAAAGTCAACGGAAAAAATAGCATTTTTTCCTACTACCTGATTATAAACTTACTTCCCTAAGGTCGTTGCCTTCTTTACAAACATATTAGCAGATGATCTAGAAAAAAAGTCTACTTGGGAAGGCCCAAAACACTTCCTCCAGTGTCATAGGACACAATGTCTACTTTCTTCTTTGGTATTCTTTCCTCAAGTTTTGGACATTCAGGCTAGAGGAAGGCAATAGTGAAGAAGTTTAGGTCTCTGAGCCCCTCAATGAGCTCAACACAGTCCTCACAAATTCTCAGTTACTTAATTTCTCCATCGGTGTCATCACAGAACTGAAGAATGTCAGAGCTAAGAGGGGATCTTAGAGATCATGTGTCCAAGCCCTGAGATTTACAGATTAAGATCGTAGGGGCCACAGAGGTTGAACAGTTTATCATATGCAACCCGCAGAGAAAGGACAGTATCAATGCTACCTGATGTATAAATATGTGATTTTTCCCACATAGCTATAATTAATAAACGCTACTGTAAATTGCATTTTGTATTAGAAGACTATTCAACAGAATATTATTTTGTGCCAAAAAACAGTTGCAAGTAAATAATAATATATTATATGGATATGTGTTATATTTACCACCACAGAGCTATAACACTGGCTTTTCTTTAATTTTAGTAGAGTATTAAACTTTTCTTTCCTAAATTCAAACCCCAGAATCTGAAATAAACCACCAACATACGCTTTCGTTGAGTTTACTGGCTTCAAGACGCATTCTAGTCTTCTCCATATTTTCAATTTCTTGAACTATTTCAGCAGCTGTTAAAATAAGGACACAAAGCCAATGTTGATTATATGGTCTTTACAAAAGCATTCTTTAAACCTGCACAGGTTCGCTTAGCTTCTTGAGAAGCTCTTCAAAAGTCACTGTAAAGAAAATGACAAGGCAAGCCACAGGTTCAGATATTCATAATGCATATTTGACAAATGAAGTAAACTCTTACAATATATAAAAAAAAGTAATTCGTGCTTAAAATATTTCAATGGTCCCCATAGGAAAGAAAACATAAAAACAGCAAATAAGCTTATAAAAAGATGCTCAACATTCTCAATCTCAGAAAAATGCAACTACCATGAGGTATCACTACACAGCCACCAGGACAAGAACCAAGAAGACTGAAATGCTAAGCCCTGACAAAGGGTACGGAGCATATGGATCCCTCAAACAATGCAAAAATGGTGCAGCCATTTGAAAAAGCTTGGCCACTTCTTACATTTTTAAGCATACACTTAGAGTATGATGCAGCAATTCTGAGCATTTACTCAATAAATAAAAATATATGGCTCTACAACGATCTGTAAGCCATATTCAAAACAGCGTTATCGCTAATAGCCAAAACCTGGAGATAGCCCAGCTGTCTAGACACAAATGTGGTGCAACCACAGCAGACATGCTCAAGAATGAAAATGAATAAATGAACTGATAAATGCTACATGGATAAACCTCACAAGCACTGTGCTAAGTCAAAGAAGACAGATACAAGATTGCATACTATACAATTAAATAACTCCAGTTATAAAAGGCAAAATTATTTGGACAAAAAAAAAGATCATTTTTCCCAGGACCCTGGAGTGAGGAGGAATTTACTGCACAGGGGCAAAGGAACTTTTGCAGGCAAAGGAAATGTTCCATATTTTGATAAAAATGATGGCTAGGATGATCATGTATACATTTGTAAAAACTCACCTAATATACTTTCAAAGGCCGAATTATATCACAAGTAAATTAAACCTCAATTTAAAAATGCATGCTTAAAAAGCAAATACAACAAGTTGTTGGCTACAAGGACAATATAAAAAAATCTGTTGCATTTTTATATACCAGCAACAAATATATAAACACTGATACTTTAAAATAAAACATCATTTAAATCATATCAAAAACAAATACCTAAGTCTTTAAAAAAAACAAAACTTCAATCAACAGCTATAAAACCTTACTGACAGAAATGAAAAGAAATAAATAAAGAAATTATCCAAGTTAATGGATTAGAGACTTGAATACTATACAGACATCAACATTCCCAAACCTATAGATTTAACATAACCCCAATAAAAAAAATCAGTTTTGATTCTTAGAATATATAAGCTTATTCTAAAATTTATATAAGACGTGTTAAAGAGCCCAGGAATCCTAAAAGAACAACAAAGTTAGAGGAACTACACGGTCAGACAGCAAGATCTATTACAATTCTCATAAAGTAATTAAGACAGTACACTACAGGCACTAGGACCGACAAATGAGTCGATGGAACAAAACACCCAGGTCCCAACATTCTCAATCAGGGCTATTCGGTGAGAAAAGGACAGTTTTTCAATAAATGGTCCTGCACCAATCGGCTATCTACATGGAAAAACAAAAGAATTTCACCCCCTACTTCAAAACATATGCTAATATCCATTCTAGATAAATATCAGGTTGAAATGTAAAAGCAAAATCAATAAAGCTTTTCCAAAAAAGGGAGAAATCCTTATTGCGGTAGTCAATGACATAAAAAGGATATAAAAAGTACTAGCCAAAAGAAAACTGCAACAGATTGGATTATATTAAAATTACAAACTTCTACTTCTCAAATGAAGCCATTAAGAGGTGAAATCCAGGGCCTCCCCTGGTGGCGCAGCAGTTGAGCGCTGGGCTACGAAGCTACCCACAGCCTCTGCAGCGCTGGTTCGATCCCTGGCTGCCAGCGAGGGTCCCACATGGTAGGCAGAGCTCTCCTGCCACACCCACTGCTCCCCTCAGCAGTGTATTTCGTCGGTCTGCCTGCTCTGCTCCCCGCTCTGGCTCTGTTGAATTCTCTCACCCTCCCGTGCTTCTGACTGTACCCAGTGCTTGTATAAATACATAAACAAATCTTTAAAAGAAAAAAAAGAGGTGAAATCGAGCAAGATTTGCATCCAGAAAATTTCATGTACTCCCACAAATAAGTAACAATAAATCCACAGCATAGAAAAATTAGGCTTACATGGGATTTCACCAGAGAGGATGTCCAGATGGCCAATAAAGCATATAAAAATGTGCTGAACACTACAAGTCACTAGGGAAGTACAAATTAAAACTATAATGAGATCCACTAGAATGGCCAAAATGAAAAATTGACAATACTGATTTTGTCAAGGACTCAGAAAAACTGGAACATTCATACCCTCCAGATGAGGGTGTACCTTGGCACTGAAACTTTGGCCCTATCCATGAAAGCTGAACCTCTGCAAAAACCTAACAATTCTACTCCTAAATATGTACATCTAAAAAACATCTGTGCCTATGTGTATCAAGAGACATGCAAAAGATTATTCATAGCAGCATTATTCTTAAGAGCCAAAGAGTGGAAAAATCCAAATGTCCACCATCCATTGAATGGGTAAGCAGTGTGATATATTTATACAATGGAATACTCCACGGCAAAAAAAAAAAAAAAAAAAATCACAACTGTATACAAAATCATGGATGAATATTAAAAACACATTACATAAATGCAGACTCAAAAGAATACATAGCTATATATTATCCCACTTATATCAACAATATACAGGCAAAATGAGTAGCAGATGGTGGTCAGCTGTCAGAATGAAGCGGAGCGGCTGGGAAGGGGAAGGACATGGGCTTTGGGGGTGCTGGCACTGATTTTAAGGACAAACCATTTAACGGTGTGCTGATAATGTAACACTTCCATAAAATGGGTATGTCTGTACAGTGATCCTAACAGTGACATTTACTGAAGGCTAACCACTTGCTAAGGTACTCTGCCAGGTACTTTAAATGCATCTTTTCACTCATTTCTCTCAAAAACATTTTAAGGAAGTTGTATTATAGCTTTTAATTTACAGATGAGAACATTGGGGTACGGAGATATTAAGTAACTTGTCCAAAGTCAGTCAATCAGAAACCTACAAAACTGGGATCCTACCGGAGGCTCTCCTGTTCAACTCTTCACCCCACACGATCTCTGGAAAGACACAGGAAACAGCAGAGGCAGCAGGGGCCTCTGAAAAAGGAATGGCTGCAAGCCTGGCTGAGGAAGGAAGGCTGGCTTACCAAGTGTCCTAGGATCCTGCAGAAGCAAGACCTATCTTACCTATTATCAAAAATGCATTGATTAAAATCCCTCCCCCCATGGCTCATTATCCCCAAGCAGCACAAACTGCCTTATTAGAAGAAAAGCACAACCCACCGCTGTGTCACTTTACCTGACTTCGGATGCAGAGCATCGCACTGGGCATTGTACATGTGCACAAACTCCTGGTGCCTTTTAATGAGCTGCTGTTTATTTCCTTGAACAGATAATCCATGCTGTTTTAGCTTTTTTTTTAAATCGCGATCTGAGAGCAAGTTATATACGGTTTTGGGCAGTGGCTTCCTTTTGTGAACAGAACTAAAAAGGGAAAAAGATCAGAGACGGTGATTGTGAATTATCAAATGCCTTCCACAAGCAGTAATTTATCTTCTGACTCAATGCTAAGGTGACTGGGAAACAGCAGAACCATTAAGATAAAAAATGGGAAAGAGAAGGAGGATGCAATCCACAAGCAAAGTTGGCAGTGTTCAACGCGCAGTACCCAGGGTGCCGGCGGCACACGCAAGGGAGGGATCAAGGTGGCAGCCAAGGGGAGCGGCCCGTCGGGGCGGCAGCCTGGAGACCCGCAGAGAGGGCTGGTGCACTGAATATGAGAACTCCCTCTGGAATCACATTTATGTAGATTTACATTTTTCCAAAAATACGCCCACAGTTTTCGTGCAAAATCTCCGTGAAAAAAGTTATCCCAGATGATTGGAACACAAATGCCACTGAGAGCCAGGTTCTGGATTGGATAATAGTATCGCGTACAGCTTCTTTAGAAAAAGTTCTGATCCATGGACACAAGTGCCCCCCCAAGCCCGAGGCAGTCACTTAGCCAAAAGCATTGGATGAAATAAAAGAAGGCCTAACTGACGGCTAACTTTCCCACTCATTACCACCACCGAGCGAGCAGCCAGAAAGCGGGCAGGCAGTGGATTCCTGTGGCGTCATCTACAAAGAACACAGCGGAAAACAACAGCAAAAGCACCAGAGATTTGTTCTCTTCAACTTCAGTTAATCTTAATAATATATGGGGTATTATAATAAACTTATTAGCAAAATTACCACTTGGCTCTTCACTTTATATAATTAACACACTCACAAGCACTAAACTGTAAGTCTACATATAACAAAGCCCTATTTAAAAAAAAGGCAAGTAAATAGTCTTTATTAAAATAGAATCGAATTCAAGCTAAGGATATCAACGACTTGAGACAACTTTCCAACGGCAACTCCTTAGAGAGTGTATCTATTTAATCTGATTTATAACACAGTTCTGAGTACATGGCTGACTCAGTGTTATGGCAATATGTAGTTAAGGTCGTCATTACAAGCACAATGCAAAATGATTTTGTAATAAATAAGACTGTCAAAGGTTCAAGTAAAAATTTACAGGAACTTAAAAAGTAACAGATTTATCCAAAACCCAAGACTTTACAAAAACTCGCATATAACCAGTTCACACAAGGCTACGCTACCTAAACTTCAGCCCACCTCTAAATCACCTGGCAAGCTTATTTAAAATGCAGGTTCTCAGTCCTTGCTCCACATCAACCTACCAATTCTGATTCAGTCCTGAAGTAGAGACCCTGAATTCTACCTAACCACGGTTCCACAAGGCACATTGGAGGCCAATGGTCCAGGGACCATGCTGAGAGAAATGCCATGGTGGGCACAGAGCAGATGCAAGCAGACTTCTAGACTGACCAACAGAACTACTGCCTGGCTAAATTACCTTTTTTTTTTTAATGGTTTATCAATAAAGTCTAAAAGCCAGAGATAAATATTTAACTGTAGAAAGACCTGCAAACCCTCAACAGATTACATTTTTCTAAAAAATTGCTCTTATAGTCCATTAGATTCTAAGGCTGATAAAATCACGGCAAAATAAAATCATAGCAGGCAGCCAAGAGCTGAAGCATTTTACAGTTTATACAAGCAAACTGGGGGGACAACTCATTAATGCATTAAAGCTGGATCTAAAACATTTATTTTACCAAGGCTAGATGATTAAACTTACGACTAAGGAATTCTAATGGAAATCTCAACTATTCAATGACATTTATCATGAAAAGAACCACACTAATTGACAATTTCCATCAAGAAATTTCAATTATGAAGGCTAATAAGTGTTTGCCACAAGAAGAAAATGACAGTGATCTTTCTTCTACGCTTTAGTGAGACTGAGTAATGCATCTAAAGGCCCTTCACAAGGAAGCCTGTTCTCCCCATCAGCTCTGATGGGAATGTACATCCAAGGGTTGAAGGGTTGTTTGCCACTAGTCAGTCAGGGTGTGGTGGAGAAAATTCCTAATATGTTGGAGACTATTATATGGCCCAGAACCCAGGACCAGGATGTAACTAACAAGAAATGTGGCTTCAGGTTTCCCTAAGTGTATCTTCGCAAACACTAGTTTTGCAAGAAATAAGTTATGAGAGCAAAAAAATTGGGGGAGCAAATGAAAAAATCACTAAACAAAATGCAACAACTACCCTAGATGCAGGACTTGGCAAGAGCCTTCAGTGCACCTTCATGCACAGAAAATCTTTCCCTGGGAGCGAGGTACTTCAAGTGGCCCCAAAGAGCAACCGGCAGGCTACGGCAAGTCCCAAAGCAGGCCTGGGGCCCACTCCTGCAGCCTGAACTCAGTTATACAGGCTAAGTGTGTCTTTAGATAACCTGAGAGAGCCTATGGTGTTAGAAGAAATAAGATGGCTCATCTGAAAAAAGAGCAGCCCAAGGAAGATGATCAGAGCTAATATATCCTCACTATTCAAGGAGAAAATGCTCACTCTGTGTTCTCAACTCCTCCTTCAGGACGACGCATTTTTAAAGAAAACGCAGATCATTAGATTCTCATACTACGGAAATAATTCTTGCAAAGATCCACTTTTATTTCAAAGTTCAACAAACTATGCAAGCTAAAAATCTAAATTCCTTCTCATCGACAAACTTACCCAATAGGAGGAAGTTTCCTGCAGGCAAGACTGCACAGGCACCTGTTGCAGGTACCTGTGGCGGGATCTCAGGATACCCAGCAGGGATAGAGGGCAGGGACAAAGGGGCAAGTCAAGGCCTCTAGCTCCACCTGAATGGAGCAGAGCCAGTGTCACGTTTGCATGTGGTGGGTTGTTGAAAGATTTCACGGGGGAGGAGGGGGGTCTCTGCTAGGAGGACAGTTAATAATTCAGCTGAAAACACAACAGTAAGAAATGCCAGTTGCTGTCCCCCTCTGTAAAATAATAAAACATCACGTGCTTTCCATGATAGCTTTTGTAAGTCACCTCAGTATCAATCTGTCCCTTGGTACCTGTATTCACTCCAGATTTACCCATAAAAATTAAGTGACACCATTTTATCTTCCATCACAAAACCTAATACATTAGCCCTGCCTTTCAACAAGGTTTTTAGAAAAAGCCCCTCCAAGTCCTTCAAACACCAAACGTACAAGTCAATCACTCCATCACCCCCACCCTTGGGGTACTATTAATTCCTTCAGTTTCCTTTCCTCTTTTTTCCATCTCTCTCTGAATTGTCATCAACCCTCCCTCACTTCCCTCCCGTTTCAGAAGAAGGGTTCTGTACACATGTTGAGAAAAAGTTCATTACTAGACTCTTGATCTCCTAGGCTCCTGATTTGTTCAATCTACCATCTGCTCCCTCCTTGGAGACAGCAGAAGGAAAGAGACTGAAGGCTGAAACAATTTCTATTTTAAAAAAACAAAGGCTTCCTTGATCTTGATGCTTACTCCTTCCCCAAATCTCTCTCATCTCCTTCCATTCATTATCAGACTCCCCTAACAAGCAGCTTCTGCTTCCTTATCATCAACCACCTATTTATTCCTTAACCCTCCACAATTTAACTGGGACTAAAATTTCATCTGTAAACAACTTATATCTGTAACAATAGTGGCGAAGCCTAACAAATTACTATGACTCTGATGTATAAAAGACAAAGAACAGCTTTGACAACCTATGAGTTATGGCACTGATCTGAGGCAGGGGGTGGTGAGTTGGAAGGAGACATTACATTTCTCTCATGCCCTTATGTGCCATTTTGTCATTATATACATGGCTGCCTACTTAGAAAGTAGGGGAACAAGCTTGACTTAAAATGTGAAAACTTCAAAGCACCCTACGAATCAAAGATTTTATGTTTTCTATTTAGAGTCTAAGCTTGCTTTCTTTGGCCAAGGAGCTTTGTGGTAGCTGAATTCTAAGTCACTAATTTCAATTCAAATTTTACCAGTGGCTCGAATAGTCCACAGAGTTAATTATGTTTGGCAAGTGGGAGCTGAAGAAACAAGGCCAGGGAAAGGAGCCACAGGTTTATAGGATCAAAGGAAAAGCAAGTGGGAGTTGGCCCCTGACAACCAGTGGCCAGAAGACATGGACACTGCACTGCGCCCCAGGTCTGTGCAGCACAGGGAAGCCGAGCCGAGCCATCCACCAGATGCGCTTGGTCACTTACCTTCTGAGGCTCTCCTTCTTCTCCTCACGTGATAAACAGCTGTCGAGGTGCTTATTAATGTGATTTTCCGGAATACTAACTCCACAAACAGGACAATCCACTGTCATTTTCAGAAAGAGAAAAAGAGACTTTATTTGTAAAAAAGGCAAAAATAATTTGAGCTGGCATCTTTTTAACAATTAAGATAAAAAGGTAGAATCTCAACCTTGCCATGCGCTGAGAAAGGCACAAGAGGAAAAGAATGCAAGCAAGGGCAACAGGAGCGGGCCAGCCGGTGCCGGGTCATGGCCGCACTGTGGGCAGCCCCACCATCAGACACCTGCATCCAGCGGAAGAGACTGCAGGAAGTATGGAAATTTATCTCCCAGAAAATGTTTTGGCCAAACGATTGAACTAATCTTTATTTCCCCAAGTCTTAATTAAGAGTCACCCACATTAAGCGCTAAACCAGTCACAGCAAGTGAAGCACACCTCACTGAGGCAGGGCACAGGGTGCAGCCAGATTAAAGCATTTATTCGTTGGGGCCAAGGAATTTAATTTATCAGTGAATTGGTAATTCAGCACTAATTTAACTCCACTTGTGGTATAAGTGTAGCAATGTCTACAATGTGGTGACTGTCTGAAAGGTGCTCTGAAGGAAGTAAAAAAGACACAGAATCAGAGAAGGCTAAATACTCACCAAAAAGCTGAGCATGCTGTGCAAAAACACTATGAAATGAAGATATCAATACTAACATACCCAAAGAAAGTTTAGGATCTGGATATTCTAGAAAGGTAGAACAGGGGTTGACAAACATTTTTAGGGAAGGGGCAGGTGGTATATATGATGAACTTGCAGGGACAGGGCTCTGCCATCGAAGGGTGAAAATCGTCACGAGAGTAGGCAGACACGGGGCTGTGCTTATGCCAGTGGGTCTTTATTTACAAGAGTAGGTGGAATCAGACCTACATGGGGAGTTTGCCAGCCTGTACGAGGTGTATTCAGGGAATAGTGGAGGAGATCCACCTGGCTAGAATGGAAGGACTTTTCAGAGGCAGAGGAGAGAAACAATTAGGATGGGGATCAAATCCCAAAGGCTTTAAATGTCAGGTAGAAGAGCTGGGAAAGGTTCAAGCACAGGCAGACCAAACTGCTAGCTAATAAAACAGAAGGAGTTTTTTAAGATTGAACAGGATCTGACATGGAAGAAATGCAAAGCTAAAAAGCAGAAAGCTACTGCCACACTCAAAATATGAATGCACTGGAAATGCTTCGCTTTTGAAGCAAACAGCCTGAATTCCTATCCAAAGGGGGCCTACAGGCGTCTCTAGGACAGTTCGTGGTGGAATCTGATTTGCCCTCTCAGTCCTTCCCCTCAAAACTGCTGCCTCTTTATTCTTATGTCATGTGGGATGAGAAGACTTGGCACGTAAGGAAATACACGTGTGGGGCCTCCCTGGTGGCGCAGCGGTTGAGCGCTGGGTTGCGAAGCTGCCCGCAGCCTCTGCAGCGCGGGTTCAATCCCCGGCTGCTCCCCGGCCACCGGAGGAGGGTCCCACATGGCGCACAGACCTCTCCTGCCGCCCGCTGCTCCCCTCAGCAGTGTACTTCGGTCCTTCTGCCTGTTCTGCTCCCTGCTCTGGCTCTGGTGAATTCTCTCACCCTCCCTAGCTTCTGACTGTACCTAGTGCTTGTATAAACAAACAAACAAATAAATAAATAAATAAATAAAATGGAAAAAAATCTTTAAAAAAAAAAAAAAAGAAATACACGCGTGAAAGCATCGCCTACCTCTAGAGACTTGTTTCAAAGTCGACGTAGAGGGGGTCTCGGGAGCAGCAGCCCCGGAGGAGCCCGCAGCTGCCTTCTCTGCACAAGGCGTCTCTTTGGTGTCAGCAGAAGCGCTCGTCTCTTTCTGAGGACAGAACTTGCTTTCACTCTCTTTTATCAGCAACTCTGATGTAGAGCCAGCAGTTTCTCTGATCAAGAAATTCTCCATTAAGCTGCTTCCTTGCTTTAAAGAGGGTCTGAGGGCCATCGGCATGTGTGCTCTGGCAGCGAGGCTCTTTGAAGAGTTGGAGGCAGGAGATATGGGTGGTGACTCGAAGGCAAACTGCAGCAGATGACTCCTTGAAGTACGACAACACGGAAGGTAATTAAGAAATCAAGTTCTGTAGAACGAGCTAGCTGACATAAGCCGCTTTACTAATTAACACTTGCGCCTACAAAATGCAGAAGCTGCTTCACATCGACAACCAAACCAAAGTGCTTCTTCTAGGGTAAGACACAAAGCAGTACATCTGACTTAAAAAACAGTTCATCTGTCTGTGCAAGAAAACAGAGGGACTTCAAATTCTACCATGGAGAACAGCTGCACAAAATCTGGACAAAGCAACAAACAACTCTGCGTAAGTACGGCCCTTCATCCTCACTAGACTGCAGCCCCGAGAGAGAAAAAACATGTGGGCAGCTACGTCTTCCCAGGTCTTTCGTCGACTTAGGTATCAAACCAAAGCTGAAACAAGAGCCAGGACTCTCACTGGAAGGAGGGTCCAGAGATCAGAGTTATGGGCAAAGGTGGCCAGGACAGGAGGCTCAAAGGGCTGAACAGGACAGTCCCAGAAAGGGAAGCTTGAAGTCTGCTTACAAATTGCCATCAACCCCTGGTCGTCCCCATGATGGGACGAGAACGAGACGGAAACACAGGAGGCGTGGTGGGGCAGATGCTGGGCAGTCAGACTCCCAAAGGCAGCGCTGGGGCATTGTTGGCATTTGAGCCAAAGCTGAGAGACCCTGGTAAAGAGCCCGAACATCAAGGTGAACCCCCCCCCCACAAAGGTCATGCCCTAGGAAGAAGGACTACACCAGAATATGAACGAAATTGAAATAGACCAAACCTAAGAAAACAATAAAACAGGCCCCGAGAGAATAAAAGCAAAGTGTTGGTAATTTCATTGCCTGCAGAATATACATCAACATCTTTCAAAGGAAGAGGATTCAGACTCTGTAATGTTTTGCGCACGACGCTCACACACTTTAAAAGTGACATGTGCAAAGAAGAAAAATTAGCGACTAATCAAGAAATAAAACTAGGCAATGGAAGCAGACCCAGAGGTGACACAAGCAGCATTAGAAAATGAGAACTTCATAACAGCTATACTAAGGATACTAAAGAAAAAAGGCGAAAATACCAATGGACAGTGAATAGCAAAATGGAATTAAGATCCATTCCCAAGAGGATAAAACAAAAATGAAGCCCAGCCATGTCATCATCAAACTGCTGCCAAATGAAAAATGACAAGAAAGTCCTGCCGCACAGAACACATGGCATGTCGCCCCCAAGGTGGGCTCGGGGCTGGGTGGCAGCCCCTGAGTTAGGTCACCTCTGTGCTCCATGCATCGTTGAAGCACCCACAGAATGTCATGAGCAGACCCCCACCCCCACCCCAGGCTGAGGGAGCCAACCCAGATGGCACCGAATGAGCCCTGGGGAGGCAAAAGAGAAGACAGAATCACCTCCAGATAAGAGACACTGCTCTAAGGAGATGACAATGTCCCGCCGACCCGCAGCAAAACCCCGGGCGCAAGGTCAGAGAAGGACATGAGAATTGACAGAAAGAAACAGAATTCTGTGCTAATGAAAATATTCTTCCAAAATGAAAGCGAAATAAAGATATCCTCAAGCAAAGAAAAGCTACGAGCGTCCCTCACCAGCAGGCAAGGAATACTACAGAAGGAAAATGATCCCACATGGAAGCACAGCAATGTCAGCAAAAATCACCAGCTCCAGGAAAGGTGAATATGTGGGTAACTGCAAGACCACTGGCTGCCCTGAAATGACACCAGCAATGTCTTGTGGGATTTATAACATACATGGAATCAAATTATCTCAAACCTCACAAAAAGGGAGGACGGTTAAATAACGTGAAACAAAAAATCAAAAGGCCAGAGAAGAAAATTAAAAAAAAAAAAAAAAAAAGAACAAATGGACAAAGAGAAAAGTGATAAATTCACATGAAAGTGATGGATAACACACAAAAATTCAAAATGCAATGAAAAGTTGAATATAAGACCTGCAACCTTAAAATATGAAGTCGCAGGCAGAGCGCTCTCCAGCTATGCCTCAGAGCCCTCTGCGGCCACATCTCCCAGGCAAGGGAACACAGTGGACCACATCAAGCTAGAAGGCTGCTGCACAGGAAAAGAAACCACTGCCAAAACCCACTGAAGGGGAGGAGATATCTGCAAGTCATACATCCAATGAGGGATTAACACCAAAGTCTACCAGACACAACTCATACAATTCAACAACAAAAGCACCAACAGCCTGATAAAATCATGGGCAGAGGACCCAAACAGACCTCTCACCGATGAAGACAAACACGTGGCAAACAGAAACAGGAAAAAATGTTCATCACTTATCGTCAGGGAAATGCAAATCAAAACCACAACGACATTTCACCTCACACCAGTGAGAAAGGCTGTCTTCAAAAAGACCAGAAGCAACAATTGTTGGCAAGGCTGTGGAGAAATGAAGGCTGTACGCTCTTGGCCGGAATTAAAACAGGTGCAGACACCGTGAAAACCAAAGATACAAAGAGTCAACAAGCAGATGACAAGGTGTATTAATCATCCAGAATGCTTACAAGTAAAAGGCTGACAGCACAGGCACAGGCAGCAACCAGGATGCGGGTTAACTGGAATTTTCACAACCAGTCGCGGGTGTGGCACAACCTAACTAGGAACTGCTGGCCAATTTCTTAAAAAGCTCAGAAGCGTCTAACCTATATATCAGCAATTCCATCCCTACAGAAATATCCGAAAGAAATGAAGGCAGACTCCTACATAAGGAGGATCATACACAAAGGTTCACAGCAGCTCTTACTACTCTAGCCATACATTGGACACAGTCCAGGTTCATCAACAGATGAGTAAGCAAGCCAACTGTATTCATGTACTGGACACTAGTCAGCACTGAAAGAGTGACTACTGATACAAGCAACAACACAGACCAACAGGAGAAACAGCAGCCAAGTAAAAGACAAAAGTACACGCTGTGAGATTCCATCACGCAACGCACAAGGGGCAGTCAGTGAAGACAAGAGACCTGCGTGGTGCTTGCGGGCGTGGGCTTGGCCAGCAGCACAGTAAGGGAGCTCTCTTGGCTTTGGAGAGTATTATAGAATGGATGCTTTGATCAAAATTTCAATTAAAATTCAAGATTATATTACACTACAAATTTTACCAATTAAAAAAATTCAGAAAAATAGCAAAAATAAAAACCTAAGGAATGATTTCAAAAATTTCCCTGACACACTCCTCAGAAAGGTTAGATAAAGTCGGAAAGGCTAAACAACATCAAGTACTGGGGAGGACACAGAGCGTCTAGAATGCTCCTCCGCTTTGCTGGTAGGAGTATAATTTTAATAATTTGGAGATAACAACAAATAAATGAACTCCTACTCTATACCTAGCAATGACACTTTCACACTTTTAAGCCAAAAGAAATCTATGCCCAAAACATGTACAAGAATGTTCAGAGCAGCAGCTTTTGTCACAAGAGACAAAAACTGGAAATAAACCAAATGTTAATCAGTAAGGAAATAGGGAAATTATCTATATATTATCATCTGAAACTGAATGAATCACGGAAAAACACCAAATATTTACCACAAAGATAGACTATTTGATTGAATTTCCCTTTATCCTAAAGTCAGTTAAAAAAAAAAATAAAAAACACTCTTTTAACGTTCATACCACCTAGGAGTCAGTTACTTGACTGAGCAGGAAATGGGTATTAAAAAAAGACAAAGAAAAGCAGTAATCATTTTATTTTGCCTCACGCAAAATCCACAAAAACCCTATTTATGTCAAAATATCTGGCTTCATATAGTATTTGTCAGTCATAATCTGAACACTGACCCTTTTGAATATGTCCTGAAACAAACATGCTTATCTAATATTATTGTACCAATATTATTATATCTAATAATATATAAATATTGTATATTATATATCACATATTATTACATATAATGTATACAGTTATAATACATAATATGCATAACTATGTATACTATATATTATATTGTACTACTAATATTATTATATTATTGTATTATTAATATCTAATATTGTTGTATATTAAGTTAAATATTTAAAAATATCCAGAGATGAGGTCGGGTAGACTGTCCATGAGCTAAGGGAATTAACTAATAGAATTATCATCTAAAATACTTAAATTCTTAAACCTGGAATAAGCAAGAAAAGAGTATAATCTTGGGGGGAGAAATATTTATACCTCGATGATGGATAAAACAAATGTAAATGATGCTCTACACTCTCAATTTGTAAAAATAATGACAAAAATGTAGACTGACTGCTATGTAAGAAAACAGAAGCAGTTTTCCTACTTGCATCCAAAATTAAATTCTACTTAAGCAAAAATACTCTAATTAAATTTTGTTCAACAGAAGAGTTTCTTAAGAACGTTAATTTAAATAAAATTGAGTCAAGAAAGCAAACTCTCATTCTTTGAAAATAAAAGGCAAAAACTGGAAGAAAATGTAAGATCTGCATGTTAGCCTGGTATCTGACAACACCGGAAATTTTTTTTCCGATACCCTTCTGTTACTCCATTTAGAACATCAAATTTTTAAAAATCATGCTGTCATAAAATGGCAATGACAGATGGGAAAGAGGGAAGACATGAAATCAACAAACAATACAAATATATTACATTTTAGTCATAAAATTAAACTTCCTTCATTAATCTTAAACCAGATTTCAAACAAGAAACGGATTAGTTTGAATTTCAGGGCTACTAATTTTGCCAATGACATACAGCACTTTAGCGATGACAAAAGTCCAAAATGTTCACCAAAAAGCAATTCCAATTCCAAGAAGGTAAACGGAGTGAGAAACAATAAAATCCATTCTTCATCTGCAGCCTACCTCCCACTCCCACAAGCCCATTACTATGAGTAATTGGCCTCATCCTCCCCAAAGGGAAGCAAGCAGAGGGGAGAGCTCAGTCATTCCACAGCCTCTCATGAATTACCAAAAGGTCTGTAACCCAGATACTAATCACTTCAACAGCCACACAGTCTTCCATAATGTTCCCTTTCCCTAGTAGGAGGTTGTTATGCTTTCAGCTAACAGCTGAAGAAAAAAATAAGCCTTGAGTTACAATTTTACTGTCTCAGAGAAAATCAAACTGACAATAAATTTCTTCCTAAAGACATTCTAATAGGCCACAAAATCTAACTGTTGCATCCAAGTAAAGCAGTAACTTTAATTCTGAGAATCAGAGACTCTCAGAGTTCCTTAAAAAAATAACTCAGTCCATTTCTAGAAAGTCCTACCAGGTGAATTCAGAGTCCTAAGTCTGACTGTCTAGAATGTAAACTAAAGAATAAAAGTGCAATTCCACTGGGAGAAATCTCGTGACAGTTTTCAAAGCACTGTAATGATCTCCAAGGATGCCCAACAGGCCTGGAAGACACACGCTTGAGTACGTGGGCAGCTAATAATTCGCAAAACAAAGGATATCATTCCAGTAAAAATTCCTGCGTGACTTGCAGGACGAAAACTAAAAATAACTCAAGACACTACTTGGCAAAATATATCTTTTTATACCCCCTGGCGTGACCAAGCTCACTTTCACCATCAAGAATTTAACAAGCTGTACTTCCAAACTTCACCAGGCACCGATTACATACTTTACACGACACATCATTTCACACATGTGGAGTAAATCAGATGAAGAATTAATGGATTAAGAGAGAACAGATAGAGAACAATTCAAGATATGCTTGTATACATGAGTTAGTACACATGTATGTATACATGCATGTTACCCAGTTGTCCACTGAGGGGGTCTAGAGGCAATGACACCCCCCAGTAACAATGAGCATAGTCAGCTCCAGATCCTGACCTCTGATTTCCGAATGCCATTCTTCAGTGAAAGGAAGCAGGGCTCCTTGGGGAAATGGCTGACTGGAGGGCTGAGGCAGGGAAAATAAAAGACGAAGCTGGAATGATCTTTGTTGTACCCGAAAGTAAGCAAACACTCAAATCAGCATTTCTAACTCTTATATCTCATAACAGAAGTTCTGTTCATCAATGGAAGAAAATCCCCTTGCCGTGAGATTGTCCATGTATGTGACTGCCACGTCCCTTCTTTACCCCAACAGATGCAGCCCTGCATTCCTTAATCTCCAAAAGCACATATAGTGAGGGGGGCATACAGAGAGAAGGTCAATGTAGTTGGGGTTAGTCACAAAAATAACTCATACCGTGCAAAATTCAAGCTTTTTACCAGTTCATCTAACACGCGGTTATTTTTCAGGTCTGGCTCTGTGACTGTCTAGAAAAGAAAAACAACAGATGGAAAAAGGTCAGAAATAATAATTAACTTGTCATACTCTTGTTTTTGAAAATGTGTGACCCATCCTCCTGAGATTCCCCACCCCACTAAGACTTCCAGGAAAGCCTCAAAATAAAGTGCACTTATCTCAAACAAATATGAAATTTTAAAACAGTGAATCAGAATCTGCTGACGGAAGTCTGATCAAAGCTCTCCAATGCAGGAGGTAAAAATTACATATAGTCTCTACTACCTCAGATAAAACTTAACATGAGCAAGAATCTTTCTTCAAAGTGCCAAAACTCAGCTTTCCCCAAAATTTCTCCTGAAAAGCAGAAGTGAGCCGCTCTTCTGAATGATACTACCTGGAGGGGCTTCAAGTGTCCAAAGAGAATTTAAAAACAAGATGGGCAGCATGCCCACTCCCTGTTTCTCCTTCACTTTGGGAGGACGGCTGTGTCAGGACAACTACCCTGGCTTCCAGTGTCTTGCTGAAAGCTCAGATGTGAGGCCTTCTGGCCAAGCGTCTGCAATTTCATAGTGCTGGCACAGTCACCGTCTCCCTGAGGGCTGCAGCTTTCTGTAAGTTTGCTGTGGTTGAACCAATTAAGGAGGTAGACTCAAATTTCTATAGAAATTATGCTTCCATGAAAGATTTTGAGGAGATGAGGAAAGCTGGTTATCTTTCAGAACACAAACTGATCTTGAAACATACTTTGGCTTGACTTCCATGAAAGTTGTGACCTATGTTCCTCAACAGAATCATTTGGGCTAAGGAATTTTCTCCTGATAAATACAGGGAGAAAAACAAATACTGGGAGAAAAACAAAATAAAATAAAAATAAGATCAGTTTTCAGGACTACAGGAGGAAAATGACAAGCGCAGCCGTGATTTAGCATGAGTGGCAAGCTTCATCGGCAGCACCATCGTGAGAAAGGCAGTAAAGACACCATGTGCCTCAGGGAGTGCCAAACAACCCAAACCCAAATCCTTCCCCTGGACTAGCTGTCCTCCCTACTAGACCTGACTGTCTCTCCTCTTTCTTCGTTCCTACTTATGTGTACTTTTCCTTCTCACCTACCTTTTCTCCTTTTCACTACTTGAAATGCTTGAAGAAAAATAACAACAAATTTCTGAGTTTGTTCCCTGAAGGTATGGGTTGGGAAAGAGGTAGAGGAACAGCGAGGTTGGTTCAGCCCCAAAGCCACGAATCTTGGCTTTCTGCAAAAATACCTGCCGCCGGCATCTGCGAACAAGCAGTCGGTCCTTCCACGGAGCTTCTGCTCAATGTGAGAAATGATAAAAAACGACCCAGAAAATGCAGGTCCTAAGACTTAAAGAGTAGCTACATCCTGATCTTAAAGTGAGTGTCTCCTCCTCCTCATACATTTAGGTTCTCAGAAGTCTAAGTGAGAACTGAAGAAAGCCCAGTTCCCCGTACCTGCATCTCGCAGGTCCTCTGTGAGAACGCCTTCCATACAGTGTAACTCATCATGACACAGCCTCCTGGGCTTCCGTGTATACGTCACACAGAAATCTTTGCACCCATGATTTTTTTAAAAAGGAAAGAAAAAACTCACCACACGACAAGTTGGACACTGTGTTTTATAGGACAGAAATTTTCTTATACAGAGAGAACAATCTGCAAAAACACAAAGGTAACAGAATGATTAGTACAGTAACATTTAAAATAAAGGGGCCTGTATGGGGAATATAAAAATAAAATTTATTATTAAAAAATAAATAAATAAATAAATAAATAAAATAAAGGGGCCTGGCTTCAAACAAAATCTGACCTAAGTCCTAGAATACTCTCCTCACCTAAGGAATACCATTATCATGTCAAAATTCTAGTACCGCTAACTCAGCCTCACTTGCCAATGTGATTAAAAGGCATTCTGAGGAGAGGGAGACAGATCAGGCCACAGTGACCCCGAGCCCCCAGGACCCCAGAACTCTACCAGCAAGAGCACGCTCCATCTCCTAGCGGAACGTGCAGGAAACCCACGCATCAGTCAGACCAGGGGATGGATGTGGTGTGACATGCCGGCCAGGCTACTGCCCGACGTTCTAGTATATACATTTTGAGTTAAGAGATATATACACACAGTAAGAAATAACATATTCTCAGATTATCAATTTAGAGATTTCTACATGCCTACCTGAAATGTGCATCATCCCACATTTAACTAGTGCTTTTGTGGCACACGGCAGGGAAAGCCCAATCCTCAGGAAAGGTCCCTGACCCAGGAGCTACCAAAGGAGTGAGGTAATGATACAACAGTCGGTACAGCGGTTCCTAATTATTTGAGAAATCAGCATAAACTAAATCCTCCACATCCCAGGCCATGGAAAATGATTTCCCAGTCAAAGAGAAAAAAAGAGGTGACCAAGAGAACGGTTCCTTACTGGCAGCTAATTTACTAGTAACTCAAACTCAGTTCAGGGAAAGGGTCTCATTAAAATGGGTTCAGTTCAGTTAAGAAAGGACAGTAAGATGTCAGAGACAGATATCCAGAAAACGAACAAGTCGTGACAGTCTGAGGAACAGCACCCAGCAGGGAAGAGAACACACTCTAAAGAAGACCCAACAAGAAACAAGTTCAGGTTCTTTCGGGAAACAAAGATGAATAAAGGGGGACCGCCCAGCTCTGCCACAAGGGAGCAGACAGAAGGTATCGCTCTAGCTACAGGTACAAAGTTCAATAGATTGGAAAACCAAGAACGCCTCCCCCTTATCAGGAAACTCACAAGGGGTGGCGACAATGAGGAGAGACTAGAGCGCTCGCCCACCGTCGGCGGGAACATAAACCGGTACGATCACTAAAGAAAACAGCCTGGAGGGTCCCCCCAAAAATTAAAAATAGAACTACCACATGATCCAGCAACCCCACTTCTGGGTATTCATCCTAAACAACTAAAAAGAGAATCTCAAAGAGATATCTGTACTCTGTGCTGACAGCAGGGCCAAAGGCGGGAGGAAGCCAAATGGCCACCGACAGATGGACAGATAAAGAAGACAGCGTCTAGACGGACAGGGGGGTAGTCACCAGTCTTTGAAAAAGGCGGTGCTGTTATATGCTACGCCACGGATGCACCTCGAGAGCTAAGCTCAGTGAAATAAGCCAGTTACAGAAGGACGAATGCCACGATTCCACTTACCTGATGGATCTAGTCAAACACATAAAAGGAGAAAGCAGACCAACTGGCTTTTGCCACAGCCACAGGGAGGGAGAAGCGGGGAGCTGCTATGAAGTGGGTATAGAGTTTCAGTTACGCGAGATGGAAGTGTTCTAAAGGTTTGCTGTGTAACAATAACATCCAGTTAACAATCTTTACTGTACATTAAAAATGTGTTACTAGATTTCCTGTTATGTTTATGATAGGACCCACCTCTTGTCCCCCCCCCCCAAAAAAGAAAGCCCAAAATAAATAGCCCTTCGATCATCATGCCCCACTTCACAACAGGGACACATTTTGAGACCTGCATCATGAGGCAATTTCGCTGCTGTGCAAACGTCAGAGCCAAACGTACAGCCTACTTCCTGCGCAGGCTGTGTGGTCGAACTCCTGCTCCTAGGCTGCAAGCCTCACAGCAGGTCACTGCGCTCAACCCCACAGGCAGCCCCACCATCATGGTATCTGCATGTCTAAGGGCACGAGACACAGGGGAGGTGAAGCTGCGGTACCAGAGAGCAGAGGCCGTCCACTCGCACAGGCCTCCTGGCGTGCCTGGAGCTGCGGGCCTGGAAGCTGCATGGGTGAGTGAGTGGTGAATGATAGCCCAGGGCGTTCCTGTACAGCGCAGACTCCGTAACACCATCCACTCAGGCCGCGCTGGAGTGATAAAGAGCGCCTGTCTTTGTTCCATGATGAATAACCTTGGCCTACCATTCTATTTTTCAATTTTTGACTTCTGTAGTAACAGACACTGTGCAGCAATACAAAGTATTTTCTTTCTTTATATCCTTATTCTATAAGGTTTTTCTCTTTTTAATTTACTTAAACCTTTTTTTTAAAAACACTAACTTTATTTTTTTTATGATTTATTTATGCATACAAGAACTGGGGTGTAGGCCAGAGGTGCATGGGGGGTGGGTGGCAGGATTCCCCAGAAATAGAGTAGGTGGCAGAATAGGAGGATCTACTGAAACACAGTGCTGAGGGGAGCAGCAGGTGAGGCAGGACAGGTCTGCTACGCCATGTGAGTAGCTCCCTAGCGGGGATCCAGCTCGGGCCACAACGGCTGACAACAGTTCCATAGTGCTGAGATTTAACCCCTTGCGCCACCAGGGAGGCACTTCTTCATTAAAAACTAAGACACACGTCAGCCCAAGCATGCACAAGGTCAGGATCACCAGGACCGCTGTCTCCACCACCTCCTGCCCCCAGAGGCTCTTCA
The DNA here is from genome assembly GCF_014898055.3 of Talpa occidentalis. Lineage (NCBI taxonomy): Eukaryota > Metazoa > Chordata > Mammalia > Eulipotyphla > Talpidae > Talpa > Talpa occidentalis. The sequence continues at coordinate 4,472,116 of NW_023600993.1, forward strand.
GGGGCAGTGACTCACGGGGGGCTGGCATCTCACAGGATGTGGACGCCTATTTCTGGACCTGTCCTAAAGGGCCTGCCTGCAACGCTTCTGGAAGAGCTGCCGCCCTTTTCAGAAATATGTTCACGGTGGTCTGCTGGGTCTCTTTCTCATCCTAGATTTGCTTATAAGCAGATACCGCGCCATGAATATTCCTCTCTACGAATGAAAAATCTCCAGACCTTTTATGGAGATGGTTGAGGTCTGCAAAAGCTTCTGCTAAACCCTTCACTATGAATTTTCCTTGGGGTTCTTTTTCCCTGTCCTGCTGCCTCCTCAGCTGTGCATTTCCGCTCCAGTTCCAACAATTCCTGCTCAGCCAGTTCCTCAGGAACCACCTCGAGGAGCCTCTCGACATCATTCTCATCCACACCCAGGTGAAAGCTGCCATCTCAGGCACGGCCTTGCGGATTCTTACATCCTTGGTATTCCACCTTCGTCCTCGGTAAGCCCTGCGACGTCATGGACAAATCCCTCCAGTGTCTTCTTCCTCACACACTCCCGCGTGCAGGTTCTTGACGCAGTCACAGATGTGGTAATGCTTCCAGAACAGCATCAGTGTCGTCATCACTTGCAGAGACGGTCCAGGGAAAGGTCCTCAGGGAGCAGTTCTTAGGAACTACTGTAACTCTTTGATGCATGGGTCGTGTATAGAGATTCACCACTTTGACATTGGGATGGAGATCACTAATAAAAGGAGGATGTGCAGGAACATTATCAACAATAAGCAAAACCTTAAAAAGCATGTCATTGCAAACAGAACGTCTCTATTTCACTGGCATAGCAACTCAGGAGGGCATCTTGGTAGAGGAGCTGGGTCATGACCTCACTGCTCCAGTAGTGACAGGCAGTGTGTGTTTATTAACATGTCTCCAAGCAAGAGTCAGGCGAAGTGTGTCTCTTATTGCCACCCTCCTACTAGGTTTTCTCTATGGAAACTTTCACCAAAGCTACTAATATCCACTAAAACCATTTTTTTTTAAGCCTAACTTGCACCCAAGACCTACAGTACAGAAAATACACTCTAGACTGGGGATGAACAAGTAAATTTCAATACATGCATCTTTCCAGCACCACACAGCAAGTTGTTAAGTGACAAAAGCGATTACAATAGCCTTCACTGGGATTTCAACCACCTAGCTGCTCTGCTGTTAATAAAAATCCTGAAATCTAACATCTAAGAGTTTTGCAAATATGAAACTATATATGGTAACCAAAATAATTACTGCCATAAATGTTTAAGAGGCATAAAAATATCCATGTGGGAGGTGGTAGAAAATATAGGAGCCTTGTAAAAACTTCAATATTCAAGAGGGAAGTGGTGGAAAATCGATCTTCTGAGGACTTCAAGATAGAAGAAGTCAAGGTAAGAAATGAAAATGTGTACTGTGGTGTTAAATTAACACTATGTAAAACCCATTTCTTACTAACTCACAGAACACTACATACTTACAGTTATGTGAGCACTGAGGAATCATCACTGCAATGTTGAAATATTCAAAGCAAATTCCACACCGCAGCAAATCATCTATCGTCTGAAATGCAAAAGGAGAGTCATATCTGAGACACCCAGACTAGAACACCTGCGCACAGCTGTCTCCATTCCCTGATTAAACTATAAAGTAACAATCCTTTGTCAAATATACAAACTCAAAAGCTAACACCATAGAAACTGCAGGTTCACAGCGTGCGCTCAACCACACCACCTGTGCCACCAGGGGAGGCCCGCAGCCTCTGCAGCGCGGGTTCGATCCCGGCCAGCTGGCAAGAATCCCACATGGCACAGGAGACAGGAGAATGCCACATGGCACTGCTCCCCTCAGCAGTGTATTTCAGTTGAGCTGCCTGTTCTGCTCCCCGCTCTGTCTCTGGTGAATCCTCTCACCACCCCCACTGCGCTTCTGGCCTGTACCCCAGTTGTTGTATGCATGAATAAATAAATATTAAAAAAAAAAGGAAAAAAAAAAAAGAAACTGCAGGGGATCAGAACAGACAGAGGGCTTCCCCGGTAGCGCAGCGGTTGAGCGCTGGGTTGCGAAGCTGCCCGCAGCCTCTGCAGCGCCAGTTCGATCCCTGGCTGCTCCCCGGCCACCAGGGGAGGGTCCCACATGGCGCGCAGACCTCTCCTGCCGCCCGCTGCTCCCCTCAGCAGTGTACTTCATCAGTCTGCCTGCTCTGCTCCCTGCTCTGGCTCTGGTGAATTCTCTCACCCTCCTGTGCTTCTGACTGTACCCTGTGCTTGTATAAATAAATAAATAAATCTTAAAAAAAAAAAAAAAAAAAAGAACAGACAGAGGAAAACCTTCCCTCTTGAAAATGTGACTCTCACACATTCAAGTGTCTGGTTATCCCCACACCTTAGACAGACACAGCGGCGCTACAGATTGCTGTGCCACACCATCAACCCTTCACAAAAGGGCTGTTCTGTTCCTGCTGACTTCCCACGTGTTTCTGGCTTGAACTCCAAGCCTCCTCCCTCCTCACACCCCATGCCCAGCCTACGGTCACTGGGGGTGAAAGGTACCAGAGCAGTCACCACCCAGGTTAGGGACCAATCAGAGAATATTAAAGCATTAAAATTATCTAGCTAAGCCCTTACTTCACAAATCAGGAACTTGTATCCAGAGCAGACACACTTGTTGGCATGACTCAAGCCAGCAGGAAACTTTCTGCCTCCCTCCGGGCAGTCAGGCCGCCCCTCTGTGCAGTACCACAGTACCACGGCTCGTCACTACCCAGGAGAGCCCAGTGAGGATGTCCTGGAAGGGCTGGAGAGGATACAATCCCAGTAGGATGAGGAAACTCTCACAACCTGAGTTTTCAAAATCATCTAAAATAAAACGTGACTTCACTAAATAGAACACTCAGCAGATACTTAAGAAAGCAGGAGGGAGCTCTCCTGTGGCCCGGCATGGAGAGATGACCAAGAAAAGGAAGGAGGAAGGAAGGAAGGTGCAGACAGTCTGAACTGTGTTTTACCTTTTTTTATATTTGCTGAAAAGTGAGGCGGGATAGAAAATATTCCCCTTTTATCTTATTTATAATACAGAGAAATTCTGAAAAGATACACAAGAAAGTAATAACAGTCCATAGAGGGTCACAGGGGCCAGGAAACAGGACACAGGAAGAGGAGGGAGGGATGACATTTACTTTTTATCTCAGGCGCCGACATTGCAAAACTACAAACACCAAAAAGACTAATGTCACCAGTAGTTCCAGATGATGAAATTATGTAACCATTTGAAAAATTAAGCTTCCAAACAATAGTTAATGCCATGGGGAAACGTTCAATCAGACAGCAAATCTACAACAGAAACACCTAGCTACGGAACCAGGAACTTTGATCTCCGTCACAATCCTCTGACGTCTAAGGAGGCGTCTGCAGCCCAGTTTATAGAGGAAGCTTACAGCGCTTCCAAGTGGTTGGATCAAACCCAAAGCGCTAAAACCAAAGTGAGCCCAAAATGTAAATACATGCACATACTGTGGGTGTGTGCACAAGCACACTCAAGAGAAGCTGGAAGACAACAAGAAAGCTAACCAGTAGTCATCTCTGGAGGGCAGACTGATGGGTAACTTTCATTTTCTTTTATCTCACTATAACCTTAATTTTTTAAACTATATACACATACTACAGTTACAATCTGCAAAGTAGAAGTTTCTGTTATAGTACAACCAGGGAAATTGAAACAAAATGTCAAAACCTCCACCATGTGGACGGCGAGCCACCCATCACACAGCAGCTAAAGGACTGTTTGGAAAATCTTTTAAGGAAGCAGAGCCCTGGCATTTGGTCTATGGCATGTTTTCTACACAACTATCCTCTGTGCAGAAGGAGTGGTTCTGACAGATCTGAGGAGGATTTGTGGGAGGCGATAACCACAGCAGGTGACCTGGAACATCCTGGTACAAACTTCCTGACAGGCCACTTCAAGACAGTAACATGCACCTCAGATGACTCAACCAAAACAGCAAAGTCTGAATAGAGAGGGGTCAAGTGGATGCCCCAGATTTATTTCTTTAAACGAGAGGGAGAAAATGGGAGTGAAGAGAATTAACAAAGAGAGCAAAGGTTCTTAAGGTTTTCGGGTCACAGATCCCTTTGGGGAAAATGGTGAAAACTAAGGACTCTCTTCTCAGAAACATGTACACACAGGGGAAAATCTTACAAATAACTGTAGACCCCGAAGTCCTCCCAAGGATCCCAGGTCAGGAACTGTGGCTTGAGTCGGGGTTCTACTGAGTGTAAGAAAGACCTTCAAACAGCACTACCTCCGGGAGCAGCTAGCTCTCTGCCCTTGAGGTGCTCAGGGAAAATGAGGCGAGGAACTGGCAGATAAGTTATAAAAGGAGTGAAAATAGTAAAGGGAGCTGGCTTCCAAGCTTCAGAGCACGAGCTTCCAATACAGGCTTCGTTAACGCCACCATCGAACACTTTCTGGTGCTGACCCCTGGGGTCAACGTGGGGATGATGCCAAAGCCAGAGAAGACAGAGAAGACAGGGAACCTGCCCCTGAAGAAGACCGGGACCTTGGGGGGGAGGGGGGGGATAGCAAATCCGCTTCCATCTGACAACAGCAGCTTTAGAAATGCGTGCTTTCACTTCCTTTATCCAATTCAATCTGCACCACCGCAAATAAAATGAGAGGAGGGGTTCTTAAATGTTAATAAAGTGTATTAACTGATGTTTGCTACTTTCTAGATATCACCAACTGATTCCAAAATTTCTGAGCACCCACTGCATGCCAGGCATTATGAACAGTGAACAAACCAGGGTCCTTATTCATACATCAACTGATATAACCAAGTCTGTATGTGAGCTATCTTTGTCTCCAGTTTATAACTGAGGAAATTCAGACTCAGAGAAGCTAAGTTACTGACTTTGAATCAGAGTCAAAATAAGAGGAGACCAGGGCCTCCCCGGTGGCGCAGGACGCTGAACGCCGCTTTGTGAAGCTGTCCACAGCCTCTGTAGCGAGGGTTCGATTCCCGGTGGGCCAGGGAGATTCCCACATGGCGCAGCAGACCTCTCCTGTCTCCCCGCTGCTCCCCTCAGCAGTGTGTTTCGTCAGTCTGCCTGTTCTGCTCCCCACTCTGGCTCTGGTGAATCTTCTCACCCTTCCGCGCCTCTGGCCTGTACTCCGGTTCTTGTATAAATAAATAAATCTTTAAAAATAAAGTAAGAGGAGCCCAGATTTAACTCAGGACCACTGAAACCGGAATCTGTGTTCCCCACTGCACCTTAGGGCCCAGGCCCTAAGTCAAGTTCAAAACCACAGCTCTTCTGGATCCTCCCACAGCCTCACTTCTTCACCCTCGGGCTCCCTCCAGCCCAGCACCGCAGGTGAGCGGATGACAGCAGGAAGAACAGGCCCAAAACGTGCTCCAGCTTCCTCCAGTCCCTTCCCTGGGTCCCCAGCGGCCAGACACCGCGGGGACCCCACACCCCAGGAGCAGGAGCAGGAGGAGCCGCAGCCCTGCCGCCGTCAGAAGCAGAAAGAACCGGAGAACACGACGCTAAACCACCCGAGCGCCCCGGCTGCGGGCCCCCCCCCCCCGGGGGTGTCCGCGGGGGGCCCGGGCCCGGCGTCCGCGCGAGCCGCCCCCGTCCGGGCTCGGGGCAGGCGCCAGGGGGCAGGTGGGGCCCGCCAGGCAGCACCGGGGGGTGATTGGGGGGCGGGGGGTAGCTGGAAGACTCGAGAGAGGCCGGGGGAGGAGACCACCTGCCTGGCTGCGCCACCGAGCGAGCGTCCCCCGCCAGGGCGCCCCCGCTCCCGGCCGCACCCCGACCCGGGCCAACGGCCGCGCGGCTGCGCGACGCGGGCGCCCCGCCCGGGCACCCCCGGAGCGGCCCGCGGCCCCCGCCCAGGCCCCGGAGGCCGGCCTCCCGCCACACCCGCGCCGGGCCCCGGGCTCTCACCTTCATGACGGCCAGCCCCGGCGGCCAGCGCGGCTCGGCGAGGGCGTCCATGGCTCTCCGAGGGGCCCGGGGGCGCCGACACCCGCCGCCGCCCGCGCTTCCCCGCCACTCGAAATTCCCCGCGCTCCCGCGCACGTCAGCTGTGCGCTACTGGGCCACGTCAGCGGTGAGCGACGCTCCGAGCGTGCGCAGAGCCTGACGGGAGTCGTAGTCCCCGGCGGAGCGGCGGGGCCACCACTGCGCACGCGCCGGGCTGCTGCTGCGGGGCCGGGCCGGGCGCAGGGCAGGAGGGCCCGCCCGGGGGTGAGCACGTGCAGGGGGCATGCCAGGGGCAGGCCGCCGCCGGAATCAGACCGCGGCTGGGCCTTGCGGGATCTTCCGAGGTCCAGGCCCCGACCCCCTCCTTCAGGTCGCCCCTTCTGACTGCTGGAATGACCTGGCCCTCTCTGGGCCGCGGTGACAGCCTCGTGTCATCTTGACAGCAGCTGCTGCTGCTGTCCTTGCAGGAGAGACGCTCTGCCCAGAAGGGGAATTGCATGTCCCTGGGTCCCTCCGGGGCATTGGCCAGGAGGCAAATAGGCTGCCCGCTTTGAAGGGCAGTTCTTTTCCTTTTAAGTTGTTGCCCCTCTCTTTCTGAGATATCCACGGTGAACTTTGCACAGAGCCTTCCAGATCTTTCCTATGCTGATGCAAACATAGGCTCGGTTTCTCCCACAGACATTATTATACTAAATGCCTGACTCTGTCTCCTTTCTGTCTGTGAAGTCACCTCTATGGACTTGTTATAGGACAGGGAGAGGGGCAGCCCACCTGTTACAGACTTAACCCTGCCTCCAGGACCTCTCCCTGGTAAGGCTCTAGATTTACCAATTTCTTTGTAAGAGCCACAGAGTTCATTAAATAGTGAGGAGCATTTTGTTCTTTCCTGTTTTTCACCGTTGTCAAGAGTTGCAGTGACCCGGCTGTCTGTACAGATCTCTTACACCAGGGCAGCTGGAGGATGAGTTCCTCTAGCTGGAACTACTGAGTCAGTTTGCGTGCTCTCTCAAAGCTGTGACACAGCTCTAGGTGGTTATCGGAGGGCTGTCCCAGTCCATTTACACTGTCAGCGGTGGGTGAGTGCCACTAATGTGAAGCACTGCCCAGCACACCTCCCACCTGTCTGTCAGCTCAGCCTCATCCACAGCTTTGTGGACGTGTCCTGCCCCCAGGGCAGCAAGGCAGTGGCCATGGGGCTCCCGCAGACCCCGTGCAGCTGGCGCCTGGTGCCACCAGTGGTGCCGGCACTGATTCATTCAACAAATATTTTTCTGGCTTATCACTGGCCAGGCCCTTGAGCTGCCCTGAGAGGCAGGCAAAGGTTGGGTTGTTATTGGTATTTCGCTGAGGAGGAAATTGAGGCTCAGAGAGGTTACGGGCCACTCCTTCAGACTCATCGTTAGGAACCTCTGGCTCCTGACCTAGACTGGGAAGGCAAGAGGACATGGGGAAGGAAAGAAGGAGAGAGACGGGGTGACAAATGCACTCCCCCCTTTCAACCACCAGGACAGTGGAAGCGGCATCACCTGGCCCCTGGTCCCCAGCCATCTCCAGGGCTGCGCCAGCCAGCCCCATCAGTCTCTGGGTCTACCAGCTGCCCAGGGAGGTCGAATGAACCAGCCAAACAAGCCCCCATTCCAACAAATCTTTTCTTCCCAGCAGAGCATCCCCGCCGCCCTCCCCCCCCCCCCCCGTGGAAGGGCAGAGCAGGTTCTGAAAGGCACTTGGAACTGGGGACAAAGCATCCGTCTTGCCCTCTCTCTGCTATTTATCCGCCCCCGAGAGCCGGTCTGAGCCCCCACAAGCAGCTGCTACACGGACATTCTCCTTCTGCTGGATCAATAAAGAGAGGCCGCTTCCTTATTCCGGAGTGAAAACAAAATGTTCCATTTTTACAAAGCAGAGTAGCACTCAACAGCTCCTCCCCTGGCGCTCGGCACAAATTGAGGACCCTAGACGGGGTCCCCAGATACCACGCGATGCCCAGGGAACTTGCAGTCCAGATCAACAGCAGGCCATTCTATTCAGCATAATTATGTCCCAAATCGCCCACATGAGATACTTACACAAAAAAATGCCCACTGCTTGTCTGAAATGCAAATTTAACTCGGCGTCCTGTGGTTTTATTTACCAAATGTGAGCATCCTGTCTAGGGAAATATTTCCCCCGCTGGGTTTGGGGCCTGCCTGTCCCCAAGCTTCCCCCCACCCCCCCAGCTCCTTTCAGGGTCTCCCCTCATCCCTCCCCTCACTGCCCGCGGCCCCTCCTGTGCCTCATCCTCATGATAGCTCGGGGGGTGCGGAAGGAGCGCCCCTGTATTGCTCCTTCCCTCATTCTTCTCGTCTCCTTAGCACGTGTTTATGGCGTCGCCCACACCTGTGCCAGGTTCGGAACGCAGGGGAGCTTGAGCGGAGGACTCGTGGTCCCTGCTCCCAAAGAGCTGACACCCCAGGCGCAGGACGGAGCCAGGTGGCGATAAGAACCCCCGACACAAATAAACGACAGACTTTAGTGGAATGGGAAGTAAGGCGGCAGCGACCGGGGAGGGTGCCGGCCTGGAGGCGGGGGGTGTACACTGGACATTCTGGGTCGCCCCTGAGAAGGTACCACTGGTGCCGCGGTCCCTTGTGGCAGAGGGGCAGCCACGCGCAGGCCCGGAGCTGGGGCGTCCCGCCGTGGCACGGAGTTTGCATTTTAGTCCGTGTTAACATGGCAAGTAATTGAGCCAGTCTGCGCCTCAGTGTTCTCGCCTGTGAAATGCGGGTGAAGGTGGCATTTGCCTTCTCGGCGTTTCGTGAGAAGTAACTGAAAGTACCTGAGCAATGACTGACACTGACTCGCGGAAGCCACTTGGTCCCCCCGACGCCACCACCTGCGTGCTGGCAAAGTCGCGGACAGATGCCCTCTGGCTGGACCAGCCGGAGGGACCGAAGGGTCTCTGGCCCCTGGGTCCCAGGACATAGGGGGTGCCCAGGGCTTGGGAAGCCAGCAGGGAGCCCTTGAGAGGAGACAAGCTGGGAATCGACAGGCACGGAGCCCTCACCACCCCCACCCAAGCCTCGTCTCTGTTTACCTGGAGGCGCCTGCTTTTCCAGAGCCTCAATTTCCTCTTCGGTTAGATAAGCGTCATGAAGTCTACCCGGGAGGGGTAGGAGGGCTGCGTCGCTTCCAAGGCAGAGAGCGCCTGGCAGGGCGCCTGGCACAGCGTGAGCCCCAGGGAAGAGGGTGCGGGTCTCGGCTGCCTAGTTGTTAACCAGAGGGCCGGAGAGGGGCGCGGCTCTGCAGCCGCACTGCCGGGGTTCAGATTTCAGCTCCACGGCTCGCTTAGTGCACAGATTATGGTCTCAAAATGCTGTCTCCCCAAAGAGGCATTGGGGTTCTTTGGGGACATGGTTGACTTCAGGTCTGGCTCGGAGGAGAGACAAGATGAGCCTGAACATCTTATTGTTCCCCAATGAAGGAGGTGGTCATAAGCTGATGGGCACCGAAGCCAGCTTGGAGTTGCTCCTCTGTCCTAAATGTCTATCTGCGCGTCTATGCACCTGCCTGCCTGCCTACACACACACCCACTTGCCTACCTGCCTACCTGCCTACCTACCGACATGCATGTGTATATACCTGGATGCAGACGCGTGTGTATATGTTCACATAATTGAAATGCATTGACTATTTTAAAATTCAGAAATTTATAGTGAGTCTCACCGGGGAAAAAAAGGCCCTAATTTCTTCCCTTTGTGTCAGCTCCTTACTGAAAGTTGATAATGAGGGGAAAGAATTAAGTACTTATTCTTCCCTTCCAGAACCACCTGCCCTTTAGGGAAGCGCTAGCCCCGTCGATGAGAATTGGAGCTAATAGATACAGAATAAATGATAACATGAGCAGGTCACCACTTGCAGCTCCTAATGAGATAGGGTGTCTCAGGCCAGGCCCCGGGAGGGGAGTGGACTCGAGGTGAGAGGCTCTTGGGTAACTGGGTATTTATATTTATTTGTTGCTCACAGGGCGGTGCGGCTTTTCTGGGAGGACCCACCTGAACTGCTGCTGAGCCACAGCCTCTCCAAGAGCGGGCATGCAGCACCCCTGGGCTCCGCGTCCGGGGAGCATTCTCGCCCCAAACGGTGAAATGGGATCGAGGCGGACATTGAGATGCAACTCTCGTTAGTGAGGCATAAGCGCAGGACGGCCACCAGGGAACTGGCAGGTCAAGAAGCAAGCAGACAAATCCAGACCAGGGGCTGGGGGGGGGGGGGCGTAGGAAGTGGGCAGGTGACCAGAAAATGAAGCAGAGTTCCTCAGCCACGCAGGGGTACAGTTCACTGCTCTGCAATGAGCGAGGCTTCAGAGGCATCACCCCATCAAAGCCCAGTGTGGAGTTGAACGGACCAACCTTTAAAAGGCATTTCTGGAACCATCGATGAAACTGGAATATGAATTAGATACATTATTGTTCATCTAATTCAGTGTGATTATAGGGTTGTCAGGAGAATATGTCATCTTGAGAGATGCCCGCGGATACCTTCCTGAGTAAAACGCCACGGTGTCGGTGAGTTAGTGGAATTTTAAAAAACAAAGCAGATTTGGAAAAATTTAAGTAACTGTTCAGTCTTCATGACAGACACGATGGGCTCCTGACGCTGTTCTCTGCGCCCGGCCGGGAGTGACGTGATTCCTCGGGCTGGAGACCACGCGGCCCACGGCCACCTCACAAGTGGCCACACGGTGGCAGTAGAGTGTCAGGCTGGACGGGGCTCAAGTTTTGGGGGGCGAGATACAGAAGGGCAATTGCTCCCTTTCTTCATTCTTGTGTCTCATCTCATGGTTGCATTTAGTGACGACAACTCGTGGAGAGGCCCTGAGGGAGGTGCGAGGGGATAAAGTCCACTTCTCCCCCGCCTCTGCCTTCCCGCGGCCGCCAGGGTGAGCAGGGAGGGGTCGGCGCGGCCTCTGTGTTGGTGGCCCCTGCCAACACCAGTGTCTCTACAGCTGCCAGCACTGGATGGAGACCTTGACTGGCTTGTCCGAAACAAAGAAATTAATTTTAATTAATTAACAAATTAATTGATCCAGGGAAGCTGCCACTGTCTTCACCGTGTTGAAGGCAGCCTGGGGGCACCTGGGGGAGCCGTTCCTTCCCAATAGAAGGCTTTCTGTGAGGGGGTGCCTTCCACCTCGCTGGCTGCCTCAGGGCTGGGTCTGCAGCTCCGCGCTGGCCGTGGGCACCAGACCTCAGCCCGCCCCTGTGCTGACATTGAGGCGGCGCAGGTAGAGGAGCCGATCGTGCGGCCCGTCGGGGCACAGAGTGAACACGCGGAGCAGAGGGAGCCACCCAGGGGGAGAACCAAGGTCTGGAAGCAGCCCTGATATTCCCACGTTATCCCCATTGGAAGCCAGTCCCCGCCTAGTGTTTCTAGTTACTGACCCGATAAATGCTCCTTGGCTTCAGGCTGCTTGGCTGGATGACTTGCCACGCACAGGGAAGCCCAAGACTGCCTGGAAGCGAACAGTCCACCAGTGGCTGCCTTGAGGCTGGCAGAGCAGCCAGGCAGCTGGAAGGCGCCCCTCCCTAGGCCTCTGTGGGTTAGGGACACTCTCTTATGAATCCCTGACATTGCACCAAAGTTGATTTCAGAATTCTGCCGCCCATCTTTTGTGCAATTAGACTGTAAGCGGCTTGAGGGTAGGGACTGGCGTCTCATCCCTCTTTGCTTCCCCAGCTGCTAAGTTGGAGCAAGACACCTCCATAGGTCTTCCCACACACACACTAGTTGAAAGAACCAGAGGTTCCGCGTTGTGTGAAAGAACCAGCTCACAGCTGGTGGGAGCGAGTGAACAGATAGTGGGGTACACACACAAATTTAGCATTTCAGAAGGGGCTCAGCGAGAGGCCACTGCTGAGTGATGAGTGGTTATGGTGAGAAGGACCACCACAGGCCACCAGGAGGGTGGCGAAGCCCTGAGGCTGGCAGAAGACCTGGCTCTCTTCTGCAAAGAGGGCCCCGCGTGAAGACCCCCAGGAGGGTGCATCAGACGGGACAGGCTCTGGAGTCTTCCTTGATGGTGGCAGGCACAAGCTGCCTCACCACACAGGCCCAATGCGAAGGCAGCGTTTGCACAAGCTCAGTGAGCAGCAGCACGGTGAACTTGGCCGAGCATGGAGTTTGGACTTGGGAGTCCGATAGGCTGGGCTCAAATTCTGGCTCCTCCATTTTCCTACCTAATCGTGGGTGAGCCACTGAGCTTCTCGAAGACTCGTTTCTCATCTGCAGCCTGAGGTCTAAGAAGGGGACTTACCTTCAAGAGCCATTTTGAGAATTTGGTGCCAAAAAGGTAGGCAAGGGATTAAGCAGTAACCGGGACAGAGATGAGTTTACACACACACAATCCAAGAGGCCGTTGCAGACACCGAGCGCCAAGATGTCGCATGTGCCTTCGCGCCGGGAACTCGTATCCATGGCTTCTGGGGTGTGACTTAAATTTTCGGAAACAACTCTGAAGAACTCTCTGCAGATACCAGCTTCCGTGCCCACTTGCCTTGGCTTGATTTCCAGCTCCTGCTCCCAGAAGTCACCCCACGGTCACCTCCCTCATTGGCTGTGCCTTCCAAGAGCCTCCCCGCAACGCCACCCTTCACCTCGTTGGGCTGAGCTAAAGGACACTTCGGGGGAGGTTCCTGAGGGGAGACCCAGTCAGTGGGAACTGGAGAGTGATGCCCCCATGGGGACCCCACCCCGAAGTGCCACCTCACCCTTTCAAAAAGCTACCGGAGGCTGCTTGGGAAAAGTTAAGCTGTTTTATTTCACAGGATAGCTCCACGTCAAACCAGCAGGCACCATCAGAACACGCGACAGAGGACCCAGTCAGACACGCTATAGGACGGGCATTTGGTTGTAAGGTAGAGAAACGGTCCGAATTCCGGAAGAGGGTGACACCTATCATCACGCGGGGACAGGCAACCAGCAATGTCCTAGGGCGGTTTCGGTTTTGTCCTGACACAGTTTAGGGAGGAAGGAAACCAAAGGAAACAAAAGAGACCAGCCACTCTGAAGCAATCAGAACCAAACCTATTGCCAAACCGTGTAAACAGTCACGCTGCCGGGAACTGGAGCCCGGGCAACCTCTAGCCAGAATCGACTTCCGTCTAAGGAAGGAAAAGTGCACTCCGGTTGTTCGGGTTCAAGGAACGGCTTTGTGATTTGCCTGGGACAGTTCACACAGGAAGGAGGTGTCCGTGAGGGGCAGCGATGGCCCTCTGGCCGGTCCCAGAGGGTGGGACAGCGGGACGCTGGCGGGTCCCCTCAGAGAGGCCAGGAGGACTCCGACCTGACCACCAAATCCCTTCTCTCAGCCCCCTCAGCCCCCTGGGTCGCTTCGGGGGTGGGGAATTCTCTACATGGCTGCTCAGAAGAGAGGACACCCCAGAGAACCGGGGAAGTTGACGTGAAGTCAGCATCAGCTCTGCACAGCAGAAAAATAGGCTAAGCAACACCTCGGTTCGCCCCCCACTGCCTCCCCCGCCCCTCCCCGCCCGCAGGGCCCGGGGTGATGTCGAGCCCGTCCTTCTGCTCGCTGGGCTTCTTGGGAGAACGAGGCATTTGCTCGAGTGTGGAGCCATCTGGATGTGCGAGACGTTGCCATCAGAAAGGCCGAGAGAAGAGCCATCGAGGAGTCCCGGAGGGCGCCCGGGAGCGAGGCCGCCGTGACCGGGCCGGGCCGCCCTCTTGTGTTCCTGCCTCTTGACGGGAGAGAACTACACCCAACAAGGCACTCCAAGGGACGCCGCCCGCCGAGAGGGCCCCACGCCGAGGCCCACTCCGCAGCGGCTCCCCGCGCGCGACAGGCCCCCCCGGAAGGGTTTATAAGGCAGAGCTCTGGGCTGCTGGTTCGCCGGAGCCGGGCGGCCGCCTGCCCGCGTGTCTTCCCGCTCGGATTTCTTCACTGAACGGAGACCTTCCAGCCCTTGGGAATCCGTCCCTCTCCTGCCCCTGGGCCCGGTGGCCTCAGGGGCGGACCCCCGTCTAATTCCCAAGCTGACAATTCCCTCCAACCGTGCGCTCTGCCCGGGGTTCAAAAGGCGCTTCAAGGTGAGAAATCGTTAGCACTGGAAACAAGGAAAGGCAAGAATTTTTCAGAGAATCCCACAGCTCAGAGCAGCTCTTGAAGAGGAGAGGGGAATAAAAGGAGAGAGGGCGCGCAGGGGAGGAAGCACAGCTTGTTCCCAATCTTATCCGAGACAGGTCTGAGCAGCGGCCGGGCCCGCGGGCCCGGGGCCCTCGCCCGGGAATGAATTGTCTTTGGTCAGTTTTCAATGCACGTCTTGCTGGTTCATTCCTAAAACAGACTGAACATCGGTTATGCATAAAGACGGAAGGCTCGGCCTCGGGGTCAGTCGAAGGGTACGGAAAGAAATTGTTCTGTGAAGCGGAGGAAGAATGTGCCCGTTATCGACAGCCTGATGGGTACAGCGCTCAGCGGTGGCGATGACCGCGCGGGGAAGCAGCTCTTCCCCTGGCGACCGGTGCTCCCGAGGACGACCCGCTAGGTCACCCCGCCTCCCCCACGCTCACTGGACAGTTAGGGTTCTGGCGTTGGTTTTTACATCGATCTATCTACTGGGTGCAAAGATTTGGTGAGCGGCTACTGTGTCACTGCAGCCTTTCAAAAAATGACAGTTTCACATTTTTAACAGTTACTTTCCAGCATGGAAGCAAATACAGCAATATATAGTGGACGAACACAGGCGGGGCTCGGGGGAGGACGCAGGCGCCCGGTGACCGTGCCGGGCGGGCGTGAGGGGACCGAGACATGCAGAGGGCCGGGCCGGGGGCCGGGCGGGAAGGAGTTTTCCATTTGGTTCTGCGTCAAGGCTCAGATTTGGGGCTGCATGAGTGGGGGGCGAGCTTCCCCGAATGGGAACTCATCAGCCGTTTTCTAATGGAAGAATAGGTGCTTAAAGCAAACAGCTAAGGCTCTACCTCCAGGTGACTCGGCGAAAGGCAGGTGCATTTCTGTCCCCGCGGAGGAAAGGCCGGAGCGCTGACAGCGCGGGACCGACAGGCCACAGGTGCCAGCTCGGCGTGTCGCTTTCAGCCGGTCCGTGAGACCAGCAGGACGCGGCAGGTGCACAGGGAGCTGCTGGGTTTAGGGTGTGAGAGTATCTCTGGGCTAGAAACGAGAGGTCATGTGTCCTGGAGGGACGGCCCAGGGCCTCCCTGGTGAATGGCTGTGTGAGCCCGACGCAGCCCCCACGCTGGGCCACGGGTGACGCCAAGGCCTGCTCTCTTCCCTAAGCTGTGCAGTGGGGTGAGCTTGATGTGCTCAAGGCACAGGGCTCCCGGCTGGCTCTGAGACTCTTTCGCTTGCAGGAGCTCAGAGACGAGCTAAGAGGAGTCAGCCTGCCGTCAGCGCTCCCGTCTGCGCCTGTCCGGGCGGCCCTCCACTCTGCTCTCAGCGCCCGCCCTTCAGCCGAGGGCCAGGAGCTCACACACCTACACACCCAGGTGCTCGTGACATCATCGGCCACCCTCTGAGGTGCCTTTGCCTGAGTGGAGGGCGCGACGAGAGGGCAAAGCTAAGCCCAGTGGGTGGAAATGCTAAGCATGGGGTTTCCAGCATCGAGAGATGTGGCTGCGAGGCCGTGCTGATGAAGTGTGGGGAAGTTCCGCTGCCTGCTTCTCAAGTGCCCTCTGAGGTTTCCAAAGCAAGCGCCTGGACAATCTCTGATCTAAAAGACTGACCTTCCTAGGGTAATGCCCAGCCACTCTGCGGGCCCAGCGCCTTGCAGCTGGCACAGCTCACACTTACTCTCTTCACTCCATGGCGCCGGAGGTGGAGGCTCCGTGAGGGGCGGGGGAGCTGGGCCTCAAACCCAGACTCCAAGTCCCAGCCCTGGAGACTCGCTCAGAGGCCCCGGGAGAGAGAAGGAGGTGAATCCTGGGGGGGACCCTCAGCTTGGCGTGAGCGGCGAGGGAAGGGGGCCTATTAGAATCTGATCGCCCGAGTTCCATGATCCAGAAACAGGCCGCCTCTGGGGAAGAAAGAGAGCAAAAGAGGAAGCAAAGCGGAGCTGGGTGAGCATGACCCAGAGGCCTGGGCACAGCCAGGAGGCCAGAGCCTCACTCGCGACACCTGAAGGCCACACGCCTGGTTCTGTCACCGCGTTTCTGTTCCACCGAACGCTCTGGAGGAAGCGTGTTGGGGGGCAGGGCAGGGACAGCGGGGCGCAACATCACGCGCTTAAACTCAGACGAAGCATCTGGGGACAGACAGGCCAGGGCCGGCCCTGCTGGCTGGGCTGAGGGGGGCGCGCTCGGCCCCTTGTCTCGCCGGCGGCACCCGCCAGAGGGCATCACGCTGGATTTTCAACCGAAAGGACGTGACTCACAGCCCCCTCGCCTGCTTGGTTCCGGATCTGACACAGTATAATTAGTAGAAAGAGGAAAAGAAAAATTTAAATATTTTGAAAATGGCATTAAGTTAAACCTCTATAGTTACCACAGATTTATTCCTACGGCATGACTAGGCTCGAGGGTCCCCCGCCACGGCGCGGCTTGACCCCCGTCTCCCGACCGCACGTGACACTGCCGAGGCTGCGGGCCTCACCCCCGCTCCTGCTTGCGAACACGGGGCGCTGCGGCCGGGGTCTTCCCGCTGACGTCCTCCCGTGCCTCTGAGGGTGCGGCTGACCCTGGGCCCAGGGGTGGAAAGGCAGGGTCTCTGGGGCGGATGGGGGAGTTCTGGGAAGGGTTCCCCACCTCTAGGAGCAGCCTGCCCGGGGGCCGCCTGCCCCACCCCTTCCTCGGGGGCAGACTGTTCTGGAAGGCCACGACTTCTGGAGACAGTGGGGGCGTTGGTTCTGGTTGTTCTGCAGGTTAGTGGTGTATTGCTTCGTGCGCAGTTACTGTGGGCCTCTAGATTCTCCCAGAAAAGTCCCTGCAAATCCCACCAAATAACTCAGCGGGAGATGTTTGGTGGCATGGGTCTGAGGTAAATCTAAGTTTCATAGAAAGAAAAAGGAGATCCTATGTACACTGAGCGCGTGTGTGTCCAGGTCTAGGATATGTATATAGATGCATAAATATATATACACACACACACCTCAGACACGTCCGTGCATGTGCACACGTGCACACACGCAGAGCCACATGTCTGTGTATGCAGAGGGGGGTGTCGGGGCCTCGTTTTCCAGTGACGATGTGCGGGTGCGGTCGGGGGGCTTTCTGCCCCCACCCAGGGCGGGCTCCAATGGCAGTCGCCCTGGAGCCTGCACGGTAGGGGAGGCCTGGGGGTTCACACAGCCTCCAGCTGCGGGGAGTGCCTGGGCCCCAGCTCTGCACAGACATGCTCCCTGGCTGACCTTGGGTCTCTGCCCTCCCAGCTGGAGCACCCCTGGACGGACAAGGGCGTCCCGGTGACCACCCCCAGGGCCCCGGTGGCCGCTGCCGGCTGGGGGGTACCGCCCCCAGGCTGGTCACATGGTGCCCGACTTGTCCGTGGAGCTGTTGGGGAACATCTTCTCGGTGGGCGTCACAGCCGGGCTGCCTACGCCCGAGCTGCTGCTGCTGCTGGAGCGGTGCTGGACCACCGGCCGCACGGGCCGCATGGGGGGCGGGCGCAGCTGGGCACCGGCCAGGCGGGCAGACAGGGCGGGCTTGAAGGTGGTCATCATCTCGGTGGAGGAGCTGCTGCTGCGGCGCATGGCAGCGTCGGGGTCCCGGATGACGATGGTGTGCAGGGGGCTGGCGGGCTCCGAGCTGATGGGGCCGGCCGGGTTCTTCAGGGGCTCCAGCGTGTCCAGCACCACGTCCGGCGCCTGCTTGACTGTGTTCTGCCTCTCGAGTTCCCGCAGCTCGTGCAGAGCCGTGCTCATGGTCTTCTCGATGTCCTGGGGACACAGAGGGCACTGGTCAGCAGGGACGGGGTCTGGAGGCCAAGCCTGCCTCCACGGCCAACCCGTGTGTGCAGGGACCCGGCAGTTCCGCTCGGGAGACAGACAGAAGTGGTTTCCAATCCTAATTCTGTCGCTTTCTTGCCCAGTGACCTCAGGCAAGTTGCCTCACCTCTCTGAACCTCAGAAATTTCCCTTGTAAGTTACAGGTAATGAGAACACCCACCTGGGAGTGGTGTGTGCTAAGGGTTCCTGCGACAGCGTGGAAGGCACCTGGCGTGTACAAGCACACGAACATAAGGACGGTGACAGCGGCAGCATGGCCAACACAGGCTCCAGGCCTTCCCACTGCTAAGTCACTCATGCCCCCCTCCTTGGACGGTAGGAGCTGCCATCACACTCGGCTCACACATGAGGACACATGAGCTCAGGCTGGTTAAGTCACTTGCCCAAGGTCACACAGCTAATGACTAGACAGTCCAAATCTCACCCCGGGCGGTCAATGTCCAGAGTCCATATTCCTGATCATTATTACTGTTTTCAGATCCTTGCCCACAGGAGATAAGGGTCCCGGAGGGGACAGTGAAGGGACAGCAGGGAGATGGCTGAACATGGCAGCCTCCGGGGACCATGGCGCCAGCTAAGACACACTCGCTTTTCTGTCGGAGGCAAATGCAAACTGAAAGCCCGGTCGACGGGTAGGCTCGGAGCCTGGAGATGTCCTGGTGCCGGCTCCGTGCCCGGGCCCCCTGCCCTCCTCTCCCCAGCGGTCAGCAGGCGGCCGCTAGCCTGCCCTGAGCCCCAAGACATGTTCCCATCTGGCCACGCTGAGGGTGCCCAGCCCTTGGGGACACTCTCCCAGCTCATCCTTGCACCTTTCAAGCAACTATAGCTAGTGGCTGACACTAACTCTGCCGCTTCCCCACGACGCTCGTCCCGGGCCCAGGACACTGGCCGCCCTCAAGGGGCAGACTTCAGTGCCTTTATCCCAAGGGCCAGCTGCTGGGGGGTGGGCTCTACATGGTGGACCACGCAGCCCTGTCCCCACCCGCCTTCTACGCCTCTCTACTGAGACCACGTCCCCTACAGCCCCCACCGTTTTTGCTCTAGTCCAGCGTGAGCTGCAAGGTAGAACTTGACTCTATGAAGCATAACTGTCGCCCCCCCACCACCTCCCTCCCCTGGCAGAATGTGAGCCAGAAAGACAGAAGCTCAGAGGAGGAGCAGCCGTGGTTTAGGCATGAGCCTTGCGTTAGTGTGGGGGGTGCTGGGCGGGGGGTGAGCACGTTTCTCCTCCACTCTGCTCTGAGGGCATCTGCTCTGAGGGCAGGGCTGCGGGCTCCCCAGCCTCTTGAACTGGGTTCAAATCTAAATCCTAAAGGGTATTCTGAGACCAGGGAGGGGCGCGGGGTGGGTCCTGGTCCCAGCTCCCTGCAGAGTCGAGGGCGCGCAGGACTGAGCAGGTCGGACCCGCTCTTGAAACAGCCTAGACAGCCCCGGAGTCTCCTGCAAGGGCTGTGGGGCCAGCCCCCTACGGGAAGCCTGGAACTTTCTGCCCTTGCTGCTTCAGCCTTGGGACCTGAGGTCTTACCGTCCCTCCTCGCCCCCTCCACAGGTGTCAGCCCCCTGTTCCAGGCTCTCAAAGTCAGGTGTCTCCTCTGGGAAGCAGCGGAGCCCGCCGCCTCACAGCTGCGCGTCCCAGAGGCGGCGTCACACCCCGCTCTGAGCTGAAGCTCCCTGGCGGGGCCGGAGGCACTTGGTCATCACCGGGGCCAGCACAGAGACTGTCGCACACAGAACTCCCTCAGTGTCGTCAAGGAGCGAACGAGAGGACAAGCGAATGGACGAACGTAAGAGTCACGGCATCTCGTGAAGACACCGGCCATGGCCATGCTGCCAAAATCTCCCCAAGGCAGACACCCCCTCTCCAGCCCTGGAGCCTGGGATTCTTTACAGGATCCACCCCATGGCTGCCACCACCCGGCTGCCAGCCCCCGGGAGGCCGGGGGGAGGGGACAGCTGGCTCGCTAGTGTTCGGGCTCACCCTTAAGCCTGGTGTGAAGGGCTCAGGGGCTCCCCAGTCTGCATGCCCCCCCACCCCCCGTGGCCCCTCTGGCCATCGCCCTGGCCCAGCCTGTCGTCCTACGCCCTTACTTCTGCCAGGGCCTCAGCCTCCAGGGACTTGTGGTCCCCCAGGCTGCTGTGCCTGGTGGAGCCGCCCGTCGCCCTCACGGAGTGCCCTTCCGACAGCGCCTTCTTGTCGGGGTAGTTGATGCTGCCGGCGCTCCCGAACGTCGCCATCCTCCGCTTCTCGGGGCTCTCGATCCTCCCCCGGGTGAGAGGGATTTTGTGGGGCTGCTGGGGCAGGCGGCGGCCCGGGGTGGCGTGTCTATGCTGGGGCCCAGGCCCCGGGGTGGGCTGTGCGTGTCGCCCCCGCTTCGGCGCCTGGGGATGGCCGCTCCATCCGATCGTAACCGCACTCTGCAAAGGAGCCAGGGACGGGGCGTGGGGCACAGGTCAACCCTCTCGGAGCGCCAGCGACCCCAGGCCCACGCTAACACTAGTCGGGGGGTGGGGGTAGAGCAGAGCCTCCGGCAGCCAGACCAGACCCCACGGCTTTGCCACGAAAGCCAATCGGCTGAGCAGACCCCGCAGGCACGGTGACTGCCGCAGACGGGGAGTGCTGACTAGCGGTGCTGCTCACCACGCAATCAACCTTGGCTGCGTGTTAAGTCCCAGCCAGAGGATTGCAAACCTGGGGGCGCACTGGCGGTGGTCAGTCGCGCGCATCTTGGGCCCTGAGGCAGGGCAAGCATGGCCAGGAGGTGAGGGCCTGGCTGAAGCACTGAGGCGCGACCAGCTTCCTGCAGCCCGGGAGGGCCCCCCGGGAGTGGAAGGCGGTCCACCTCCATCACCCACCCCAGCCCCCTGTGAAGGGCTATTTCTATGAGTTGTTCAAAAGTGAAAAGGGCACCACGGGCTGGGCCTCTGCACATCTGGACGCTTTCACCCCTTGGGCGGCTGGTGCAGCCACGGGACCGGAGAGGACCAGGAGGGTGAGCCCGTCCTGTCACTGCCAGACTTCCCTGTGTCCTAAGCTGTTAAGTAGGCACAGTGTTCCCTGAGAGAGGCTTGGGGGGTATAGGAGCACACTGGCAAATAGAGGGTCTACCCCCAGGGATTCTGCTGGGCCCTCTGAGGTCACTGAAGACTCCGGGGCTCGGGAGGGGAGAGCCTGGGGGCGGCACAGTGCATGGGCACAGACCGTGATCAGGGGACCAGGCGCCGGGTGGCCTGGGTGATTCAGATCCCAGGGCCCCCTGTGGGCGCCCAGAAGGAGGGAAGCATGGGTGTAGGGGAGGCAGAGGTACTCGGAGAGAAAGCACCAGAAGAAGGCAGATGGGGGGAGGGAAAAGCAAAGCAGAACAGCGGCCCCCAGAGGCAAGGCCCCATGCAGCTGTCATCTGCCCACTGCAGCCCCGGGCCTGGCATCGGGACAGTGCCCTGAACTGTCCACTCAGCTGAACAGAAAGTGCTGGAAAGAGGCATCGGGACTTCAGCGGAATTAAACTCCTGAGCATTTTGACCTGCTGTGGCTGGTTTCTCTGGCCTGTCCCGAGCGCCCCAGTGGCTGGGGGCTGGGTAGGGCGGGGCCTGTGACCTCTCCACGGAAACAGGCAGAGAGAGCCACGGGGAGAATCTGACTAAGGAAGCAGAGGGAGCTTTCCTCCTCAACTCTGCTCCTTCCTTCCCTGTTCCCTATTTTTTTTTTTAAAGCAAGCACACGCTCCGGCCCACGCCTGCCTGCAGATGGCGGCGTCCCTCACCCGGCGGGAAGGTCGCGGGACAGCCTGGCCACACACCTGGAGCAGAGAAATTGGCAGAGGGGCCCCACCCAAGGGAGGTGAGGAGTGGGTGTCAGCCCCAGCACCGGAGGCGGCGCGAGTTTTCTGTTGGGGCTGAGATTTCTTCAGGGGCTGGGAGCTTCACGGTAATGGTCAGAACTCCCGTCTTCACGGGGAGCAGGAGGCGGCGCAAGCACTGCAGAGGCAGGACAGAGCTCGCCCACCGGTCACGCTCCCCACTTGTCACAATATGCCAATTTCTCTCTCCTCTGCCTGGACCCCAACCCAGATCACTCAGCGGGCATTCTTGGACCAGGTCTTGGGCAGAACAGCGACCTGTGTCCTAAGCTGTTAGGGCCACCCCTGGGGCACACCCAGCACCCTGTCCTGACCCCTGGGGGAATGCCCCCAGGGATCTCCCTCTTCCCTCCTGCCCCCTGATTCCGCCCAGTCAGATAAGACCCACTTGGTACTGGCAGGAAAAAGTGAATCTGCCTTCCTACCGGCCCATCACGCCCCCAAAGCCGTAATCTGAGACGTGCTCCGTGGGGGACTGCAGGTCGTTCTTGGAGGACCCCTTGTCATCCAGCAGTGGTCCACTGCTCGCCTCGCTGTCCGCCTTTTGGCTCAGGCTGTCAGAGAAAGCGTCGTCCCTGGAGAGAAGGACAGATATGAATGGGGGACCCAGCTTGCAGGGAGGGGTTCCTGGTGGCGATGGGGGGAGAGGCTGACCTGGTACCCATGGTCACTTACACCCACCCGCTGCTTTGTCCCCTCCTGGTTCTCCCCCAAGCTAAACGGGCAGCCCCAGCCTCCTGTGTGCGGAGCCCCCTCCCCTGGCTCCCTGTGAAGTGGGGGGCGAGGTTAAGCAGGGAGGAAGAAGGGGCCTCTGTCCCTGACCTCCCCACCAGGACTTGAGATGATTGTAAGGTGGCTTGCAGCGTATTGGGGTGCCCTGCTGGCCCCTACCGCTGCCCTTCCCTCCTCAGGCCCTGCCCCTCCGCAGAGGCTGGAACCTCACAGGACGGAGGCCCTCCAAGGCTCCCTCTTGGGGTTTCCCTGGCTTGGACTTTCCTCTGGCTCCAGACCCTCCCCTCTGCCTGTTAGTTCTGCCTTTGCCCCTCCCTGGAGGTCCAGCTTGGTGTCTGAGTCCTCTCTGGGTCACGCCACCTGCCCTGCCTGAGGCGCGGGGTTTCCGGGGCACAGGAGGTGTGTGGGCTTTCAGGGCCGCAGGGGGGCCAGGCCCTTTTTTTAATGGCCAAATTGTCTAAGAAACGGGTTCTCGTGAACTGGTACTGAGGGGGTGACGGCTCCCACCAACCCCGAGAGGCCGGCTGGAGAGTGTGGGCAGTGGCTAGGCGGTGAGCTGCCCCCAGGGAAGGCCCGGGGGATGGAAGATTAGGGTCACAGGGAGCCCCGCAGGCTGGGGGGTGGGTCAGGTGTAGGGCCGAGGGGCACCTGCTGGGTCTGTTTCCCGGAGGGAGGGCCCTGGGTCCCCCGACGAGGAGTGAGGGGCACCCAGTCTTCCGGAGACCAGCTGTGCTTCCTCAGGAGAGCCCTGGCTGGCCCGGCCCTCCCCTTCGGCGCTGACCCCGCTCACATGTCCTGGACCACGATGTACTGGTGCGGGATGAGCCCGTCCACGCCGTTGTGCCGGCCCTCCCACCAGTCCTCGGAGGCGCGCTGGTACAGGAGCAGCGAGGCCCCCTTCTTGAAGGACAGCTCGCGTGGGGACCGCCCCGCGTAGTCGAACTTGGCGATGGCCTCGATCTGCTCCGCTTCTGGAAGGAAAGAGCAGGGTGCGGTCAGCGGGCGGCCCGGGCGGCGGGGACAGCAGGCTGGGGACAAGCTCGCGGTGGAGTCGGGGTGCCGGTCCTGGCTCAGACCTGCTCCCCACGCTGGGAGCTCAGGCCCCTCGTCTGACTTCTCAGAACGGCGCGTGGGGCTGCTTCCCCGCTGCCCCCAGCTCTCACTGAAACGGTGTTGTAAGACGCTGCCCTTTCTTCTCCCCCTAAGGCCACGGCTGCTCCAGTTCCCATGGAGCCCTTTCCTTCGTCCACTCACGACACCTGCAGACGTCTCGAACCTCCTGCGAGGTCAAGCCGGTGGCCCGTGTGGACTCGCGTCCCGCCAAGTGTGAGCACTGCTTCGCAGGATTCCTAGGGCTCCTCAAAGCTCGCTGGTATGGACTGAGCCGTGCGCCCTGACGTCCACAGGCAAGACCCTAGCCCTCGGCGTGCACCCCAAGATCCACAGGCAAGAGCCCCAGCCCTCGGATGCCTGCAGTGGGCATGGGCCTTCCAGAAGTAACAGCGGTCAGACGGCAGCCTGGGGAAGCGCCCTAACCCCACAGGACTGTGTCCTTCTAAGTGGAAAAAAGGCACAGGATTGTGTTCTCTCTTTTCCACACTTGCATGCACGCGCACACACACACACACACACACACACACACACGCAGTGACAGCCCTGCTGTGGTAAGCCACGAGGGTGTGGCTCTCGCCTGTCACTTGCCTGTGTGACCTCAGGTCGGTCCAGAACCCCGGGCACCTCAGCTGCCTTATATCTGAGAGGCAAGGCACAAGGTGGGCGGTCTGTAAGAGCAGGGGCTCAAGTCAGAGGGCTGTGTGCTCTCGGGGTTCCCAGGGCCCCCCTAGAGCGCAATTCCCCACACTGCAGAAGGAGCTGATGTGAGCCTGGGCTCCAGGAGTGTGGAGCCAGGTGCCTCGGGGTCTGGCTTCTGCCCTTCAATCGCCAGAGCCCCAGAAGCCCCTGGGCATGGTCTGGGACTGGGGGAAGCTGAGGAAGGATGGAAACTGTAAGGGGAAGAAGAAAAGGAGGAGCAGAGCCGAGCCGCAAGCCGAGAGGGAACGTGTGTTTGCAGACGTCGTTCTGTAAGCGTGGGGTCGAAACGGCAGTAATAGCGACCATTTATGAGTGAGCCCGTTATCTGGGTTTACACTACCAAAAATAGGTTATGTGACTCCCCTCACCACGCGCCCACACACTCCCCACGCTCCATCTCTTGCTTCCCATCTCAGGAAACAGACCCGGCGTTGTCCCCGCTGGGCCCACACCCAGCCCCAGCGTGCGTGTGGGCCCTTCACGGCCACCCAGGCTGACCGGCCTGGCTTCGCCCTGTCCTCAGTGTGGCCCATGCCCACCCGGGGCTCCTGGCCTTTGTTTTTGCTGGGGAGAGCCATTTCTCCCCATAGCAGCCAGAGGGAGCTTTTAAAATTGTCAATTCGATCATGAATTTCTCTTGCTCGGATCCTCTCAAGGTTTCCCGTTGTGCCTGGAACAAATGTCTCCTCGTGGCTGCTGCAGCCTCCGAGCAGCGGGCCCCAGAGGTCCCTGCAGCCCAGGCCACTCTCCACTCTCCCTCCACTCTCTCCCTCGCTGGGTCTACTGCCCCTCCGCCCCCAGCGCCCTTGACCTCTCTCCTGCAACGTGTATTGTGACATTTTTCAAACACAAGGTCAAGTTGAAAGGATTCTGCGTGAACATGACCAGACCCACCAGCTACAGGCGGCCATTAGCATGTGACTACACCAGCTCATCACGCACCTCCACCCTCCATCCCCCTGCCACCCAAGTGGCCATCTTAAGTTTTAATGAATTTTAAAGTAAGTTGCAAACTTTAGTAAAATTTATAACTAAACACTGCAGTATTAATATTCACAGAAACTTCTTGGTGCTTTTAAAACACGCCTCGCTTTCTCCAGCCCCAGGGCCTTTGCACTTGTTATTGGCACTCCCCGGGGAAGCCCTCCCACATCTTTGCATTCATTCACACTCAGCGAACATTTATCGACACTGGGCCACTTCCCACGTTTGCTCAGGTCTGTGCTGGGATGTCACTGTCTCAGCCAGGCCTTCCCTGACCCTCGACTACGAAAGCACCAAGCGGCAGCTCACTCTCGAGACCTGCTCCTGCTTTTCTCTTCTTAGCGCTGATGACAGCTTCAGCTCGCGTGTGTGTCTGCACGCGTGAACTTGCTACTGTCACTCTTCCTACTGACATGGGCTCTGTTAGGACAGGCTCTTTACCTCTGGCTGGTTTCCTTCTTTGAGGACAGTCCCTGAGGGAGGTAGGCAAGCAATACATATTTGTTGCTTGCATGAACAAACTGTTTTTACTATGTGCTAAAAGCTCTGTTTACAGCATCACATTCCATCCTCACAAGGTACCTGCAACCCTCCTCACTCTCCAGGCGAGGAAACAGGCTGAACTGCAGTGATGCCTCCAGGGTGGGTCACACAGTAAAGAGTGATAAGCTGAGATCTCAGGTCTCAGATATCACTCGTAGAGCCTTCTGGATGTTTCTGAAACATGCCAAGTTTATCCCTGCCACAGAGCCTTTGCATCTGTCCAGTAAAATATGAATATTCATATGAACTATGTTGTATGTTGAGATTCGATTCAGCGCTGCTTGTGGAGAGGCTAGCTGTGCCCATGGGTGCCCGCGGGCCCTACAGTGAGGAGGGTGGGTGAGGCCAGCCCCGAGCTAGGACAAGCAGAGGCCCGTCCAGAGGGTTTAGGGACTGTCACATCTTAGGGAGGTCCCTGAGGGAGCAGAGCAGCTGCAGTCAGGGAAGGGCCAGAGGGGAGAGGCTGGAGGCTGGAAAGGTGTGGAGGTTGTTAGAATATTCTGGCTTTGTTTTGGAATCTGAGGCTGGATGTTCCATAAGCCCCAGATCCTCTGCCCTTCTCTACCCACTACCTGACGGGAGGCTCAGCCCCGCCTCGCCATGCCACACAGGAGAACTTACTCAGGCACAGCCCTCTGTATGGGCGAGCCAACAGCCCTGCTGCTCCCAGTGCTTCTGTGCCCCTGCGCACCCAGCCCACCTGTCTCCAGACAAGAGAGCGCAAGTGTCCTCAGGCCGTTGGGCAGAGGCCAGCGTGAGCATGAGTCTCCATCCTCTCTCCTCTTCCCTTGCTAGAGTCACACAGTACCCTAAGCTTGGCCACAGGACCCTCTTTTCTCCTCCTCTCGCCTGTGGCTGCAGGTTTCTTCTCTGCCTTGGGCTTTGCTCCCCGCTCCCTCTAAGACTGACATTAGCAGTAGGGTCACCATCACCCTCACTGTGGAAGGGGACATGTTGACCCGCTTCTTAGTAAAGCTTGCAAAAAGTACAACAATCACTTAAAAAACAGGAAGTGACAATACATCCAGTCATAGAAATCTGTGAAAATTTGGTCAGAGAGGCCAAAGGCTGCGGCATTTGAGACAAAGCTACTCCCTCCTCCACCAGCTCCCACAGGGAAGGAGGTAGAGGCTCCACCGCAGATTGCTGCAGCCCCAAACACAGCCCCTCCACCCCCAGCTGCCAGTCACAGGGCTTTCTTCCCTGGAGGAGAGCAATGCCTCTCCTCCTATGCCCAGTGACCCATTCTAGGGTTCCAGGGGGTGCAGCAGAGACACAAGATAGAGGCTCCTCCTTGGCCGTGGCCCCAACGAGAATCCTGGAGCCCTGGCCCCACTGGTCCATGTGGGAGAGGTGAGCCAAGAGGACCTTTCGCCGCTGCCTCTACTCAACCCCTGGAATGGGGGTGTCACTCAGAAGCTTGCTGAGGTCCTACTCCAAGCTCCAGAGCTCTAGTTCAGAGATATTTTTGTGGGCCTGGGGGGGGAAGCAGCTATATAACAGCTTCTAATCTCTTCCCAAAGGGAGGCCGGCATTGGCAACAGAGCGAGGTGAAGCTCACGTCCAGGGGCATGTGCCGGAGCAGCGGTGGTGGTGGAGAAAGGCGCTGGGGCAGGTCCGCAGACGTAATGAAGACGAGCTGGAGCTCGGGCCAGCCAGCTCGCCGGAGGTAAGCAGGGCCAGGGCGGCTGAGAGGCCCCTCTGGCGTGAGCACCAATGTGCAGCACTCGCCTCGGAAACTCTTCCTTCAAAGGCGACGGCTTGATTTGATTAGTTTGTAGAACAATTTATGACCGAGGACATGATTAATATGAATAGAGCAAAACATCCAGCAACGAGTGGAGTTTAGCAGCTGGATGTGGTCAGGGAAGGGGAAGCCCTGAAACCGCTGCCCTCCCGCGGCCACTGTGGGCGCCCACAGGCCATTTCTCTCCGAAGACGAAGGGCAGGCTGACGCGGGTGCGGGGAACAGCGACGTCGCTGAGACAGTCTGTGAGTTAATCAGCAAGTACGGGTGCAAGTAACAACAGCAAGTCCCAAAGGGTGGGGAGGGCGGGGAGCGGTGCATTTGACAGCAACGTGTTGTCTGCAATGTCCAGTCACTTGTTTCCTTACTATTTTAATGGAAATTAAGATGTTTTCATGGGCCCTAAAGCGTTGTGGGCCCGGGCTGTGCTGGCCGCCTGAGGGCTCGTGTTACCCACATGACCCCTGACCTCAGTCGGGGTCCCCAGAGGCCCTAGGGCTCTCTTTTCCTAGCCTGGGGGGTGAGAGGGAAGGAAGCCCCTAGAGCTGGGCCGGCCTGTCCCGCTCTCCACACCTCCTGGGTCAGCATCCACTCCAGTTTGGCTTCATCTTTGGGGCGCTCAGTATGCTGGGGATGCTCTTACCACCTGGCATTAATACTGCCTCAAGGGAAGCAGCTCCCGATTGGTCAGGGAGCTCCTCGAGGACCCATGTGCCCAAGGCCCAGCACAAGCCACTGCAGGTCAGACCACGGGTGCGGGGGGGGGGGGCAGAGGGACCAGACAAGGCCACAGACACCCCTGACTTGGGCAGCCGGACAGGGTTACACGGGCCAGCCCTGCACATGGGTGGGCCTGAGTGGGCATCAGGGGCACCTGCAGGAGACCCCACACCCCCCTCTCACCTTCATCACTGGTGTGAGGCTCGGTGCCGTTGTCATGGTCAACTTCGTCAATGGTCCCCGGCTCGCTGTGTGGGCTGTCACTGCAAGGGAACACGGAAAGGGGCCTTGTAGGCCACCGTCCACCCTCTGCCACCCTTAGTCTCCCAAGGGCACCTACCCAGTCGCCACCGGCCCTCACCCACATCCGCCCCAGGCCCCCTGCATGCCATCTTCCTCAGGGAGCTTCCTATAGAAAAGCACTCCCAGCAGCCCCCCACCAACACCCCCAATCAGAAGCTGCCCTGAATAAGCTTCCCAGCTCTGGAACCTGCTGGCTGTCTTCCATCCTAGGTGTTCTGTCTGACCCAGAGGGCAGAGGGAAAACCCTGGTGGTTGTCCTTGGAAGGACAACCAGGCCAGCGCAGAAAGGAACTTGGGAGCGCTGAGCTGTCCATCTAGCCTGGCCCCTTAGTGTCCCAGCAAGGCGACCCCCCAGCAAGGTGGGGTGGCCCGAACAGGGAGCAGGGTGGCTCAGGGGGCTTTGTGAGCTGTGAGCCAAGACCAGATCAGTCCAGGAAGAGGGACCAGGCTGGTGACCTGGCGTGGCCTGGAACAGATTCGGTCACGCATGCACGGAGACAACTTCACAGGTGCAACCCTCTTGCCAGGTAACAAGCTTCTGGAGGCCAGGCTCCATTCACAGGTCAGTCAGTTCCCACGGGCCACCAAGTGAGCCCTGCACAAGCCAGGCACAATGCGAGTAAGGAGGGACTCGCTGATGGTAAGTGGGGCCGGGCCTGCCCCATGGCCAGGAAATAAAACTGCTGCAAATTGAGAGGTCTTCCACAGGAGCAAGTGAGCAGGGACGAGCATAGCAAAGGAACCCTGCACAGGGTGGTCAGGGAGGGCTTCTCGGAGCAGGTGACATTCACAGCGCCGCTTAAAGGCACTTGGACTTTATTATGAAGAATTCTCCATCACCGTCTGGAAGGTCCAGTCTGCACGATGCTGTAAGAAGACCCTTCAGAACCAGGTTCCTGCAGCCCTTGGGCTCTCATGAACCCCCTCATCACACAGAGCCCTCACCCAAATGAAACAGCTCATTTTATTGAACAACACAAGCCTAAAACTCTCTGCGCTCACTCCTCACCTGGCCAACTCCAGTTTTTCGGCTTTTAGGTGTCAGCTCAGTCTGACTTCCCCAGGAAGCTAATCTGGAGCCCCACACTGACTCAGGAGCCCCACTTCTAGAACAGCCCATTTTCCTCCTCCCTGGTCAGCACTAATTCTGCTATGATCATGTCCCACCTCCCAGCCCAGGGAGGGCCCCAGACAAATGTTCCTTTGTCAAATGAACAACTGTTGTCTGTTGTGAGGAGACCCTCGGCCAAATGCCCCCTTCTGACTTTGGAAACACCTCTGAGATGACGCCGTGATTGGTTGCTTTTCTTCCTTGTGAGACACGTGGGCTGGGGGTGTGGTTATTGTGCTTTGCTCTTTGACGAGGCTCCTGAGCTCTTAGGTCCCTCCCCAGAACACGGATCGTATGTGCTGCAGCCACAAAGGAGAAGCAGGCAAGGCACGGATGCTGTGGGCAAGCCTCCCTTGGTCTGGGAGGCCCGCCTGCCGGCTGTTCGATGCCTGGCTGTGAACAGGGTCAAAACTCGCTCCCGTGCTCAGACGCTGTTGGGGGCTGCCACTGGACCTCCCTAGGCCCAGGGTTTCTGCTGGGAAACACGAGCTGGACCTGCACCCACCTCTGAAGCAGTTGCCCAAACATGCCCACAGAACTAAGGTGATTCCCAAGTCCAGGAGAGCTGTGACAGCCACAAGACAGACTCCCTTGCAGATGCCTGGCAGAAAGCAGCACCGGCGAGACCTAAAAATAAGGCTGTGCATGGCTTGGGAGGGCACTGAAGAGAGAGTAGGAGCCTTTTGACTGGTCCATTGGTCAGTGTTCAGAATTTCCAGTCTTCACACATTTTTTTTTTTAAAGTTCCTATCTTCACCACATGGTAAGGCCTTGGCCTGGGGAAGGTGGTCAGCTCTGATTATGATAAGGTCCTAAAATTCTTCCCCCAGAACCCAGTGATGCCAGGGTGATGCCAGGCACACCGAGGCCCAGCTGACCTCGTGGGAGCTCTCAAAGCAAGGCCCTCACCCTATCGGGAAAAGGGAACTCAAGAGCCCCCTCTCAGTCCATGAGATCTCGGTGGACTTGTCCACTCCTCTACTGCCAGAGATGTCCTCATCTGGCCAGTGACAGTATGACACGCTGTCCTAACCAGTGGGGTTCTGGACTCAAGTTTCAGCCGGGAGACATAGTCTTGGCTCTGCATTGGAGCATTTGGAAAGGACACTGGGGGTGCTGAGAGAGGGGTTCTGAATCTGGGGCTGCTGGCTGCCTTCTTGAAACCACCAAGGGAGAGGCTGCCTAGAATGAACCAAAGCAGAAGAAAACAGAGCTAAGGGAGGGAACATGTAGGACTGAGTCCTGAGGATACTGATGAGTTCCTGGATCCAGCTGCACCTGAAGCCAAGTTCCCAGACTTTATAGTTAAATAAACCAGTAAACTCCCAATTGACTTGTATTTCTGCTCTGAGAGAACCTTGACAGAGGCACCTATTTTTCACATGACGCCGCTGCAAAGCTCAGATGAGGAAACGCACGTAGGCCTACAAACTATAGCGCAGTGAGAAAACTGAAGCATTTCTTACCATTCCCATTCAACAGCAAGCGATGATGGCAATGACAATATTAGGAGGAACAGAATCTTACCAGTATTCTTCCCCTCCAGCCATGCATTTTTCATACACGGGTCCCTCCAGCTCCCGGGGGCTGGGGAAGATGGCTTCATGGTGGATGATGATGGTTTTGATGACTTCGTTGACGTGGGCCTGGCAGGACACAGGGTCCTGCCCGTCGGGGATGTGCATGAGGGTGGGCCCGAAGCAGATGGCCAGGTTGTAGGGGTCCATCATGTTCTCGTCGCTGTACTGCGAGAGGCTACGAGAGAGGAGGGACCCACTAGTCACCGGGGAAGCCAAGTCCTCCCACGGTGCTTTTTCTTGGGGGGAAGGGGCAGCTACTCAAATCCAGGAGGGGGCCATGTTCTGCTATAAGAACAGTTGCCCTTGCAGCAGCCTCAAGACGCCCCCTCCCAGAGGAGGCCCCAGTGGAGTCAGAGCAGGGACCCCATCCCCAGCAACTCACTGATTGAGGAAAGCAAAGAGGTATCTCATGACCACGATGACCACACGGGGAAGGGTGACGAGGATTTGTTGGATCTGGTGCACCCTCTCAGCTGGGTTCTCCAGTTCTGGAATGTAAAGGGGCATTTCAGGTGCCTTCCACCCTCAGAGAGCAAGGGAGCCGCTGTGATGAGCTGTCCCTCCAAATCAGCCTCCTACGTCAGGAGGAGCCGGCTCTACTCTGGTTCTGATGTGACACTGGCCTGGCGATTCAGGGCATCGTCCTCCTCTGGCCACGGGAGTGGACTCAGGCAGGGGTAAGTGGCCTAATCAGAACCCATCAGAGTTGACCTTTGGGACTTTGAGAGTAGAAACCTAGAGAGAGGAGCCCTTGTGAAGTTGGCTCGGGGAAGCAGCACAGAGAAAGGGGACTGATTCCTGTTGATGCCACGTGACATCTGGGTCCAGTGGGGATGTGAGCCACAACGGTGCCCTTTATGGATTAAGCCAGTATGAGTTTCTGACACCTACAACATAGGCAGAGACCACTTTTTATTAAACTTGTTATAAACACGCTGTAGCACAGGCCTAGCCCATAGCAGGAGCTCAGACAATGAGTGTGGAATAAATAACCACTGCTAGAGCTATTATTGCTCGACCAGCCTGGCAGATGATTCAGATTTTAGTTTCTGACCCCTGTTCTCCCAGAGAGGTAGAAACTGATATTGTTATCAGCCAGGCCAGGGCTGCGGGCAGCAAACTGGGCGTGGAAGGAGAGGCCACTGCATAGTGGGCTCTTCCTGGCACCAAGAAGAATGAGCTGCAGAGCACAGAAAGCATGCCTGTTTCTGTCACAGAGAACAGCCTTTTGCACCAGCCCTCTCCCCAGCGTCCACATCTGCCAGTGTGTTTCCTACCAAAGATAGCTTTTCCTCTTCTCCTCTGTGCTGAGACTCTTCGTGATGGGGATTCAGCCAACCTTGCCTGCCTCATTTCCCAGTAGCTGCCCCTTCCTAGAGTACCTGGGATGGTTTCAAGTCACGTTGCTCAGGTGAAGTTGTACTGCACTTGTGGGGCAGTTACACATACGTGGGACATTCTCTGGGGTTGTCACCGTGACTGGAGGGTGCCCTGATTGTGTAGGTACTGCTGAACTCTACATGCGCCCCATTGAGAAATTGTGCCAGGCCACTCATTCATCATCTCCCTCTCACAAAGGATTTCATTGCCCCTGGGTCTTTGCATAAACATGGCACACCTTGGGGCATCCTGTGCCCATCAGCCCTTCCACTGTAAACCACCTTCTTATTTCACAATAACAATAACTAGGTTTCAAGTTCTGTGAAGTCAAGGGCCACACTGCTTCCCTGATGGAAGCCCACCTGTGTGCCCAGCATGGTAATAAGCAGAGTGCAGCTTCAATAATGATTTGTCATGGAATTGGTGGTTCCACCTGAAAATACTTACTAATAGTAGATATCAAATCTTGAAACCTTTCCTTAGGAAAGAGTGGGTTTTCCAGTCCTCGGAAATACAGTTTTAAAACGCCAGCGACTGAATTGATATCTCGTTCATTTTGATCATCCACGAGGGGGTCTTCACCTGAGTGGACACAGGAGACACACGTCAGTGGGTGAGGTGGCAGGGGAGGTGGAGAGGGCAGAAGAGGTGACCTGGCCCCCTAAGCTGGAGAGGCAGGTGGGGCAGCCTCCCTGACACCACATGTTTGGAGACCTCCCTGTAACATTCCAATCTTTAGAAAAGTTGTAAAAATAGAGGAGTGAACACCCACCACCTGTCACACTCCCCTTGCCATATTGTGTGTATATGTACTGATGCTCAACTCATTGCGAGCCCTCTGCAGACATCACAGCAAGTCATTGGATGCTTCAGCACAGGGTTTTATTCTCCCACATCATTACAAACATTAATATACCTAAGAAAATTAACAACAGTCGGGTGGGAATTGTATGGGGAATATGACCAAAATGAAAATGCATACATTGTGCAAAAATGAAAAATGTTGTAAGAATTACATAAAATAATAATAATAATAAAAGAAAATTAACAGCAGTCTCCAAACACCATCCCTACCACTCCTTAGCTTTCAAAGAACTTTTTCAAAAGCTAAGATCTAATCAATCTTCCCACAACTCATTTGGTTATTAAGTGTATTTAGTCTCTGAAATGTAAAACAGGCCCCACATTTTATTACTAGCTTACTAGCTCTTTATTTTTTAATTGACTCGAAGAATCCAAGCCACTGTCCTCTAGGCAGCCTCTATCCTGTATTTCTCTTTGCTCCCTTTGGATTGATCTGGGGTGAAGGCGTGGGGCAGGACTACACACAGGTGGTGTGTGGGCATCTCAGTGAGTCTGCAGGCCCAAGATGTCAGGTGCCCTACTGGTGGCGTGAACCCCAGGGTCCCTGGGTGGAGGCCATGGCCTCCAGATCTCTATCTTGTACAGGTAGACTTCCCCTTTCATAACACTAAGTATGAAAGAGGAAATAAGTGATAGGCATCCACGTCAGGTTTTACCCAGTGCTTCTAGCAGCCAACAGTGACTTCTGCCCAAACCAGATGGTTTGTGTGAACACTGGCTGCCTGCAGGGGGGGATCGGGAGCTAAAATTCCTGGCAAGTCTGAGAGAAAGCTGTGTTCACACTGGGGGTTCATGTCCTGGACAGGCAGACTTGCCACCAAGCAGTGCCTGCAGATTACTCTCAGCAGGAGCCCTGCAAGGGGCCTCCTCACAGGATTCTTCTCTGAGATCACAGCCCCCCAAGCCCATCCTGAGACTGTTCAAGATGGCACCACCCCCAGCCATGCCGCCTCTCCTGGGAAGGAAACAGACCTCCGAAAAGCCAGGCCCAGTCTCTAGAAAGGTCCAGATCTTTCAAGTTGTGATGTCAGCCCTCAAATCAAACCCCGCCCCCCAATCTGCATGGGGTGAAAAGGCACCAGCCCCCTTCCAGCCACAGGCCCCACAGGGACACTGGCAGCAGGCTGGTCTTTGCCCCAGGGAAGATATGGACTGGTCAGAGGGAGGACAAAGCGGTGACGACAGGAAGCCCTGGCTCTCTCCCGGGTCCGGTACTGATTCCTGCCTTCCGGGATGTTCGCCCCTTCTTTGTGCCAGGAGTTTGCGGCAAGAGCTCAAGCTCAAGGGGCAAGTTTCATTGTCGACAGAACTGTCTCCATCGTCAGCATCTCACTAAAACCCTGGCTGACGCTTGTCAGAAGAAAAAGGAAAATGGGTTTAGGAATAATAAGCCTAAAATGGATTTCCAATGTGTTGCAACTTTTCAGAAGCCCAAGGAAAGGAGCTCGGGGCTCCTGTCAGGGACCTTACACAAGGAATGCAGACACGAACTCCCTCCAGGAGAAAGCGAGAGGAAGGCGGGGACCCACCCGTCTTCCCGGAGCCACAGCTGGGGGTGGCCGCCCGGCACCCACCTCTCTCAAAGGAGTTCTTGATGTCGTTGACTTCCACCTGAGAGCCGGGCACTCTGAAGATGCCCTGCTGCTGGAGTCCTGCAACAGACAGACAGAGCGTGCCTGGGGCCTGGAGCCCGCAGACCTCAGGGCTCCCACCACCTCCTCCCCCTCGTGGTAAGGTCCCCCAGAAGGAGCCCGGGGCTGGCAGAGGTGGGCAGACATCCGCTTCGCTGTCTGGGCTCCCACCTGGGCTGCAAGGAAAAGGCCACAAGTTCCTGTCCCCACTGGCCATCCTCCAGTCCACAGGAGGTCAGCTCAGGAACAGCCACGCATGCACTTGGCCACAGGGTTCCCCAGCTTCACTGGTACTGCATAGCTCGACCTGAGCTCACCAATGCCATCTGAGTGTCACAGAGATCTTGGACGAGGCCAGGGACACTACCTTGGCCTCCTCTCACCAACACAGCCTCCTTCCTTCAGGACTAGTGAGAGTCTAGAGTGCGCGCTGGCCTGGAGTCAGAGCGTGGGGAGACTGGGTTATTGAACTTCTTGTATATACGCTTCTACAGAGCTAAGAGATGCTGATACCCAACATAACAGCAACCTACAGGACTGAACACGCTCATTTGAAGGAGCCTCCTCTACTGAAATGGGAATTAAGTGGGGAGACAGGGAGCCGTTC
This sequence comes from Talpa occidentalis, assembly GCF_014898055.3. Lineage (NCBI taxonomy): Eukaryota > Metazoa > Chordata > Mammalia > Eulipotyphla > Talpidae > Talpa > Talpa occidentalis. The sequence continues at coordinate 4,507,933 of NW_023600993.1, forward strand.
CCTCAGATTCGGCTTCTCTATATATTCATGCAATCAATCCAGAATGTGTCTGCCCTTACTAAGCAGGCTGTGGTCTAAGATTCACTCGTACATAGCATATGCTCAATAAACACGCCTTCATTTCTTTTATTAACTACTATTGCATTTCCAGCTGGTCTTTTTTCCCATCCTCCTGGCTCATCCCATCTAGCCACACGGGTCCTCCTTCTCACATCAGGTCTTCACACTGGCCACTCCCTCCACCTGGACTGCGCGGCTGGCTTCTGCTCAAATACCACCCTGGAGAGGCCTTTCCTTACCACCTTAGCCCAAGCCGTCCTGCCCCTCCAGTCACTCACAGCCCTTTTTAAATTGTCTCTGGGCATTATCACTGCAAGAATTTTATTAATCCATTATTTATCTCCCTCTCTCTCTCTGCTCTTTCATTTCCATGCCTTCTGACGGCGAATAGAAGGTACCTAGGGCCTGTGTCTTCCCCATCTCATTTCTACCTGCATCACCATTGTCCAAAATGGTGCCTGCTACGCACTCTGGAAATATGCTTTTGGAGGGATGATTGGACAAACATATGCAGCCAAGTTTAGTGCCGGGAACACCATGACCAGCACCCCCGACACCATTTCCTTCATGGAGCTTACTGGAATCTAGCAGCTTAAAGTGAGTGATTCTGAGCTCAAGACTCAGAGCTTTGGGGCTGCATAGGCATGAGGAAGGAGCAGAAGGGGCTCTCCGGTCCCTGCTCCTCGGATTTCCTAGTCCCTGGGTCTCCTCACCACCACCTCCCGTGCCCAGAGCATGAAGCTCAAAAGACAGGGTCAGAAGAGCAGCTGCTTCCAGAGCGATTCCCGCCTCAGAATCAGCGCAGGGACAGGAGCCGTCCAAGGTGAGTTGTGTCTCACTCCCGCGGAGCACAGCCTAGCACCTGCTCTGGAGCATGGGGAGCACTGCCCCGCCCGAGCTTACCATATAAATTGATGTATCGGATGCAGCTCTCAACCACAAGCGGGATGGCTTGTCCTGAATCCTGAAGGAAGAAAAATCATGAGGTGTATTGGGTTTGGCAACCACCCCAGGAAAGAAGACATGCAAACACAGATTACACACTCCAGCCGGAAGATTAGCACCATCGGATTAGTAGGAAGACAAGCAAGGAATCGCTAATTCTAGTCTCCACAAACAGTTAAAATCGAAAGTCTTCAGTTAAGTGCAGGAAAGGCGTAGCTAGGACAACTTTAAAGAAATGCTCTGACTTTCACTCAGCTGGGAAGGAATCGGGGCTCAGGAGGCCTAATAGGCTGGTCTAGGGGCGGGAGGGAACCCGCCACACTGGTCTGAAAGAGATCTCAACCCCACTCCACTTAGCCCCAGTTCAGCCCGTGTTCCCCGAATCCTGGATAACAAGGCGGGTCGAGGCCTCTCTGCCGACCAAGAACACCCTCAGGGGAAGCCAGGCTGGCCCAGGGGGCACGCTGAGCTCTGGGAACGGAAGACCAGTTCTACTCGGGCTGTTGCAACCCAAACGTCCAGACAGACACTTGGCTTAACAGTAAACAGGACTCAAGGAAAAGTTCTAGAAACCACTAAAGGCAGCCATTGGCCATCTCATGGCCAAGCGTAGTCAACGAGGCTGAGTAAGGAGCCTTTCTCACACATGCCCCTGTGTCTTCCCAGACTGGCCCAGGCCACAGAGGGCTGGCGAGGAGCTGGACTCCATGTCTGGGACTCCATCATTGCTTGACCCCTGTGATTTCAGGTCACTTAAAGAACATCAAGCCTTTTTAAAATTTTTCTTTAAAAGGGGCCACATGAAATCGTGCGGTTCCTCGGGCGAGGAAACAGTAGCCCTGTGTAAAGTGCTCATGTAAAGGGACAGGGAAAACCACGAGTTCGGACATTTCGTGGCTCCTGCACACCCCAACACCCCACGGGGGGTTCTCTCCTGATTAAATGTGGTCGGGAGTTGCCCTGACTACTGGCAAGGCGGGCCCCGTTCTAGAGGTCACTACTAAAGACGGGTCCCCTCCAGCAGGATGGGCTGACGGACCTTTCCAGTAAATACCTGGTTCCTGGTTCGAGCATTTCTTCTTCCTCTGATAACAAAAAATAAACAGGCAGCAGAGCAGGAGAAAAAGAAAAGATTACGCAGGAGTAAGATCAGTTAGAGTAAGCAGATCCTTCAGAGTCTGTGAATGCCGAAATGCAATGGCAGCCAGAGGGGTCGGGGAGACTGCCGGCCTGCCCGCGGGGAAGCCGCCCTGGCTCAGGGCCTGTGGGACGTCGGACCCTGCCCCCAGCCAGCCTTCGTGCGGCTGCCTCGGGCCCCGGTGACCTGGCGCCTGTCCCTGTCAGACTGCAGGAATGGCGAGGGCCGAGCCTGCTTCCTCCTCACCAGCAGCAAGACCCCCCTGAGCCCCCTGATGTTGGCCCGGCTGCCCACAAAAAGGAGGACGCGCACCTTTGAGGCCAGCCGTCCTGCCGTCCCGGGGACTCCACTCAGGAAACCTGGCTCTTGGTACAAAGCGAATTTTAGCAAAACCGTGTTTGATCAAGGGCCTGTGGACAGGATTCCACCTGATTCCAAACTCCAAAGCGCTTCCTGTGCTTCCTGCCAAACACTATGGGTACCTTTTCCCTGCTGTCCACTTGGCTTGACCCCTCCCCCTGCCACCAAGAACACTCTGAGACCCCCAAAGCTGAGGGAGGTCTGGGGGACATAGAGTCGAGGATCACGGGGCTGACCCTGCTTTCACTACGCCACACTGAGGGGTGGGGGTGACACTGTGTTCCTTCTTCCTGCGCGGGCAGCCGGTCAGGCTCCAGGACGGTGTCAGGTCTCATCCAGGTCTCAAGGAGGCCAAACCGGAACCCAATGAATGTGCGTCCAGCCGATGGCAGGTCCTGCAGCTGCTTCTCCACTGCCGGGTCTGGGAGTGAGACGCCTCCTCCCTTCGTGGTGCTCCCCAGGGCAGGCCGGGCGGGCGCTGGGAACAAGGCCTGGCTCACTCCCTCCTGCCACACTCTGAGGTAGGCAATGGGCTTTCTCTTTTACAGACCCTCCTCTGCCCTGGAGGTAGACCTCCTGGGCTTCAACACTCATCATCAAAACTGGGTTCTACAAAAAAATAAAAGATTCTGAAAAACATCCTGCGAATTTAAGAAACTAACTCCCACAGCGCCGGCCATCTCTCTTAGGCGGGGGCTCTGGCCTGGCTGCGCCACGTCACAGTCACCAAGTCCCAGTGAAGTTATCTTGTTGAAAAACCTTTGATAGGTTGGTGGTGTTTTGAAGCTGGAGGTTCTTCGTTCACAGACTCTTCTTGCAGAGAGCATGGGAAGCCGAAGAAATTGTCTTCTGTTCACAGAGTAGAACGGGCGTCCTCCTGCACGTTCATTCTCTGAGAGCTAACAGACCTTGAGACAAAGGCCATGCTGAACGCACGTCCGCCGGTGAGCTGCCTCGCACACAGTAGGTGTGCAGAGGAGGGTGTGGAGCTGTGTCGGCGGCCCGTGGCTTAAGCACACGTGACTATAAAGAAATGCAATCGTCTCCAATAAATATACTTTCTTTTCCAGTCAACGAGTGCTTCTTGCAGAATTTCAGCAGATGGCGGTGGGCCCTCGGATAACTGCAGGGACCCCACCCCAACTAGTTCTAAAATGCATCTCCCTTCTCTGAGTCTCTGCCCTACCGGCTGCCCTTTCCACTCCATCCCCATCTTAATTTGCCTGAGTCCTTGTATCTGGACGGCTGCACTCTGCGCCCCTTGCAGCCAAGAGAAAAGCAAAGAGAAACTCACCACGTTGAAATGCCTTCCTTTTTAGATCAAGGTGGAAAAGGCTAACCTGGGGCCCTTAGAGGGCTACCCCCGCCTCTCCACGCTGCCTGACAAGAAGCAAAACTAGGTGGGAAACTAGGGTTTTTCTCTCATAAAAGTTCCCGGTGTTTCCTCTGGTGGAACAGTCTCAACTGAGAGGGAAAAAATCACTTGTCTAAAACTCGCTGTTCCTGCAGGGATTTTCTTTGTGTCGCTTCCAACCACTCTCCTCCTGGGAGGGGTGGGTGCGGAGCTAGCTAAGGGGGTTTCTCTATGGCTCTCGGGCGGGCTGGGCCCGCAGAGGCTGCAGGCCCGCGGCCCTGGACTTCCACCCCACTCGGACTTCCTTGGGTTTCTGAGGCTCCTGCTCCCGCCCTGAGGCTGAGAATCACAGGAAGGCACTTAGGGGCAGCCGGTCACAGACAAAAGTCGCGCCGTGTTCAGACACCTCGCTGAGGCTGGGGGCAGGCTGCGGTGAGGAGCCAGCTGGCCACGGGCCTGGCCGAGGGCGAGGCCTGCACGTCCGGGCAGGGCAGGCTGCGGGCCAGGGAGGGGGAGCGAGGCTGCCATTACATTGGGCGCATTTGCGGACTCTGTGGCTCCCAGCAAGTACCTTAATGAACGCTTCCATACAGCCGTTAAATAGTTTATGGCTACACACTGAGAGAGGCCTAGGTCTCCTCATTTTCTGTGGTTTAGGGGGAAGACAGGGGGGCCTAGGGGAAAATGGAACAAAAGAAATCAAGAAAGCAACCAACGTAAACACACAACTGGGAACGACTTCTCGAAGCCCACGAGCGGAGGAGAACACAAATGCAGATGAAGCTCCCGAAGCCCCAGCGCGCTGGGGTTCAATGCTCCATCTGAGGCCTTTGGATGCATCAGGGCATCGTAATTTACCCACCGCGGGAGGCAGGAGCAATGCTCATACAACACGAATGAGCTCTACATGGCGGGGAACAGTACGTGTCCAGGAAAACACTGAAGCTCCCACCAGCCAGCAAAGCTGACCAGGCGGAGGGGGACCAGGGGAGGGGGTATCATCTGTAGCCTGAGAAAGCAAGAGACTTTCAGAGATGACGACAAGGTTATTTTCCATTGTTTTGGCTTAAATTCCTCACCAGGCCTCAGCTCCCGAAAAGCTGGGGTGCCCATCTTCCTGGCCTCCTGGCATTTCAGGCCCACTTGACTCATCTTTCATTGACCCGAGAGCCAGATGATTATCATTCTCGTTTTGGAGATGAGGACAGTGGCGCCAAGAGGAGGTGACCCAGGATGACGACTCTATCCTGTATCCTGTCAATACACTGTCCACTGAAGCGCTTTCCAATATCACACTGTCCGCGCCCTGCACACAAGGCCCCACTTTACAGAGGGAGAAACTGAGGCCTAGGGAAGGGGACTGGCAGATCCAGGCCCCAAACCAGACGTCTGGGCTGCAAGGGCCAGTCCTGGGATATTAGGCTTTTTTGCACCCAGCCAAGGACTCGTCCCTTCCACTCGCCTTGCCGGCGGAGGGCCACAGGGTCAGGTTGAAAGTGTCTTGCTTTCCTTTAGGATGTCCAGTCCCTGTGCGGCGCTCTGAGCCGCAGGGAGGGGAACCCATGCCACAGCTCGCCAGGGGCAGCGACACAGCCACGGACACTGGACCAGCTCCCCGGGTCGCTCACCATGCATATACCTGTGTTGGCTTATTTGCTCATCTTTCGTCCCCCAGGTGGGCCTGATTCAGCGCTGCCAGCCTTCCAGGGCAAAAGGCTCTCTGAGGCTAGGCGGGGGGCCTCTAACCAAAGAGGCGGTTCATTTTCAAATGGCTTGGCTCACAATTTGGGGGCAAGAAATGGGAACTCAACCTGGCACAGATTATGCCCACACGAGACCAGCAAAGACCTGGTCCCCCAAATCTTGAGTGATTTCTGTGAATGGGCAGGAAATCTTATGGCCTGTGGAGCCAGTCGAGGGCAGCGAGAGGCCCACTCCTCTGCTCACCAGCCTCGAGCCCGTCTCCTCAGGAGCCCAGCCACCCCCAGAGCCCCAAACAACTCCCCTACGGGGGGTGAGTGCTGAGCAAATGCTGCTAGCTCCAGGACATGCATGGGCAAGGACACCCCCAAATATCATGCCACCCAAACACTGGAACCAAAATAACAGCACAGACCAAAATTTTGAAAAGAAAACAACAGGCAAGATTGATTCAAGCCCATCTCGGATCCATGTCAACTTGGTTAGCTAAGTCCATGTCATTTCTTTTTCATAAGTGACTTGATTTTTGAGGTATGTGGGGATGGTGTTTCTCCTCGCGGGTCTGCTTTTGAATTTCCAAATGCCAAAAGAGTGTCAAAATGTCGACACAAGGTCATCGGCTTTAAGTTTGGGGGCTGAGGGTAACCTGAGGGTGGCAGTTTCGACATCTCGCTCTGGACTTTGGCTTTGAATGGACTCAGACCTGTGAGGTAGGCAAAGTTCTAAAATCCACTTTAAACATAAGGCAAGTGCGCCCGTGAGAGGGTAAGAAGCTTGCCCAAGGTCACCCAGATAATGTGACCGGGGTGGGAGGGGTGTCAGAATTCAGCTTTTCCTACTCCAGGCTCTGGTGTGAGTGTGGGGAACTGATTTTATCCCAGGACACCCAGCAGTGGCAGTAAATGATCAATTAGACGCCCATGGCCAGCAAGAGTAGCGACTTCCTGCCAGTGTGAGACGCCCGACATCGAGGGTGTCCAGGGTGCCCAGCTGGGGGGCTGCCTCGAAATGAGTCCTAGGGTGGTTTTTTTTCCTGTAAGTTTTACAAATGAAATAAGGGGGAACAGGTCACTTTTCCCCAATTCTCCTGTCCAATTCAGAGAGGAAAGGCCTGTTAGAATCACCCCAGGATTTCCTCCCGCGTGTGTGTGTGCTCCGCACCGCACCGGCGGGGTCTCTGACAAGGAAACGTAGCTATCCCAGCTTTGCACGACATCAAACCAATACCGACTTACTGAAGAGCTGGGTGGGGCACAAAGTGGGGAGCAGGGGGGCAGCTCAGCCAAGGAAAGTGGGGCAGCCTAAGCCTTCCATCTCTTCTGCTGCTCAGTTGCAGAGCGAAAAGGAAAGAAAGAAAGAGAGGCAGGGAAAACAGGAACAAAGAAAGCCACGGAGAGGAAGAAAGAGAAACCAGAGACCAATTTCCCCTTTCTGCCTTTCGACCAAGATGAAAATTCACACACGTTGGCGATGCAGGAATTGGCCTCAAAATTGTTCTGTGACCTAGAGGATTGTGATGAAAACCTTCCCCAGACAACTCAATAGCGTGGGAGTCAACACCCAAAATGGCAACAATATTGTTGTGCAGGGGTGGCCAGGCTCTGGGAGGCTGTGGGTGGGTGTGTGTGGTGCGTGGGGTCGTATCCGCAAGACAAGAAACCTCAAGGGAGTCCACCTACAATCCAGATCCCGGGGCATGTCTGCCTGGTTGAGGAAGCCACTCTTCAGTGTGCATAAACATTATGGAAACTTCTGTTTGCCTCTGGCTTCACCACCTACCCTGCCTGTGCAAGTGCATTATTGCCTCTGGTCAACCTAGAAGACAAGGTTATGCTGAATGTGGGCCGTTCTGAGATAAAGCTTTTACGTGCAGATAAATAGAAGGCGTTGCAGCCCAGGTGCAAACACTGGTTCGTCTGTGCAAGGCCAGCAGCGACCCAGCTGAGGGGCCTGCCTAATGATGACCCACAGTGACGCTGAACTTGGAGGAAACTGCGGAAGATGCAGAGCCACAGAACAGAAGCATCTCCCCCAAAGTCTCTTTGATTATTTTAAAAGCCACATCCAAGTTGGCAAGCTGTTGCACAACAGGTTGAAAATGATTTTTGGAAGGGGAAGCTTTGGGTTGCTAACAGAGTTGCCTCTGACCTCGGCCCAGGGCCAGAGCGTAGATGGCTGGGTCTGCTGGGGGCGCTGGAGCCAGAGTGTGGCTCGGGGTCTCTCGGTGGGACGTCTGGTGATCCTAGCCGGGATTTCCCCGGCCCTGGAAAACAACATCTCAGAGGACTTTTTTTTTTTTATAACCCTCAACTCTTCTCAGAGGTTGACCCTGGGCCTGGGCCTGGAATCTGCTGGAATGATCTCCTGCTGGAGTTCTAGGAGTTAGCAAGTGAAGGATGGCTCAGTTCACCCCCCATCTGTTTCACTACTTGCAGACTTTGGTGGAAAATGTGGTTTCTATTGGTTTGGGTCTTTGACAACATCCTTTGCCAGAAAAAAAGTAAATAAATAAGGGATTTGTTTCTAAAAGGCTCTTAGAGAGTGACCCTCTCTCATCTGCTGGACAGAGCTGGAAGGCCCTTGCCCTGCGTTATGAGTGCCAGCCTGCTGGGCCCAGAGGAACAGCTGCGCAGGCGAGGGAGGTTTCTGGGGCCTCCTCAGACTCCCCATCGGGGGTCCCGCAGGTTGAAAACCCCAGAGCTTTCCAAGCTCTTCCCAGTGGAGTCCCTTTCGGATGAGGGGAGCGCTGCCCAGTGTGACAGCTCTCCGGGGCCCTGGGCACTGGGCAGAACGCTGGGGAAGGAGTCATCGGGTCCCTGGGCCCAGGGGAAGGCAAAGGCGGCTCTCAATGGCCTCGCATGGAAAAGCACAGCCTTGGGCCCACGGTGGGTTTGTGCTGGGCAGCAGGTAGGTGCTGCTGGGGACTCGGGAAGGGGTGGGCCGGGCTGGCTCTAAACTCTGAAAGCAGAGGAGAGGTCTGGTGGCAGAAGGGCAGCCTGTCAGCACCAGCGGCCGTGTGGGAAATGTCCGCTGGCTCTGGTCTGCTCAGGGGAAAAGCGCGAGGGGGCGAGCTGAGCAGGCTGGAGAGCAAGCAGAGGGTGCCCGGTGGCTACTCCCCAGCAAGGGACTCCCCATCAGTCCAAGTGGCTGTGAGGTCCAAAGCCAGGGAGCCGGCCGGGGGTCGCCGTGCGGGTGTCTGGAGATGCGCATGCGTGTGCCCAGAGGCGCGTCAGAGGAGCCGAATCCAAAGCCTTGGCGATGGGGACCTTTGGGTGGGCCCCACGCGGAGGCTGGGGGGTTGCTCAGCAGCCAGATGATGGATGGGGAGACAGGGCGACAGCTGCCCCACAGCCTCTGGCCTCTACCGGCAGCCCCTCTGAAACAGCTAGGCCTGGCCCACCAGAGGGATGACACAGAGGGGAAACACCCCCCTGCTGCAGCTCCCGGAGACCCCCTCCCCGGCACCAGCCTGGAGGCGGGCAGCTTTCGCCAGTCCTGGCCAGAACAAGCAAAGCACATCTGCCCCTTCCCCGCGCAGCCGCGCCACGCTCTGAGGCACCGGGGAAGAGCTGCCACTCTACAACACCCCAGCTTCTTGCGGGGTCCAGGTCCCACCTGCCCCCTCCCCTGCCCTCACCCCACCTCACCCCACACGCCCCTCAGGCAGCAGGTGGAAGAAAACAAGTCCCCCGGCTCTTACCTGGTTGTGCCGCACTCTGCTCTCTCCCCTGGAAAGAAAAGCGTAAACTGATGTTTATTTTGTTTTATTTTTAGCCAGAGAACAAAAGCAGGGAAGGAGAGACCTTAGGCAGAGCGGACAAATGTGTCCTCCTTAATTTGAGTTGCATTTTCCTGTAGACCCAGGGCCCGGATTAGCTGACGGGCGGGGAGGGGTGAGCCCGCGGCCAGCCACTGGGAAGTTCCGGAGGGCCGCAGGCAACCCTGCAACTCCGACTTCCCGAGGGGGCCTGTGCGTTCCTTGCTCCACCTTGTCAGGACTCCAGGTCTGCCCGTTCTCCGGTACCCCCAGTCACCACCTGCCTTTCAGCCTTGGCTCCTTGTTCCTGCCCTTTGGGCACGTGGCAGCAACCTCGGGATGAGTGTCACCTCCCCCGGGGACCTCTCTGATCGCCTATTCTAAGGTCTCCCCCCCTTCTGCCCTCCCCACAGACACAACTGTTCTCCCTCTCAGCCCCGACTCTCCATTCTGTACCCCACAGCTGGATTACTGCTGGCGGCCTCTCCCCACGAGGCAGGAGACCTGCCTGAGCACATACCACATCCCACCCTGCCTGGGTGCAGCTCCCGCATGCTGGGATAGATGGGTGGGCTGGTGAATGGCCAGATGGGTGGGGCAGCGTGGGAGAAAGGTGGGGGTCACTGGGTTTAGGTCCCACTTTCTTCTGTCAAGAATCCAGTCCTCCTGCATCGTTAGACGCTCACTCCAGCTCCCAAGAACCCCACGACCTCCTCTGGGAATATGTTGTCTCAATTCCTAACAAATACCAGTGATCAAAGCGCTCTGCCCTTTACCTTCTAGATGTTGGGATTTAAAGAAATTATTTTATAGTTGGTGGCTCAGTCATTTTCTAGCCAGTCAGACTGCCTGGGCCTGGTGGACATTTTGCTCTGGAATAGGCTATTAGCGCAGTCTGGAAGGTTCCATCGCATCTCCCTTGCAACAATGTGCTGTTCTTCCTCCAGGGTCTATGGGGGCTAAATTGAAAAACCACCCAAAAGTCTTAGGTATAAACCCTGGGAGTTTACAGACACCCAGAGCAAAAACCGAAAGAAGGCCAGAGATGTTGATAGTGTTAAGAATGCTCAGGCCAAGAAGACAACATCGTGACAGCCAAGGGCTCGTGAGGGTCTGGCTCTCGTCCCCAAGATGCGGTGGCCACACTGGTCACGAGGAAGGTGGGTGTGCAGGGCCCCTGGATGTTTTCTGACTTGAGCGTCTGGATTCAAAACTGTTCAGAGACTCACTTCTAAGTGGAGGGGACTCTGAGAAACTTGTATTTCCTCTGACTGGTGCTTCTCTGAGCTGTTGTCAAAAGAGAAATTGAAGCGCTTGACACGATACCTCATTTCATTAAAAGAAGTGTCTATCTTTTCAGCAGAAATATTTCACTTGGCCCCTATTTTTTACCTGTTTTCAAAATGTTCTGGTTGTCCAAGGCAAAGTAGCCCTAGATGGTATAAAAGACCATTGGTGCAGGTGTCACCTGACCCAGACCCACTCTTGGAAGAGTTTCTACAGAATGGAAGAGCCAATGTTCACAGGGGAGGGGGGTCATCTGAGGACACGTGGAAGGATGAACAAGCCAAGATTTCGAGCTCTCTTTGATCTGCCCATCAGCCCCTGCACCAGCGGACAAGAACCCATGGGTGGAGGTCAGTGCAAGTTCTCCTGGTGGCAAATTCTGATGCCCTGAGAATCCACATTTACCTTCATCATGCAATGCAGAGGCCAAAATAAAGATGTGGCCTCAGTTTCAGTGTTTTCCAGGAATTCATAAATTTACTACCTCTAGGTAATAAGAATTTCTATCAATATTCCTTCATTGTGACAAACACACCAGAATCGTGGCAGATGAAGATGCTAATTACAGGGGAAATGAGATGTGGGGCACATGGCAACTCTGTCCTATGTTTGCAACTTTTCTGTAAATCTAAAACTACTCTAGAACAAAAAAAATATTTATTTTAAAAAAAAAGACAACTTCCTCGCAACTGACCAGCTTCCCAAGGCCTACCCCAGTAATCTAAACACCACAGCCAGCCTTTCCCTGCTGCTAACTAGAGAGCAGGGCTTTGGAGAGCCTTCTCGGTGGCTCTTTCGTGCAGCCCTGAGACTTCTGAAGAGGCGTTTTCCTGGTGGTTGTTGTTCTAATCCGTTCGAAACTGAGAAGGAGGACTAGAAAATCACATCTCAGAGCCAGGAACTGCTGAAGGCTAAATCAATTTGGGAGATCAAGTGGGCCAGGAGTTATGCCAACCAAAACCAATGATTATTTCATTAAGGCCATTCAGGCAAGGACAACAATAAAAGTTTAAATCTGATAGTGCTAATGGGGGAGCTGGAGAGAAGCCCTTTCTCATCTAGGATCTAATTTTTCTAAAGGACACCTAGTTTTCTAAATCCAGGACATCTGATTTTGAAAACACAAGAAGCCACCGACAGACTCACACGGCCCCCCCTTTCGCTATACAGCCCCTGAGAACCAGCCCCCCATGGACCCCCACCAGGACCTCAAGAACCTCATTAATGCTAGGCCCAGAAGCTGCCCCTTACACTCCCCCAGCGCTGGTTTTCTCTGTTACCCACACTCCTCCACGGCCCCTGCTGCCTGGCCTAATACTGAAATGTCAGGAGGGGCAGGATTTAGATGGGGAAGGGAAAGGCAAAAGGTCGTTACAACTCACTCTTCCCACCCTTACCCCACAAATACTGAGTCAGTACATTGGCAGGTATCGATAACTACCACCCGAGGCAGGTATGCCTCCCCAAGGTGTCCCCGCTCCCACTAGCAGGAGCACACAGAACCAATCCAGGGTGACAGAAGCCAAATCAATGCTTTCTTGGGGTGGAGGATGGGGAACAGACTGCACAGGGGAGCTCTGGGGAAGGCGCTGAAGATGTTCTTGACCTTGACTTGGATGGTGGTTATACCTGGGTGTGTGGCTGTCAGAACGGATTTCTACACACAAAATAGGCACATGACATTGTAGTGATTATGTCATAAAGCTGATGGGAAAAGTCCCGTTGATGTGAACGTAAGGCCTGGGTGATGCCTCCGAGCCCTCGTCATTCCTTCAAGCCTTCCCAGCTGTCCTGTCCTCTCCTGACCGCCAGCCCTCTCCGTCTGTGCTGCTCCCGTGGCGATCCAGCCATGTTTCTGTCTGACTGAATGTCATGGCTATTGAACTTTTTAAGAATTCACAGGTAGATCTTACAGGTAGGTCACAAGTGTCTTGGGGTTCACAAATAAAAACCAAGCATCTGCAGATCCTGGCACCCCCCCAATGGTGGCCGAGGGGACAGGGGTCGGGGAGGCACATGTGGAAAGCACAGCCGCTGGCTGTGGGGAGTGAGGACGTGTGGGGATGGCAAGCCCCACCAGCCGCCGAGCACCAGCCCCGTGCCCAGCCCCACTCAGTCCATGCCAGTCCTCCTGCCCTCCAGACGCCTGGCTGATCTCGAGACCTGCTGCAAGCTGTTGTCTTGGCATCACTACGTTAGAAATTCCCTTTACCTCTCTCATATGGGCCCTCTGCTTCCTCGACCATGTGTTCTTTCGTTTTGAGGGGGCACATCCTTCAGCCAACAGCCCTTCCCAAACAGAAAACAAGACTACCTGGATGAGGGACCAGGGTGTGCCAGGCAGGGCCCAGCAGCTCCAGAAACCCCAGTTCCGCTCCGCCTCTCCTAGCAGAGTCACACCAAGTTCCAGATGCCTCCCACCCATACAGAGACCTGGGGTAAGGGCATGGCAGGCAGTGGGAACAGCAGATGCAAAGTCCCTGGGGCAGAAATAAGCCCGATGAGTTTTGAAAGGCAGAAAGGAGCTGAGTGTGGCCGGAGTGGAGAATGGTAGATGAGGTCAGGGAAGCCGGTAGAGACCAAAGGATGAGAGGCCTGTGTGTTCTGAGAGCAGTTCAGGTTTATCTCTGGTGTCATTGAGAAATGTGTCCTTAGGCAGTTTCATTGCGCAAAGGATATAGAGTGCAACCACCGTGGATTGGCTGACTGCACACCCGGCCAGGTGGCAGAGCCTCTCTCGATACAGTCTGTCGTTGACCAAGAATTGTCCAGCCCTAACTGGCTGTGCTTGGAAGCCAACCCTCAGTCTGCTCAAGGATTAAACTCTGCATCCACATGTAGGCCTGGACTCCTGGCACTCCAGGAGTACTCTCATCAAACAATATCTGCTGAGAGCACCAGTGTGCACCCCTGCGTCCCTGGACCCACTCCCTACTGATCAGAGACCCCCTCACCATCTCGCCCGGGACCCTCATCTACAACCTGAACGAAGCCCTGCTTGCCCCACATTTTCTGCAGCCAACCTACAACACCATCTGTGCCAGGACGGCCGGTCCAGCCCGCCCTGGCCAATCTGGTGGCCTCCTTCCACCCATGGCCCCGCACGTCTGGCTGAAACAACTCAAGGGGCCACAACAAAGCTCAAAGTGACCCCCACCCCAACTCACCTTCACCCAAGGTCTGCTTGAGCAGGTCGTGCTTGGCCTGCAGCTTAGTGATGAGGTTACTGCCATTCACGTATTCTTTAAATTTCTGCAAGACAAGGCACAGGGTGTTACAGAGTCCTCTGCTCCCTGCCTGTGGTCAGGGGAAGGGAAGAAATCCTGGCTTCTGCAGGATGGGCCAGCCACTTGCTCAACCACCCAGGGCGCTGTTTCCAAAGCGCACACCCAAATTTATGTCCTCAACAAGACGAGGACATGCACGGCCTGAGTGCGGTTTCTGGGGCCTGCACCAGCTTCCTCGGCCGTTTTCCTCTCGTCAGTCCCAGATGAGATGCTCCCTGCTGGGAACTCACTTTCCGCATTTCACAAAAGCCAAGTCAGGCGACTTAATTTGAGAAGATATTGGGAGACGCGCGTGGATTTGCTGGCTCCTGCTAGAAGGGACGGTTCCCCAAATGTCCCGGCCAGCAGGTCAGCAGGCAGCGGGTCCAGGGCCCAGCGCCACTCACCGTAAAATAAAACATCTCGGTCTCCTGCTGGTTGGCCCTCCGCTTGGCGATGTTGATCTTGCTCATGTAGGTCTCGGAGGCAGCTGACTTCACAGACTCTGTGGACCGACTGTGCTGGAAGGCGTCGGAGACGTCAAAGTCCTCCACCGTCAGCATGTCCTGCAAGGTCTGCATGGTGGCGTCCAGGGTCTTCCGGACCTGGGAAGCAACGGGGTAAAAAGCCCATGAGCCCCCTCAAGCCTCAGACACCTCAACGTGCTTCTCCAACAGTTTCTTCGCGTCCTCCACACGGAGCTGACAAGCAGCTCAAGGATCACCATTCCCCGGACGTGCATGTGGACAGTGAGGCCTTGGAGCCGGTGCAGGGCTGGCCTGCGTGGGCTGATCTTAAGGCACGCTATTGTATTGCTTCTGCCAGAGAGAACCTTGGAGAATGCTGTGAGACAAGGAACTCAGGGTTCTCGGTCTGCACCTGATGACACAGTCCAACTGGAGCCTGCTCCCTTGAAGAGGGACGGCTCTTCATCCAGGGAGGGAGACCACAGACGGCCCCCGTAAAGGGACTCTGGCTCTCTGCCTCCTCAAAGGCCTGGCTGAGACAGAGCCTCAAGGAGCACGCCAGGCACAAGCTGTGTGCTCCATTCTCTGCACCCCACCTTCTCTCCTGGAATGGAGAGGGACCCGGGAGGCCACGCACTTGAGGGCACACGCGTCCCCCTGCATGGGGGATCCCGTACTTTGAGGGAGGGTCACTGCAAAACCAGTCCTGGGAGAAAAGGCATCTACATCCCTTGTTAGATTGTTGTTGCTCAGTGTCTTGTCACCCAGATTTCAGCTCAAATGTCACCTCCTGGTGAATTCAGGTCCCCCCTCCTTCCTCATTTCTTTAACTTAACATCTGTGAGCACTTTCCCACACAATTACAGACTCGGGGCGGGAGGTTCAGTAGCTGTGCGATAGAGTCCGTCTTACAGACCAGTGCTCCAGGCCCCGGTCCATGGCGAGTGGACTCCCAGGACAAGCCAGGCCTTCGCGAGAATCCCCTCAGGGCCGCGGGGCTCACTCACCTCCTCGTTCTCTATCTTGAGGGTGGCCAGTCTGGACTGCAGCTGGTGGTACCGCATGAGCAACTCCGTCTGCACGGGCTGCTGCGCGCTGACCTGGCACACCTGCAGAAAGGACAGCACCATCAGTGGTGGCCCAGCACCCTCGTCACCTCCGTCCTGGGGTGCACTAACACCCCCAGGGCCAGCAGAGGAAACAGGTGGAGGCAGGTTAAGTGACTTGCCCAAGGTGACACAGCTGTGCCTGCAACTCCAGGGGGCACCTGGGGTCTTTCTCCTCCAGAGGCCACTCTCGCCCAGAGCAAGGTGTGGCCTCCAGTCAGGTCACCCACGTCTATGCAGCCCTGAGGCTTGTTCACTACAAGAATTAGCATCGCGTCACTAAGCAACGCTACCATGTACATTTCGGGGCAGGAAGCCGAGGGAAGACGTCAAGAGCCAAAGAGAAGCCAGTGAATGTAGAGTGGAGACTGGGAACAATGCGCAGGGGGCTCAGAGCCCCAGGCAGGAAGTCTGGACGTCCTGCACAGTCCCCGGGGTGCTAGGGAGGGGTCATGAGGGGAGGGGGAGAAATACTCTTTCTTCTGCACCTGTCACTGCCATGGGCTGGGCTGCTGGCACCACTTAGCTGAGCCCCCAGGGCACAGGAGGGTTCTGTGTCTGCCAGTGATTTACCACTTACAAGGCAGCCCAAACCCCACAGTCAGCAGGGGCAACCAGTGGAGCCAAAGGGCCAGCAGTGAGGGCAGAGGGATGGGGCAGCTGCTGCAGGAGCCTGCGGGACCTCCATGTGCTCGTGGAGAGAGCGGGCAGTGCCATCCGGAGGGCCTGACAGATGCCCCCTTCTGAGGTGTTCCTCAGCCTTCCCTGCCCTACAGATGCTGTGGACGCCTGGCTGAGCTCCCACCGGCACCCAGAGGCTGGTAGGGGAGTCTGGTACACCACTGTGCCAGGTCCCCCCAAATCCCACATGCACAGTGGGATGTATCTAGACAGAGGGAATGGGGCCAGTAGCAGAAAGTCTGTGTGTCCCTGGGGGTAGAGGTGGAAGAGACGGGGAGCAGGTCTGAGGCCTGGTGGCCGTCCTCCTGTCTGCTCCAGGAACTAGAGTCTGAGCCCTGGGGAGCAGCAGAAGGGCATGGGGAACCCGGGTAGTGAGCTAACATGCTGCTCTGGGGCCAAAGTTTGTGAGGGTCCGATCAGCACGACCACGCAGGAAACCCCGTTGTCGGGCAGACCAAGGGCTCAAGGCTGCGGGACGGGGGGCCCGGGGAGGAGCTTGTGGCTGGTGGCTGTGGTGAGACCCAGCCTTCCCGCCATTCACAGACGTTGAGGCGAGAACATGATGACTATGTCAGAGGTGGGACTCCCTTGGGGTCTCCTGGACAGAATTTTGAGGGGAGCTATGGCCCTGCTGTCCTGCAGGTGTGGGGCTTGGGCTAGAAAACGAGGGCGTAAACTCCTCAGCCGGGGAGGCTCATGGACCAAGAAGTTGACCCAGGCCTGCAGGTGGACTGGGGCTGGTGCTCCCCTCCCACCCACCTCTGGGAGCCCAGGGGAGAACAGGCCTCGGCCCAGGGAGGCACCCACCTCATCCCCCATGTGGGGCTGGAACTCAAACTTGAGGGGGGGGCAGAAGACCTGGTTGCACATGTCCATGACCGTGTGCTTGTCACTCCGGGAGTCCAGGTTGTCCACTGCGTTCTCGATGACATCCAGCCCCTCGTGGCGAGAGGTCTCCAGGTTGTACTCGGCGGAGAGGTAGGTCCGGAAGGTGCGGGCCAGGCTGGCGTGAAAGCCCAAGTCACAGCACTTGGAGAGGGGCACAGGACAGAGGCGCATGAGAGTGGCGATGGGAGGGGCGTCACGTTTCCTGCCCGTCACTGTTACAGAGGCACCCTTGGGAACCTGTCCTAGCACCCTGGGAGGCAGCTGGGTGGGGACTGCGACTGGGGCGAGAGCAGAGCTTCTCCTCACCCCCACGCTGCCCAGATTCTTTCTTATCTCTAAGCCCTCAAGCAGGCCCTCCCTCTTCCTCACTCTTCCTGCCTAAATGTTCCTCCTTTGGGTTTCAGTTTAGATGTCCCTTCCTCCAGGAAGCCCTCATTGGTGCTCTCCCCACTTGGCGTTTACAACAGAGCTCCCTCCAGGGGCGTCTGCATCTCCAGCACCTCCCTCACTGTGAACCTGCCACTTGGCATTGATTGCAGTTGCCTATGAATAGGTCAGGCAAGCCCCGAGATTGCAGACCCACGGGCTCCTGTCCCCTGCTGTGCCTCAGCACCCAGACCTAGTAGGTGCTCCACAAACATGGGGTAAAAGAAAAAAATGAAAGGGCTGGAGGGTGTGAAGAGGAAAGCTGAAAGGCAGGACAGGTGGCGTCTGGACTTGGGTCTCCTCTGCAGCCAAGGCAAGAGCAGTGACCCCCGACTTCCAGTCAGGATGCCAGGCCGAGAGGAGAGTACCCGTCCAACGGAACCTTTGCTAAGCATCCACTGGGCAGGTCCCTGACTGCGTGGGGCAGGAAGCCACAGTCTCAGCTCTGGCACAGGTGGCATGGTCATTTCCCCATGACACCACACATCTGTCTCCAGGCCCGGCTGTCCTCCAGCATGTCCTGCTTAGCTGCCACTCAGGAGTCAGTGCTCCGCCCTCCTGACCTTCATCTGCCCAATTTCTCCCTAGGGTCATCCTGCCTCCCTCACTGTTCCGTGCACATGTGGCTGGTGAACTTGACCTGGGGCTCGCAACATATGAATGTCTTTACCACCTGGGAAGCCCCCAGGGCATGAGTGTGTCTGGTTACCCCTGTGGCCCCAATCCCAGCAAAGGGCCTGGGGCAGAGCAGTGTTCTTGGGAGATGCAAATGGAATATACAGCTGCCCAACCCCACCTGCAGCAGCAACTCGAGGCCCTCTCCACCCATGACGGCTGAGCCACAAGGGGGCATCACGTCCCAGGCCCCAGGCTCTCCTGCCTGAAGACCCAGCAGGGCTCCACCTGAGACCCGGCCCAGCTAGCTGAGAACAAGGCCAAGCCCTCCTTCAGTGGCTGAACATGCCAGCCCCCCAGCTCACATCGATGAGGTCGGAGACATCGTGGATGTAGTATTTGCTTATAGCTGCATTGGTGGCCGCCAGGTTCAGCAAGTAGTCATTCCGGGCCTTGGTGCACTTCAGCTTGTTCTCAGAATATTTTGCCTGCCTCTGGAAGAAGAAAGGAGCAACTGTAAGAGCAGAACCATCAACAGGAGGGATCGGGCTCTCGTTCTAGCCATGGGCTGGGTTCCAAACACCCACATGCCCCCAGGCCCTTCATCAGGGGCTACTCTACTCATTTTCAGTCTTTCATGAGCTCACAAACTTTACAGTTAAAAAGGAAATCAAAGATATCTTAGTTGAATTCATCTGCATTACAGGGGAAGAGAACTGAGGAGAAGTGACTTGTCCAAGAACCAAATGGCTAATTAGCAGCAATTCTGAATGGAAACTTGAGTCTGGTCACAGCGTGTATCACAAGCATTCACCACTATCTCGACAAAATATTTCATCACTCAAAAAAAGTGGGTAACGCCCTACTCTCCTCCCAGGCTCTGGGAACCACTTATTTGTCTCTCTGGATAATCTGTTCTGGATGCTTAATATTAATGGACTCCTACAATATGGGGTCTTTGGGATGGGCTTCTTTCATTTAGCATGCTATTCTCAAAATTAATTTTTTGTTTTAGTACAAAGCAATGCTTCACTCTTTTTGATGACTGCATAATATTCCACAAGGATCAATCACACTTTATCCATCTATTCTCAGTTGATGGGCATTTCGGTTGTGTTGACTTTTTGACTGTTATTATTAAAGCTCCTGTGAGTATGCATATGCAAGTGTTGTGTGAACTGGGTTTCACTTTTTTCCAGCAGATACTAAGAGTAGATCTGTTAAGTCATATGGTAACTATGTCTCTGTTTAAACTTTTGAGGAACTCTCAAACCATTTCCCAAAATGGCCAGCCATGTTCCATTCCCTCCAGCAGTGTGCAAGGGTTGCAATTTGTCCATATCCTCACCAACACTTGTTAATGTCTGCTTTTTTAATTTTAGTCACCCCATTACATATAATATGGAATCTTGCCATGGTGCTGTGTGTGTGTGTGTTCCAAAGATTACATGTTTTGTATTTATTGAGAAATTGTTTCTCACTTTTATTGAGAAATGGTCAACATAAATCTCTGTATCAGTTTAAGGCAGAGGGGAGAAAAGTTTGATTCACATCTATTGTGAAATGAGGACCACCATAGGTTCAGTCAACCTCTCCTCACATAGATACAAAGAAAAAGAAAAGAAAGGAGACAGAGGGAAAACAATTTTCACCTGTGGTGAGAACTCCCAGGATTTTCTCTCAACAACTGAATGGCTCCAGTCTCACCCTAGAGACTGGGTGATTGACCAGCAGGCCGGCTCCAAAATCAGCCAGATGCTAACTGGATGCCACTTGGATCCACCTGTAAACTGGACCCAGTCTCAGCCCGGGGGCAGCAGACTGGTCCCGGGCTCTGCCTGGAGGCTGCTGAGGTCAACCAGCAGATCGGGCCCAGCCAGCCTAGAGGGGACTGAGGTCGACCAGAAGGCCAGACCCAGTCTCAGTTCAGAGGATGGCAATCGTGAACAGAAGGGTGGAGACTCCTGCCCTCATCTTCCCCCGACCCACCCCCAAATCCCCACTCACCTTCTCCTTCATCTTCTCGATTTTCTTCACGGAGCTGCGGCGCTGGGGCCGGTCCTCATGCCGGAGCAGGTTCATGCTGAGCTCTCCTGACTTGTTGAATTGCTTCTCCTCCTGCTTCTCAGCCTCTTTCAGCTTGCTCTCCGCACTGATGCTCTCCGCGTGGTACATGTGGTAGGTCTTCATGACCTGGGCACATATGGGGTAGGAAATCAGTGGTCATGGGGTCCAGGGCTCCCAGGGTCTGCACGCCCATCAGCTCTGCTCCTGTCCTCTGCTGGCCACACCCTCTGAGCTGCTGCCACACTAAGTTCTTAACTTGGGCACAAAATCTCCAATGACTTAAAAAAACGACGATCATAGGTAGCAGCTTCATTTTTGTCATCAACATCATTAAGCACTTACTGAGCGCCAGGCCCAGACTAATATACAAATTTAAAGGGGTAACCACAGCTCCTGTGCATTTGGGGGTTCCAGAGGTGATACGGCACATCCCGCCCTCTCTCAGCTGCCCTCTCCAGCCCTGCCGGCCATGATCCCTGTGCCTCCCAGGCCCTCAGTGGAAAGCCCTCCCAAAGCACTCAGGGACCTCCATGGGTACATCCTTCTTACTGACATACAAATCCTTTCCAGCTGTTTTACTCTGTAAACTTGTCTGCAAGTGGCTCAGTCCCCAAAAGGAACATTATGAGATAGCCTGAGGAATGGTCCACACTCTCACAAACACATCCTTGGTCATAAAACAAATTCCTTCAAAGCAAATCACACTTCACTATCCAAGTCCATAAACAAGTGGCATCTTGTTACATAACAGAGAGTTTTTGAGGCAGAAGAAATCCTACATGTCATGGTATCCAGCCACCAAGTCTCACAAACAGGGAAGCAAGCCACAGGGGCAAGATGGCAACTCCAAGGTCAGACAGCATATCTGCGCTGTCCCCGGACCAAATGTGCAGGAGCCACACCCTGACCATAGAAGCTTCCGTCACCCCCAAAACATCCCGCCTGCCCAACTCCAGCCCCAGCCATCGCTGCCTTGCTTTCTGTCCCTATAGAGTCATCTCGTGTGTTCTGGAACCTCACACATATGGACTCATGTAGTGTGGAGTCTTCTGGGTCTGCCCTCTTTAACTCGGCAACTGTTCTTGAGCTTCTCCCATAGTGTTACTCCTTATCTCTGAGCAGTATTCCACAGCATAGCGACACCACAGCTCGTTTATTCATGCAATGATGATTATTTGGGGTGTTTACAGTTTCTGGCTAATGTGAATAAAACTGCTATGAATGTTCACGTACCATTCTTTGTGTGGACATAGGTTTCCATTTTCCTTAGAGACCCAGGAGTAGAACGGAGGGTCATGTGGGAAGAGCATATTTAACCAAGTTGAGGTCTGGTCCCTGACTTCTAATCCACCCTGTTTCTACCAAATCATGCTGTTTCCTCAATTCAGCCCCGTCTTCTGAGTAGCTGGAAATACTTCTGGGCATCCCACACCAACAGAATCCTATCTCCAGGCCCCTTTGCAAATCAATTTGATGATCCTCTTTCTATGCTAAGAAACACAAAGAAATTTCTGGAATTCATGGCTGCTGAGTCTATTCATTCTTTACAGCAACCTGTAGACAGAGGCCTCCTCCTGGGGTGGGGTGTGCCCGCCTAGCCGGTCCCTTCATCAAGGGCACTTAGAATAAGCTACTGGCCAACATTAAGCCCTGCTCATGTTTGCTCAAAGTCATGAGTTTGTTAGATCAAGAAATTCTTCTGGGGCTCTTCATTTTTCCCTCATTTCATCCTCAACACCCACATCATTTCAACAACAAATGAAGAAAAAATCCAATCAACTTTTCTTCATGGGTCTTGGTGGAAAGTCCTCTTTTCTGCATTCCACCCATTTGCAATCACTTGCAGTTGTCCAAAAGCCTCTCCAGAACCCTTGCTAGAGAGTGCATCCATTCCACATGCCAGTCCCACTATGCTTATTTCCACATAAGCCAGTGGACCAGAAAGTGTATCCTATCGATGTGTTCTTGACTTCTAGTGGCCAAAAGGGGTGACTGCAGACTTACAGAGAGCACACAAGGTGGCCTGTTTGCAAGGGTCTTCATGCCCTGGCTCCAAGGACCTAACAATGAGGCTAAGGGTTGGAAGTGCCTACGAAAGTCTGTCTCCAGCACCCCTGCCTTCGAAGTCTCTCTCCTCCAGATTCATAGACACCCTGGTTTCTTTGTGTTCCCACCACGCTGCTGGAGGTGGTCATTTCTGCACTCCACCCTTGTCTGGCTTCCATGAGTCCTACTAAATCCCTCTTTGTACTGATATTTCAGAGGCTGAGGTGGGCTTATCACGGATCTATCATCTATGTTGGGGAGTTCGTCAGAAAGAGGGGGCATTTCTACCTGCAAAGAGATCTTCCTGTCTAGTCACCCACACGCCCATCCATCTATTCTCCCAAGGGCGGTGTCCCAGCTGGGAGTTCTGACCTCCACACCTTCCTTCTCCTCTTGAACACAGAGCACTGTCCTGCTCTGCCACAAGTCAAACTTCACAGTACAGTCTCTGAACTGCTCCAGAAGCCCCTGCTTGGAGAGCACAGCACAGAAGACCATGGGGCCAAGCTTGGCATGATCCGATAAGTAATTCTTGATACCAAGAACGCCGGGGAGCTTATCGCCCACAGGGGCTTACACTGGACGCTACCACAAAGGTAGCTACCCGGAGACCTCTGAAGTGAATCTAACTAAACTCTTTACACCCAGAATCTTCTAGACAGTTCCTTTACTTACCTGAAATGTGGAACTCAGTGTGGAAAGTCCTTAGGTCAACAGCCTAGAACGGCCTGCCCAGTCTAAAATGTGTTAAATATCAATAATATTGAGATGTGCCCATTACTTCGGGATTTGCAGATGTCTGTTTTTATTGTCCCTAAGGAGCATTTCAGTGACTCTTAACCCCAGTCCTGGAGGGAGCATGAGCAGCTAACACTTACTCAACAATTACTACATGCCAGGCCTGTTTAAGCACTTTTCACATATGAACTCATTGGTTTCTCACTTTAAAGATGAAGAAGCCACAACACAAGGATAAAGGATTCTGAGGCCCACAGGTCTCAGGAGATCCAGTTTGAGACTCGCCCCTCCCACCACTGCCTGGGTGCTGGGTGGCTGCGGCAGGGGCTTGTCCTCTGAGTCACCTGGTCCAGACCAGGTGGGGTGGATGGGCATGTGCCCTGTACATGGTGACTGTAGTCACCAACTGGCAGCAGGGCTGGGAGCAGAGGTGGGTGCAGGAGTTCAGCTGAGACCCACATCCTGAAGACAGTGTCTGTGTTCAAGAGAAGGAAAATGTGGGGGAGGGAATGCCCAGCTGGAACCCCGACCTTGAGAGACAAGATCTCAGAGCTGATGACCAAAGGGGCGTTCACTTTCCAGCTCCCCAGCTCCTATCAGGGAGGGTCCCAGAGCAGGTCTAGACAGGCTGAGCAGCATGGCGTAGGGTCACATCAGTTGAGGCCACAGTTTTTGGACCCTGCTCAGCTTTATGAAGCTGAGAAGGCCTTTGAGAAATCTAGACATATGAGCCCACCATGGAAGGAAATGAGGCCGGAAACAGCAAGTGTGCAGTTCACGGCACAGCTGAGCTCAACAGAGCTGAGACCGGAGGCCAGGACTTCTGAGCAGCAGACGCTTTTCTGGTGATCGCGATGACTTTTGCTGTGTGCACTTTGCTTTTTGCATCTTCCTAAGTCTTCAGATCATGAAAACAGGAAATTACCACCTGCACAGTCTGTCAGAGCCTCACTGGAGGCACCAGGAACCTGGAAGCCGACGGCATCAACAAGGCACGTGCCAGAGCACAGTGAGCATCAGCTGTGAGAAAACAATTCTCGATGAGCAGCCAGGGTGGGCCTCCCCCACCCCACAGACCGGGCTGCTATGTAGGGGTGAAACCCTGGGCCAGTGCATGCCAAAGGCTTCCTTGAAGGAAAAAGGAACCCCTAAATTTAGTCTGACCTCTCACATTTTGTGAGGCCTAGGTCCTCCGTAGAACTCATAATTGCTGTTATTTATGCATTGTGCATATTTAAAAGTTGTCATATCCCAACTAGAGTGTAAGTTCCAGGTGTTATTCCTTAGACTAGTGCAGAGACTGGAACCCAGCATCAGTGTAATCTGTGTGACTGAATGATAAACAGCTGGCTGGCTGGAGAGGTAGGTACATGAGTGGGTGGATGGGTAGGTGGGTAGAAAGAACAGGGGGAGAGAGTATAAAACAGGGGAGGTATAACTCTACTACCTTTGATCTGGTGAATATATTAGACAGTAACAGTTGTTATGTGCTAGGTACTAAGTACTATATTAGGAAACACTGGAGTGTGGAAGCCAGCTAGGGCCTCTGCCCGACAGAATTCACGCTGTAGTCAGGACGCAGACAATGACCCAAGGGCTGATCACAGGGGGTGACAACTGCCGTGATGGAGGCAGTACAGGGTGTTAAAGGCAGGCTTCTTGGAGGAGATGACAGCTACACTGAAACTTGAAGAAAGAGTATCTCTCAGCTGGATGAACAAGACATGGGGTGCGGGTGGCGTATTCCAAAGGGAGCAGCGAGAGCTTTAAGCCCAAAAGGAGCAGGAATCAAGCAGGTTTGAGAAACAACTTGCAGGTAGAAGAACATAAGGTGCTTGCTGGGCACTGGCCAGTGGACCCACTTCCTTAGCCTCCCAGCTATTTCCCTTCAGCAGCCATCTGTTGTCTTTCTCCGCCTAGGATCATCCAGTCCCCTTCTAGAACAGTTTCCTGGTTTTCTTTGAGGAAATCCCCAAAATTCCCCTCCACCAGTCTCAGCTGGGGTAGTTCATGGGAAACTGACACCACCTCCAGTCCTGGGGGTGGGCATGAGACCCAGGCCTGGCCAATCAGTGAACATTATGTTAATCTGGCCACAGTGACTGGAGGTCATTTTCCCAGCCAGGCTTGGCTGGAAACACTGGCAAAGGAGTGTTCTCTTCCACCAGGGGGTGCTGAGTTGATAGGAAGTGAGCTTGCAGTGGGGAGACATCCTTGTCACCATCCCTGTCATGGGAGAAACCTGCCTGATCACGAAGCCAACACTGAGGAAAATGAACCCAACAGAAGGAGAGAGGCTGATTCCCAGGAGCAGACAATCGATGAATGGATGGATGGAAGGATGGGTAGATGGATGAATGGATGCATGGATAGATGGACGGACAGACAGACAGATAGATGGAGCACGCATGGATGGATGAATGGACGGATGAACAGATGGATGGACGAATGAACGAATGGATGGACGGACAGATGGCTGAATGGATGAACAGACAAACATTAAGGTGGGAAAGAAGAGGGAAAGGAAAGGAAGGAAGAGTAAACGGAGGCGGGTTGTGCGGCCTCTGATCCCACAAGCAGGTGGAAGCCGTGGGTAAGAGCTACACCTTCAGCCACGCAGCACTTATTGAACAGTTTATCGTGAGCTGGGTAGTACACCAGCTGCCAGGAACACTACTGTTGGAAGAGACAGGGATATTGCCCTCACGAGCGCACACTCTTCGGGGGAGACAGGCAGTCAACAAGTGCATGAGCTCCTGGATCCAGCCACACCTGAGCTACTGCTCATATAATTCAGTAAATTGTTATTTTTACACAAGCCGGTTTGCACTGGCTTCTTATTTTGCAACTGAGGGAGTCCTGGTGGCAGACTCCCTACCTTCTCACCTGTCCACAACCCACATCAGTCCTGGTCCCAAGTGGCCAGACATGGCGCTTGACTCCGAGACAAATCACACTGTGCAGGCGCCCTGGGCCCATACCACCCCCGCCCCCGGTGCCGCTCCCCCTACCCCCTATCCACCCCACATCACCCAGACCCAGGACAGGCCCATCTCTTCTCTGCGGTCTTCCTGAAGCTGGACAGAAGTCCTCACCCCACCCACTACACACGACACTTGTCACACGCTGTGGCCACATCCCACCCTGAACACAGCATTGGTCGGTGAATGTGCCGAGTAAGGGGATGAAAGTTGAGGTTGTCCAGGGGGAAACCACAGCCTCCGCCCTCCTCAGGGCCATGCCACGCCCCCATGCAATGGTCAGCTGTGACCTTCCAGTGGAGCCTGGTTCCCCCAAAGTCTGAGACGAGCCCCTGTCTCCCCCCAAGGCCAAGCAGCATGAAGAGAGAAGCTCGGGAGGGGCCTCAAAGTCCTCTTTGAGGACCTCCCTGGTGGCGCAACGGGTTAAGCACAGCACTATGAAGCTATCTGCAGCCACTGCAGCACGAGTTCAATCCCTGGCCAGGGAGCTACCCACATGCACAGCAGACCTCTCCTGTCTCCCCGCTGCTCCCCTCAGCAGTGTGTTTCAGTGGATCCACGGGTTCTGTTCCCCGCTCTGTCTCTGGTGAATCCTCTCACCCCCACACCTCTGGTCTGTACCCCAGTTCTTGTAGCATAAATAAATAATTAACAAAACAAAAAAATAAAGTCCTCCTTGAGCTGCGCGCCTTCCTCCCACCGACAACGGAGGTGGAGGCCAGGCTCAGGCACTGCCAGGTTCCCCAGGGTGGGGTGGAACCATTGGGTTCGCTGGGTGACGGTGACGGGGCGTAAAGACGCATTATGAGCCCTTTCCATCCTTCTGGCTCATCTGACTATGTGGGGGAAGGCCCCGGCTGGCGCGCCCAGTACCTCCGCTGAGGCTTTGCAGCACCAGCAGGCACCAACCTTGCTGGAGGCCTTCGTGCTGCTCAGGAAGCCTCCATGGACACCAAGGTGGGCTTCATTTGCTTCCAAACAAACATGGACAAGCAGTTTACATGTATTTACATAGATCCTCAAAGGCATGTCTGCAAGTAGCTTGGGGGAGTAGGCTCTGCTGCTCCCCAGCTAGAGGCCTGCGGCGGCTTCGAGCCGCTCTGCGCCTCCAGGAATGCGACCACCCACCTCCAAGGGCTCTGGCCAGGATGAGACGAGTGAAACCGTGGAAAGGGTCCAGGCCAGGGCCTGGCCCATGGTGAGGGCCGGCTACAGTGGGGGCGGTGAGCGCGAGCGGTGGGGCTGGTGCCCGCCCGTCGCCACAGAGGCGCAGCTGTGCCCAGCAGACCACCTGTGTAGGCAGGGGCGCAGGCCACGTGCACATGGGGGTGCTGGGGTGACTGGAAACGGGTGGGGTGGGGGAGCTGGCACCAGGAGGCAGACATCTCGCTGGGCACCTTTTGTCCTTTTTCATTATTGTTTTCTTGCAGTGCATGTATTATCTATGTCTAAATGTAAATGCTCGGGGTGGCTTTAAAAGGAAGGCCCTCTGGAGTCTGCGCATAGAGAGCGCGGCTGGAGGACGCACTTTGCAGACAAAACGTTCCCAGGCTCCTTGGCCAGGGCAGCGGGTGCTGGAGAGAGAAGGATTCAGAATGAGGTGGGAGATGCGGATGCTCCGCTCCTTCACAAGCACAGCGAGTGAGGTCTGCCGGGAGCCGGGCTTCAGGGCCGCTGGCCCTTGTCAGAACAGTCCAGAGAGAAGAGTCTGCAGTTCCCAACTTTGGGGGAGGGGGGCAGGCAAAGTACTGCAGGTGACCATTTAAAGAGACGCACCACACACAGGCATGAGGACGCGTGGTGGTCACGCCTGAGCCACGACAGCCGTGGGACATCAGTCCAGGAAGGCCACCGTGAGCCGAGCTGGAGCTGCAGCCAGGACCCAGGGGGCAGGCTCCTGCCTCAGGCTCCCCCTCCTCCAGCAGCTCCCTGAGGGTGCTCATGGGGAGGGAGCCGTAGCCTCTGCAGAACCATGCCTGGGGGCCCAGAATCCATTTCCAGCAGCCCAGCCCCTGAGCACAATCAAATCAACTTGAATAAGTGAAAAGCAGGGCCCAGTCATCACTCCAGCTGCTTCTCCCTGTCCCCAGCTGCAACTGTGTGGCTACTCGTATCCCACGCCCCTGTGTACACACCCCCAATACACACCCAGGCCCTGAGTGAGTCCGGGGGCCCTGCAGGCCCTGGAAGGCAGGCCCAGGGCCTGGCGGGAGGAGAGCCACTGAGCAGAGAACAGGTCAGTGGGGCTGCCGCGACAGTCAGTTCAAAATGTCAGTTCAAAATGCGACAGATACACTGGAAAATCTGAGCATATTTATAGTTGAACAGTGGAAGTGGAAACAGAGTGGGCATATTTTTTGCTGTTGTTTCTTTGTGTTTACATCTGGAAGGGGGAGCATCAACCTGTCCTCTCCCTCCGGCCAGGACTGGAAGATGCCAGCCGACACACGTCGGGCAGGTGGGGAGCTCAGCAAAGCCGGCCAGGTGGGAGGCGTGTGTGCATGGTGCAGGGCAAGTGTGCGGGGCACGTGTGCGGGGCGTGATGGGGTGGTGCGTGCATGTGTGCAGAGGCGTGCATGCGGGTGCACTAACACGCTGGCAGCCTTCAGGGGAGAGAGCCCCTGCAGGTGAGGAGGAAGGGGCTGAAGGAAAGAGGAAAGAAGAAGGAGATAACAAAATGCCCCGCCCTGCAGCCTCCTTCTAGCCTTCTTGTCTCCATCTAGGCCAGGAGGACACACGCTTCTTCCTCCCCACCTGCTCCCAGGTCCTTGCGCACTGCGGGCTGTGAGCTCCAGCAGCAGGGACCAGGGCCTACATGTCTGTGCCAGAGGCATTTCCGTCCAGCTGCCCGCCTGTGGTCAGCAGGGGGCGATGTGCTGGCTTCAGGGCACCACACTGGGCATCTGACGCCAGGAGACCAGAGGCCAACTGGGGAGGCGGGGGGGACACCGGGACTTTCCTAGCGCAGCTTTGCCTACGGAGCCCAGAGTGGGCAGCTTCCCGCAGGCGGTGAGTTGGGTCTGGGCTTGAAACATGAGGACGGAGAAGAGCAGCAGAGGAGGAGTGGGTGGTGGGGGAGTCACCGGGGCCAAGGGCTTGGGAGACAGGCCTGTGCAGAGCATGCAGAGCCGTCCGGGGGAGGTCAGGACGAGGTGGAAGCGGCAGGCGGTCTGGACAGGGAGCAGGTGTGGCAGGCCATGGAGGAGTGACCCACAGAGGGGGAACTTACAAAGGAACCTAAAGGGGGGTTCGATCTGACCAGCCCCCAATGTGGAATCTGAGGGAGGAACGTCCTGTTTGGGCAGCAATCTTGCACGCTGGCCCCCCTTCCTGGGGCTGCACCCCAGCCTGCTCCACACCTGCCAGGAGGTGTAAACCGTGACAGTGACTCCAGACACTCGATGCCTCTGTGCTCCCTGGTCTATGCATGCTTTACACACGTGGACGTGACCTTTCACGGGGAGGAGCAAGAAGCAGTCATGGGGTCACAGGGGTCAAGGAGCTGGGGAGAAATCCTTCCTATTCCAGCACTGGATTTGAACCCAGGTCTCTGGCTTCTGAGTCTGTGCCTTAAAGCATAGATGAATGTCCCCCGCAATGCCCTCTGACTCAGTATCTTCTGTTGCCCCAAAACACAGCCCCAGCCCCAAATGGCCTGGGGCTCAAGTTCTGCTCCTGCACTCAGACAAACCTGAGGTCAATGTTTGTAGATTAACTTCTGGCGACCCCACCCCTTTGAGGCTGGGAGGCCTAGGCGCAGAGAGGAGTCCCTTGCCCAAGGCCGCACAGCGGGTGGAGTCTGCAGGAGGCCCGCCTGAAGGCCAGCTGTCGGCAAAGGTGCCAGAGGAGCCTGCAAGGCATTCGAATCTCCGCGAACTTTCACAAACTAACTGTGCTCCCCTGCCCCCAGCAGCACTGAATCAGAAGCTGGGGGTGCAGTCATTACTTCCCCATCTCTCTGGAACGGACACAGCAAGGACACCAGGGTGGCCCAGGCCCGCAGTCAGCCTCCCTCCCCTCTGGGTGCAGAAGGGCCGGGGCCTCCATGCGGGAGCAGAACTTACCGTGTAGAGCTCATTGGTCACCTTCAGGAGCTCCTCGTGCATCTGCAGGCCGATCTCCTTGCTCTGCAACACAAAGGGCAAGCGTCAGAGGGGAGAGGTCACCAGGCGTTTCAAGGTCCTTTTCAACACAGAAGAGGCACAACTGCTTGGGAGAAGGAGAGAGGGAGGAGGGCGCGGGAATCAACTCAAACTCCTTGACCCGCACCTGAATTCCTCACTAGTGTGCATGAAATAAATCCACAGAGAGTCGTTCCTTGCAAGAGGAATTCCTTGGCCCTACAAGTTGGTCCTTCTGTGCCCCTCCGAAGTCTCCAGGCCTGCGGAGCGGGACCCAGCTCTTCAGCCGGGTTTCTGAGGCTCTACAGGACTAGCAGGGGCTGAGTAGACACGCACAGGCCAGGGTTTGGGGGCCATGGACACTGGGATGGGGTGGTGGGCTTTAAGCCGTGCAACCTCTGGGCCCCTCAGCTTCCCCGTGTGCAAGATGAGCCTGTCTCTCCCTTCTTCAAACTGTGCTTACTTGTTTGCTTGGTTGTTCCTGGGGAACTGCTCCCCACTGGAATGAAAGCACTTAGCCCCCCACTCTGGAGGCAGGCATTCAGAACCCAGCTGCTGGCAGGGCGAGCAGCAGACAGCACCCAGCTGAGAGCGCATCAGGGATGGCCTCAGAGGACAAGGCGACAGGCCTTCCCAGAACAGACACCCAAGCCAAAGGCGGGTCCAGCGGGAGACAGAGGTTGGGCAGCTCTAAGGGGTAATCTGTGTCCAGAACTCCCTGGAAGGTGGCTGAAACACCAGTAAGATGGCTGCATCAGGACTCACCACCTCTTGCCCCCTCACCCCCTCCAAGGCATGGACACACCCCGATTTTCCTGCTAGATGCTAAATGCAGACCTCTCAGCGTCTGCTTGGGGGTACCCAGCTCGTGACATTTGGCCTCCCTTCTGCTGAGTCCCTGCAGAGCCAGCCCCACAGTGTGTATCAAAAAGATACACACTGAGTGAGCCCATGAGCGACAGTGGCAGTCTCTCTAGGCTGACATTCCTTATCTGCAAAAGCGGGACAGGGCAGGGGTGGAGAGATAACAAGGACAGCAGCCCCTGGACAAGGGAAGAGCCTGGGAGTCAGCAGTAGAGGCTGAATAACAGCCCCCTGCCAGGGAGCAGGTGAGGAGATTGCCCAGAACAGGGAACACAAAGTTGGCTTTTTTTAATTAACTCTTCCCTTAAGAATCTCCCAGTTTGTGTTCCAGCCACTTTGGAAAGCTGTGTGGAGGTGCCTCAAAGTATTAAAAATGGAACTTCATATGATCCAGCAATTCCACACCTAGGGATCTACCCAAAGGACACAAAAACCTTAATTTAAAAGGACACCTGCACGCCTATGTGTATTGCAGCACTATTTACACTAGGCAAGCTATGGAAACAACCCAAATGCCCAAACATAGATGACTGGATCTAGAACATGTGGTATACATATATACAATGGAATATTACTCGGCCATCAAAAAGATAACCTCATGCCATTCAGAGCAACATGGATGGAGCTGGAAGAGATTGTGCTCAGTGAAATAAGCCAGAATGAAAAAAATGGTTTCCTGGAATACAGAGGGACCAACCTAGAGATCGGGGGCGGGGGTGGAGGGCGGGTAATTATAATAAATTAAAAATCAAAATCAACAGTCAACTATAAACCAGAGACATTCTGCAGGGGACGGAGAAGGAGAAGGATCAAAACAGGGGCGGGAAGAACACAAGGGACTATGGGATGGTGCACGGGGGACCTGGTGGTGGGACTTTCACGGGGAACACGTTTGAGAGAAAAAGCACACACTGTACAACAATGAAGAATGATGTCCAAAAAATCATAAAAAAGGGCCTCCCCGGTGGCGCAGCGGTTGAGCACTGGGCTGGGAAGCTGCCCGCAGCCTCTGCAGTGCCAGTTCGATACCCGGCCGCCGGCAAGGGTCCCGCATGGTGCGCAGAACTCTCCTGTTGCGCCCTCTGCTCCCTCAGCGGTGTACTTCGTCTCTCTGCCTGTTCTGCTCCCCGCTCTGGCTCTGGTGAATCCTCTCACCCTCCCGCGCTTCTGACTGTACCCAGTGCTTGTATAAATAAAATATAAATAAATAGAAAATATTTTTTAAAAATCATAAAAATAATGAAGAACACAAGCGATTCTAAGGCAGGAGGCAGAAAGGGCCTCAAAGGAGTGAACGATGAGGCGATGCAGGAGGAGGAGAGGCGAGACCACAGTCAGGCGGCACGGCCCGAGTGGAGGCGGGAGACTGGGAGCAGAGACGTCTGCGGAGAAGCACAGCAGCAGAACCCGGGGGAGAGGCTTCCGCCAGGGGGCTGGGGAGAAGGGCCGACAGAGCCCAGGCTTCATTCAGGGTGGAACTATTATTTGCCACTGAAGGTTCTGGATCATCAGGAAGGTGAGGACGCCGGGTGGGGAGGGCGCGCCGGGCACGAGGGGCTTCAGGTCTGCCCCATGTTCCCATGACAGGCCCGCAAGCCCCCAGGCAGGGCCTGCCCACCTGCCTCAGCGCTGAGCAAACCAGCACTGAATGTGCAAGACTCAAAGCATTTTGTTTTCTTATGGTCGTGGTTGGCTGGGCAGGGGACTATTCGCAACCACAGTTCCAGAAACGACTGAATGAGGAGCCCAAACCAAACATTCCAGCAAGAGCCCCTCCCACCCAGCCGGGGACCGAGTGGCAGCGGGAGCATGGCAGCCGGCCTGGCCCCGCCACATTTCTCGCATGACTGTCGTGCCTGCCGAGGTCAGCGAGGCGGCGCCTCCTTCACGCGCAGGAAGCTTGTGAGCTTGTGGGCCGCGGGCCGGGATCGCATTGGGCCAGAGAGGGCTCAGCCACCACTCTGCGGTTCCTCGGGGTCGAAAGGGCAGAGCCTGGTCTCTCTGACCCTAATAAGTGTGTAAAATCAGGTGCAGGTGCCCCAGGCCTGCCAGGGCCCATGTTTCTGCCCGTCTTTTGCCACAGCTAGTGCCAGTTAAACTCCCCGTAGGACCAGGCAGCTCGATGGGGTGGGGTCCAGCACAGAGTAGGAGGTTGAGCAGCATCCCAGCAGCACCCCACCCCCACCCCAAGGCATGACAATACACATTGCAGACCCGATGTTCCCTGGGGGCGACATCACCTGGCAGAGACCACCGCCCAGGCTGTGGCCTCTGCCTCTCTGGCCTTCAGACATGTCTTGCTTGACCATTCACTTTTTTCAGAAAATCTGAATCACTTGCCCTCATTTAAAAATCAGGAAATTTCCCTCACAAGTATTGAATTTCAGTTTCTCTTGAAAAACTAGGTCTGGCAATCCCAGCCCCAAGTCTGGCAGCCCTTGGCGGGGTGGGTGCTCCACAGTGCCGGCACCTCCTGTCTCCTGTGCACCCTGGAAGACAGGTGTTTAATGCTCGAAAACCTGTGAGGTGCCCCAGGGTGGCCACCTGGACCACCTGGTGCTTATCAAGTCAGTGGTCCCAGGCAGCTGAGTCACAGAGGCGAGTGTCTTGGTAACAAGAGCTCTTCTTGGACCCCACATTTGAGAGTTGCTCAAGTTGGGGTCCTGAGACTGAGCCTCCCTACTTCAGACTGTTCCTGTAAAAGGACTGACCTCTAGTTAGAGAACATACAAGTTCCCTGGGGCTGGCACCCTGGCTCCCTGGAGATTGGATGGCAAAGGCTTGTGTTCAAAGGAGCCCCACAAATGGCAGCACATGAGCCAGCCGACACCCAGAGAGTGAAACGTGGCCACTTTGCTTTTCTCTTTTGCAAAAACCCCCACACGCTCACATCAAGATGGACTGACTCACGCAAGGCTCCTGAGCTGCAGGTCAGCTCTGGGATGTGAAAAACCCCGCATGGTGCTGTGCCCCTTGTCGATCGTGCTTTTAAGTGAGAAACACCACCCCACACCCCACACCCCACACCCCATATAGGTGCTCAGATCTTAGCGGCTATGTTTGATAAGTTCTGTTTTTCAAAAGGCCTGTCTCCAGTCTCCCTCAAACCAACTGTGAGTGGGCGGTTCCCGAGCTAAAGCCACTCCCTTCATCAGGAAGGCAACACCGGCTTAAAATATTGGGTTTGAATGACAAGATTCCCCAGACTCCCCTCCCCTTCTCCAAAGGGGGCCATTCTAAACAATCCTTCAGAAAGTGTTCACGGGGTGGAATAAGGGGGGTGCGGGCAGGCCCCTCCTGAACCCCAGGCTCCCCAACACCACCCTCGTGGGCAGACTTCTCACCGGCTCAGCTCCACACTCCTCTGTGGGTTACCTTTGTGGACAGTCATGGTTTTCCCAGTTCTGGGGTCCAAACAAACTAAATGAAATAAAAGCAAAAACCTGTGTCTCTTTGAATTCCAAACCCCGGCTTTTCCACACTCCAGCTTGTTTTCTCATTAAATAAGGAAACTTGAGACCCACAGATGTTCCCTATTTAAATATACGATCTGTGTGAGCGCGGGCCATCTCCCACAGCAATTGTGTTGTTATTCCAAAGCAAAGGCTTGAAAGGCGTGTCACGGAGGGGCAGGGCTGCTCTGGCCTGTTCCGGAAGGTCAGCTTCTCCTGAACTGGCCAATTTGAGCAGCCAACGGGCTATTTCTCCAGAACCCTCCTGGCTGGTCCACACCTGGGCTGCGGTGCTCTGCTGTGTCCCAGGTCACCTCCCTGCACCTCCAAACTCCACCACTCTGGACCCCAGTTGTGTCCCCTCCTCCCCTTCAGTGTCTTCCCTTCTCTGCTCCCGGACGCCGCCCTTCTTGCCCGCCCCTTCCCAAACTTATTTATGTCTCCTGTTGCTGCAGCTCCAACTGTTGTCATCTACTTGTTTTTGCAAAAAGCTGGAATGCAGATGTGCGCCCTGAACGCCTCCCCAGTGCGGGGCTGGGGTGCGGGGCTGGGGTGCGGGCTGCAAGGAGACGGAAGGCCCTGGAAGCTCCGCCATTTAGCCAGACTCCGCTGCCCGGGAGCCAGCCACTGGCGGGGCTGCCCTCCTGTGCCCCGTAATTACTCCCTGCAGTTCCCCGAGATCCTGTTTATGTTGAAAGCCCTCATTTTCAGAAATGCTTAAAATAACAAGTTTGAGGAAGTCCAAGGACATCTTGGAATGGCTACAAACAAGGGAACTGATGTGGTCAGGCCAGGAGTTTCTGGATCTCTACCCCAGTAATACTACATATTATTATTAATAATAATACTTATCATTGTTAATAATAATGCTTGGCACTGTTACTACTGCTAATACTTATCATTAAAGATAATAATAACAATAATACTTATTGTTTCTTGATTGCTTAGCCTGTGCCAGACCCTGTGATAACTGCTTGACAGACAGCATCTCGAGGAAACCCATCAGCCCTTTGTGGGAGGCACGATCATTAACCCCACTTTAAAGATTAGGACACAGAGGCCTGGGAGGGCGAGTAATTTGCTCAAGACTGTAGAGCCAATAACTGTGAGTGACTTTCCACCATTCCACTTGTCACTGGGAAAGCCAGCACTCCAAGCGCCTTGACAACCACCCCCCACATTCAAAATTAATTATAAAACAGACACTCCCCTGGCTTAGTATAAGAAGCATAGTAATATTTACCAGACTCTGCTGTAGATCACCATAAATATCAGCTCACATCCAGTGCCAGTGCCAGTGCCAGCTTGCAGAATCTGCAGTGACGAAGTCCGGCCCTGCAGCCACTCAGGCCAAGGTAGCAGGAAATGGCTTGGGGGCTGGCTCTCTGCAGAGCAGGATGCACTCAGCAGCCACCGTGAGTGGCGATGACCCTAATGCTCACCTACCCCTCCCCTCACCCCAGCGCCGAAACTCTTACTCACAGATAAGGAGAGAAATTCAGAGGACTGGAGAGTCTGCATGTCCTGGGGATCCAGACAAAGCTGTCTCCCTGAAAAACTCTCATCTGCCAAACCTGAAGTCACTCAGCTTTGAGCTGCTTTTTCCCTTGCTCCATTATCTTCAAGGTGAAAAGGATGTTGTCAGACTTACTTGTTGGCTTCAAAATGTACTAATTGCTTATTACTGCTGAATCATTGACCTGAGACCTCGTTTGCATTTCCTTGTCATTTTATACTCTGATCTTCTGTTTCACTTGCACTGTTTGTGAATAGGATGTGATTAGGTTATAGTGACATTTCCAAGATCTCTCTACCCATGTATCTTCCCAGCTACCACCTTTACCACTTTCCATGCACCTGTTCATTCACCCATCCGTGCACCCACCCATCCGTGCACCCACCCATCCATGCAGTCATCGTCCACACAGCCCCCCATGCCTGCATACATGCCTCCACCCATCCACCTCGTCACCCACCTATCCCCCATCCATCCATCACTTCTTACCCGCTGTGTCCACCCCAGCCTCCCTGCTCCAGACCCCGGTTTCTCGTCCCCCATTAATCTGCACACTACCATATACATGAAACCACACATATCAGCTCTCCCTGAGTCCATCCCTTTTCAAATACACCAAATACACCAGATGAGTCATCCTGAATCTTAGCTCTGATCAGCCCCTATTCAAAAACCTTCAATGACTCTCCAATCCTAGAAAATAAAGCTCAGCTTCTCCCTCCAATACCCAAGTACCTCCTTGCTCTCTCTCCATCTTCCCTTCCTTCCCCCACAACCCTTAATTTCAGACTAGTTTAAAACACGCAGACTGGTAGAGAGAACAATAACAAACACCGTGAACATATAACCTGAATTAAAGGACTATTAGGATTTTGCCATTTTTGCTTCCACTTTACTCCAAGGAGGGAGCACTATGTGGAAACTATCAAAGTGCTCTGTGTCCTTCCTTCCTCTCATGCCTCCCTTACGAGCTCACCTTTGCAGTTTCATTTTGCCACCCAACACTTGCTTGCACACTGTCGGCCTCAGGATACATGCAGACTAAGTTTCTTCATGTTAATGACTGAATACGACACCATCATAGGAAAATCCATGGTTTATTCAACCCTTGCCTGCAGGAGGCACTCTTTAGGAGACGTCTCTCTGTTTCTTTCACGCACGCACGACTGCAGAAACCTTCCCTGGCTGGTCTGTGCGTGTGCAGGTAGACCAGCGCATCTTTAGGTCCTGCTTGGAGGTGAACTTGCTGGCATCTGGGCTTTGTACTCCGCCTTCAGTGTCACTAGATGCTGCCCAATTGTCATCCGGAAGGTCCGGACCAATAAACATGCCTCCTAGCTGGATGTCAGGGTCCCAGCTACTCGCATTCTTACCAGCACTTAGGACTGGTTTACCCACCTAACGGGACATGGCTGTGTCTCGTTTTGCTTTATTTTCCTCCTCCTGATTGCCGGGAAGTATGAGCATCTTTTCTTTAGATCTTTAACATCTAAATTCCATTCTATGGGATGCACCCGTTTTTATTTTGTACCCATGTTTCTTGGGTTGCTTGCCCTTTTCTTACTAATTTGTGGGAGCTGACTTTACATGCCGGGTATTAACCTTTATTAGTTCTGTGCATGCTTGACAGCTTCTCATCTACATTTTTGCTTGATGTATTTGTTGTAGAAAGATTTATTTTTACGACATGGAATTCATCAATATTTCCCTTTATGGTTTGTGCTTTTTAATTTTTTCTTTAAGCTGTCTTTTCCCATCCCCAAAGTTTTAAATAAAATCTCCTATATTTTCTTCCCCAAATTCTGAAGTTTTGCTTTTTTACCTTCAGCATTTTCATATATCTAAAATATATTTATGGCCTCCCCTGGTGGCGCAGGCAGTTGAGCACAGCGCTGTGATGCTGTCCACAACCTCTGCAGGGTGGGTTTGACCTGAGAGAATCCCACATAGCACAGCAGACCTCTCCTGTCTCGCCCTCTGCTCCCCTCTGCAGTGTATTTCAGTCTGTCTGCCTGTTCTGTGCCCCACTCTGCCTCTGGTGAATCCTCTTGCCCTCCCACACATCTGGCCTGTACCCCAGTTCTTGTATGCATGAATAAATAAATCTTTAAATAAATAAATAAAATATATTTAGGAAACTAAGTGGAAGTCTTACTTTTTGTATATAAAAAAGTGTGTATGTGTATGTATAAAATCAGTTCTTAAAAATAACCAGAAAAGGACAACCAAGGAAATGGGCCCCTTTTGCTAGACAGTCTCTCCACCTACTCCACCCCCATCCCCCATCTGTAATGCATCCCTGCCATGGGCCATGTTCCCATCTGTTTCTGGGCTCTCTATGCTGTCCCCCTGGTCAGTTATCTAGCACTAAGCTAGTACTAGCCGTTTTACTAACCATCACTTAGTAGAAGTCTCAGTAGCCCATAACACAAATACTCCAACAAACAACAAAATTATAACCTACAGAGCTTATTTTCTTATAATGGTGTGATAAAGTTAGAAATCAAAAGCTGGCTTTAAAAAAAAAATCTTGAAACTAGAAGAAGCATACTTCTGAATAATTCATGGGATGAAGAAGAAATTATGATGGGAATTAGGAAATATTTATGTCTGAATGACAATGAAAGCATCATTTATCAAAACTTCTAGGGTGCAGCTAATTTGTTGCATTAGTGGCATAATCATTCTTGTTTTCTAATGTATGCAATTTTAGATTACATTTTTTAATTAGATGTGGCTGGCACATGGGAACACTATTAACTTTTATATATTGATCTTGTAACCAGTCATCTTGCTGGACTTTTTTCAGCAGAAAGCATGAAATTTGCTGTTGCATTTTGGCAAATACCCTTTATCAAGTTAAGGAAGTTCCTATTTATGCATTCTTAATTTGTTGAGAGTTTTTTACTTTCAGTGGTTAAAAATTAGATGCATGCCTTTTAAAATTCAAGAATGCCACTTCTCTCACTTGCTCCCCCCTTCCCCTCCACTGCACAGGATGGGGGTCCTGGCCAATGTAATAAGACAAGAAAAAGAAGTAAGAGGTTATAAAAGAAAAAGAGTCATCACTTAGAACTAATCAGTAGGTGGTTTCCTGGGCATATTTTCTTATTTCTAACTCTTTTTTAAAATGTGTGTGCCAGGCCTCCCCGGTGGCGCAGCGGGTTGAGTGCCACGCTGTGAAGCTGGCCGCAGCCTCTGCAGTGCAGGTTCGATTCCCAGCCAGCCAGGAAGAAACCCATATGGTGCAGCAGACCTCTTCTGCCTCACCTGCTGCTCCCCTCTGAGTGTCTTCGGTCCTTCTGCCTGTTCTGCTCCCCACTCTGTCTCTTGTGAATTCTCTCACCCTCCCGCGCCTCTGACTATACCCCAGTTCTTGTATAAATAAATAAATTTAAAAAATAAAAAATAAAATGTATGTGCCAAGAATAAAATATTCCTTCATCCCATCTCTAATCTTAATTCTCAAAGTCCCAGTAATCATCCTAATATTAGCTAATACTTATTGATTGCTTGCTGTGAACCAGATAGGCATTTTATATCATCTTTTTAAAGGCCTGTGACAACCCTATAAAGGAGGTCATGTCAGTGCCACTTTGAAAAAGACAAAACTGAGAGGATCAGGGGTTAGGCTGAGTTTTCATGGCTGGAAAGTGCAGGGACTGAGCCAGAAATTCTGTAATCCTCAGACAGCACAAGACTGCAATACCAGCCTGCCTGCTCATGACCCAGACCCACAATTTTTTTCACTTGGTCTTTGGTCTGGAATCCCATCTCTCTCTCTGAATCTTGGCACAGCTGCATGGACACGGCAATGCACCACCCATTCCCCTTCAGGACAGGAGGGCTCATTCTTCCAGCTGCAGGGAGAGCTCCAGACACCCAGAGCTTTAGCCCTCTTTGAAGCTGCCTCCAGGCTCTGTCCAAGGCCATGCTCCCTTCCACGAGTACCAGAGGAGTATAAAGGCTCAGCCTCCTCCCCACAACCCAGGGCCATGTGGGAGGGCCAGGTTAGCTTCAGTTCTCCTCAGGGAATCAGCCGAGGCCTTTGCTGTGCCTACACCACAGCAGATTCTCTACTGGATGACACCTGCTTCCCTCCCTTCTGCAAGTGCACTCACTAATACACCCACACCCTGTCTGTTGGCTTCCAGAGGAACCCAATCTAGGGTAGATCCCAATCCTTCCAGGCTCACTTTCAATGTTGCTGCCCCCCCAAAGCCTCCCAAGTCCCCCAGTCGGGATGGGAAGTCCTCCCTCCTCTGGACCAAGCTCCCTCTGCTGTATTTGAGTCACTGCTACATCTGTGTGTGGAGGACCTTAGGTCTGACTTATTTCTCTATCTTCTTCAGCACCTGTCTCTTAACACCGAGCCTGGGCTCCGGGGTCAGACACATCTGGACCCCAGAGTCAGACATACCCCAGCTCCGCATTTATCAGCATCAGAGTCCTCATCTGTAAAGTGGGGTGATGACAGCATCTCAGGCTTTAAGAATTAAATATCTAATGGATGCAAAGCCTAGAGCCTGCACGCAGTAAGCACTCCCTACATGTTTGTAATGTCTAATTACTGTTTACCTACTGCCGTGATGGCGCTAATATGGACTTAGTGAGGGAGCGGGGACGGCCTGATATCAAGCAGCTCAGCAGGCCCTGCTAGCAGTGTGAGTGCACAGCTCCCCTCCCTGGAAGACCATGCAGATTGGCTGAAGGTCCACATCCCTTGGCAGTTGGCCCACTTTACATTCTCTCTCTCTCTCTCTCTCTCCCTCTCTCTCTCTCTCTCTCTCCATCAGGCCTCCTAGCTGCACCCTCCAGCATGCAAACCCTCACTCTTTCCCGCAACCCAGAACTGAAAAACAAACTAGGTTTGGAATCCAAGGCCATTGGTGCTTTTGATCTTGGTTACAAGGCAAGGCAATTATTGGAACACAAAAGCCCTGATTTATTTATGAAATGCCAGGGACATCTTTGAGGCGGGAAGGAGGAAACTCACTGAAGACCAAGCCCTTATTGCCACACAGAGAAAGGCTGCTTTCAAACACAAGTCCCCCAAATGCCCTCTCTTCTCTGTGAAGAGTCTCTCCTCATTAGTGCTTCCTCCAGAACACTGCTGCTTCCAACAATCACATTCACCTCGCGGTGGGGCAAGTAATTAAATTCCACAGGCATCTGAGCACAGAATAATGGATGGCTATTGTTAAGGGAGCTGAGGCTGAAAGTGGAATGAGCTTCGCAGCCCAGTCTCAGAAACAGTGAGGGGCAGACAAGGGACCCTCCTGCAGGCGCGCAACAGGGGTGGAGGATTCAGGACCGGAGCTGGGCCTGAAAACCCGCCCTGGGGGCCAGCCTCTGCGCTTACCAGTGGGGTCTCGGTTTCCACCCCTGGAAACCTGGAAGGCTGGACCAGATGGGTCCCTGACTGTGCGGTCCCCAGACCAGCAGCAGCACAGCCTGAGCACTTGTCAGAAAGGCAGACCCTCAAGCCTCATTCTCATCCACTGAGCCTATGGGGTGGGGGCCATCAGCCCACAGCGCAGAACAATCCCTGCTCATGTGGACTGAAATGTTCACCAAGGACCTGCTTTGGCTACAGGTTGTTTTACTTAAAAGTCGCAGTTTCCAAGGACCAAAGGAGGACGTGAAGGAGGACTTAGGGCAGGTCAGAGGAGACCTGTGGTGTGACCAGACGGGGCAAAACACAAAGCAAGTCACAGGGGGACACCTGAGTCACGGGGGACAACTGGAGAGCCAGGAGTGTTACCAGAGGCCGGAGGGACCTGGGTGGGTGGTGGTGGCTTCTGTCCCCAGTACCTGACACGTTTCCACGTGGGCTTGACTGATGGACAGAGCAGGACTGTGTCAGGTTTCATCTCAGCACTGGGGCAAAATTTCTGTTGATCACGCTTGTCCCCAAAAGGAACAAGCTGCCCAAGAGGCAGCCAGGGCCTTCACGAGAAAGCTCCAGCAGAGGGAGGACAACGTCGACAGAGAGTGGGGAAGGCCTGGAAGGGCAGGCCTAGTGGGATCAAACGGCTCCTCTGCCCTTCTGGTGAGAGCACCCCGTTTTTCCTGGAGAACCACCTTCGCCATTTTCCACCCTACACCTCAAGTGGGGTAGGTCCCCCTAAAGGGGGACATCTGGCCTTGGGTGTGTTTCCCAGGCCTGGTCAGCCCACACTGTTTCTCACTGCCACAGGCACAGCTTCCAGAGTGCTCTCCTGACCCGTGCTGGGCCCGTCAAATGCCCATGTGACCCCAGTCCAGAAAACAGGGTGCTCGCATTCCTCTGGACTTGAGGCAGGTAGTGTGAAAGCCTGGGTCGCCCAACCAGCAGGAAACTGACTGGGGAAGAGCCCGTCCCCCTAGCAACTGGAAAGAGGAGGAAACTGGAGCAGACCTGCAGAGTCTGAGTGCTGGCAACACCTTCTGTGCTCTGATGCCCCCTGCCTGAAGCTGGTCGACTGGAGAGCTGGTCGGTTCCCTTTCTTCCTTCAAGTCAGCTGAGCTTGGTTTCTGCTGTTGCATCTGGAAGTGTCCTGACCCTACGTCAGCCTCTGAGGTCCAGCCTCTGAGGTCAGCCCAGGTCCACCGGGCTACGGTGCATGCGCCTCTCACACCTAGACAAGGGCTGGCGGCCCACGTGCTCCATCCACCCCGACAAGTCCTGGATAGCATGTGGATCTGAGGCCTGCCTAGTCATCAGAACATACTGCACTGCCCAAGGGGACCCGAGAATCGTGGAACGGTGAGCGATTAAGTGAAACAGCTCCCTGGCTGGAGAGAAGCCGGCAGGCTGGGCAGCTGCTCAGGCCCAGCCTGCAAGGCACCTGCCTGGAAGTCACTCCCTCCTGAAGATTCGGTGCCAGCATGTGACCTGGAGTGGGGAGAAGGCACACCCATCCCAATAGCTGGGTCCTGCTTAGAAAGGGGGTTCTTTGGGGTCACGAGTGAGCACCCATATAATAAGCACCTACTGGATGCCAGGCCTGAGCTGGACACTTTGCCTGGACACCACCCTCCACAGCAGCCCCCAGGTTTCAAAGATGAGAAAACTGAGGCTCACAGAGCCTGGCCCAGGAGGCAGTCATGAGCTGCAGGCCAAGGCGGAGACACACTGCCTCCTGCTGGTGACGACGGGGGCAGCAGTCTGGCTCTGCCTGCAGCTTCCCAGGCGTCTCCTCATCCGTAAGACGGGGTGAGGGGCCATCAGTGCCCCAGGCTGACCAGACACTGGCTCCCCAGTGTTCAAAGGTCTGCAGGCAGCACTAGTGGGAAGGAGTGAGGCCTCGGTACCCTGATATCTGTCACTGACGCCACACAAAGGGCCAGGCCCCACCTTGGCTCCCCCAGGCCCACAAGGACCTGGCTTTCCTTTGTTCCCAGGCACAGGCCTGGTAACAAGGCTGCCAGGAGCTCAGCTGTAGACGTTGTTTCATTATTTTCCACCCCGATAACTTCCATCACTAGTGAGGCTGCTGTCAGCCTAAATGAGACCTGAAAAGATTTATCTCACTTGTCCCAGGGCTCAGCTCAGGGAAAAGACCCTTGGTTTCCTCCAGGCCCCAGTGACCCTCTCTCTCCAAGTCCCCCCCACCCAGGGAAAAAGACGTGCCAGCGGCCACCAGCGGGGGCCTGTGATAGAACCAAGTGACCTGAGTCACTTCAGGGTGGCTTTGCAAAGCACGGTGTGATATTTCTTTATTGTGCTGTATTTACCTTCCTGATTGTGTTTGCTCATGCAAATATTGAGCTTAGGCCACATTTCATAAACACAGCCCCACGAGGAGCCCAGGGCCTGCCACAGGGCACGAGGGAATTAGCCCATGATTGCAATTTTGCTCTGGAGGTCTTCCTCCAAGTGGACAATCCAAATACAGACTGGGGAGAGATGATTAGATTTTAAATCAACTTGTCCTCTTCCTGCTCTTCTAGCAATCCCAGGCCACCTCATTCTAAAATTGGCATCTGGTGAGAATGATGAGCTGGACTATTTTAGTAGCAATAGTCTCTTATGTCTGTATAGCTCCCGGTTATCTTAGTAGCAATCGCC
Source organism: Talpa occidentalis (assembly GCF_014898055.3). Classification (NCBI taxonomy): domain Eukaryota; kingdom Metazoa; phylum Chordata; class Mammalia; order Eulipotyphla; family Talpidae; genus Talpa; species Talpa occidentalis. The sequence goes on from NW_023600993.1 coordinate 4,551,822, forward strand.
TCTGATATTCCTGTTATCCTAGGTTATATCTGTGGTACAGTCGCTTACAGCCACGTGATGCTGACTAGCTTTCCTGACATTTACAAAGTGACATCTATCACCATTTCACAAATGAGGAAACTGAGGCACAGAGAGTTCAAGTAAGAAGCCCAAGGACACACAGCAAATAAGTGATGGAACCAGGATTATGAACCAAGGAACTCAGGAATTCTAGACCTGAAGACCTCACCCTGAGTCACCTCTCAGGGATGCGCCCTCCCACACAGGCAGGCAGGCAGGCAGGGCAGACAGGGCACACGCACACATGCTTCATACAATCCTCACACTGCCCCTGGGGTGTGGTTGATGTTTAACCCCATTTGATAGCCAAAGAGGATGTGGCTCACTCTAGTTAAATGACTGGCCTATTTTATGGACAAGGAAACGGAAGTTCACAGAAGCGAATTCGGTTCTAGAAACACCAAGGCAGCACGAGTGTTCGCCAGGCTCTGAGCAGGGGGCTTGGGTACAGGGACTCAGCAGCCATGGGAACTGCTCCCTGCTCACTGGGCTCCCGGGAGCAGAACGGGGAGACCTTCCTGAGAACAGCTGAGCGCTCTGTTAAAGCCCTTAAAAATAAGGAAACTTTTGACCCCAGAATTGTCACTGCAGAGACTGATATCTGTCACTGACGCCATACAGAGGACCAGGCCCCACCTCGGCTCCCCCAGGCCCACAAGGACCCGGCTTTCCTTTGTTCCCGGGCACAGGCCTGGTAACAAGGCCGCCAGGAGCTCAGCTGTAGCCATTGTTGGGGTGCTAACAGCAGTGATTGTGGCAAGGTGTGTAAACAAGCAGCTCACGGCAGAACGCGCCACGATAGTGTGGAAACAGCCGTCAGTGTCCAACGGTAAGAGGATGGCCGCACAAATTAGGATGCATCTACATCTTGAACTACTATGGCATCACTCCAAATGTTACAGAAGCACGCGGGCATGGGGACATTTGGTGGCGGAGAGTTAGGGTAATTTGCTAAGTGCCATCAGCAGGCAGTGTCGCCTCGCGTGCAGCTGGACCCCCCTTGGCAAGCGCATATGTACATACGAGAAAATGTGGGAGTGTGAGCCCTCAGACAAGCCCACGCACACGCCTGTCCCGGGACACCCAGGGTTCATGGCCGCGTAGTGACAGCTGAGGCGCTTTCCGTCTCTGTCTGTGCACCCCAAGTGTGCGGTGCCCGGCCCCTCACACGTCTGCCCTGCTGGTCCCGTGATCCCCACCCGCCCTAGCAGCCCGGTCCACAGCTGGGGGGTGGGGTGGGGGGCGTGCTGGGCCCAGGCGTGTGAGTCAGCCCGGCTCGCCCACCTTTTTGAAGAGCCGGATGACGTCCTCGCTGATCTGGGAGAGGCGGACGATGACATTGTTCATGAAGATGTCGTTGAGGGTGGCGTGGTCTCGGCTCTCCCGCCTGGTCTGATGCAGGACCAGGTACCAACAGTTCACGGGCGACAGCAGGTACTGGTCCTTCCTGCGGACACAAAGAGCTCAGGTTGACTTCACGGGAACGACAGCCACGGCGGCTCTGGGAACCCCGCGGGTCCCTCCACAGTCAGTTTTATTCCAGCACATTGACAGCCGGGAAAAAGGGGCCGGCAGAGCTGAAGCCTCTTCCCAAGCCGGGGCGGCCTGGCCTGCCCTCCCAGTGGTGGATGCAAATCGACCACCTTCTCTCCCCCCATCTTTGCCTTCCCAACCCCGGGGTCCCTCCAGCTCTAACTTCTCTGTCCACTCCCAGGGTCAGTCTCTCTCTCTCAGCCTCCTGGAAACCATTGCCTTGGCCCCTGATGGCGCTGGGGGTGCAGAGGGCCCAGGAGGAAGCCCAGTTCTGGGGGCTTAAGGGGAGCAGCTTTGAGTCAAGTCCATAAAGCACAGCCACGGCCCCACCGGCACCGCTGACGGCTACCTCGCAGCCTCCGGCCTCTCCAAGCCGGCCCCCGGACGAGCAGCCGCGGCCTGGCCGGGGCCTGGTTAGACAGTTTCTCAGGCCCGCGAGACCTGCCGAATCAGCTCTGACCAATTCTCGCTGAGGGCTGAGAACCACCACTCTCTGTACTGCTGTTTCCTGGGCTTGGGAAACGGGGCGCTCCCAAAAACGAAGTTGGGGAGCACCTCTCGTCTATGCTTTACCAGCCCTGGGTGTGCCTGGTCTCCGGGAAGAGGCAGGAAGGGCAACTAGAAGCCAAAGTCCTCACATGGCAAAACCCACATTGCCAGCAGGTGTCTGGGCTGAGCTCTCGCCCTCGGACCCTGCTCGCCTTCCTCCCTCTCCAGGCCGGGAAGGAGGCGTGAGAGGCAGGGTGTGGGGAGAGGTCGGGCTGAGAGGGTGGACACCTGCGGGTTCTGGCCCTGGTCACACGGGCTCCAGCTCTCACAAGACTCCCTGGCCTGGTCATCCTCCAAAGCAAGTGCAAGTGCTGGGGAACAGCCCCGAGGGCTCTGGGCAGCCGCCCCCCAGCTCCTCCACTTGGGGAGCACAGGGGAGGAAGGACCACTTGACCAACGGGCATTTTTCCTGCCACCAAACAAGCTGAACATTCTTCTCGGTCGCAGGGATTTGGGAGAAGGGAATCTGGTCTCGCGGAGGAAGGGCCTGGAGGGTGGTCTGAACTGCGGGCGGAGAAGCAGCCCGAGGGGACTGCCTGCTCCTTTACCAGAGACTCGGGGAGAGCCGGCCCTCGCAGCCCAGACCCCTCGGCACTTACGCCAGGTGGGGTACGGGGGGCCGTGACTCAGACCTGCCTTGGCGGGGCCCAGAGTCGACAGCCAGGGCAGCAGAATGGATGTCAGTGAGAGCTGCAGGCTGCTGGGCAGAGAACCGGGAGGGCGCCATGGTCTTGCCTGCCACGGTGGAGGTACCCTCTCTGCGTGCCCCGTGCTACGGAGGCCCTGTGCTCCCAGGCTAAGATGTCCCAGCAGGCACCTTCACACACACACTCAGACACACGCACAGGTTTGTGCTGGGTCTTGAAGAACGGGAGGAGGGGCAGAGACCGGGAACTGCAGGTTGAGGCAACTGTAGGTACAAGACAGAGAAGTAGCCCAGTGGAAGCAGACTCTCAAATGTCTTAGGGGCTGGTTGGCAGGACATGAGTCTGGGGTGACAGGTTAATGTCTTGGCTGGGGGGGCCCCTGAGTTCCACGCTAATGAGTTGGGACTTTATCCTCAAGGTCACACGGTTCTCAACCTGGGTTGTACGTTCACTGCTGCACCTCCCCCTGCAGTGACCTCTAGGAATCCCTAGGTCCGGCTGGGCAAGGAACCAGCGCGCAGGGGGAGAACAGCAAACTCCCTGAAGACATAGATAAGACGGAAGCCTGTTGAATGATAACGACCCCCAGGAGCCACTACAGGAATGCTGACCGCACGGAAACTCATCTCGCCTTCTCAAGGCCCACAGACTTTATTCTAATACAACTGTCTCTCTAAAATCTTTCCTCTTTCTAAAATCTTTTCTCTTTCTCTGTCTAAAAAGGTCATTGGTTTGCCGATTAAAAAAGAACATACGAAATCTAATAACTAGGCTGATTCAAATGAAATGTTACTAAACTCTGTGTATTAATAGAACTGTTAGCTTAATAATTTCTCTGTTGTATGCTTAGCCTTGTTAGCATTAATCTTAATGATACAAATATTACATTGTGAAAAGTAAAATTCACCCGTGCTAATTAATAGTAATTTAGTGGTAGTGAGTAGTTTAAACAAAAAGTAATCACATAAAATAAAAAGAAAAATTAATAGCCTAACTACTTAGGAATGCGCCTGGGTCCAGATGTAAATCACGGCCCTGTCAATGATAAGCTAAACCTATGAGCAAGTTGATTTCTTCACTGATGTTTGCTTTTAGAAAACATATATATACTGGTCACCAACTCAAATTAAATTACACTCAGATTTACACTTTCTCTTGAAGTGTGTCTGTTTGTCATTTCTTTAACCGAATCCCTGACCACCCTGCGCAGTCTCTCAACCCTGAGACGGCCTCATCGTTCACTGCTGTGCTGGTCTGCGGCAGTTCACCTGTGTGAGCTTTTAAAAAACACCAGGCCAAGGCCCCAGCCAAGACCAATTAAGGTAGACTCTCTCAGGGGAGAGCCCTGGTTCTGGTATTGTCGCAATAGTCTCTTGAAGATTCTAATGTTAAGAATGCCTGCTCTGGGCAGTGGGGAGTCACAGAAGTTATCTAAGCAGCTATGATCTTACCAGTGTGCGCCATTAAAACATCACTGAGGGCAGACTGGAGGGTGGGCGTGTGGGGAGGTTGATGGACGCATGGGTGGATAAGGATGGATGGGTGGGTAGGTGGGTGGGTGGATGGATGGGTAGAGGCCTGGGGCTGGAGGCAGGAGGGCCAATCAGCGGGTGACCTTAGTCCAGGAGGAGAGAGATGAGGAGGGCCTGGCCGGTGGCCAGAGGAGGCTAGAGCTGAGAGAGTCCTCCCCAGGACAGCAGATGAGAATGGCAGCTTCCTGGAAGCAGGGGGGGAGAGAGGATGGACGGTGACTCGGAGGTGTGGCGCTCAGGCAACGGGGAGGGGGTTGGCGACACGCGCTAAGACAAGCGCTGCAGAGGAGGAGGAGGTTTGGGTGGAAAATACTTCTCACATCCCATCTTTCACTGTTTTCTAGGTGGGGATGGAATGGCAAGATTCGCGTAAAGGAGAAATGAGCTAATTGAGCTGTTACCGAAATGACTTCAGGGGTTTAGCTCAGCTTGGGATGAAGAATTGAACATCATCAGGGAATTGAATGTGCAAAATTGATGGAAGGCACAGCCAGAGGTGAGTTCAGGGGGAGGAAAGAGACAAACGCTCTTGCGAGGCAGCGGAAGTGCTGGGAACGCGTGGGGGCCGCTCATCAGGCCCCCTCCGGCAGACCCGCAGGGGAAGGGCAGAGAGGACAGAGCTTTCCTGGCAGGAGCTGAGGGCCAGGAGGCAAAGCCTCGCAAGCGGGACACATGGGGGAGGCAAGGAGGAGAAAGTTACCCCAAAGGATGTCCCTTTGAACACCCCAGACGGTCCCTGCCTCCACGGAGCTGGCAGTCGGGGGGAGGGGCGGGGAAGAGACATCCTCAGGGCGTCCTGCCGTGCGTGTGCGTTACAGCTGCAGAAGGTGCTCAAAGAGAGCAAGGGACCCCGAGACCCCCAAACAAGGAGCCCTGGATTTGGAGGGCTGCAGAGTGTTCCCGAGGAAGGGACCTTGGGGTGGTTCCAAAGGAAGAGTTGGAAGGAGCTGGGGTTGGGGGGGAGGAGGGTCATGGGAGAGGGCCCCGGGCAGAGGGGCCAGAGCTTATTGCCTTGAAGGAATGGTGAGGCTGGTGTGGCTGGAGCCCAGGAAGCCAGGGGAGCAGGGGAGCAGGGGGAGCTGCCTGCCCTCTGGACCGCGCCAGGACTGCAGGAGGAAGCACTGAGACCCCACATGGCACCCCAGGACAACTGCGCCCACCCACCTTTCCCAGGAGGAGCCCCCACTGGTGACCCCTTAGTCCTGCCTTCCCTTTTCAGGGGTCGCTTGTCCCTCCTGAGAGCGGGGGCCCTTTGACCTGAGCCCAGCCCTCCACCCAGACCAGTATGCTGCCGCAGCAGCCGGGGCCTCGGCTCCAGGCACGTCGGGAGCGGCCTTTCTGCTGCTTCCATCTTGTGTGACAGTGTCTTCGCAGCAGGAAAACTGCTGCGCTCAGGCATAATGTGAGAACTTTCACATCTGCATGTATGTTTCCTACTTTTATGGCCAGAAAATAGCAATGAAAATTTCTGGTGAGTCACAGCTTTCTTTCTTTGGCGAGGGGAGCTGGGCACGAGGCACCGAGAGACAGCAGCGCGAGGGAGGAGGCGAGGCCTTGCCAAGCTGGTGAGTTAGGAAAATGAAATTAGCAGGGAGCCAGCCACTTGGCTTTTCTGCTGGGGGCCGGAAAATTCCGCTCAGCAGACAGAAGCCATTTCCAGGCCTGCAGAGGCCAGCGTTGTAGAGGAATCCAGCCCACGGGCCGGGACGGCGGGGGCCCTCGGGGAGGGAGACCCAGTCCCTGCCTCCCAGGGGTGCTCAGTGGCTGCCGGCAAAGCCGCCCCTGGAAAGCGCCACCTCGGTGACTGCCGGGCCAGGGTGCGGAGGACCTCCTGCCGCCGGAGCTGCCCCACAGAGCTCAGCGTCCTAGCTCAGGGCAGGAACCGGTCATTCTGCCCACACTAGCGGAGGGCCCTGCTCGGTGCCAGCGTGGGGAGCAAAACCAAGCACACGCCCGGAGATCTCAGTCCATGGGGGCCTCGGGATGACCCCGTAATCACCTGAACAGATGGGAAATGCAGGGAAGACAGGACTAAGGCGTTGTCGTGAGGTTCCTCCCGGGGAAGGTGGGTGGGCACGGTTGACCTCGCTGGCCCTTCCCTCTGAGGCTTTGGCTGAGGTGTTTCTCCTTGGTGAGGCCTGTCCTTCCCCAGGCAGCCCCCCAAGCCCCCAGCACTGATCCCTGCCCGATCCCTGTGGTCATTACAACAGCACCCCATAGAAGAGCATCCTGTCCAGTCTTGTTCATCACACGGAGCGGGGGGTGGGGTGGGCAGGTGACCGACAGACCAGGGAGGGCCCCTCAGATCTCTGACCACGGGGACTGCATTTTCCAAAACCCAAATGCACACACGCAACTGGACAAAGGTTTTTTTGTTCCTGATTCCCCAACTTACTTAGTTACTAAGTCTAATGAGAAACACAAAAATGAAAGGGTGAATGGCCATTACCCACCCCCTTAGGTATTTCTCTTCAGTGACGGGCAGGGGGGGTGCGCCGGCACGTGATGGGGGAGCTCTCCCCAGGACACGGGCCTTCCTGCCCCGGCATCCTGGGCCTTGTCTCCACTCCCTTTGGAGCCTTCTCCCTCTTTGCTCCAAGCAGCAAAATCCCACTCTTCATGACCGGGTTCAGCGGCCTTTCCTTCAGGGATTAGCTGAGAGTCACAGAACATTCTGTCCGTACCGCTCACTCAGAGATTCTCATCAAGTTACTTCTGGAAGGCATCTTCTACGCTGCTGCTTAACTCAGCTCATCAGCTACCATTCACACAGGCAGGGCTTATTTCAGCATTTATTCTGGAAGCTTTACATCCCCCTGTAGCCGTTGGCAGAGTTGAATTCATTTCCTCATTCATTGTTTCATTGACTCTTTTAATATTTCTGGAGAATCTGCTATGGACTAAGCACTGCGCTCGTCACAGAGCATTGAAAACGTGATTGCACGTGCCTTGAGAAGGCTCGCCATCTACTACATGAAATTAAGAGACCAGGAGTTGTTACGGCTGCTGGTCAGAACACCTCTGGCTGAAGAGACAGGAGTGCTCACTTCAGACTTGACTTAAGCAAAGGTGGCAGTAATGGGAGGAGGAAAAATTCCAAGGATCAAAGGTTTCCATCAGAATTCTTAGAATGAAAATCAAGTGATATGCACACGTGTGCACCGCAAGCATATCTTATGCGAATAAACCACATTCTGGTTAATGTTTTGGAAGCTGCTCACTATAGTCTCTGCAGATTCCAGGAAAGCTGGGTGGGATCTGGAGAAACTGGAAAGAGAAAAGCAGGCTGGAGCTACACAAAGACCACTTAGGAGACTGAGTATCTGTCTTCAAATCCCGCTGAGCAAGACCAACGGGAAGGCAGAGGCTGGAGAGGGTAGAGATTGAGGTGCTCCCTTTGCAGGAAGACCGGGGGCCCTTGGGGTGCCTTGTGCTGGCTTCAGGATCGGTGTCATCACTGCACCTCTCCCTCTTGATCGCTTTTTTACTTAAATGGATTTATTTACAAAGGACTTCTGTAGTCTTCGTTAAAACAAACACAAACAACATCACTGTGCCATAGATAGAAGCTGAATGAGTGAGTTCAAGGAAGGCGGGCTGGTATCACTCCCTCCTCGGCAGAGGCCCGTGTCTGCGGTCTGGCCTCCATGGGCTCGGAGGAAGATTAGAGGGGTGTAGCAGCACGGGACCCTCTCCCAACCGGGACCCTCTCCCGAGGCAAAGGCAACGTGTGAAGGAGAACTGCAGAGATGAGTCGGCAGTTAGGGCACCCTTGTTGGCGACCACCTCTCCTGCCCTCGGCCAAGGGACGGTGACCCGGTGTGGCCACCCACCCCATCACTGAGGTGCCCCTGAAGTGCCCGGCTGGCCACAGCCCTCTGCACGGGGAGCTCACGTCTCCCAGGCTGCCCTTCGCGGCCCCAACACTCCTGAGGTCGAGCAGCAGGCTATGTCTCTGCAGACTCTGCCCTTGAACTTCACTTCTCTCCTGCAGCTGCCCAAAATCCATTTCCTTCATGAATTTGAAGAAAGTGTTGGCAGTATCTGGATCTTTTCTGTTAATTCATCCAGAAAGCGTTGATGGAGCTTCTATCATAAGTCAGAGAGAGAAAGGCAGAGATAGAACTGGCCCTTGCAGCCCAAGAGGACGAACTAGGCATTCCCACAGGATCATTTCTTGCTGCTTTCAAATGAGCCCCTGAGGGCACAGGGATGGCTGAGGGGGCGGGAGGAGGCAGCCCATTGCGGCCTGGGGCCAACGGCAGGGGCTCCCCAGAGAGGTGAGCCCTGAGCAGCCCTGGTGGCAGGAGAGCTGCTGCCTGGGGGAGAGGCAGGAGGCTGACCACCAGCACAGAGATGTGATCAAGGCCTGGTGACCATCAGAAAACACTAAACCCACCCAGACACAGGAGGCGACCTAAAGGCACATGGCCAGAAGCAGTTCTGCATTTTGACCAGAGAAGCTAAGGTTCAAGTCCCAGCTCTCCTCGTGCTGTGCCCCTCTGGATGAATTATTTATTGCCCCAGAAGCTCAGTGTTCCCACCAGAAAGGTAGAGACCATCCTGCCTCAAAGGCCACACGCTCACCATGCAGGTTAAGTGGGAGGCTGCACCATGGGGACGTGGGGGCAGGGGGCTGAAAGCCGGCATGGCACAGGCATGGAAGGGTCGGGAAGGAGCCCCTAGCACATCCTACTGGGCCAGGGAAGGCATGACAGGAGTCTCAGGGCTGCGGTAGCTGGAGACACCAGCCCCCCAGGGAACACCCCAAATGCTACCTCCTGCTGAGCAGGCCTTTTCCTTCAGAATCCTCTACACAAGTGTAGGTTCAAGTTACCTGCTGCCCAAGTGCCTCCCTGCTCAGGCCCCACCACAGAGGCCGCGTCTAGGTTAAAGCCAGCAACTTTTAGGGAAGTGCTACATCTCTGAAAAAAGTCTATGATGCTTCATCCCCCTGAAGAAGTATTTCTTATCAAGATAGTTGCGCACTGGAATGTTCCCTCCCAACAGCTCCATGATGCTGAAAAGATGCCCCAAGCCTCGTTCACACAGTCATCAAGCATCATTATTAACTGGCAGCGCCCCCCCAGCTCTTCCCACATCCTAACTGTCCCCATTTTAAACATTTGATTAGAATTCTCTGTTGCTTTTTTTTCACAGCTCTCCAAATAGCAGCAAGGAACACAGCCCTCTGGAGAGAGCATTCTAGCAGGGGAGGGGGCCACAGCCCTCGGAGTCCGCGGGGGGCTAGTCTGTGCCCTCACACCAGCTCCGTCTGCACACAGGGACGAGTTCTGGGGGAGTCTGGCTTCTGACTCTTGGAACAGGGTCTTGGGGGCTGCCGGTGAGACAGCACTCAGTACAGGGAGGAAGAATTCTGGGCTCAGCTAACAGAATGTTTGCAACCGGCTCGCTGCAAAACTTTCCAGAGTCCTCCATACCCTACCATGCATCAGCAACCCTAGGGGGTCGGTGGGCAGTGTGGGGGACCTCCATCCACCTCAGAAGCAGGTGTTAACAGCCTGAGTCACCCTCCGCACTGCCCTCCAGCTCGGAAGGGCTCCAGAATCTGACAAGTCAGCCTCAGGCGAGGCCTGGCGGCAGAGGGACTAGCACTGGTGGACTACGGACTAGCACTGGGGAAGGGGAGGTGCGGAAGGCCAGGGTGGCCAGGAAAGGAGGTGTGAAGTATTTATTACCTAGAAAACTCCCATGCAGTGAGCGTGCATGTGGTCGAGATGTCCCTGGAAACTGAGGCCGTAGTGAAACAACAGAAGACAAAACGGGCCCGCAAAGGAGGTTTCCACCAGGGTCTCGTCTCAGAGAGGTTGCCATAAAGCAACTGGATGTATCACAGGATCTGCCGTGAATGGCCCTCAGGTCCCAGAGGGCTTGTTAAAATACAGATTGCTGGGCATCCAGCATTTCTCACTCAGAGGTGGGGAGCCCCAGGTCCTGCCTCTCCAACAAGCCCTCGAGATGCCCATGATGGAGGCCAGTGCACACTTTGTTAGCCTTTGAGGTCTGGCCTTTGAGGTCCCCATGTCCCCTCCCCCACGCAGGAGAACATTCTGAGGGCCACCCTCCATCCTCTCAGCAACACTGGGCCAGGTGCCAGGTACAGGAGTGCGTGACCCTTTGTCCAAATAGCTCACCAAGCACTTAAGGCCTCCGGAAGACAGCTGTCTCCTTCCTATCCTCCCACGATCTCTGGCTCAGGGCAGCTCTAATTACCACTTGACGTTCATTCATTCACTCAACAAACATTCCGTGTGCCAGTGCCCCCTGCTTACAGACCTCCAGCCCCGGAACCATGAGACATGCATTTCTGCCCCTGAGCCGCCAGCCTGGGGCTGCGGGTGGAAACAGTCTGAATGGGCTGAGACAGCTCCCGTTCTGCTTGTGCCAATGGGTGGCTATGAGACCCAAGTGGACTCCAAAGATCGAATAAGTCTCATCCTTCTTTTCATCCAAAACACCCTTCCCTGTCCAGCACTGGCCCCTTGCAGTGGGCTGTGCCCTCGAGACCCTAGCTGGCAGACAGATGCCCTGTCCCGTGAAGAGCCTCTCAGGCTGCCGGGACGCAGGACCCAGGGCAGTGTGTGCCACAGGGGCCAGTGTGGCTGACCTGGTCAAAGGGCAAATCCAGGCACCCCCTAGAGATTCCAGCTTCCAAAAGCCGCAGAGGGCTCCGCCGTGGCATTAGCATCATGCAGAGGACGCGAGCCAGCTGCCCCGGCACCATAATTAGACTTTCATGGGGTGTCAAGCAGCCTGGCCCGACTGCCAGCTGGGGTCCTGTTCCATCTGGTGGCCTCCGTTAATGAACCCGTAAGGGACTGGGCCGGCTCATTACAGGCAATGCAAGGGAGCAGGGGAACCCCCTCATGCTCCCCTAGTTCCCCCCTCCTGGGCCCCTCCCCCCATGTTCACAATGAGACCAGGAGGGAGGAGAGGGGCAGGAGCTGAGGGTCCTGGCTGGACGGCTCCGTGACAGCTCAGCCAGATGGGCTTGCTTGTGCGGCTCGTCAGGCGTTTAGGGGGCGCTGAGGCTGAGCTCAGCCCTGTCTGGCCTCGGGTGGAGACACGGAAACATCAAGATCTGCCTCTTTCCAGGGGCTGCTCCACAGGCACGTTTGGACAAGTGCCACCTCCTTGGTCCCCATGTTTAAATGGGGCACAATACCCACCTGGCACAAAGTCAGTGCCCCTTGAACGGGAGCAGCAAGGTATCAAGAGGCACCAACTGGAAGCACTTCTAAGTGGCAGGAAGCAGTGAGCTTTTCCCCTACTTTCCTGAATATTCTAACTTGTACACACAAGCATTTTTTACCTGTATCATTTGAAAAAATAACAAACTTTCTCCTAAAAAAACGGGCTGGAAAATGATATTTTGTCTGCCAAGGCCTGGACAGTGCCCGGGACGCAGCCAGCAGAAGCACCTCCAGCAGGGAGGGCATCCCGGCGCCCGTGGACAGGCGAGCCTTGGGTTTGTAAATGGCTCGCCCTTGACAAAAGCAGTTTCTCACCCCCAAATGTCAGGAGAGGAAGGCACAGAGGTGAGCACCGCGGCTGGGGTGTTGGAAGGAAGAGCACACCCTGACCAGACAGGAAGTGCAAAGTCAGACATAGGAGGAGGAGCCCCCAGACACGGACCCCGGCATGTGACTTGAACTCCATTAGTAAGGAAAGTCCGTCGCCCTGTGCCACACGAAGTTGCCTTGAGGACAGTGCACTGGGCAAAATAAACCTGCAGACAGAGCCCCTATGAGTCCACGCCTAGGAGGGGCCCAGAGCGGCAGATTCACAGAGAAATGGAATGGGGGGTGTCGGGGTGCGGTGGGGAGGGAGTGTTCCCAGGGGACAGGGTTTCCTTGGGAAGATGAATCACCGCACCCTCCTCCAAGGAGGCCTGGCCTCCTTTCTGCCAGGCCCCCACCGCCCCACCCGGACCCCTGCGGCCTCTCACTTGAACTGGTGCTCCCGGGAGCTGCGGATCTTGGAGGAGAAGCGCTCGGCCAGCTTCTCCAGGCTGCGGGAGTACTCCAGCTCGATCTCGGCTTTCCGCCGGAAGAATTCCTGGAGGTCTTGCAGCAGCTGCAGACGCGACTCGGACTGCTGCTCCAGGCATTTGAACTGCTCCACCAGCTGCGTGCGGATCTCTGTGGGCACAGGCAAGGGCAGGGCGTGAGGCTGACGTGGGAAGCAGGTACCCCCTTCCCAGCTGGCTCCATCCCGGCCCAGGCACTGCCATCCTGCAGCCCCCTCCCTGCCGCCACCCTCAGCACCCAGTGCCTCCCCGGGTCAGAGGCGTTGGTGGAGCTGGGGCAAAGACCGAGCACAGACCACCCCTTGCCCCACGGTCTACCCTGATGATCCCCGAAGCTGGCTCACAGCAAGTCATAATACAGTGTCTGCCGTGTCACGTGCCGCCAGCATTGCTGTTTCTTCCACAGGATCGAGTAACTTGGCTGCTTTTCCTACAGCAATCAACTACGGAAAGTGGACCGTTTTGCATGTGTGTTGAGGGGAGCACTAGCCATGCTGTAGATAGAAAATGCATTCCACGAAAACAAGCAGGTAGTCATTCCATCGAGAGGTGACCTCCCACGCAGGGCCCTAAGCCTGAGCTGCTCACTCTCAGCAAAAGGAAAATGGGAGCGAGACAGAGTTGTAGCAAGACTTTCTCCAGATGCAGTCGGGACTGGGGGGCTGCAGGGGGTGACAACATTCTTGGGTTTCTGTGTGTATTCCCTCTGAACTACCCTGAGTCCTGTGCATTAGCATCACAGGCAGCCCCACTTCAGGGAACCCCGACTGCCACAGACAGGGTCTGCCACCAGCGTGACGGGGCCGAAGTCAGGGTGTGGAGAGAAGCCACAGCCGCAGCCCCAGGAGCACGTAGCCTCCTCTCCCAGCCCCGGTGTTGTCACCGCTGCCGTCCCATCTCCTTCCCTCGCTCTGGCTCCTGAAAGCCGCTCGACGGTCTCCTCAAAGCACCTTGCTGATGCCCTCCCTGCCTAAAGCACTCACAGCAGCCCCTTGCTGAGAAATGAGTCCAAGCCCTGAGCGTGGAATTCAGGACATCCACCACCCAGCCACGAGCCTCACTCCTCAGGCCTCAGCCTGATGGACTCTCCAAACTTCCAAGCCAGTTCTTGAAATGCCCAGTGCCCCCTGCATAGGTGGGTGCCCTGTCTGAAAAGGGGACCAGCACCAACTTAGCATTCTGCAGAGCAGTGCAGCCTGGCCTAGGGCACAGGAAGACTTCCCCAGGGGTGCAGGCAGTGGGAGTTCTAGGAAAGCAGGTGCCATCGTGTTATAAATTCCAGCTCTTCCCTGCTCTGCTTGAGAGCGTCTCCTCCTAGAAGGTATTAGGCTTCCACTCCACCCCCCTCTCCACAACAGGTCTTCTCCCTCTTTGCAGAACAAAGACCAACTTTACCTTAAACGAAGGAAAAGTGCCCCAAAGTGCCAAGATAGCAGGGTGTGAAAGATGCAATTTAAAGGTTGCTGTTAGCAAATCTTCCTTTAACCAAGGGACCAGAGACTCCTTGCTCTTCAGAGTCTGGTCCATGATCCAGCTGCACGAGTGAAGCTGATGGGCTAATTAGAAACTTGGAAACTCAGGCCCCAATCCAGACCTTCTGAATCCAAATCTGCATTTTAAGATTTATTTATTTATGCATACAAGAGCTGGGGTACAGGCCAGAGGTGTGGGGGATGAGAGAATTCACCTGAGTCAGAGTGGGGAACAGAACAGGCAGGTCTACTGAAATACACTGCTGAGGGGAGGTCTGCTGCACCATGTGGGTAGCTCCCTGGCTGGGGATCGAACTCGTACTGCAGTGGCTGTGGATAGCTTCATAGGTTGCGTCTTAACCCCTTGCGCCACCAGGGAGGCCCCAAATCCGCATTTTTAACAAGCTCTCTGGATGGTTCCCCTGTAGCTTTGCTGCGATCAACCTCCCCCCATCTCCTTACGGAAGCATTTCCGATATTATTTTATGGTTTAGGCTGAGTAACTACTTATCGACGCGCTGCACAAGTGATCACTGTAATGATAAATCAATCAGAAAGAAAGATACTTCGAATTTTACAAAGGAATTTTTTTTCAATGTCCACTTCAATTTATATACATATTTTGGGTAAAAGAAATATGATAATCAATAGAAAAGTTTCAAGCATCAAAATATATTAAAATAAAATTCTGTGAAGAAAGAAGAGAGTTATGAGTTCAAGGAAGTAAAGAAAAGGCACCATGTAAAATTTCTAACTTGTTCCAGGAATGTTCACTGATGGTGGTGGAGAGCAATGGGTGACAGTATACAACCCAGAGACCTGACAATCTCACTGACAGCTACATACACCAAAGAAATCCGTGTTAGTCCACAAAAAAAAAATAAGTAGAATATGTAAATTAGCTCTACAGCAAAGTATGTGAAGCAACTCAAAACATCCATGTAAATTAGACTTATTTTTTGTAAAATCTGAGATACTTGTTTGATGGAATAATACACAGCAATGAAAAAGATGAACTGCTGCTACCTGCAGCCACCTGCTTGAATCTCACCGACTTAAGTTGATGAGAAGATGCAGAACCAGTGAGGCCATGCAGAACTAATTCACCGTGTCAGAGGTCAGGGAAATGGTCACTTTGGGCTTGGGGTATTGACTGGAAAGGGCACATCTTTCTAGAACGCTAAGGACATGCAGCACTGCATTCTGAGTGGTAGGTGCGCTGTAAAAGTTAATTGACCTGTAAGCGATGCTGGAATAAAAAGGCAAAATAAAAGTTGCTGCTCTTTAGTTTCCATTTGCTAGTTAAGAAAGCAGTGTCGTGTTATTGCACAAGGTCAGTATTTACGGTATGGCAGAAAGGATATCCTCTGAAACTACATAAACTTATAGTGAGCCATTTCAGATGTCAAGTTAAAATGTGTGAAGTAAAAGAGATTTCTCCCCCAAAAAGTTCATTTCGAGGGCAGGCAAGCAAAAGGTTTGAAAACCATTGCTTTGGAGCCCACGTGAAGCACTGCTCCTCCCAGGAAGTCCTGGGCAGTCGGGGCCCCTGACCCGCCTCTGAACTCCCATGTTCTACCATTAGTCTCAGGCTGCCTGCACACTGTGTTCATAATTCTCTCATGATGTGTGTCGTATCTGCCTCAGCACCTTGGATGAAACTCAGGGCGGACTCTCCCAGCACACAGGGGTCATCAGGTTATCAGCATTTTACAGCAAATTACTATTTACCTTCACCAAGAGCTTTTACCTCAGGGCTTTCAGTGCTGTGGCTGTGGGAAGCTCACCCAACACAAACACACACACACACATACATGCCACAAACACCACATACTCCACACACGCCACACAGAAACACCACATAACCCCACACGAACATCACACGCACACCACGCACACACAACCACACATCACAGACACCCCCACATGTCACACACACACCCCACACTCAGACCATACACACTCACACATGATACACCCCCATGTCACTGACACAGGCCACACAGGCCACACAGAATACACACTGTAGGGTAAGGTAAAAAGTATCAGGCTTTTCTGCCCTCCCGCCATTAGGATTGATGATGGATCTGTGATCCTGAATGCATGCCTGACGGCGGCACCTGGAGTAGGGTGTGGGCATGCGTAAGTGGGTGCACCTGGGCTGAGAGTCTGATCTTATAAGGGTGGCGTCACGGGGACGCCAGTAGAGAAGCAGCAAAAAAGAGAATGAATGGAGAGAGCAGAACTATGAGAGGAGCAGAGAAGCAGAGACCCCCCAGAGAACGCCGGAGAGCCCAGGCAGGGTGAAGACTTGCTGGGGGCTGGGAGGCCTGCCGGCCTCCCCGCACAACACGTTTGTACACACACCACGCATACTCACTCACCCACGCGGTATTGATGGTGCCCATCTTTACAGATGAAGAAACAGAAGCTCTGCGTAAACCACGACCAGGAACTTGCCCAAGGTCACGCTTCTCTGGCCTGAACCGCACGACACAGACAGGCTGTGACGTGGAGACACCATCATCACTCCCACAAGTTCAAGTCCCGCCGATCAACAGTTATGAAAACGCTCTCCATTGCTTTTCAAATCACCTTTAGACCATCACTATCCCAAACTCGAGATAATCTCAGCATACGGGCTAGCACCTACAGAGCCCACGCTTGCCCCAGCCCGGCGCTCTTCAGACAGTTACCTCGCGGACGCTGGGCGGCATCTGCTCGATGGGGTGCACCGCTGGTGGCTCCCCACCTTTCCCCCACAGATGAGGAGGTGGAGGCTCAGAGGCAGGAGCCTGTGGCCCTAACAGCTGGTGTATGGCGATGAAGCTGGGCATGGAGCCCAGATCCACCCAGATGGGGGCAAAGCCCCGCCCCACACCTCACCAGAGGCCATATTAAAAACAAAACAAAAAAGAATTTACTTCATTTGTATTCAACTTCTTGTGTCCCTTTTGCAACAAGACGGTGGTCCAAAGAGATTATCTATCAGAAAAGCTGCAGCCAGGCTTCCCTCCATGGCGGGCGTAATCAGGAGCCAGTGTTCTCATAGTCAGGGAAAGCTCATAAATCACATCGTGATGACAGGAGATGATTTGGAAGGAGCAGAGAAACCTCCCGATTCTGGCCCCCAGCTGGAGCCTCTGGGCTGGTCACGCAGGGCCTCCAGCAGCCCCAAAGCCCTGGCAGGAGCTGCCAGCCGGGCCCACTCTGGAACCCTGGGGGGATTTGATTACCCATCTCGTTTTTTCTCACTCCCTTCCAAGTCCTTCTCCTCGGGTTGGCCCAGATTTGGTTTTTCTCCTTGAAGATTTCAAAGGGAGTGAAAAAATTAAAATAAAACAGAATTGCTCCCAAGGCACAGGTGTCATTCATCAGACATTCCCCCAGGGAGGGGTTCCAGCCCCAGCACAGCACTGAGGGTCACAAAAATTAAAAGGGGGTGGGGCAGGGAGGAGAGGGGCCGGGAAAGGCGGGAGGGGCTTTCATCTCAGAACCTCACAGCCCAGGATGGCCTGCCTGATAGCCCAGTGCAGCCTCCTGGTTTCACAGACAGGGCCTGGGGTCCGGAGAACCGGCAGGACAAACTCTGCCACTCAGTTCTCCTGTGTCACTCTCCCGATAAGATCCTCCATGGCTCCCCACTGCTTACAGGAGCCAGGCTCCTGTGCTATTCGAAACCCAAGAATCTACAGCTGCTTGTCCATGCCCCAGCCCACTCCTCTTCCTCTCCAAGCAACAGTCTCACCAAGGACCACCAGGCCTGCACCCACACCACAGCCACGGCCATGCCCCGGGCAGCCCTCCTGACGGAGAACAAGCTCTTCACATTCCCCACCCCACGCCAGCCCAGCCTCACAAACAGAGGGAACAGGGAGAGCCTTCAGATCCAAGGTAATTAGGAATTCTATTTTGTTAATTAATAGGCTATTTTTAGAGCAGTTTTAGATTCACAAAAAAGCTAACAAGAAAGTAGAGTTCCTGTCCACCCCTCCCCCCTTACATTGTTCCCCCATGATCCTATTTGGCACTGATGGGGAACATTTATTACAACTAATGGACAATACTGACACATTAACAGTAACTAAAGCTCATGGTTTACATGAGGTTTTATCCTGGGTGTTACATATTTTATGGCTGTTGACAAATGCACCATGTCACGTGGTACTTTCATTGCCCTAAAAATCCCCGGTCCACCTGGTCCTCCTTCTTCCCTCCTGCCCCAGCCCTGGCAACTACTCATCTTTTAACTCTCTCGGTAGTTTTTCCTTTTCCAGAACATCACATACTGGAAATTTCACTTGATGGAGGTGTCTACGCTGGCTTCTCTGCCCCAGCAGAGAAGCAGGCACTTAAGGCTCCTCCACGTCTTTTCATGGCTTGATAGCTCGTTTCTTTTCATCAGTGAATAATATTCCCTTGTATGGAATCACACTCACAGCCGGCTTCTCCATTCATTCCGTGAAGGACATGTTGGCTGCTCACAATTTCTGGCAATTACGGAGAAAGCTGCTATAAACAACCCTCTGCAGCTTTTGTGTGGACAGAAACTTTCGACTCATTTGGATAAATACCTTTTTATTCGTAAATAGACTGTTCTTAAGAGCAGCTTTAGCTTTATGGGGAAAACGGAATTCTATTTTGAGATCGGAAGTATAGGAATTTTAGAAATCAGCACCAAATCCAAAGGGGAGAAAGAGAAGCCTCCCTCCCACCCAGGTCCACCAGCCAACTAGCCCCCTCGACGTGGCAGTGCAGGGCCAGGTCCACATGCATCCTTCCAGAAATAATGGCATGTTTCAAAGATATCATTTCCCCTATTCTAAGACCCATGATAGCATATCATTCACGGGTTCTGAACCTTACCTTTTTCTTTTAACAACACAATGTGCAGGTGAGCGCACAGCATTCTAGGAAGAACTTCCTCTGTCCCTTCCACGGCACTATGGACAGCCACCGTGAAACACTCAAGCCGGTCCCCTCTGCTGGGCAGTCAGGGTGTTTATAATCTTTTGCTAACATCAACAGCACTGGAATGAATAACCATCTCGGACGTATGCAAAACATCATGAGTGTTGAATCCTCAAAGAGGAAGTGCCAGCTCAGAGGCCTCCGCATTAGAGTATGGAGGTTGCCAAATGGCCCTGCCCTGAAATTGTCGCAGTCTGTACCATTTGTGCCCCACCAAAAGTTTAGGAGGGTCACAGGGTCTATCTAAAATGCAGACGTGCTGGGAGCTGCTTCAAAATAACCACAGGTGGTTGCCGTGGGAGCGGCGGCGTTGTAGGTAACCTGGTTGAACTTAACTGTTGAAGTTGAGCTGTAGTGAGGGTGAAGAGGCTTGCTAACTATTCTCTACTCATAATGTTTGAGACGTTCTATAAAAAAGAAGAGAAAAAAGAAAGGCAGATAAAGCCCAAAGCCTGAAACTGGATACAAAGCCTGCAGCTCTGGTCAACAGGTCTGACCGGTTAGAACAGCCTCTAACCTGCCCCAAGAGGCCACCGCCTGCAGGTGGCTCTCCCGGCTCAGAGGAGGGGTTGAGGGGCCTACACCCAAAGTGCAGGCAGGCCCACCCAGTTCTTGTCCTGGGCCCGTCTGACCACCCTGATACCTGAGAACTGTAGGACAGCTCCTGGGCTGGTGCAGCCCCCACTTTGTCTGTTCCTCTTGAACATCAAGGTCAAGTGCTCCTCTCCCCCTCTGCTCCACAGGGGCAGCTGGTACATCTCCCCAGTATAGCACTCCAGGAGCTAACCGGGAGGACAAGCTGTAGTGCACATCACAGCCACCAGAGCCTCATCACACCTGTGTGCAACAGGACCGACTGGCGACCGCCACCCAGGGGCCTGGCTCTGTCACGAGGCCTGTCCTATAGACCAGGGTTTGAAAGAGTTGGTCACTCGGTGATGGTGATGAGGACACTTCCCCGCGACCGGGACAATCTTCCTCTATGAGGAAGCGACATGGTCCCAAGCATGCTAGGGGATCAGCTCGCAGCGGATGCTGGCTGTTGAGGAGCTGGGAGACAGCGACACTTCCTCTGTGGTCGGAGAGCAGAGAACCCGCTCTGCAGTCCCATGAGCAGTGTGGGGGAGAGAGGGTTTCCCCACCACCTCTGTGTCGTGTCCAGAGAGCAGCCATGCCCTCTTCTGAGGAAGGCAGAACGAAGTTGCCTCCCGCCTTCCGGACGATCAGGGAAACACAGGGCCCGCCAAGTAAGGTCATACCTGGCCCTCCTGAAGCTCTGCACTCAGGTGGGCGTGATCAACTTCAACACGGATTAATCATCAAGGTTCTGCTGCACTGGGTCCCGAAGGATCAGGAGCATTTCAATGAGAAGAGAGCAGGGTTCATTAACGCCGAATTTCCAGCTGCGTCCTCTGACCAAGGCTGCTTCTCTGTGTTTTCAGTCCTACTCTGCTCACTCCTAGCACAAAACTAGAAGTCAGAGAGCTGGGGCCAGCCTGGGACCATCTAGATGTTTCTTGGACTCCAGAGCATCTTCACATGTCTTTTCTGAAAACCATGCATCCCATATAGTCTTAAAATCATCCCACCTCTACATTGGGTGCCTTATAGTACTGGCATAAATGGAAAAACCTGAATCTCTCACCATGAATGGAAGGTGACTGTAAAAATAAATACAGCAAGCACAAAATAATGTTATTACATTCCATCTAGGAAGAGTTGAAGGGACATCAGAATCTACCTTCTCCTGAAGGTAATCAG
The DNA here is from genome assembly GCF_014898055.3 of Talpa occidentalis. Lineage (NCBI taxonomy): Eukaryota > Metazoa > Chordata > Mammalia > Eulipotyphla > Talpidae > Talpa > Talpa occidentalis. The sequence continues at coordinate 4,572,397 of NW_023600993.1, forward strand.
GACTGAAGAAGGTTAAAAAGAAAATAACTGTCCATTCTTAAAAAAAAATAGCAATATGAGATGGAATAATTCCCCTTCTATGTGAATAAATAACTCTCTGATTTTCATATTCACCTAGAATATGATAAGATATTCATCATATTCACATAGAATACACACCCAAAAAATGTATGTGCAAGATTCTGTATTACAGCATTGTTTATAAAAATGAAAACTTGGACCAACATAACTATCCAGCAACAGAGGATTGAATAACCTGGCACATACAAGCCATAAGCTCCTGTGCGGTTTAAAAGTCATATTTTATAATAGTCATAACCTTGGAAAATGCTCACAATATATTATGAAACAAAAAAGTGGGATTCAAAAATAGGACTTGTGGTTTAGTCCTCCCAAAATGTATAGTTATTTATTCACAGAGAAAATAGTGAAGACTATACAAGAACACGTTTATTGTGGTTATCTCCACATGGCAAATTACAGATTGATTCACTTAAGCCAGGGCTTTGCAAACTCCTTTGTAAGGGGCTAGATGGTGAATATTTTCGGCTTTGCAGGTCATACAGCCTCTGTTGCAACTACTCAGTTCTGCCTTTGTAGCAGAAGAGTAGCACATGGCTATGTGTCAATAATACTTTATTTACAAAAACAGATGCTGGGCCAGATTTGGCCCACAGGCCAGAATTGCCAACTCCTGTACTAGTCACTGTGCTTTACTATATTTTTTGAAATCTTCTATACAATAGGCACTACTTCTCTAACATGGGGAGGAGTGGTCATTTTTTTTAAATAGTATCGGTAGGCCCTGGGAAGGCCAGAGTTGGATCGAGTTAGGATAACATCTCCTCTCAGGGTGACAGCCTCAAATACCCCCGGTGAATAGGTAAATGATAAAAATGTGATTTGAGGCCTGGTATGAAGCATGGAGAGCACAGATCTAACCAAATATACTCAATTGTTTCATGTTAATGTTAATGCTGTATCTGTTAAACAAATGACTTATAAATCTCCAGCTTGTGACACAAAACACCTTCCCAGCAAATGTCACCCGTCAGCACCAACCCTGCTGGGACTCAAACCTAAAGCAAGACAGTCCTCTCCGCCACAGCTGTCCCCCGCTTGACCCGAGGAACTCGGCGAGGGCTGTTAATCCTCTTGGAGAAAGCACCTCCGGCCATGTCTGGATTCACCTGACAGTAACAGGATATGGGATGAATTTCGTTGACCTTCTGATGAGAATACCACATGGCAGCATATTCCACGGCCATGGTGAAGGCCACATATTCTATGCACTTCGTGGCTGCTGCTCAGGCACTGCACCGAGCTGAGATTGATGCTTCTGAAGCCACGTGAGTTATTACCCATTACCTCATCCTGGCAACTTTGCAAATCCTTGCCAATTGATTTTTGGAAAAGGGAAAGGGAAAAACAAGAGGGTCTGATTCAGGTCTGTGAAGGGCTTGGGTGTGGGGGAGGTAGGGGGTGTAGCTGTGTGTGGTTTTCTTCTCTTTTTAGCCTTTGCGGAAGTCCACAGAGGTTTTTAAAGGGAATTGCTATCCATTCCACAATGAGGGCAGAGTAGAAATGTTCAAGGAAGTCAGCAGGCACTAGAATGAGTGTGCATGTTCACAACGCATTCACACGAGTCCTCACCACCACCACTATCAATTCCTGTCTAGCCCATGAACCTTCAGGAAAGACTCCTCGGGAGACCCTCAAGCCTTTGCGGAGATACTAAGTTTAGCAACACCAGATAAGTGCCTCCTTGGAGGCTGAGACCAGAGACTTGTAGGAAAAGCCTCAGGGGGAAAAAAAAAAAAAAAACCAACATAAAATCCTAATAGTCGCCTAATGGTTTGACAGCTGTGGTCTGCTCGGGCTATTTCAGACTCAAACGAGGACTGGAAAAATGAGCAAGTTCCATCTCTGTCTCAGGTGTCACCTCCTCCATAAGCTGGGATTGACAGTGTCTACTTAGAATTGTGGTAAAATCAAATTAGGCCATAATCCAAACCCAAAGTGTTCTGTGAACAGCAAAAAGTTCTACCATGGATCTAATTCTTCTCCTTGGTCTGATTGCTATGACTTTAGAAGAACCCACTATCAGCAAATTAGCACCAAGTGCTGCTTGCCCCACCACCGACTGCGCCGTGAACACGCCGCCAGCGCATGAGGAACAGCACGGCCCCCTTTGCAGACACAGCTCCCAGCCCTGGGGGGCATTTCCACGATCCAGCCGGAGCCCAACCACTCACACCGGGCTTACAGCAAGCACTTCCTACCCCTTCCCACGCTGGTGTAAGTCTGTTTGTCCTTTGAGCACATGTGGAACTTTCTGCCCAGCTCACAGTTATAAGCTCACGCTTATTAGCCTGCGCTCGGCAGTGTGAGGGGTGGGTCTTCTGTTCCCTGCTCGGGCAGCGATTGCTCGTGAGACTTCGGGCAAATCGCCTCACTGCTCTAGGTCATCCAGTCAATGGACTGTTTTGGGTCGATGAACCACGCTCAGGTTCCCAACCTCTGCAGAGGTGGGGTCTTTGCATTAAGGCCTGTTTAGCTTCAAGAGTTAATTGGAGGTCAACCAAGTGGGCAACTCTACGTCAAACACAGCTCTGTGCCCAGGTTGGACATAAATCAGGTAATATGTTCCCAAGTCCAAAAGGAATCCCCTCCCAGTCAAGGGGCCCACTGCCTGCCGCAATCGCATGGAGATGAACTCCACTCCCCAGTCCTTCCCTCCTCTTCCTTCCTGACCTTCCCGGCCTCTAGCAATTTCTCCCCAGCACTGAGGGGAGCCTCAGTACAGTCTGCTCTGGCAAGAACATGACAACGACAGATCCTCACTTCCGAGGCACTGCCTGTTCCCTCCAGCTGACTTCTATTCTCCATCCTGAATGAGGAGGCCGCTGCGGATCAGCCCATCCGGGAAACAAGTGCATCAGATGCCATCTGATTTTGCATCCCCGTCTCCAAGACCAAGCTGTTAAGGTCCTGAGAGTAGTCCATGACAGGAAATGTAGAAAACACCAACAAGGGGGGCGGCAGAGACAAATGCTAGGCTGTGTGGCCTCTTCCATGTCCGTCTCAGAAAGGCCAAGGAGTGCGGGCAAAATCAACCCTTCCCCAGGAAAGGGCAGAGTGGACCAGCTCACGCCTGTGTCCAGGAGGAGGGTACGATGGTCAGAAACTCCAGGAACCTCAAAGCCAGCATTTCTCCTAAGGAGTTCCAAAGACGCCTATGCCCATAAAATGCCCGCCAATCCCACCATAAACACCATGCCCCTGAGTCCCCCCATGTGAGGAAACATCGCCTCTGTTCTACTCATTTGAACTAGAAACTGGCCATCACCTGACCTCCACCTGTACCCCATCTATCACCATCTTCCCAGCCTTCTGCCCCAACATCTCTAAATCTTTCCATACCCAGTCCACCCCCCACCCCAGTTAAGTCCTTCTGCTAGTCCACCCCTCCACCCCAAAGTCTCCAGCATCTTCGACCCAGACAGTACATCGGTCTCCAAAACCAGCTCCATCGCCTTTGCTCTTCTTCCAACGTTTTCCAATCGATTCTTCTTTGGAATGTGAAGATCTAACACACGTCACCACCAGCAAGTCCTCATCTCCCCCACTCCACCTCCAGCTTAGCATCCTTCCATAGACTTCCTTTTTAGGATCAAGACCCAAACCGTAAGGTGCTTGGAGGACAACAGGCCCAGGCCTGCAGGACTCTGCATGGTGTGGCTCTCCACCGCCCCACACGGCCTGTCTGGTTCCATCTGCCCCACGCTCACTAGCTTCTGGCTCTCCACCTCCACCAAGCTCTTTCCTGCCCCAGGGCCTTGGCACTTGCTTCCTCTCATCCTTTCTAAACCCCTCAGGTCTCCCTTTGGAGAAACTGAAGACCCACCCCTGGTGTCACTGTGAGGTTAGGGTGTAGACACCTGGTAGCGCTGCATACTCATCGGCACTACGCATGCGCCAACCTGGAACTTCCTTCTTATGCCTGCCCCCATGCTCACTCTTTCTTCCCTAAGTTAACAGCTTTATCTTCTACTCTAACAAGTGCTTTCAGAATACTCAGAAGGGGCATTCAAATTCTGCTTTCTATTTAGACCTGGGAACCTCAGGGACATTTTTCTTTTTCCTCATATTATATTAACTTCATATTTTACTCCTGGCCCCAACCCCCTTCCTCCTAAGACAATCCTTGTCCGCTTGCCCATTTCTAGCCAGTCATTCACCTAAACATTCCATCGATACGTATTAGCATCTGCCAAACTCTATGTTGAGGATAGGAGGTTACAGCTACTGGGCTGACGCAGGACTGCCCTGAAGAAATTGAGCAGAGACCTACATACATAAAAATATGACACCACAATGAACTGGAGCGGAGGTATGCACGACAGACTCACACCAAGGCAGCAACAGGGACCTCTACAGGGGACAGAGTGATCAGAGGCTCCCCTGGTCCGTGGGCCCAGCTCTGAAGGGCGGCCAGGAGCTCCCCAGGGGAGAGGAGGGCAGACAAGTCAGCACGAGTAAATGACAGGCTAGGCCCCAAGGCCTGGAAGTGCAGGGTGTTCAGGGACAGGCAAAGTATGAAGCAAGGCTGGGCGCTCAGCAGTTGAGCGGGATGCAGGGGAAGCACAGGCAGAAAGGGTTCCTTGGAATCAGATGATGAAAAGTCCTGAGGACCACAGCCAGAGCTCCACCTTTACCCCGCGGTCAATGTCGGAGAAAATCTGCTGACAGACAGCACAGGGGACAGGAGAGCGTGGGTAGAGCAGACAGAAGTCAAGGAGTCCGTGAGCAAGCTACTGCGATCACAGGGCCAAGAAGCAGGCAGTTCAGGTGTCTCCTGACAAAGTCTGGCTTGCTGGCTCTTACAGGGGCCCGCGTGCGTGCGTGTGTGTGGGCATGCACACACTTGCATGCCACCAGGGCAGTTTACAGTGCTGTGGTGGGAGAAGTCGCACACAGCCCCCGAGGCTGGTGTGAGACATGCAACGCGGCAGCCTCCAGCCCTAAGCGAGATGCAGGCAGCCCCAGCATCAACTCTGAAGTGACGTCATACACCTATGGGAAGGGACTTAGTCTGGGAGGAGAGGTAGCTTCCAAGCAAGATATAGGTGTTACATTTACCCCTCACCCGTGAACTCCTACTCATGCTTCAAGGCCCGCTGCAGGTGTGCTGTGGGAGACACTGAGATTCCTGGCAGAGTTGGAGAGAAGGGCGTCCTCCATACTTGGACTTCGATCAGGGATAGCCCTGGGGCCACACAGACCAGCAGGGACCCAGGGACTTCCAAGAGGATGGAGTGCTCCAGGCACCTGCATTAACTGATGCTGGGCACTTCTCCAACTGGTTTTGGAGAAAAATACCCCACTGGCTCTGGAGACAGTTGGGGGTAGGAGGGTGCTGAGGCCTTTCATTCCAATGCACAAAAAGGGATTTCAGAAGGCCGGCCTTGCAGGATGGAAGGGAGAAGCAGGGGAGGGCAATAAACGCTCGGGGCTGGGTGCTCATCTGAGCCCCATGGGCCCTGCCGCACCGTGTGCTGTTTTTGTGGCTCAAGCACAGCAGGCTCTGTGCCCCTCTCTCAGCTGCGCCCCCACCCCCAGCCTCCCTCTGGTCGGCCCTGTGGAAACACCTGGTTCCCGTTCCCTCGCCTAAAGGAAGCGCCTGGATGCTTCTCACCGACAGCGCACGGTTATCCTCTTCCCTGTCATGAGTCATGTAGCCTGAGTCTGCCCGAGAGGGGCTCATCTGACTCATGATCTGTCCCTGGAATCAGGGACCCAGTGCCCTGGTGAGCACCAGCCGAGGTGGCTGAGATTCAGGACTGAGATTCAGGGCTAGAGTCCAGCTGTCCTGGCCTGGGAGGCAGCAATGGTGGCCTGGGGGACTGGGGAGCCGTCAGCCCGGGCCCGGTTTCCTCCCCAGTCCCGAGCTCTCAGCTTTGTGCCAGCGTTGAGTGAGACCAGGTGCGTGAACTGGCTCGACCTAGATGATTTTGAACCTGATTTGAGGCCAATCTGCCACTGAACCTCCTGGCCCTCCTCCACACTCTGGTGGCTGGGTCACCTCGTGCTCGTGCCCTCTGAGAAGGGGAAATCCAGCGGTAGAGGGCCTGCAGAAAGCACCTGACATGCGCCCTCAGCGAGTCTGCCAGTGCTTAGTTGACATCTGCTTCCAGCCAGGCACCCACAGCCGTGCAGCACCCCCTAACTTGTGGGGCACCCTTGTGGGTTTCCTACTTCTATTCCCCATCACCCAGGGCCAGAAACTTAAAGGATGAAGGAGAGAAGAAGTTGGAGAAGGCTGCTTCTCCAGAACACGGACCTGATCTAAGGGGTGACTGAGCAGGACTGGAAAAAGAAAACGTGGGGGAGAAACTCCAAAGCTAGCATTTCTGACCTCAGCGAGCCCCAGGCACAGTCCCCAGCAATTTTGCCACAGAGCTTCATGGTGCTCCCACAGAAAAAGAACACCTAGGAAGTCTCACTCCTCGCTTTCGTGGGCTGTGGAAACACCTTTCTAGAACACTTGGCCCCCAGGCGTCTCGCCTCCTGGGGAGCAGGAAGTGCCATGCGGTAAAGTCAAACAGTCACTTGGCAAAGGAGGCCCCTTTTTAAATAATGCCTGACAGCCACACACTGCTTGATGCTTGTCAGGACCATTCGCGTCTCTCCTCTATCAGCACCCACACAGCCGTTCACAATGGACAGCCTAAGAAGTGGGGTGCTGAGGATGTGGGGCCAGAGCAGGTGACTGGGGCCACCCCCACCCCTGCTGGGTGAGTGCACAATACTCAGCAGCTTAGAGCCCTTCCGGAACTCCGAGCTCGCTCTGCAGAAAGAGTGAATTCCTTGTAGCTGACACGGGCGGGCGGGAGAGGCAACATCAGTCCCACTTTCCAGGCCAGCCAAGGGAGGCTCGGGGGCGCCTCTGTGTGACTTCCCAAGGCCCCACTCACTGTGTGATGCTCAGCAGTCTGATGCCGAGAGTAGGAGAGGGACTAGAGTAGGGGCCCCACTTCTTCTGCCCTCCGTGGACCCGGTCTCTGCCGTGTGTCTTTACAGTTCCTCTTTCACTAACCCCTTGAATCTGGGCTGCCTGTGACTTGCTTTGGCCAAAAGAACATGGTATGCCATTACAGCTGCACCCCGAGAGGCACCGAGAGCTTCCCCTCGCTGTCGACCCTGCAGCACATGCCTGGGCTGACCTGCGGACGAGAGTCACCCGGCGTACCCTGGCCAAAAACAGCCAACCTCAGACATGTGAGCGAGCTCGGCCAAGATCAACAGAGCAGAGCGGCCTCGCTGACCTCTAGATCATTCCAGACACATGAGCAATAATCGCTTCTTGTCGAATGCCGCCAGTGGGCTGTGGCTGCCGGCCGTGCACAATTCGGGCCGAGGGGCACATACACCTCACACCCATTCTCCTCATCCTGCATCCACCTACCTCCCTACTGGGTCCCCAGCCATTCATTCAGCACCTGCTGCGCTGTCTGTTGTGAGTTGAGCACTGTGCCATGGTGCCAAGGCAGACCCCACCCTCATGGAGCCTGAGACCAGGAAGGAGACTGGCAAGCCGTGACGAGTTGGCAAGAGCTGAACAATGAGGTAAGGGAGGCGGGTGACACTGACTGGGGTGAGGGTGGGCTGGGCCAGTTGGGAGCAGCTCTGGAAGCTCTGGAAGCTATGACACCTACATGGACATCAAAAGGCTGAAGGGGAGCCTGTGGGGTGAGGAGGAGAATGTTCTCAACAGGAGACACAGCCTGGCTGGAGCTGTGAAGTAAGGAGGCCGGACAGAGAAAGGGATCTGCAGAGGGGCCAAGAGGACCCAGTCATCATCCCAGGCGTTTTCCTTGTTTATTTTCAAGGTCAAGTGAGAAAATAGTCTTTTCCTTGCACCGGTAGAGAAAGGAAGGCAAAGGTCACAGAACATTCTAGAGAGGGCAGGGCCTAGGGATGGCCTTCTGAGGGTAGCAAGAGCTCTTGCACTTCGACTGTAAGGGACACTTGCCACCTTGTGAAGCTGCAGGCTCATTGCTGTTTCTCACGCTGCCTTGACCAGCTCCCTCCCTGGATCTCCAGCACTGTTGGGGAGCAGCCCTTTGCGCAAACAAAGACGGGCTTCACTGTTACGGAGAAAATGGGGGGAAAGGAAATCCCAGGGGAGGCTGTGTGTTCATCATTCACTCACTCGCTCACTCACTGGTTTATCGGGACAAGTTCCCCTGAAGGGCCAGATCCCGGGAGCACCCCCACCTGCACGGCCCCGCCGGACTGCGGACTGCTGGACTTCATCTTGTCCTCCAAGATTTCCAGTCTGGAAGGAGGAGGCGCAACTGCAGGCTTCCTGGGCGGGCGGAGCTGGAGGTGGCACCTGCTGGAAGCAGACCCTGGGGAAATTGTCTCCCGGTGGAGAGTAGCAGGGCCCAATTTTCACTTAGATGATGTGTTGATCTGAGGTGGTCTGGGGCAGGGAGGTTGAAGTCGCCTCAAGCCACCCTTTGGCTCAGCTAAGTATGGGAGATAAAGTGTGTGACCGATTCACAAGCGGTAAAGTGAGCACTGGAATTCAGGTTTGAGGAATTTGGAAAGGACAAAATGGATCGTATCTGGCCAAACAAATCAGACAAGCTTCTAGAAAGATGACTGAAGGACCGAGGAGAATGGGAAGAGGTCTATAGGGGAAAGGAAACCCTCCACGCATGGCGGGAGGGAAGCCTGGATCCACCTTCTGGACGCCGGGAGCACAATCAGCAACATGGGCACAGTGGGAGACCAGCTGGAAAGGCAGGGGGGCCAGATCGAGGAAGTTCTGGGATGCCAAGGCAAGGAGGTTGACTCCATCAGAAGAGAATATTGAGTCAAAGAAGGTGACATCTGGAGCGCATTTCAGGAATATTAATCTGGCCAACTAATGAGATGGGTTGGAGAGGCGCGAACGAAGCCAAGAGGAGCAATTAAGAAGATTCTGGCAGAACTGGTCAGAGAAGAGGAGACAGATGTGAGTAACAGACCCAAACCCTGTGACAACTGGCTGGGACGAGCAGACCAGAGGCCGCCCCAAACTGCCCTCGGCAGGGACTGCAAGCCGCAGCAACCTCACGACAGTCGGGTCAGACGTGGGGGCTGCGCTGCCCAGGGGTCTGGCACGGAGCTCATGGGAGCAAATAAAATAAATGCTCCATACTTGAGGCAGCACGAGCAAGGCTTGATGAGAGTGTAGGCACCGTGTTTTACAACCCATTTCAATTGTGACTCCTCCTTCTGTGTTCCCGAGAACACTCACTGTGGGGTTGGGCAAATAATAGTAATAACAATAATAGGCAACATTTACTGAGCAAATACTGTGTGCCAGGCATTGTTCTAAGAATTTTACAAAGGTCATTTCACCCTCACAGCATCCCTAGGAGGAAGATACTATTATTTCCAGTTTTGCAGATTTAAAAGAGGACGAAACAGAGGTCTCCTTGCCTAGCTCCATGCAGTGGAGCATGAGCAAAATGCAGAGTGAAATCCTGTCTGCCACACCCGCACCCTCCTTCAGCCCTGCCTTCTGCTGCAGGGCTCTCTGCCACAGCGTAGAGACCCGCTGATTTGGAGCTGGTTGGGAACCTGTAAACCATCCAGGTCACTTTATTTTGCTGAGGCCCAAAGGGATGTTTGACGGGTTGTAATAGAACATGTGACTTATATAAAAATCAAATATACACGTGGCAAAAGTGATGGTTTCAAAAAACTAATTTTCTCCACAGTAAATGATGTTGTTAGAGATACTCTGCCCTTTACGTTATATAGATAAACATATTCTAGATGCTTCTAGCACTGGACACACTAAGCCGTGCATGCTATATTTTAAGCGCGGTTTCAGGGACTGGCAGACCTGACCTGCTGGCTTTGGAATCCACACCCTGTAGACAGATTTGCCTGTGTGGGAGCTGATGGCATGAACAGGACTAGAATCTGGGTCTCCTGACTCACGATCCAGCTTCCCTCCGCCACTCCCACCCACATGCCTCCATTTGTTTATCTGGTTCTATTTCAGAGAAACCAAGCTGGTTCAGAGCTTTGCAACACTGCCATTTAGAAAAACTCTGAGTCGAGTCAGAGACTCAAGCTATTGAGAAATCCACGTGAATGACCACCTCGCCGCCGTGCTTTCAAGATCACCGTTTCTAATTAAAGGGCGGGCTGACACATCCCATGGCTCCTGGAAACCCGTCCCTGAACACCACACCTCCTCCTGGGTGTCCCCAGATCCCGCCCACTTGCCTCCGTCATTGGCCTTCCACCCTACGGCCAAGTGTTCACTTACTCACCGCCACCACCACCCCGGGCACTGAGGTCAGAACACTGAACGCGGTGACTTCCAGACCCCCTTCCAGATCTCAGGGGGAGACAAAGATACGGGGCAATTTTCGAACATCTGTGGCCCAACCAACCAACCTCGCCTCCTCTGCCCAAACCCCGCCGCCATCAAACTCGTTCTTTCGAAGCTACCCTGGTCCTCACCAGCCTCAAGTCCCTTCCTTCCGTCCCCATCTGAGAGTTTCCTGCTCACATGATAAGAGACCGACAGCCAAAGGGACATTTAACGCAGGGCACCAGCTACAGGCGAATGGCTGGCTGGAGTTCTCTTGGCTCCACAAAATGGCCGAGAGCTTGGTGTAGTACAAATACCTGAATTTTATCGTAAACGCTTCTAAGTCACAAGACTTCATATGAAAGTTCCAGGTTGGTGGCTTATCTTGAAAAGCCAGTGATCTAGAAACACAGGGCTGACCTCCAGCCAGGTAATAATACTCAGGTCCAAGGACGGAGACAAACCTTCTCGAACTTTCTATCTTCATTCCGCACGCGTTGTCGACAATCACGGTGATGTGAATTTGCCGCCAACGTATTTCACCAATTTCTAGGCTCCATTTTTTCCTGCATGCCATTTTTTAATCTCAATCTTCCTTTTGTAGATATGAAAACGCCTCCATGGCATCCTCACTGGAGCCTCAGCTGGCATGGGTGTCGAGGGTGACAGCTCTCCTTCCTTGGCACTTCCAAGGTGCTATTTCATCGTCTGCCAGCAGCTGCTGCTGCCGGTGAGAAGCTTGTCATCAGGCTAGATGAGCTTCCTTTATAGTGGTTTTCCTTTTTTCTGTGGCACTTTTAAGAGTCTGCCTGTGTTCCTGAGGCTTCTAAAGTTGCCCTGCAGCGTATCTAGGTGTGGAATTTTTTTATTTGTCACTCATGGTGCTTTTTTCAGTCCTGGAGTGCACGTCTTTCTGCAGCTATGGGAGAGTGTGTGCTCAACAGCTTATCAAAAATTGCTTCTCGTTCATTCCTTCTATTCTCCTCTTCTGGAGCTCTGACTGACACGCTGGAGTCTTGATTTAGTCTCAATGACTCTTCACTGCTCTTGCGTATGTTTGCGTCCTCACCTGGGTTGGGTCCCCGAGGGCTGCTCTGTACTGAATTCTAACTCACTATTCAGTTGCGTCCACGGTCGAGTCTACTCCATCTACCTAGGTTTTATTAAGAAACTCAAAATTATATAGATATATCCTGATTTCTAATTGGTTCTGTTTATATCCTGCATTCTTGTTTGGTTTATTTGTTTATTACTTAGGTTTCTTTTTCATGTCACTATTTCTTATTCTTTTATTTTACAGATTTTATCCCTTTCTTCCGCCCTTTGAGGAACCTCAGTGCATGTATTTTCAAGTCATTATTCGCCTTTGCTCTTATTTCTTGTAATCCGATGTGAATTCCTCTTCCTTATGTTGACTGCATGGCTATATTCTTTTTTTTTCTCTCTCCTTTCCCCTTAGCAATAGTTTTCCTCCCTAGTGTTTTGGGATTTGGAATTGTAGACTCATCTTGAGTAGGAGGATTGTTTTATGTTTCTTGCATTCTCCCTCTCTCCCGCTCTCCCTCCCTCTCTCCCTGCCTCCATGCCTCTTCTTCTGGCCAGCCAGAGTCCCCATGCACACCAGAGCAAGACCCCTGGTGCAGAACGTAAATGCCACGATGATATCGGGGACACTGCAGGTCTGAGCCAGGAGCAGGAGCCGTGGGTGACTGTCCTGCTGAAGGACATGGAGCTGGTGCGTCCTTTGTATTTTACCTTGGCCTTGGGCAGCCATCGAGAGTAGCCGCCCTGTTCTAACCTTTCCCAGGCAAGGGAATCCCACTCCAGCCCCAGATTTCAAACAACAAGCCGGACTCTGGAACCCTGTCCCCCAGGAAGCTCTTTGGGGCCCATTTCCTTCCCCCTAAAGCATTTCAGGGAAGCTGCCACCGGCCTTGTCACTAAAGCATTGGGGCCCCAGCCCAGGAGTGGGGGAGAATAGCCTGGGCCAGTGGAGCAAGATCTCCGAACATATTCCAAGGAACTTCAACGGATTCTGGGAAAGTGAGGGCAGCAAGGAGCAGATGGGGTACGTATTTCTACCGACAGGATGTGGTCAAGCAGCAGGGCCTCGCATGCCAAGGGGCATCCCCCGTACCTTTCATCCCCAAGTAAATAATATTCTGAAGACCCTACTGTTACCCTCAAGGACGCTAGTGTCTTTAATATTCCAAATAAGGATCCATGGATGTATCTAAACCTTTCAAGATGTTGCTATTTCCAGAGGGTATATTTTTCTGGAGGGTAATGTATACCATATGTGCTATGGAAAAAAATAGTAACAACTGACATTTATGAATGTTCACTGTGGACTAGGTAATGTCTAAGCCCTTTCCACACACTAGCAACGCTCAGCCTGGGGGAGCCCTGTGAGGTGTCCTCGTCCTAGCTTTACACAAGGGGAGAAGGAAGCATGACCAGGCCCCACAGCGAGGAAAGATGAAGTTGTCCCCAGAGTGCCTGTTGTTGGATGTCACGTGGTCAGCCTTCCCTAAATACCTTTGGGGGACACGGGGATGAAAGTGAGAACCCCAAGGGGAAAATAAAGGCGAGGCCAAAGGGCTGAGGCTAACACGTACACCCGGCACCACACACACGCCGGCACCAGATAGTTAAAACACAGACCCTAGAAGCAGGAGGGACAACGTGTTACACAGGGAGGAAGCCTAGAGGAGCAGACTTGACGGAAGGTTCTTCAAGGGGAAACTCAGACTCAGAAGTTGCTCTCGTATCATCCAATGAATAACAGCCGTGGTTATTTTCACCTAATCCTTCTGTGGTCTCCATGAAAGTCCAACCAAAAGAACCCTCTCTGGTATCATCACAAGGTCTGGTTGGGCCTACCAGGGGGAGAACCGAGCCCCTGCAGGAAACCGTGGGGCCCAGCCAGCCCATCAAACGCAACGGGGGGTTGGGACGTGGGGGGTTCCACATGATACTCCTGCCAAAGACACTGGTTTTTTATGATGGCCGGGGCTGGGGGGATTCTGGCCCAATTGAAGGGCTTGTCAACCAGATTCTCCTTGAGTTTTTGCTCATGAGCCAGAGAAGGGCAGTGCGTGACGTCTGAGCATCCCTGTGAAGGTGGCTGCGGCCCCCAGGCTCCCGGGGGAAGAGGGGCTCACACAGAGTCATGATCTCCCCGCCCCACCAGGTGGGCTCACATGACAGCCGCAATTGCCTTGGCTTCACAGAGCGCTTTGTTGTTCACACACTTAAACTCACGTGTGTGTCTGAACTGATTCTCCCAAAACCCCAGGAGGTGGTCCTGATGACCATGTCCCAGATGAGGGGTTATCCCAAATTGCTGGTCTGAGGGCCCCACAAGCAGGAAGTGGCAAAGCTGGGGCACAGACTTCACAACTGCAGAGACACGTGACGGGCTGGCCTGACCGGGCAGGTGGATGCCCCCTCACCCTCCACCCTGCGCAGCTGCAAGGTGCCTCCCACATGATATTGGGGCATGTCTCCTTGCCCCCAGGCACCTTCCTGGATCTGCCATTCCGGGCTCTGTTTAGCAAAGCATGCAAGGCCCGGGGCGAGACCAGGTAGTGGGCCGTGGGGTCAGGCTGCCTGGGGCTGAATTGTGTGGCCTGGCCAAAGCATGTCACGGTCCAGAGCAGGGCTACGCTTAGGGGGCACAGTAAATACCAAAGTGTGCAGGAAGAGTGAAGAGTTAATATTTTGAGTGAAGAGCTAACAGGACCCCAAATCCTTTGACCTCCTTACTTCAAAAGGGGGCTAGGGGACTCCTCCACCTCCCTGGAGGGCTGATGTCCTGGGTGATATGCTTCCAGCGAACTGAATGAGGCAGCAATGACAGTGTGTGCCCTCTGAGACCAGATCCTAATGGCCCTGGGGCTCCTTAGCCTTGGCTGTGGGGTCGCTGGTTCTGGAAGCCATGGGCGAGACACAAACTGGCCTAAGTAGACGTCATGGGTGAGGCCCTGTGGCCTCCCACCCACAGCCATGCCGGCTGGACACCTGCTTGCCCCAGTTAAGCCCTTAGCTGACTACAACCTGGCCCGATCTCCACTCAAGCTCAGGGGGCCCTGAACCCCAACCGCCAGCTAAGCCACTGCTGACTCTGCCCTGCAGACACCGTGCAGGGTGAGAAATGTCTGTTGTTTTAACTGTTATGGTTGGAGAGAACTTGTTTCATAACAATATTACATCTATGAAGAGTTAGCAGCTGTAAAGAGTTAATGAAGAGACTTAGGACAGCACCTGACACTTAGAAAGGACTCGCTGTTGGTACTGTTTTATGTGACAACCTCCTGGGCTAGGTACTGTTCTCTGGGCTTACCAGATTTTTTTAAACCTAAAAAGGAAAAACAAGTTGAGCATCAAAATAAATAATGATTATCCAGATTATAACCCACTGAATAAAACGGAAGTTCATGAGTCTGTGCTGACATAAATGAATGTACGAAGGGGAGGTAAAAGCTCTGCCTCACGGTGAAACTCCACAGACTAACCGTAGAAGGAAGGACGGAGTGACAACGTTCTCAATTGGCCAAACGATGCGAAAACCACAGGGTGAAAGTTTGATGAGAAACAGACAGTTTACAGTCTCAAAGCAGCTCCCACAAAATTCATATTAAATACTAATTAATTAATGAGTACAAAGCACCTGTTAATTAACTTTGCAGTGCAGCAAACTGGCAGACACCATCTTAATCAGCGGATAAATGTCAGTATCGCCCGTAACAGGACAGATCAACATACGTGCCTCTTGCCAGGAGGCGCTGGGAAGCCCGTGGGCCAGCGGTGGCCGCTCAGGCTCACCCGCCCGTGTGCCCGAGGCCACACCAGGAGGCACCAATCACTTGTTGCCTCGGTGGTCTTGACCGGGCTCCCCAGGCAGCAGCCCTGGCTGAGACTGCAGGGGCTGGAGCTGCAAGACCGGCCAGGTCTGTCTGAGCCAAACCCAGATCAGACCTGGCCAAAGCAAACACAGGCGGGGGCCTGCCCCAAACCCAGCAACCCCCTCCCAGGGGAGAAGACGTGTCCGCCAATGGGGACAGCAGCCGAGAAGGAAGGGAGATTACTTTCCAGTCTTCCCTCAAAAACAAACAGGGCGTGGGCCCCTCCACAGACCCAGCATTTGCTCGGTTTATGGTCTTGACCAGGGGTATTTTGCAAATGGGACTGCCGCTTCGCCTTTCCCTTGGTCCTCACCTGTGGCTCACCACGAAGCCAGAGACTAAATTTAGGCCCCTCTGCTGCTCAGGCCCAGCTGGAAGGTTGCTGCTTTGGAGCGGAGGGCAGGGTGGTGGTGGGAGGGCAGCAGAAGAAGGGGGGCTTCGAGACCAGTGCAGGCCTCCTGCAGGCCCTGGTCCGGGCAGGCGGTAGAACTGGGGCCTATACACAAGAGGAGCAGGGCTGAGTCAGAGACCCAGGGTGCACCAGTGGGCAACTCTTGTCGGAAGCTCTGACCCTCACAGCAGGAGCCCTTGTCATTGTCCCCATGGGGGAGGCGTGGCTCACCTCAGGCAGATGAGGAAGGTGGGATCTAGCACCCCTGTTTCCACTGCATGGGCAGCCCCGCTGCCAGGACCCTGGGGAGCGCTGCGGGTGGGCCTCTCCTGCACTCCACAGCAGTTGTCATTGCTGGTGACACAATGCAGAGTTGGGAGCTGAGCTGCTCTTTTCAGGGTGTCATGCCTTTAAACCCCATCATCTACCTTATGAATTGGGGGGTGAATGTCTCGAGATAGTCCAGCAATTACAACAGGTGCTGAGCTTGGCCCCCTAAAACCCTGGCATCCAAACCAACAGGCGCACACACACACAGAGTTCTGGAAAGATCTCTAATGTAGCCATCAGGTGTGGCCGCTGCTATGCCTCCCTGGCCAGCTGCACACTGTCAGCCTTTATGCGACACAACAGCAGCACTTCAGCGACGTCAGAGCTGCCCGTACTCCAGAGCCACTGTCTGTGCCCACAGTCCCCCTCCTGCCGCACCTCGCCGTTAGCGGACTTCCCTTTGACCCTCACAGAAACCCTCCTTCTACAGAAGGGAGCCGCAATGGTAAACAGCCCACACAGCCCCGCTCCGGCCCCTCATCCAGCGCCCAGCCCCGCCTGGCTCCCTACCCGACTCCAGGCACACAGGCCCGGCCTCCCGTTGAGTGGAGTCCCTCGATGCCAGCAGTGTTAGACCCGGCCCCGAGGGTCCCCTCGGGGATTTTGAGACAGGTCGAGGTCAGCAAGGGTGGAAGCCCAGGCCTGCAAAGCCTGCACAGTCCCAGGGCTTGGGGGCCCCTGCAGGCTCCAAGGACCCTTCAAGGCCCAGCTGAGGAACATCCGGTGGCCTTCCCTGGCAGGAAGGGAGGCCACACAGCCGGGGAAGAGGCCAGATCAGGCATCCAGGGAGCTCCGCGCGGGGAAGGCCAGCACGCAGATCCACGCCCTCTTCCACCGGGAGCCTGCAGCCCACGTGCCCTCCACTCTCGGCTGCGAGTTCCCTCTGACCTTGACCGCATCACACATTCAGTGTCCCCACGGCCGCTCCTCGCCCTTGACATGTCCGAGAGAACGTGGCCTGCCCCACTCTCCCCTACACGCGAGCAGGAGTGTTCTGCCGCATTCCAAGCCTTGAGTAAGGGCACTCAGCACACATCTGCAGCGTGAATGGAGGTGTGAATCGCTCTGCAGCGCGGTCTGGTTTGGGCAGACGTGGGGAGGAGGTGAGGGATGGAGGAACAGCAGGGTGCATGTGGAGGCGGGTGGAGCATGGAACGACTGGTGCGACTGGTGCGGCAAAGAGACCAGCCTCGAAGGAGCGAGAAGGGGGCCTGCGTGTCTTTGCCAAGTCCCTGGCTTTAGGCCGCCTCCATCCTGGGGAAGTGCTAGTTTTAAGGCACCGTCTCAGACAGCCAGCAGGCAGTGTAAGGGGGAGCAGGCATCTCCCCAACACGACTCGGCGGCATCTGCTGAAGCCCATCGACTTTCCCACTGCAGACTGAAAAAAGCAAAAACCATTTTCTCTACTTCAAAACAAAAGCCCCAGTCTAGAAGTTTCCCAGTCCTGGGGAGGCCTCACTCTCTTCTTCCCAGCCCGCTCCTCCCTCAATACCACCTCCAGGCCCACTCAGCAAATGCAGCTGGGAGCAAAATGCCCCCCCGGGAGCAGCAAGAAAAACCACCTAATGACAGATGATGATAGTTACAGCATCTGCACGGCCCTTCCCGATTCACAAAGTGCTTTTGCCATAAACATTAGCCTTGACTCCCCACCACAACCCTCTGTAGCAGGTGACCCTCCCACCCTCTGCCAGGAGTTCACGGAAGCCTAGGGAAGCCAAGAGATCCGTCCAAGGGTGCAGCTACCAAGTAGGCCTCTGTGTTAGCAGGAGGCGCTACCAAGACAGAAGTCAGTCCCACGTGCTCTGCATGGCTTCACAGGCCAAGCCCTCTGAAGGGACTGTCCCCAGGCCTCTCCAGTCCTTGCACAGAGCCCCATGAGCATTCATCCAAAGCCCCATTTTTGCCCAGGATAGAGGCCCAGCCATCAGTGATGCTGTTCCCAGCTGCTGCAAGCAGGCTAGGAAAGCCCCCTGGTGGGGAGCAGGAAGCCCATCCTGTTGGGCCCGAGAAGAGGCTGTGCCAGGGTGCCTTTGCCTCCCCCACCCTGGGCTGCCACCAGCACACACACACAGCATATCAGCAAGTGGCGGTTCTTGCAGCTGCTTTCAAAACCAAGCCTTTGTTTCAGGTCACCTGTGGCTTTCTAACACCTGCTCACTGACTTTCAAATGTAAAGGTGGCAGAATGAATTTACTGAGCATAAAAGACACCTGCATGACACCTATCACTCCAAATGGTTTCCAGACGTTTCTCTGTACCCACTAGGAGGCATGTCAACTAAAAGATGTGCTTCTTAAACCAAGAAACCTATCAGGTGATGATCTGTTCCTGCAGATATGAGTAAAAAGGGAAAAAGAAAAAGAAAAAGGAAAAGTCTATTGGCTGTAACCTCCCTTTCACCCACTTCCAGGCCCCTGCCCCGCACCAACGCAGGCAACACGACAATGCTGTCTCTTCCTGGTGCATTGCAGGGGTTAAGAGCTTGAACTCGGGAGCCAGATCAGCTGATGTGCCACCTCCCCCTGCAGCAACTGGCCCTCCAGCCAGGTGCCCTTAGGCAGTGCACAGCCAGCACCACTGTGCATGGCAATGCTGATCTCAGTCCTGATTCTACCACCTACTGGGTGACCTCAACTGCTAAACTTCTCCATGACTCTACATGGCCCTCTAGGAAAGAGGATGTAGTAGCATCTACTGTACAACGCCATGGAGGACGAAATGAGAGAATGCAAGGAAAGTGCTTAGCCCACAGCCGGCTGAAAGGAAGCACTTTTAAGTACTATTATCGTCATCATGTGAAGACACAGTTCCTGCCCTCATGGAGTTTACAGTCTAGTGGGGAAAGCCAGCTGCAAAAATAACACACCTACTGATGCCCGGGGTGGCAGGGAGGAGTCACAGGATGTGACTCAGGGGCCTGCTTGGAGGACAAGCAGGAGTTCACCAGGCAGAGGATGAGAGGAGGTCAGAATTGGGAGGGAGGCCAACCCAGGCTCTGAGAACAGCGCGTGCAGCGTAACGGGGCACTGCGTGTCCATGCGTGCTCCGGAAGTGGTGAGAAATCCCTGTACTATTAGCTCCTAATTACGAGTTTTTGCTGAGCTCAGAAGCACGGTGACTGAGCAAACAACTCCCGCTGATGCCAAACGTATGAGTCCGACACTTGACTTTGAATTCAAGGCGGCTGTGCTTTGGGTTAATTTGGCCAAGGTCATTGCGCACAGCAGGTGTGCCGGGTCAGCTGGCACTGGGGCTGCCGCTGCCAGCGCAGGGCTGCATGGGGTTCCCGCGCCACCCCTCGCAGCATGGCAGGGTTTCTCTGCAGGAGCACAGGGGCGCCAGAGAAAGCCCCTCGAGCCAGGACACCTGGGAGTCGCCCACCAACCCCGCCTGAGCCTCAGGTTCCTCACCTGCAAGACGAGGGGCTGGGCAAGGGCTCCTTCCAATATGGGGCACCGTCCTGCATGCGGCCTGCACTCGGGGACCAGCCAGGCCTGAGCTAGACGTTTATGGGGAGGGATTATGGATTTCATCAACGCCCAGTGTCGCACAGTGACGTGCCCTCAGGAAGCACTGGAGGAGGAGGTTTGAGGGTGGTACCGAGACCATGCAGGTATGTAGGGGGTATCTGACTGTCCAGAACCCTCGGCCCCGCAGTATGCCACCCTCCCTGCCAGAAGCCCCCAGTGCAGGGCGCGATTTGAGGCTGCAGAAGCCCCGCGCCACCAACTCTGCTGATTGCAGACACAGTAAGGCATCCTTTCTGTTTGGCCAGAATGGCTTTTCCAGAATTCTTACATGGAAAACACTCACATGACAGCCTCAGAGCAGCTGTGGCAGGAAGGGGGCGGGCAGGACGGGGTGGAAAGAAACTCTCTGGTGATAGAAACCAGAAGAGTTTTCTGAAGAGGCCAAAACTGCTAAGGAATTCAAGTCCCGCCCTGACTCCACAAGACAGAGAAGTGGCTTCTCCCCAGGAAATCGCCAGCTGCTCTGGGCGCTGCCCTTGGGGAAACGGGTGGGTGGCATTCTCCCCAAAGACTCAGGCGGTTTGTGGTCATTGCCATTGTGAATAACATCAGGAAGTGCCCCGGCCCTGTCCTCTCCGCCTCTGCTCTGCACAGCAAGGTGGACACGCGTCCAGCCACTCGCAGGCGTGGACCTGCGCTCAGCCAGGCCAAGCACAAGCCCAAGATCACACTGCACAGGTTTCAACTCGGACCCCAGACTCCATACCTACAGGCCTAAAGGGCTTGAGCACCTCCAAAGTCCTGAGGAGCGCTGCCCAGTGTCCTGGCCCCCAAGCCCACCCCCTGCGCCAGTTTGCAGAGTCGGGCTGGGAGACTTGGCTCTGTTGAGTCCCTGGGCAGGGGGACAGCTCCCTGACTTGCCTGACTGAACCCACCCCTGGGCAGCCAGCTCCCAGCTGGAGCCCTCCCTGCCCACCTTTGTCCTGCCAGAAATGGCCTGTCAGGCCCAATCTCACAACAGAGCATTGCTCCAGCAGGCACCTAAGAAACCCAGAGGCCCCAGGATCACCACAGAGCCCTTCAGGAGCGGGGCCTATCCTGGCAGGGGACCCACAGATGCATTAGTCCTGGGTCCCCAGGCAAGGGCTCAGCTCTCCCTTCAACCGCCCTACCTGCCCCCAGCGCAGGGGTGGCTGTGAGGGCGTGGAAAGGACTAGCGCCTGCAGTCAGAGGCCTCAGTTTAAATCTCAGCTCTGACACTTCAGACAACCATGGAACATCCGCGAGCCTCCGTTTGCTCTTCCCCAAATCGAGACGCCTCATGGTCCAGTCTCACGGGTTGCCCGGAGGGTCAAATAGGATCGTAAAATAAGAAAGTCTTTTGTCAACCAGAAACCCCATAAGATGGTCCGCGGGATCGCTGACCTCACTCTCCTTGCCCAGCTCACATCAGGTGGAAGGGTGTCCACAGCTTCCGGCCAGAATTTTATTCCCAGTAGTCTTATTAAAAGTGGTTTATTATTATTATTATTATCATCACTATTATTATTACTACTTCTACCATTAAAATCTTTGTCTGGACACCTTAGAATAGCCTCTTTGTGTCTAAATCAAAGAATATGTGGAGAAATCCGGCCCCCGCACACTGGCCCATGATCGGGGGTGAGAGGCTCCGAAGGTGCTCAAATAGCAGGTCCATTTCCCGAGGCCACCACTGAGAACCAGAGACCGGGCCCACGCAACCAAGAGGGCCGCCTCCCCCGGGGCTGAGAAGGCCGAGGTCTGGGAGACGGCA
The DNA here is from genome assembly GCF_014898055.3 of Talpa occidentalis. NCBI lineage: Eukaryota > Metazoa > Chordata > Mammalia > Eulipotyphla > Talpidae > Talpa > Talpa occidentalis. The sequence continues at coordinate 4,593,677 of NW_023600993.1, forward strand.
GGACTGGGTGCCTCAGGGGCCACCAGTGGGGGTTCTGGCCCAGGCTTCTCCCCCAGCCTCCAGGGCCTGCACCTCAGTTCCCGCAGGCACCACCCCCTCTCCGCCCTCATCTTCACGTGGTGCCCTCCCTGCAAGCGTGTTCCTTTCCCCTTCACGGGACACCAGTCGTGTCGGGTTAGGGATCCGACGACCTCGTCTCCACTCGGTCACCGCGAAGGCCCTACCTCCACACGAGGTACAGAAGGGTCAGGGCTTTAAGGGGGACACGATTCAACCTCAAGCAAAGCCCCAGATCCCCGGGGCTCGGCGCTGGCTCCCCCCTGTCTGCCCAGCTTATTTGCTCCCCATCAAGCTCTGGGCTAGGCTGCCTTGGAATGCTGATCCCACAAGTGCAAGGCTGACCTGTTCGGCAGGTCCCCTCCCAGGCACAGGTGGAGGCGCCAACACAACCAATATCAGAGGTCAAAAGTGAAAACATAACAGCCCCTCCTTCTCGGGGAGGGGGGCAGGGTGGGGGTGAGTGCTGGGCTGGGAGCTTCAGCCAAAGGAGAGGCCACGGGGCAGGGGCCACCGCAGGGCAGCGTCTAGGGCAGCAGGACGTGAGAGGGGTGAGGATACAGGGCAGGGAGGCCGGAGAGGAAGTCGCGCGAGAGCAAGTTGGGAAGCCCCTCGGCCACCAGGAGAGGTGGGGGGGCCGAGGTCTCGGCCACCAGCCCCCGAGCCCTCACACCACGGCCGGCCGAGTCAGCCACGCTGGCACCTGCAGATCAGGGCAGTGCCCGCGGCCATGTCTGGCCCAGCCAGGCAGGAGGCTCCCACACTCCCTGCTTCGGAGGCAGCGGAGGGGGGCCGGTTGAAACGGGAGCCACATCGTGGGCAGAAGCAGCGAGTGATGCTGTCGGGGCTGCTGAGCAGCCTCACGCCCGTGCCGTGGCCACTCCCAGGAGGCTCCCTGTTCAGCGGGGGTAGGGCCCGCCGCTGAGACCGCTGAGACCTGAGCTCCGCATGGAGTGTCGTGTCGGTCTGGGAGCTGCCGACCCCCACCGGGATGGGCAAGCAAGCCCCCAAATAAGATAAAATAATAGTTCCTGCCCTCAAGCGCCTCCAGGCGGGGGTGGGGAGGCAGGAATAAGCGCCGGGTGGGGAAAGCCACAGGGGAGAGGGAAGAGGCTGGGCCTGGGGGGGGCGGGGCAGGATGATGCTCCCGGCCAGGCTCAGCCAAGTGACCATCCAGGGATATAGCTTCTCCCGCCTTCTCCAACTGCCAAGTGGCACCTCGGTGGCTTCCTGCTCCTCCTGGAAACGCCTCCCTCACACACACACACACACACACACACACACACACACACCCCGCCACCCGTCGCCCCCTTCAGGTCACTTCCCCTGTGCCCACCCTTGCTCTCTCCCCCAGGCGCTGCTCTTCACCCCCAGGACTCACCTATATAGCAGGCTTTGCATTTATTGGCCTGTTTGCTCCCCCACCCACAGGCTAGGAGCGCAGGGAGTAAGCTGGCTCCCACAGCCCCCCACGCCCCCCCCCCGGCACCTGCAGTGCGCCAGGCACGAGGTAAGGGGCCAGCACACCCACGGCCATGCCCGCTGAAGCGTGGCTCATGACGGCCGCCAGGCAGAAAGGACCCAGGTGTCCTCCACCAGATGAAAGGGTCACGAGACGTGGTCTATGCACACGGCAGAACAGTCTCCAGTCTCCACAGGAGGGAGGTTCTGACACCGGCTACACCACACATGGAACGGGAGGACACTGCTCAGCACAACGTCCAGCCACAGAAAGAGACTCCTCTGGCTCCGCGTGGGTGAGGCCGCTAGAGAAGTCAGGGTTACAGCCGCCAGGAGCAAAGAGGGGGCTGCTGGGGCTGGGGGACTTCAAGTTTCGCGGGGACAGGGGTTCAGCTCCGTAAGATGAGAAACGTTCTGGATCAGGGAGGTGGATGTGGGGTGGGCAGTGAAGGTACTTGATGCTTGACCACAAGTTAAATAATGATTTTAAAAGGAAACAAGTGTCCAGCAAGTGACGAAATGAGGAGGCAAGGAAGGGCGGGAGGGAGGAGGTAAGACGAGAAGTGGAGAGGAGGGAGAGGGAGGGAGACGGTGTTGCAGGCCGAGGGAACGGGGAGCAGCAGGATGGGAGCACCCCACAAAGCTCACTCCAGCAGATGTTCACACAGACCCTCTCACTGCGCCAGCCAAGACCCAACCACGAGCCCCACAGGAGGCTCCAGGAAGCGCAGGGAATTCCAGCCTCCCCTGGTCTTGTCCCCAGAGGGGATTGGAGGGGCCCTGGGGGAACATCCACAGCAGGGAAGTGTTTCCTGGGCACTGATTCGTAGGTGCGATCGATCGCTGGGGGAAGACACAGCCCAGTGTTTGGAGAGAGCAGGAGGTGAGCTGGTGGGGCAGCCTGGGGAACAAGAATCTCGTCTGCGATGGGGACAAGCCAGGCAACAAGGGTGCAGATTTGTGCCCAGCACCAGGCCTGGCACAGGGGAGGCGCTGAGTCCGTGCCAGGCCACATGCTTCCTGCCTAAGTTTGACTCACCGTGAGTCAACACAGCCGGTCCCAGCCTAGGGGTGACCCTTGGGGTCCTCTACAAGTTTGGAGAGAAAGAGGGTCCCGTTATCAACAAATCTGGGTTAAACAAAGATAGACCAGCCCCACCACAGGGTTCTCTGTCTCCAGTGACGAAGGAGCCGCCACACGCATCAGGTCTCAGGGTGTGAGCTCCAAACGTACCGCTTCCTAGGAGACAGCCTGGGATTCTCAACCCTCCAGGGCTCAGCTCAGCTCCTGGAACGAGGGGTGAGCACAGCATCTACCACACAAGGCCTTGCTCAGTGAGGTTCCCGTGAAAACACACGGGGGACCTGGTACGGTGCCTGGCACACAGTCAGTCCTCAAGCCATGCAAGTTACACGAATGATAAGTTACTATTGTTAATGGATCCCGTGACTCTCCAAGAGACTGTATTAGTAGACCGTGTTTCCCAAATTTATAGAGCACAGACTTCACCCCAGACTAAGCACCCATGGGACTTCGCCTGGGAAACATGGGCTGAAGGGCTCCCAGAGAGGCGGGAAACCAGCCGGGCAGCCTCCCGGCACGGTGCTACCCTGAGAGAGCTGGCTGCCCCGTGCCTTTGTTTTCCAGTTCCCTTTCTGAGCTTCTAACCTTGAGGCTCAAAGGCCAACTCCAGGGACATATACGCTCCAAAAAATAACTCAGGAAAGCTGCGTTTATGGGCAAACATTCCCCACCCATTAGAGCCCCAACTGCATGGGGGCCGCTCTCCTGTGGGTGCTGGGGATACGGGGAAGCCAAACCCACTCCCTCCGTGGAGCCTCCATTCTGGTGGGAGAGACAGATATTACCCAGGGAGCCACACGGAACATTGAAACTGGCCATTGAAACAGGGACTGTGAAGACGGGCTTGGCAAGGAGCCCACGCAGAGGAGGGACTAACTAGGTCGGAGCGAGCGGCAAGTTCAAGCCCGTTGGAGCGAGGCCGTGGGCTGGGAACAAGGAGCAGCGGCTTGGCGGAGCCACCACAGGGCCTCAGGGCGGGGCGGAGCACTCTGACCCACTAGCCTCTCTGGGAGGGCCCACAGCTGTCACGGTATTCTCAAGGGGCCCGTGGCCCTAACACAACTTGCAGGACCCCCTTGTCAGCGGCTTCATCAGACACGCCACTCAGCCCAGGAGGCACGTCTGTGGTTTCCGCCCACCCAACATTCACTCTCCCTTCTTCTGGCATCAGCATTTCCGTGTTCCTTTGAGAAAGGATCCCCTCTCCTCGCTTCACGGGGTGTCCCTGGCGATAACTCTCCTGCCAACCTAGGGAAGGTCATGTGATCTGGTCGGGTCAAAAGAGGATCAGACCCAGAGGTGGGCACAGGGCCAGGGCCCGAAGAGCATGGGGCCTGGAGAAGGTGAGCCTGCCCGTGGATGCAGCACTAGAGCACAGGAGAGCACAACCAGGGGGGAACAGGCACCCCACGACCCACGTGAGCCTCTGGGCCCAACCGTCCCTGGCATCAGATGACCCTTGGACTGGCCAGTCACCTCATCAGGCAGTCCCTGTCCTGCGCCAGGCTGGATTCCCTTTCTGTCACTTGCCACCACATAGTGGTTCTTACTAAAACGTCTCTCAGGTCACACAGCTCAGGAAACCAGCCCAGAGAAGGCCGGTGTCCCAGCCCCACCTGCGCACGGGCCTCCTGACGCCAGCCCCATGTTCTTGCACTTCCCTGGCACCAGGCTCCACAGTGCCTGTCCCCATGCCCGGCCCCCCTGAAGCCCTGGCCTGCACCCTCCCCGCCTCCTCCTCCTCCTCCTGGACCCACTCCAGGTTGAAGCAGCTCTCCTGCCTTCCTCGCTAACCTCAGGCCCCAGAAGTGAAACGAGGTACCATCTGTGCTCCACCCTGGACCCAGAGGCATCCTGGATATCGATCTTCAGCGGCAGGACGTGGGCAGTGGGCGGCAGGGCAAACTGCGGAACCCGCCTCAGCTCCCTCGCTGCAGTCAAAGCCCATTCTGCTCCCTTGAATGCCCCCAGCAGCCGGAGGTGCTCCCCACCTGCTCCTCCCTAAGCCCCCGTTCACACAGCCTCTGCCCTCCTGAGCTGCAAGCCATCCCTTCCTAAGCCCCCGTCACGCTGCCAGGTCACACCTGTGTGTGGGTGCTGCCAGCTGGTGCCTTCCTGCTCTGGTGTACACCCCCTGGTTGTTTCAGGTGCATCAGGTTGGGATGCCCGACAGGGTGAGCACAACACACAGGTGACAAGACCAGACTAGGAGTCAGGAGTCCCCACTGTCGCCCAGAAAAGTGATCTCGGGGAAAAGAGCCTCAGTTTTCTCATCTGCAAAGTGGGGGTTATAACAGGCATGTACTTGGCACGGAACAAGGTGCCAGGGGTGGTTATGAACACCGCTGTAAACACACCGCACCACCAGGCCCCGGGGCCCCGCCCCACAGTGGAGAAGCAGCTAAGAGGCCGAGCCCGGCTCCCATCCTGCTCCTCAAACTCGCGGAGGCTTTGCTCTCTCCTCCGTAAACTGCGTCTAACAGCCGTGCCTACCCGCGGCACGAGGGGGTCATTACTAACTGTGGCCTCAGCAGAGCCTGACGCGCCACACGCCGGAGTCTGTGAGACGGGTCTGTGCCGCGGAGGCCGGAGGCTCGCGCCGGGCCGCCCACCAGCACCGGACAGAGCCGCACTCGCACGGGGCCTCCAGCTGTCTTGTCCAGCTGTGTCCCCGCGCCCACGCGGGCCAGCCACATGGCAGGCGTTTCATGAGCACTCGTTCCCGGCACCGCTGTCTAGGGCCCACTTAGGGCACCCCACGGGCTCGGCAGGGGCGTCAGCACGAGCTCCAAGAAGTGCTGGGAAGGAAGGGCACCGGCGGCCTCCTAGCTCCCCAAAGAGTTTCAGCCTGGGGCAGGCGCGCAGGAAGTCACCTCAGCCCTGCAGGGCGCAAGTGAGGAGGGCACCCCCAGGCTCGAGAGGAACAAGCAGAATTGCAAAGGAACCTTTACTAGGACAGCTGCCCTCAAAACACAGGCTGGTTGGTTTCCCCCAGTACCTGCACCACACACACCACACACATCCACACCACACGCCACATGCACCACACACATCCACACCACACATCACACACACCATACACACGCCACATGCACCACACACACCGCGCACACACAGACATAGCACACACACAGAGCACACGTAGATACCCCCACACACACATCACATATACACAGACACACCTCACACACAAACTATTCACACAGACACACAAACCACACCTCCACACAGGGAGAGTTCATCCACGTTACAGGGGGTTCCCGGGAAGCCACGGGAAGTGGGCGGGTAGGAAGCCGTTGGAGGCCTGTGTTTCCTCCCCTCCCACACCCCGCAGGCCCCCTCCATTGCTCTTTAGTCACCACACTGGACTTGGGGGGTCGTGGGAAGAACTGGGGTGGGTTCACCTCAGGTTTGGTCCATTTCCTGCCTGCAAGTTTCACCAAAGCAACTGGAGAGGGAAGGTGTGGGCAAAGACCAGGCCGCCCACCACTCCAGAAAGCAGCCAAGCTCTCTGTCCTGCTCCTTCTGCAAGTCCTCGCTCACACCCCACCTCTCCCGCCAGCCCTTCTCCTGCCAACACAGCGCCCAGAGCTTCCTCCTGCCTCAGGGCTGTACCAGAGCTGACGCCACATCCTCGCGGAGACGCCAGCCTCTCCCACCGACAAAAGCAACTCCCTCCTCGACACCCCCAGCAAACGGTGCCCTGCTTCTGCGTGACCCTCTCGGCAAAGGGAGGCTCAGGACCTCACCAAGAGCCCATCCCTTTGGGCAGAGTCACTGTGTTCAAACCAGACACTCTGGGGGCACGGAGACAGCTGCGGGCTGGGGCCAAAAGCACATGTGATTTGGAAGCCAGCGACCTGGCTTGCAGTTCCACCTGTGAGGCCTGGAGCAAATCACTCACTTCTTCAGATTTGGGTTTCTTCCTCTGCAAAATGGGGAGAGTGACTCCTCCAAACCTCCAGGCTGCCAAGGGCGGCAAGGGAAGTTTTGTGTGACTGGCACTGGGAATGGCCGCGTTCTGCGCTTTCTTCATAAAGAATTGAAGATCGTGGAGATATAGGACACCCCCACTTCTGGGGAGCCCGGCATCCAGTGAGGATGCACTAATGCTGTTGCTGCGGCTCCCCAGCCACACACAGACGCTTAGCTGTGTGCACACAGAACACGCTACACGTGCACGCCGGGGAGATCACATTCTGCGAAGCTATGGCTACATGTGGGGGGTGGCAAGAGCTTTCCATGTTTTATTTAGAAGTTTCTATACTTCCACGATATCTGAGCTTCTACGGCAAGCATGTATTACTTCTGTAATTTAACACCATTTGTAATGAAAAACACGCATCTCCTGGGAAACTAGTCGAGCACGTCCTTCCACACACACGGTTGGGTTCTGGTCCTGAAACACAAACGGTCACACACACACACACCGTGGCGTTCCCACGAGACCGTCTCGTTCTCAGCAGCCTGCACGCGCCGCCCACCCCTCTGCGCCGGCAGCTGTACCCCCAGACGAAACTCAATCCCCTGTGGCTTGGCTCTTTGGTGGAGCCAGGGGCCGTGGAGACTCCAGCAAGACCCCCACCTTCTGCTCTGAAAGGCTCTTTGTTGCTCAGCAGGCCGCTCTGGGGGGGCGTTCAGAAACATCCTCTGAAGCTATTCCCATGCGCTCCAGGGGTCCCCTCTCCAAGGGGCTCAGGGAGAAAAAGGCACTGGTCCAGGCGCCCCTGCGCTGCACACGCCTCCTCCTTCTCTCCAATTCAATCAGGGAATCCACATGCAGGGTGACTGAGCGAGGGGAGGCCACGACCGAGACGAGCAGGAGCCAGGCCCTGCCCGCAGGTGTGCCCCGGCCCTGCTTCGCCAGGCGAAGTGACTGTCGCAGCGCAGCAAGGGACTGAAAGCGCAGGCTCACCGGGGGCATCTGGCCGTGACCTTCAAGGCCAGATTCCTTGGTCTCTTCACCTGTGAGAGGGACATCAGCTCGCCCGCAGGCTGACTCGCCGGCACTGGAGCCAGCGCTGATGGCTGTGGTTTGAGGGGTGCAGGCACAGAACCTGCCAGGGCTGCCGCAAGGTTCCACAAGGACTTGGCTACAGTATAAAAGTCATCTGGAGACTTGGGGTCAAACAAGCCTGAAACTGCGAGCTAATTGTGTTAGAGGAGAAGAGGGAGGTGATTCAGCAGGCTTGCTTCCTTACCCCTGCGCTGCTCCTCCCAGGAACCTCTCCCGGACCTAGAACAATCCCCACCACACAGGTCTGAATCAGCGCAGGCCCCACCCTGCGGCTCCCGCACCACATGCCCGCCTGACAGCCCGGACCGATCTGGGCCCCCGCTGGGTGTCCCCGGTGCCTGCCCGTGTACCTTCTCCTCCCGTGCCCCGCCCCAGGCTGGGGTGCTGCCCAGGAGGCCCTGCCCTGAACCTCCAAGACCCCCAGCCCAGACTGCCCGGACAGTATGCCAGCCACTTACCGGAGCTGTGGTTTTGGAAACTCTGGGAGCCCCTTCCCTGCCTGGACCGCGATCTCCCCTTGGACACCAGGCACGCCTCTCCCCCAGGCTGTGCCTGTCTCCCTGACACCTGCTCAAGCAGGTTCCAGCCCCTCTCGCCAGCTACCCCGTGGCCAAAGAAGGGGACTCAGTGGAAGAAGGCGCCAAGAGGAAAGGCGCCCGTTTGTAGCGGGTCACTGGGCGAATGTTGAGAAACACTGATGTCTGAGGTTGGAGGGAAAAGGGATGAGATGTCAGATTTGATTCTTCCCACAGGGTTCCTGGGGGGTCTTGCTGGAGGGGAGCGGAGGGGCGGGTGCGGTTCAGCAGGCTGAGAGCGGGGAGCGCTGTCCTGGAAACAGGCAGCTCAGCACCCTCCAACCTGGCTGGCAGAAATCCCCCTAAACCCTTGTGTCCCGGGGTTCTGCCAAGCTGCCCCAGAGCACCAGCTGTCTCGGACCCCGGCCTCTGACCAGCAGTCTGCTCTGCCGGGACACCTCCGCTCTGCTCTCCTGCCCTCCGGGCCTGGCCCAGCCCCTCCGCCGGGGCAGCCTCACGCCCCTCCCCGGGAGGTGCGCCCTCCCTCTCCAGCAGGGCTGAGTGCCCCTCTGTTACATCTACTGCCCTGCTCGTGATTATTTCCTGGGTATTATGACTCTCTCGTCAACAAGGGCCCTCTACCCCTCACTCTGTAACAGCGACCTGGGACACAGATGAACAGTCCTGGTGGCATTCATGCTCCCTTGTATCAAGCGCCTATACTCCGAGGAAGCGCATGAGATTCAAAAATTTTGTTTACTGGTAAAACCCAGCAAGCTAAGTATTGCTAAAGCCCATTTTCCAGATAAGGAAGTGTCCTTTGGAGAACCTCAGCTCCTGGGCCGCTTGAGGCCAACTCGGCTGTCTCCAGACCAGCCTGGCCCTCTATCTGGCAGTGACCGTGCAGCCGTAGGTGGCCCAAAGTGGATGTTTATTTCAAGTTATTGAAATGCACTCAATTCAAGTCGGTCCTGAAGATAAAGGGCTCTTGGCATCAGCACCGAAGCCTGTTATTCCACAGAGGAGCGGCGTGTCATTCCGACTGCCCGAGCAAGGTTAACTAGGCTCTCCACAGCCAGCAGGGACTAAATTTTCCCCATATCTTCCTTTTCTCCAGCCAAGGGAGCTCTACGTGGCCGTCCCTGTAAAGGACACTGCGCCTCCGAGATAAAGTCGAAGAGAGGCGGCACCGCCAGGGGGTTAGCTGAGGAAGGCCGGCGGGGTTTCATCATTGTCGCCCAGGCATCGAGGGAAGATGGGAGGAGATTAGGAGCACGCCGGCGCGCACACGCTCTGCGCTAAGTGCTTCAAACCCATCCTGTCCACACACACCACCTCCCTTCACCTCTTCAAAGAAGCGCATCCCCATCACAGTCCAGGGTCCCCTCAGTCCTGGTCTCCTCATCCTCTCTTCCTGGAACGTAGCCCCACCCAGGCCTCCAGCCCCAGAGCCCCCCAACCTCCCTTGTATGGATCTAGCCCCTGCTGCTGCTTCTCTTTGTTTCTTTCGGCAGCTCCATCCAGCCTCACTCTCCACGGCCCCCAGCGGCTCCTTTCACTGGCGTTTGCTCCCCAGTCACCTTCTCAAGCCCGAGGGAGGTAAGGCTCACACCCACCAGCGATGTCGATGCCCTCGGACTACCTGCCCCTCTTTGCATCAACCCTACCGGCGAGCACAGATGCCACTTGCAAGCAAGTCCCCCAGCTCACTCAGTGGACATCCCGTGCCCGGGGCGGCGAGGTGGCGCTCTCACCCCAGACCCTCCTTTCCAGTGTCCATGCCGAGTCAGAAGGGATCGGGGAGCAAGGACACAAGAAAGTGACCATGAAAAGCAGGGGTGGAGCTGCACACTTCCCCAAAGCGCTCCTTTCTACGGCTATGCCTTAAAAACCAGGGCTTTTAAAATTATTATTATTAAATTATATTTGCTGCAGGAACATTGGTTTTCAACAGTGCATGTGGTTTAGGCGTGGAGGCTCACCCCTCTTCCGATGGGCATTATCACACCATGCCACCGCCAAAGCACCCATAATCCTCCCCCATAGCCCACTGGGCCCCTGCGCCCAGCTGCTCCCCACTCCCCCTCCACCTTCCCTTCTGGTCACCTCAGTTCCACAGTCAGATTTCAAGGGTTTGAAAAACACAGGTTTATAAAGATCTCAAACGAACTAAAAAGCAAACAGCTGAGGAATCCACGGCCTCAGTAAACAGCGCCGGATAACTGAAATGGGAGTGATGGAAGCCGGGCTTATTCTCTCGTTCTTGGTAATGCCGAGGGCGGATAGAGCAAGGGAGGCCTCCTGTTCTACAAGAGGTGACAAGTGTGTCCCCTGGTAATGTCACACGGGTGTAAGTCTTCAAAAAGACCTTGGCAGACAGCTGCAGACCTGGGGGCAGGGGCTTCATCCCCATTCTTATTCTACAGATAAGGAAACTCAGGCTGAGGGGGGGAGTCCTGCGTCAGCCCAGGGGTCATCTGCCACACTGCCCCTTTCTCTCCTGAGTCTCTGAAGCCCTGATCCAAACTGCCAGGCGCCAGCGGTGCTCAGGCGGCCCTTCCTGTACCTCCCGGCTGCAGGGATGTGCCGTGACAGCGCAGCACAGCCTGACTCTGGTGCCACATCTTTCCTCCCTTTGATGTATGATCACTTAATTCCCTTCTTGATTGCTTTTCAAAAGCAATCTAAATTAATGTGAACCCACAAAGGCCAAGGCTCTCTGTGAATAATTAGTGCATAATAAATGCAAATAGGGAAAGATGCAACGCTGGGCAGAGAACTGAGGCTCCCACCTCCATGGCTCAGCCCCTCTTCTGACCAGGAGCTGAAGAGAGGGCTCGCAGGAGGCAGAGAGAGGCTGGTACTTCTGAACGGCCTCTGGGTTCACTGAAGGATGGTGGAGGGAAGGAAGAGAAACTGAAAGAATCTGACCAGTGACGGCTACAGCATCTTCCTTTGTGCAGCTTCTCCTACAGACGAAACACGGGTCCACATTTCTGCGACTTGGAGAAATACCACAGTCAAGAACCCGCCATCGCTCCATCCCATCCAGCCAGGATTTCTTCCCACAAACCCTTAGTTCAAGTCAATCCTGTCTCCTTTTTGACGTCACCCAAAATCAAGTGGTTCCTGCCCCTAACTCCTGCTTTTGCCCCACTGGAAAGCCCTGCTCTGCACCCCAAAGCAACCCTTCTGTTATTCCAGGTCTCCTGTTATTCCAGGGTATGTGGCAGAATTGCCAGAAGCACAAACATCTGATTTCTTCTCTCGCTCCTGGGCACACAGCAAGACTACATTTCCCAGCCTTCCCTGCAATCGGTTGTGGTCACGTGCCTGAGTTCTGGCCAATCAGGGGTGAACACAGGGGTGACTGCCCCGTCCAGGGCCAGCCATAAAGAATTCTCAGGGATACAAAGGACCCATAGACCTTGAGGAGGGGCTCAGTCAGAAATGGGAGAAGGCTGAGTGCCTGAATGACTGGGGAGCAGACCGCCCTACCAATTCAAAATGAGTTTGAAATAAACTTTTATTGTGCTAAGCAGGCAGCTTTACATACTTTAACCAACACAGCATGGCATATGGGTCTCATTTCACATTCTAACTCTGACTTCTGGGAGAGGCCACCTGGAGGTCTAGGCTGAGAAGCATGTGACTTTGATTAGTCATGTCTACCTCGGGTACAAGATGTGTTTTCTCATCTCTGATGTATAATGTAGGTTCCGTACTGAATTTAACATCTGATTGTATACAGTCTTGTACTATTCTTTCCCTGCTCGGTGAGCCTGAACTTACCTCCCGGATAAAGCTACCAACTCCTTGAGGACAGAGGCGTAGCCCTGTTTACACCTGCCTAAAAAGAGACACAAATTCTAGGTTGACTTAAAAAAAATTCAGAGAGGGAAATCAAGTGTGTTCAGGTCTTCAGCGGGACTGTCTTGAGTATCATGCACAGGAAACCGAGGTTTAAGAAATGTTACAGCCAAGAAGATAAGTCCCGCCTGTGCTCAGCTAAATGGTTTACAGCGGGCCCCTCCAGGAATCGGCTTTTATCTGCTGTTATACTCAACAGGCAGAGCTATACGGGAAAGGGATGGGCTCTCTGTGGGGCCTCAAAACCAGGTTCCAGACAATCCTTTAATTAAGATTACAGATTATCAGACCTGGGATATCATCTGGCCTGGGGACAGAAAAACAGATTTCAACTGGCTGCCTGGAGGGTGCGATGCTATCTGAGACTGGTAAGATGTGAGTGAGAAAACTCCGAAGTTCCACGCTCTTCATCCATCACCTGTCATTCCTGATTAACCCATCCACATCACTTTACTGTGACCTAATTCAGTCCCAGAAGAGTCAACTTAGCCAACACCATGGACGAGGTGGGTGAAGACGCAGGTCTCAGGCCCAGGTCTCTTGTTATCCCGGGGTTTAAGATCAGAGCTGGACCCAAAAGTATAATTTAGAGCCACCAATAGTCATAATACTCACAACCACCTAGGGCACTTCCTCGGTGCCATGCACTGTCACAAGTGCTTTTCACACATAATCTCAAGAAAGGAGCTGAAATCATCCCCACTTAGTGTTGAAACTGAGACACGAGAGAAGTTAAGTAAACCTGCCTGAGATGCCAGTGGCAAGGAAGGGACTCAACCACAGAGAGAAGGAAAAACACAGGAAAGATCGTATCCGGATTTAGAAACATCCTCACATAACCAGTGGCAGATTCTGGCCATTTCACCAACACAGCCAAGGCCAACTCACGTTGGAGAGACACCCCAGGAAGCCCTGGCAATCTCTGCAAGGCCACTGCAGGCTGCAAGCTGCAGGACCAAGAGTGAAGAGTCCTGGTCATGGTGGTGGGTGACGCCGGAGTCAGGGTGAGGACAAGAGAGTGAGTAGGGGGAACACGGAGTCTTGGCAGGGATCTCACTGGGTCTCACGGGGTCTCACTGGGATCTCAAGCTTGACAGGTCGGCCTCAAAAGGTCCCAGTTTGCTCAACAAACTCCTTAAAACTAAAAATGTGGTGTCGTGGAATTGCCCCGGCTGGCTCCCTTCCCCAGGGCTTGGCTCCTCGGCACAGAAAGAGGTGTCCGTGGAGTATTTATAGGCTCAGAGCTAGCAGGCGGCGAAGCTACCTGGGCTGCTGGACATCTGTTTCATTGCCTATCCCCCCATTGTTTTGTTTCACTAGGTTTCAATCACCCGCTATTTTGAGGCTGAATTATGATTTCACACACGTCCAGAGCCAAATGTCAAAAGGGAGACAGGAAGGGAGGGAGGAAAGAAGGAAGCCCCAGGTCCAGAACAGAACTTGGGGCCACTGCTGGGGGGAGGTGCTGTCCACACAACTCCCCTGGGGGGGCTGGCGGAAGGCTGTCTGGTATCCTCTACACGTGCCCTGTGCATCTTTTCCTTTGTCTGAGTTCAGTCTGCACCCTTTTGCTGGAATAAACTGTAACCGGGAGTGTCACAGCTCTTCTGAATTCTGTGAGTCCTTCTAGAGAATCATCAAATCTGAAGGTGGTCTTGGGGACCCCACCACAGGGGCAGACAAGGAGAGCTTTGCCCACCGGCTGGCAATATGGACCTCACCTTGGAAGCAGCCATTATGTGACTGAACCTGGGCTGGCATGACCAGGTCAATCGTGCATTTCTGGAAGGTATTTCAGACTGCAGGAGGGGATGGGTAGGAGGAGGGCACAAGGCAGGAAGCAGGAGGACCAAGACTAGGGGGAGTCGACCATAGCAGTCCAGGAAGGGCTGGTGAGTCCCTGTCAGTGGGAGTGGCGTGGGGAACCCCGGGAGATAGTCAGGAAGCAGATGCAACAGGGCCTGATAACCTTAGACTCTGGGGCAAGGGAGGACAGTGGGGGTAACGCCCACAATCTGGTCTGGGCAGCTGAGTGGATGCTGGTATCAGTCACAGAAATGGGAAGAAGTGTGGGGCAAAGCTTGGGGTGTCCTGATTCCACACCAGGTTGGCTTCCTGCACTCTGTGCACTTCTGCAGTCCAGGGGCCAATGGGCTGCACTTCTACTCCGTGTTCCCCTCCGAGGCCACCCCTCAGCCCACATCCTCAGTCAGCACTTCAGGTCTCTCCAAAGCCACGAGAGGGGTGCTTGGTAGGGCTCTGCAGCAAGAATCCCAAGAAAGGCATCAGTGCCTTCTGTCAAGTGGGGAGCCAGGCAGAGCAGAGGCTGGGTAGGTGGCCAAGCCCAAAGAAACAGGTGAGGTGAGGAGATTTCAAGCCCCGGGAAGGCCAGACTCTGGGGCGGGGACTCGGGTCCCTGTTACACGGGAGGGGCTGTGGAGGGAAGGAAATGGTGAGGAATATGAGTTTTGCCTTTATTTTGGGACTGAGCTGTACCAGGGGTTCCCAGGAGACAGGAGCCCATGGGGCTGCGGTCCCTCCACACTTCACCCAGAACCAGAGGCCACAAAGAGGAGCCTGGCCTTCTGGGAGACGGTGGTCCCCAGGAAGTGCCTGGTACCAGCCTTTCCGGCTCCTCTGTCCTGTCACTGCACACCCAGACAGGTGGCTGAGTGCACAGCGGCCCCCTCCGGGCCCTCCTCCGACCCTGGTACGTTCCACAGTTAGAAAAGCCTGAGCTGCAAAGGCACTCACAGCACCTCCGCCCAGAAGCAGCCCGAGGAGAGGCAGAGTGGGTGGAGGGGAGTGGAGGCCACTGGGCTCCAGGTCCCAAGCAGGGACTGTAACGGAGCAAGAGCCTCTCGGGAATTCTTCCCCAAAATGAGAAAGGGCTGAAAGCTCGGGCTCTGGATCAAGCAGACTAGGCTGGGATCCCAAACTGACTGTCTAGGCAAGTGACTTCATGTTTTTCAGGCTCAGTATTCTCATCCGTAAAATACGAAATGGACCAACCCAACCCACCCGGTTGATATACGGGTTAGAGGAGCCAAGTCCTAACACGCCTCGAGTATAGTAAGTGCTCAATAAATGTCAGCTATTTTCACTGCTGAGCTCCAAGTGCTGGGTTTTACGGGTAACACAGTGAGGCGTGGTTCCTGTGATGCCCCCAACTCAGGCCAGAGGGGCTAAGAGGAACGCCCAGTCAGAGGATGTGCAGCAAATTTGCATCTGTAAAGGGTAAGGGAACTGCCAAAGGTCACAGGACTGGCTGCTCACAGGAACAGGGCTAGCAAATTCCTGCTCTGCTTTGCTTCTCCTTTAAAGAGGGAAGAAAACAATGCGTTCTTCTCCAGAACAGCCTGTCCAAAGTTCTGGTCCTCCCCCTAAAGACACATAATAGAGAACCCAGTGGTTCTTTTTCATTCAGGAAAACACCACCTTCCCTTTTCAATCAAACTCTCTGATGGTTCCGGAGCAGAGAAGGTGTGCTGGCCTGGACAGGACAAATCCTCCTGAAGTCTGTCACCTCTGAACTCATTAGTCTGCTGACATCGGGGTTGATGCTGGAAAGGACAAGGAAAGAAGAGGTAGCACCTCGATGCAGGGTCAGCCTCCAGCCTGGGCAGTCTGAGGGGGGCCAGGTACACTCCACCCCAAAAATCTACAAGCAAAGTTGGTTTAAATGCATCTTGATGAGAACTGTGAATCAGGAGATTGACAGCCCTTGCCAGTAAATGGTCTAGAACGCCAGACTCCCTTCTTACCCTCTCCAGGCCTCAGTTTATCCAATCCCAGAGACAACAGTGCTTGCTTATTTCAGTAGCTATGAAATGTCCTCATGACAACAGCTTACAAAATGCTACTTCAGACCAAGTGTCTCATTTAGTCTGTACACTTTCGTGCTGTGGGCATTGTTTAACGAGTAGGGAGGCGGTCTTCAAAGAACTAAGTGACTTGTCATGGCCTTGGGGGTGAGTGGGTCTCAAAGGCAGACCCTGGGATTCCAGACTGTGCATCTTAAAAGTTCAGTAGTATGTCACCACAGTTTCCCAAAGCATATTCTTCAGAATCCCTGTTCTACACACACACACACACACACACACACACAGAGAGAGAGAGAGAGAGAGAGAGAGAGAGAGAGAGAGAGAGCTGCTAGTTATTACTTTTTAAAAGAGGCATCATAACCAAATAAAAGTGTTAGGGGCTCCTTGGCTGCCACGGGACTTTCACATGACGTGTAACTCTCCAAGAGGGAACAGAATACAAAGCATTTCTAACTCTGATTTGTTAATTTACCAATTTAGGTAGAATCCCTCTCTCCACCTTAACATCCTGGAGGACACCGAGGAATGTGAGCCCAGTCATCTTGGTTCTGGGGCTGCTTCCAGTGAGGCTGACTGTTGCTCTGTAGAAACTGGGGAACTCTCTGTGTGCTGCCCTCCAGAGAACAGACCTTTCTGGAATGGCTATTTTTTGAGCCTAAAATAATGAGACTGATTCCTGCCTATCTATTTGCTTAAGGGGCAAAATTTGGCTGGCAAAGCTTTCCCTCATCACTTGAATTTGTCCAGATGTTCCCAGAGAAGCAGCGCCTCCTGGACGTGTCTGCGTGGCCAAACTGCATGTCGCAAGCACCAATATTTATTTACTATTGACTTTGTCTTTTATCTATTGATATGTGGGGCTTCCTCTCTATGAGTCAAAGAAGACACCCCCTTCTTCTGAGGTCGCTCAATTCCTGCGTCCGGTAGAAGGAAGGTTGGGGTCATATGAAGGACCTTGCACCAGACCCCCTGACCAGTAACCACAGGGCCAGCTTCCTGGGCAAGCACCTGCACAGACACGCTGCAGCACACGCAGCTCTCAGGGGGCTGGCTGGGGGGCGTGGCCAGCACTGCCTTGAGATTCTTGAAAAATTTTGGATAAGGGGCCCCTTTCTTATCAGGCCGTGCAACTTATGTAGCCAGTCCCGAACAGCCAGGGCTGGATGGTGAGCTCCATGAAGGCCAACACCCGCCTGTCTCACCCTGGGGGCTGGTACCAGGAAGGGCAGTGGATGCAGAGACTGAACTATCAGGCACGAGGAAGGGGCTGCTGGGAGGAGCCTGGTCCCTCCTCTTCCCTGCAGGAAGGACAAGGCCCGCCCTTATCTTGTGGAGGGCGTCCCCACATGAAGCCGGACCAGTGCTCAAGCTGGAGGCCAGCGCAGAGACGAAAGCCCAGCTGTAGGAAGGCGGGCGAGTGAAGGACAGGAAGCCGGCGACAGCCGCCCTCTCCCACATAATGGGACATTTTCCACCGTTTCCCCAGACGAGGGCAATTTCAGACAAGAGCGCTAACGGGAGGGGATACGTTTTCCTCCCCTCCCCATGCAATGTCTGCCCCCCTTCCTCTCCCTTCTAAGCCAGCTATCTCCCCGCCACAGCACCTCTCAACTGCTAAAAGCCTGCAAGGTTTAATCTCCAAGCAGGATGCTCCAGGGCTCTGTTATCAGAGTCACTTAATTCTGCATTGGCCATGGGCTCAATCACCTGCATCAGACACGGGCCTGTGACTCACACACACACACACACACACACACACACACACACACACACACACACACACACACACACACACACACACTCTCTCTCCTCCTGGAGCTGGAAGTTGTTCTCACTTCATCAGCACCTCAGAAGCATTAATAAAGTGCAAATGTGCAGGAGCCACGGGAGGGGGGTGTCGGGGAGGGGCTGGGTCTTTGTGTTTCTTTGTTTCAATAGCTGGTGTTCTAACAACAGTGACTGGAATGGGGGGCATTTCACCCCCACCCACTGAATGGGACTCATTTTCCCACGCTTCCTTCTTTATCCATTTGCTGTCTGTCGAGACAATAAACACTCTGGGCTACATCACCCTCAGAGGCGCTGTTTCCACAGGCTGAGTAACCGTCCATCAAAATAGGAGCCTGTTTGAACCAAATGTGTCCCCTCCTCCTCATTCAAATGTTGAAGACCCGATTCCCAGTGTGGTGATATTTGGAGGTGGGGCCTTTGTGATTAGATGAGATTTGTGATTAGATTTAGAGGGTCCCCATGAGGGGGCATGATGGGATTAGTCCAGAGACTACAGCACTCAAACACGTGCGCTCACTCGCTCGCTCTCTCTCTCTCTCTCAGCAACCAGGTAGCCACCTGTAGGCCAGGCAGAGCGCCCTCACCTGAGCAGGCGGCACCCTCACCTTGAACCTCACCTCCATACTTGGCAGACATATGTGTGCTGGTTCCAGCCATCCAGCCTGGGTACTTTGGCTCAGCAGCCTGAGCAAACTGACACCATCTAATACCTGCCCTGCTCCCGCTGGACATTATATAAGCTGTGCTTTGGCTTGTTATTGTAAAAGGAGCCACCGGGATCTTTTCTGAGAGGAATTTAGAGGGATTCAAAGTGCATTCAAAACTGGGCCGTCTCTCGCTCGCCAGTGAGAACCCGGAAGGGAACTAACAGCGACACCTTCTGAACTCTGTCGTGACCCGAGGCTTGGTGGGCCAAGCCCGCCCAAAAAGAAACGGCAGACACACGGTCCACGGCCACTGGAAACCTGCCCCGGACAACGACAGGTCAATGAAAGAGAGGAGTGATGGTGAAGCGCGAAGCTAATGTCACTCCATGCGCTAAGTATCTTGATGCTGAAGCAGAAACCAAGCCTCCAAAAAGGCCTGAGGCACTACAAAATGCAATGCAGGTTATAAACTGGCTGGTAACTGGGAGGATGCATTTGACAGGAGACGGGTCAAAGGGTGGGGGGGCTGACAGTGTGTGTCGGCGGCGTGCCAGGGTCATTTGTATGCTTGGGCGGGGCGGGGGACAGATGCAGCCGGGAAGATGGTAAACTGCATCCTAGGAGCCCTGAAAAGAAAACATGTTTGTCCTTTAAACGGCACTGATACATTTAGTTTTTCAGGTAGATGAACTATCGTATAGAAACGAAAATGGTCTTACTTGAAGAGAGGTCCGGAGGCCCAGTCCGCAGCAAGAGCATGTTCCTTAGGAGGCTGGACCAGGACCCTCTGTTCAGCCAATAAATGGTTACTGGTGCCTATGACGGATTGTTCTGCCATATTCTAGGGCGGATAGAAAGATGAAGAAGATGACACCCTCCCGCCCTCCAGGAGCACATAAAGGTCTGTGACAAGCTGTGCCTTCCTACGAAGGTGCCCACGGGGTGCTCTGGAATCAGAAGAAGGAACCACTCGTTTTGCCTGGTGCAGGGATGGTCAGAAAAGGCCTCACAGTTGAAGACCCTTTTGAGGAAACTGCAGGCCCCAGAAAGACAGGATCCGGGCCATATCGCCCCTTCAGTTAAGACCACCCAGGCCAGCACTTTGGGGGCCTATTACGAAGGCAGACTCCTAGGCTCCACCATGCACCCCATGTCTGCTCCACTACGGCTCTCAGGTCACTGGCACATGCTGGCATTGAAAAACCAGTGCTGCCCACACAGCTCAAGTCACAGCCATGCCCTGAGACTGGCCATCAGTGGCCTCGAGATGCACCATGTGAGCACGCAAGCGCCACCTCCAACCGCCCCCACCCTGCCCACCCTTGACAATGCCAGGCCAGATGGGTATATTACCTAACCAAGCAGACACCACTTTTTCGGCTTAAAATTGGTTTTCCAACAGGGAGACCCAAGGACAACAGTCCAGACACAAGGGAGTGACACGAGCCAGCCGCGCTCCCCTCCGGCTCCCTTTTGACCGCCATCTTATCTCTCACACGTCAGACCCCGAGACCCAGTGAGCCAAAGGGGAGACAGCTCCTCTGACATCCAGCGCTGAAGCTCAGGTGACGGGGAAGCCCGGAAGCCAAGGCAGATGTTGAGCCAAATGAAGTGGTTCCAGGAGAAAATGAAAGCTGCCTGCAGAGACATCTGGCGTCCATTAACTTCAGAGCAGAGCCGCGGCAGAGCCATCTGCTGGGACAGCCCCTCGGGAGGCAAGGAGCTTCCCCACCTCTGGGTGCCTCTGCAGGCCCAGGCACAGGCCTGGCCCTCAGGGGGAGGAAAACACTGGTCCATTTGCCCTCAGGGCCCTATAACTGGTTCCTGTCCAAGGGGGACGGCCCTGGAGGAGCATGGTCAGGAGCCCCCTGGAGACTGCAGCCACAGGCAGGCTGTTCGCCATCAGGGAAAGGAAAGTGGCATCAAGAAGACCCACTTCCTTGTCGAGTGCATGTGACACTCAAGGAGACCTCCACAAAGGCTGTGGGTGCCACCAGGGGATGTGGCTTCCAAGGGAGGAAGGAAACGCACGTTCAGTGACAGCGCACAGGGCCCAGCAATGGGCCGGGCGTTTCCAGATGCACTTGTCTCGCCTGATCCTTGCACTTCTGTGCTCAGGTGCAATTATTTGCACTTTACAAATGACAAGGCTGGAACTCAAATTCAGATCTTTGCAGCTTCCAGAAAAGTCCACTGCTTCTTTCCATAGATGGCTGTGCCACAATTAAGCCGGTTTCTTTGGTTTGGAGGATGGGCAGGAGCAGTGGGGGAAGGGCTGTAACAAAAGCTATTTGTGGGGCTGCAACAAAAGATTCTGCATGGATGGGGTTTGCTGCCTTTGATGCTTTTAAAGATGACCAGGCTGAGGCTTGAAATGTATCCATGGAAACAGCTGTGGTGGGAACGGCAGCCAAATTAGCTCACCCTTGAGGCAGTTGGGTTGGGGACTCGAGGCTGTTCCTTGATGAAGAGAGAGGGGGTGTCAGCTCCCACTTTGTCTTCCAGCCCCAGCCTCTCCCGGCCCCACAGCCGACCACCTGAAGACCCTTCCCATGACTCAGGAAAGCCAAGTCTTCATCACCCTCTGAGTGCCCAGGCCCAGGGGCTGGACACCCTCTCCGGAGGCCCTGGGACCGGCGGGCACCCCGACTTTCATTAGTCAGCCCTGCTCTAGCAAAGACCCAGACTGCCCATGAACTCTAGTCTGAGCAGAGGTTTGGCTGCCTGTTCAACCCTCCGATAAACACTGTTCCTGCCTCACCCTGGAGCCCTCCTAAATTCCTGCCCCACTTCTGGGCACCCCCTAGAAACGCTTTCACTCTGTGGGAAGTCCAAGCTGACTCTCCTGTTGACACTCCACTGAGCCTGCAGCTTTCAGCTTGTGCCTCACAGCCCAAGAGCCTCCATCATGCCTCTTGCCAGCATCCACAGTCCAAGCAGGAGCACTGTGAGCCCTGACTCAGCTAAGCCCCATTTCAGGTACCCTCTAGGCTGAAGAGAACCACTTCCCCCAAGGTCAGAGCCCCTTCTTTGGGACAGGTTGAGGTGAGGAGTAAAGTCTAGCCGCCTCCAGCAGCCACCATCACTTGGGCACAGCTCTGGAGGCCACCCAGCTTTGGGGTTCCCTGGAAAACAGGTTTGGCTGTGATTGCATCACCTCCAACTTCTCCCCCTGCCCCTTCCCTCCTGCACAGATGAGGGTGCTGAGCGCAATTCCCAAAGGACGGCAGACATACTGGTATGAGTCTCCAGCTCAGAGTCTGTTTCCCAGGAAGCCAGTCTCATAAAGATATTTGTGTCCCCACCATACCCAGACCCCTATCAGCTTGTCCCTATAGCTGCACATATCCCTATTCCAGAACAACCACGCACTCTCCCAGCTTGTCCCCATATCCCTTGTCCCCAGCTTGTCCCCATATCCCTATTCCAGAACAATCACGCATTCTCCCAGCACAGGAAAATCACACTGAGCCTTGAACCGGAATTCCAGTCCTAACTCTGCCACATACTCGCTGATTATCTTAGGGAATCACTTACCCTTGCTGAGCTGATTTCCTAGATATCCATTCAGAAATGAACACTGGGGCAGTTATCCTTGAAATTCACCACGTTTTTAATTATCCATTCAACATTTATTGAAAATGTCACGTCTTCATCCCACAAACTCATAATTACATGTCACTTCCTCCAGGAAGTCCTCCCTGCTCCCCAACGTTGTGTGTTCCTGCAGCCTCTGACTTCACCCTTCCTGTAGTTCTACCCCACCCCAACCCCCACATCATCAGCTGCTTTTGCCTCTCCCTCCACTGGACCACGAGCTCCCCGAGCACAGCAATGTGCTTATTCACTTCGGTATCCCCCACAAGCCAGTTCAGAGCCGGGCCCATGGTCAGGGCCTAGAATTACTGTGCCCTAACTAATGAAGCTAGGTGCTGCAGCAAGAGCAGAGGTAATCTCCTGTGTTCACACAGCCCTTTGCAATGTGCAAGTTGCTTTTACACCTGGGACTCATATGGGCCAGAACAACCCCAGAGGAAGCTGAGAGACCAGCAGGTAGGCGAGTGCCCTGCACCCAGTGGAGCCAGCAGGGGTCTCCTGATAGCTCAGCGGTGTCTCCCTCCTGCCGTGCCCCTGCCCTCCCTAACACAGGAGGAGGAGGCTGGCCTCACCTAGAACACTTGACACCCCAGGGAGGGTTTACCACCTCCAACCCAGTCCACCATGGGCTCTGTGACGTCCCTCATGCAGAGAACACCACCAAGCAGTGAGGCAGGAAGCCACAAAGCACAACACCCACCTGGAAGCCAGAGGGCCTCCCAGGCTGGAGCAGGGCCACAGGCGGCCTCTGGAAGCTCCCAGGGTGGAGGGCTGCCTGCAACGCACACAGCAAAGCCTGGGGCCTGGTCTCTCAGCTCTGGGCAGAACACCAGCAGGCCTGACGGGCACGGACCCCCAGCAGAGCGCAAGGGGGCTTTTGGTGGGGAGCAAGCCCCCAGGCCTCCCGTTCTCCACACTTCCCTGGACCTGGGCTCCCTCTGCTTCCGCTTCCACTGGCGCTGGCTCTGAACTTCTATTTCTGTGTTCAACACTGGCTGTCTCAGCTCCCTGAATATCCTATCGTGGGGAGATGAAATGAGGGAAGGGGAGGGCCAGCTCACAAAAGCTCTCTTCCAGCTGCAAAATAGAAATGCGGTGTCCTCTGCCCCACAGGGGAAACATTCTACACCCAAACACGGTACCGAATGGATCTCAGCTCTCCCTACGGTCTTTTTTTAAGTCCTAAATGAATGCATGATTTTTCCCTAAAGAAACTGTGATAATACAATTAGTGACACACAGAAGCCTAAGCTGGGAAACCACGGCCCTCCCCACCCCCAGCCCCGGCCTCCCTCCCTAGGAGCTGGGCTTTGAAATGAAGAAATCTATTGTCACGGGAACAGGAGCTAAATCACAAATCCCAGCCGAGTGGCCTGGCTGGAACCTCCCTTTGTGGGGGAAGCGGGAGGCTGCTGGGTATTTGCAGCAACTGGGCCTATTCTTCTCTGGCTCGTTGGCGCTTCCCTGGGCAGTAAACACTGGCCACCATTCAGAGCACAGCACCTCGGCAGGGTCAATCATTGGTGGGCCCGCAGCTCCAGAGAGAACCGACTGGCTGGCGGTGGAATGCCCAGGGAACGCTGGGGGGAAGGGGGTGAACTCTGGGCCGGAGCTGGCAGTCGCAGCCCCAGCGAGCCTCTTGTGCCACTT
The DNA here is from genome assembly GCF_014898055.3 of Talpa occidentalis. Lineage (NCBI taxonomy): Eukaryota > Metazoa > Chordata > Mammalia > Eulipotyphla > Talpidae > Talpa > Talpa occidentalis. Next base: position 4,617,190 of record NW_023600993.1, read on the forward strand.
CAGACTTTCCAGAAGCCACATTAAGAAATAAAAGATGAAGCCAATTTTAATGATGTGCTTTACTTACCCCAAAAGAGCAGCCCCTCCCCTTTATGTCAGTTGCACTTCCCCGGGATCAGCTACCTGCCTCTGTCCAAAAGTATCACGCAAATTAGGCTATTTTAAGAGCGCGAGACCACACTCACGTAACTTTTCATACAGCACATTGCTAGAGTTGTGCTAGTTTATGATGAGCTGTTGTTGCTGATTTACTCTGGGTGTGCACGGATGGGGAAAGCGCAGTCCTTATGGGGCCCAGGGGAGCCATGGCCCCAGGCTTCCACTGTGGGGCTCCGAATGTACCCCCCCAGATACATTTGGACACACATATACTACTGCAGATCCAAAACAGTTATTACTTCTGCGTGTGATCGAAATAAACAACTGAGATGTTTTGCATTCTCTTTATTCTGCACTAAATGTTCAAGATAAGCAAATATTTTACTTAGAACATGTCCCGATCCAGAGCGTGTGGCAGATACCCAGGCCCTCGTGTTGGCCACTGTGTCAGACAGGACAGCACTAGAGTCTGCGGCACGCATCCAACTGCACCTTTACAGCACCTGGATAAGGGAGCCGAGACTCAGACAGAGCGACCCAGAGACAGAGTGAGTGGACCTCGTGCAAATCTAGAGCCTAGATGACGTGCCCCTGGTTGTTCACAAATAGAATTAGAAAACGGAATCATCCGGGAAGGACATGGAAACAACATTTGTTACGGTCTGTTCTCAGCACAGTCACAAAACCCCTTTGAAACATAAACCTGATTGTGCCACTGACCTTCTCCAAGCAAACTCACAATAAACCCAAGTTCTTTACTCCGAGCCCCGAGGCCCTGAGGACGCTGGCCACCCTCATCACACCCAAGGCGCACCATGTTCCTTCTTACACGCCCAAAGCCCTAGGCTGGGACATGTGCTGTTCCTCCCGCTGCTAGGACCCCTCTGACACCACTGTGGCCACTTCTTCCCTCCTGTGGGCCTTTCCCAGAGGTCCCCTCCTCCCGTGGCCTCACCGGCCCCCTCCCCTCTGTCACAGGACACTTCCTCGCCCTCAGACCAGCAGCCTCACCCCCCATCCCCGTCATTTTCTGTCACAGCACCTTCCGGTGCTTGGCATTTAGAATAAGCTTATCTGTCCTTTTCACTGCTGTCCACCTCCCCCAGCCAAAGGCAACTCCAGGAGGGCAGGGACTTGGCTTTGTTTACTGCTGTACCCCGATTCCTAAAATGGTACCCGACAGGCAATAAGTGCTCAATGAATACCTGGCAATTGGATGACTGAGGCATGAGCTCACAGGGTGACCAGGGACTAGGGTGGTTCCTGGAGCAAGACTTCCAGTGCTGGGGGGAGAAGCCTGGACCCAGAGACTGTGGAAGGAACACTTCAACCACAGGACCTTGGAGCTCCCTGCCAGCAATCCGCTTTTAACAGTCATTGCTTAAAGTCACACACAACCCTGCAGGGCAATAGGGAAAGGTGGTGCTTCGGAAGCAACTAGACTTGATTTGAACCTGAGATCTGCGTGTCCAGCGCTGAGCAAGCCACTGACCCTCCTTGAGTCTCAGCTCCTTCCCCTGTCAATGGAGTAAGCATCCCAGCTTGGGGGTGGCCGTGAGGACCCAGGCTAGTCTGCTGACTACGTGTCTTGGATTGCACTTCCTGGGACGCCAGCTCTGAGATGGGGGGCATCGTGCAGGATGTTTTTTAGGGTGTGCTCTTTGTTTCAAAACCTGTGAAAGGAAGAGGCAGGAGGCTGCAATGGGTGGAGCGAGGTCAACCACCTCAGTGCTTTAGGAGGAAGGGTGAAGAGGTCCTAGGTTCGGTGTCCAGGCCCAGCAGACCCTAGTGTGACGCCAGCCTCACAGTGCTACTGCAAGGATTCAAGGAAGGAAGCACATGTCATATGCAGTCAGTTCACGTCAGCTCCAGCAAGGGCTTGGAGGCAAAACCAGCCAGAGTCAATTCTCAGGTTTTATACTAGTACATGCAGGCTGTGCTTATATGAACCCAAAACAACTATATGAAGTGCTGAAAAGAATCTCTTTACCACCCAGATGTTTGGGAGATGAAGCACATAGAACATTCCTTAGCTTCCCCCCTATAATATTTTACTTGCATCACCTCTTTCTGGGGATATTATATTATATTATAAGTGATGCTTATAAAATGTTCACAGATTTTTCCCCCCTAATAGATATGATAACTTTAAAATGGAAAACATTTGTGCAGCAGAATCAGCATGAACAGGTTTATGTATGTCAGTAAAGACATCTTGAAAAAAGAATGAGAAACATCAGTAAGTTCTCACATGCAAAGATGTCTAAAATAAATTGTTGAATTTTTTAAAGAGAAGAAAAAACTGAAAAACACTATCACCATGTGAATGCGCGGGCGATCGCAGCAACCGCGTGAGTGTGAACGTGGACAAACTACTGGGGGACACGCAGCAACAGGCAGGGGTGCTGTCTCTCCAGGGGCAGGGGAGTGGCCACCTGTGTGCGTGCCCAGTGCAGCTGATTCCTAAAAAGCAGGATTATAGGATTGAACATTTTCGTAAGAAAATGTTGCAGGGGAGCCGGGGAGGGAGTGCTTTACTTTTATGACCTACAAAACAATGTAAATATTAAAATGAATGGGTAAACAGAGCGGGGTTGTTTAAAATGCACTCTGCTTTGCTGATGCCGCTGAGTCCCAGTGGAAGATGCCACATCTGGTCACAAGATGTATGGATTCGCTCCTTCCCATGCCCCAGCACAGCCTGAAGGAAAATTGGAAAACCACCCAGCTCTGTCTTCCCTCAGTGCAAGACTGACTAGTTCTGCCTCCCCACCTCCCTGAGGCGGGAAGACCAGCCCCCTCCAGGGGCAGAGCCCCGTGTTAACCAGTCTGTGCACACCACGGTTCATAAGACAATGTCTTCAAAGGCTAGTGATATAAACTGATTATTCATAAGGTTGAAGAATGGGGTACAGGGTCTAAGGTCCCCAGAAAGATACAGAGACCCCAGGACCTATGTGCCTCACCCACTCCCTGTCTTGATTTCTGACAAGTCAACAAACTTAAGTAGCAAGTTCTTAACTTTTATTGACGCGTGATAGACATACTGAATGTACAGACATACGTGCTGTACGTAGACTATGGAGATCCTGATGCTCAAGGATCAATCTCATCCTTTTCCAGTGGAAACCACAGTGCCCCATTTTTCTCCTTCTCCTCTTCAGAGGTGAATGAAGGGGCTGAGCTAATAAGAGTCCACACACCATGCCAGGCCCACCTCTCTTGACGTCTGGACTAAGGTGGAGGTACGCTGGGTGGTGGCCCCTGTTCCCCAGTCTAAGAGGAACTCCCCAGTCAGAGGCCAACATCGCATGTCTCGGAGAACAGGGGCTCAGATCAGCTCAAGTTTCCCCAAGAGAAAGCTCTTGGTTGCCAAGAAGAAAGACGGAAGTGCGTCCACCACACTGTGTAAGTGCCGTGAGGGCAGACAGTGCGACTGTCTTTCCATCGATGTGAACCAGTGCCTGGCACAGAGTAGGTGCTCAATAAAGAGCACACTCTGGTTGCCAGTTACAGAGGAGACCAAGCCACAGAGCAGAAACCCCAAGGGCTTGGAAAGGGCTACTGCTAACCCAGTTGGTGCCTTGGGGCCATTGAGAACAACGCACCCTCTCTCCCTGCTGAGACGGCCCCATCCCAGGCAGACTGCTGGGAGAGCACAGCCTGGATGGGTTCCGGGCCCCACCTCTCAGCCAGGCACCCTCGTGTAGAGGATGCCTGCACTGCGCCCCTGGTCGGGCAGCCCTCCACTGGTGTCACTGCTGACCCTGCACCTAATAAAATACAAGTCACGTCAACTAGCTGTTGCCAGGCTTCTGGACAAATGACCAGGTTGTCCACAGGGAAACCCAAGGTGAAAACCAAAATCCTGGGAAGATCCAATAGTCAATAAAGATGTGTTGGTGGATTATAGGAACGTGTTGTCCCAGACCCTGTGTCATCTGAAAAGCAAAAGCAGAGTTTCCCTGGGCACACTTCCTCGACTCCTTCCATACCGAGACATCAGAGCTGACAGGCGAAAGGAAAAAGAACCACTTTCCACCAGGAGATGGGCCTTTTCACAGGAGAGCAGTTGCTTGCGCTGCTCAGCAAGTGCCTCAGGGGAAGGGCACCTGAGCTTCTTCATCTACTGCAATAGCCTCTCTCGGTCTCACTGCACTCCACGCTCAGGGAGGGGGGTGCAGGGAGGGGCGTCTTTCTAAAGTAGATCACGATCCAGTCACCTCCCTGCTTAAGCCTCTGTTACACATGGAATAAAACGCAAACTCGTAGCATGGCGCCCGGCATCTGCTACAAGCCTCCCACAAGTCTGTGACATGCTCCACCTTGCTCACCTTGCTCCCATCACACCTACTTTCCTACAGTCCCTTCCCCTTTAATTCCCCAAGTTTGCTGTTTCTTCCCCAGGGCCTTTGTATGTGCTGCTTTCCTGACCTGGATCCTGCTCCCCAGCTTTTCAGCTGACATTCAGGGGTCCACTTAGAGCGGCTTTTCCTGATCCCTTATCAGAAACGCCCCACCAACCCCCCATCCATTCTCTATTCCGTTTCTGTTTTATTTTCTTTACAATGGTTACCAGTATCTGAGTTTATCTTGTTTTTTCGCTAACTATGTCGCTGTTAGTCTCCCTGCCTTCCATCAGCCCCCTGTACACGCAGCAGAATATAAACCCACTTCCCACTCTACCTCTGATATCTAGAACAGCAGAAGCTTAATGACTATTTATGAAAATACTGCAATCATCATCATCACAAGGCCCCTAGCCATTTACAAAATACACTGACAGCCATTGCCTCTCTTAACCTTAAAACGGCCCCTTAGCGCGGGTAGCCCAACCTTAGTTTACAGATGAGGAAACAGGGATAGAGTGGACAAGATGCTTGCCCGAGCCCCACAGCTGGGAAGACGCTTAATTTACAGTCAGATCCAGGTTTTCTCCCTCCCAGTCCTGAGTTCTTCCCTCCGCGTACTGTTAACACCCAACAGTGCCTCCCACTCACTGAGCGAGAACTTTCCAGCCCTGGGTGAGAAAGAGAGCGGTGGCTGGCGGGGTTGAGGTAAGCCCCAAGACAAAAGAAATTATCGAGCTAGGAAACCACTTTGAAATCGTCAAAACAATTCCGTGAGGGGAGCTCTGGAATCCAGACGAGAGGGAGAGGCTGCGCGGTGCCAGGGTCACGTCTCCCCTTCGTCCCTGCACGTGGGATTCCCTGATTCCGAGGGCGGGAGCTTGGGCGTGGGGCGCGTGGGGAGGGAGCTATGACTAATGGGGAAAATTCATTGTAGGAAACTAACCGCACGCTACAGGGGGATCGGGTTTCTCACCCTTCAGACCAGAAAGTTAAGGGCAGAACGCGGGAGGCAGCTTACAGCCTCTTCTCAGTCCTGGGTCAGAGGAAATGAGAGCGAAAGGTCTCTGGGAGGCGAAAGCAAAGCAGCCTTGGGCGAGGGAGCTGGGAGAGCGGGCGGGAAGCTTCCTGGACCTGCGTCTCTGGTCTGCACGGCCCGTGTGTTACCCTACAACACATTCCAGACGTGAACTAACCTGCAGCGAGCACACCTAGGGAGCAAGCTCGGGGTCAGCGCCCCATCCTGGCCTCCCGCTCAGATTTCACCTTTTCCAACCAAACAAAGGTAAGTAGCCAGGCTGGCTCCTCTCTCTCCAGGCCCCGACAGGGGAGGTTCTTCCTCAGTCTCTCTCAAATCTAAGTCCCTCCCCCTTCAAACCCAGGAGACAGCGAGCTGAAAAACCTTCAAAACCTTCATTCGAAAGACCAGGCCCAGATGGGAAGAGATTTTCTCAAGGTGCCCCAATGACTGGGTAGTAAAATTGGAGCCTGGACGCAGCTGTCCTGCCCCCAGGGCTTGCTCCCTGTGGAGCACAAAGTTCCTTCCCTGCTCAATACTCAGAGGGCTCGGACACAGGATATCAGCCCTCTGAGCCATCCCTGGAGCCTTCTCTTTCCCAAACTGCACCCACTTACTGCCTCAGACCTTTTCAAACATCAGCCGTGCCTTCCCCTGGGGGCAGGACCAACTCCCCAAGGGGAAGGCAAACTTGCAGGGCTGTGTCACAGGAATGGGAGGATGGCCAGCATCTAGTGGGCTGGGGTCCGGGGAGCAAATCCCTGCAGTGCAAAGAGCCGCCCACCTGGAAGGCCCCCTGGGTGCCCCCACCTGCCATGTCCCCGTGGCTTCTCTGAATCCTCCACGCTCCTGCCATCCTCCCCAAACTGGAAGTCCAGAGCAGAAGCCCTGACCTACACCTGCGGGCCAGGCCGCTCAGCAGCACCCCAGTCAGTCTTCAAACAGCCTGAGGAAAGGGGCGCAGCTGGTCTAATTCAACAAGCAATGAAACTGCGGCGCTCGGGGCCAGGCCGCCTGCTGAAAACGACCAGGCTGGCCCTCCTTAGAGTATCCCAAATCCCAGATCCATCCTCCTTGAAGGGAACCCCAGACCCAAGGCCTCAGTGACAACAATGGCAGCTGGACATAAATGGCCACGGGGCACACCCGGCCCAGTCCTGGGCCTCGCTGCCCTGGGTTGGACACGGAGCACATCGTCCAGGCCCTCTCGGGGCACCTGCCGAGCCCTGAGCTCAGAGAGGCTGCAAGACCAGCTCTCAGTCCAGTAAAATCCCCACCAACCAAAAAATGGGGGACAACCAAGATTAGAAAGGGTAGCAGAGGGAAAACACTATGATTGTTTAAGAAGTTCACACACACACACACACACACACACACACACACGCACAAGCACATCACTTAGAAGAAAGGGGTGGTCTTTCACTCGGGTAGTTTTGCATCGGCCATGCTTTATTTTCATTGCTGCAGACTGGACGTCACTTCAGGAACGTGAAGTGCTGGTGGCCCAGCGGCCTCAGGGCCGACAACCTCTTGGGGACAGAATAAAACTGGTGACTTTTGGCGTCACTGTGCTGGTGGCAGGCCCCGGTCTTGTTGAGGCCAAACCCAGAGTCGCAGCGGCAGGGGGGGGCACAGAAGGGACAACAAGCTGCAAAGGCAGAGAGGAGAAAATGGGGCGGGCTCCCGGCCTCAGCCCCAGTCCGTGCCCCCACGCCTGGGTGCACCAGGGGTCTAGAAGAGCTGTTATGGTGGAGGAGGGGGAGAGGCCCCTGACCAGGCTGGCAGTCCCGACCCCTGTCCCCCCACAGACGTGGGAGACGCCAACAGCACCACGAAGCCGCACGAGCAGATGGGGCGGCCCTGTTGGCCTCGCTGGCTCCCACCGCGCAGCGCACTTCTGCAAGACGGAGCTCAGCTTGGCCCCCGTATTCAGAGGCATCTTAATAATCTGGAAGGCTCTCAGTGGCCTGCAGGTTCAGATTGGTCCCCCTCTCTCTGGGAAGGTTTCCCAGAGAACGCCGCTTTGGGAGAGACCCCAGCCTGCCCTCCAGCTTGGCTCCATCAACCTTAGGAGCGAAGTCGAAGGAAGACGTGGCAACCAGGTGACTCTTAAATTGTCGACACGCCGAAGGGGGCAGGAAAGAGGGCAGGGGTGCACAGCCCCTGAAGCCTAATGGGCCGAAACATGAGAGCACTTAGTGGAGAAAACAAACGCCCTGCACTTCCGGCACCACTGCCCACCCGGGCGCGTGCGGACAGGACGCTGTTCGTGCCAACCCTCAGCATCCCTTGCACACGGCCCACTAGCAGCCACGGCGTGCGTCCCAGTGGGCACCCCAGCTATACCTGACCCCCATTTCTGGTCTTAGCAGCACACAAAAGCGACCTTCAAACAATGCCACTGTTGCCAGGAGTCCACCATCCCGGACTTCTGGGTTGCTCTAAAGGACACCGGGGGCTTGCTGCCCTCTCCCAGGAGCACCCTCAAGCAAACCTTTCCGACAACGGGGTCGCCTGGTTTCCAACATGGTCAGTGCCTCGCTCACTCTGAGAGGTTCCCACTGGCTGCAGGGTCCTGCTTGAGGGCAAGCTCTGGCGCCTCGTGGGGCGCATATTTGTTGCCGAAAGCCCTTCCTGGGGATGTCAGCCCACACGAGCCTTTCCCGTTTGTCTCGTTTTGCGCTCAAGGTCTTCACAGCAAAGGGAGCCCCTTATTTACACCACTCTCTTCTCCACTGTCTCATGAAACAATTTAGCGCCTCTGACATTCTCCTCGCTCTATGTATTTGTTTTAGTTTCAACTAGTTGATAAATGTCAGTGGATAAAAATATTCTACTTACACTGCACCTGCTTAGCAGCCAGCCAGGGCAGGGCTGAAGGCCCGTCCGTGGAAAGCATCTTCCCCACAACAGCGGGAGAAGGCGCTGGCTCCCAGCGTACTAACAGCTCCTCACTAGCCAAACTGGCGATTTGGGGGCCACCCGGGCTGGGCCGATAAGAGTCCCCCCACCCAGCAATACGGGGGTGGGCAGGGAAAGAGAGAGAGCACCAGCAGGAGACCATGTTTCCATGCGTTCCCCTCCAACTGCAACATGAAGGTGGGCAACCACCGTCTACCTGTGCTATAGACGCATCCAGCAACAGCCGGCTTGCTGAGAAGGAAAACGGAAGCAGAAGTGGAGATAACACAAGTGAGAGAAAGCACGCCAGCTGACATCCAGGGCAAGCCGGGGCTCCCTAGCCCCCGAGTGCGGGTCCAGGCCATCCTGGGGTGGACTGCGCTCGCCCTGCAGCTGTACCATAAGCTGTTTTCACCACCCCCTTAGCAGGCTCCTGCTGCTTGCAGAAACCGCACTTAAACCACTTCTGGTTAAAGTGAGGGCACCTGTTCGGTGCTTAGTAAATTCTTGCCCGTTGATTGAATATTCTTGACTCCTCGCCACAGCCTCCGTTCACACAGCTCTAGGGAGCCCCTCCGCCTTGGCCCTCAGGTGTCCTGAACTAAAGAGCGCTAACCGGATGACCTGCCAGTTGGCCATAGTCACGCTTAATGGCTCAAATCCTGCAGCCACACTCAGAAAGCTCGCCCCTCAGCCCCCACGCCCATCTCCCCACAGGCACAGCAGGTGGGGTGCCCTTCCAGGTCCTCCACACCTCCCAAAAAACCAACAATGAAAAATAAACAGAATTTATAGTCACGCGTGTGGGTGACACCTCTGTGAGCACAGCGAGCAGTCACAAGCCCTGAGCAAGGCATTCGGCCCCTGAGCCATGCCCAACACTGCCGCTGGTGCCCGCTGCTCCAGGGCTGGGACTCTGGCCTTCTCAGCGTTTCCCAAAGACGGTACCGCGGGAAGCCTGCTCTAGGGCAGGGGTTGGCAAGCTACAGCCCATAGCCTATTTTTGCCAATACTGTGTCCTGGGGCCCAACCACGCCCTTCCATGCCCTTGCCAATCTCTGCTTTTGCAGTGGACAGCACAGCTGAGCTGTTGTGTTGGAGACATACAGCCCCCCAAGCCTCAGGTGCTTACTCTGGCCCTTCACAGGGAAAGTTTAAGCAGCTAGAAGGTGTCGGCGGAGCGCCAGGTAGATGGGCCCAGGAGTTAAGTGGCGTTCTCCTCTGCAGCACTCACTGGAGCCTTCGCTGCGTGGACTCTAAGGAGGAGACGCACCAGGTGTGTGCTGGAGCACAGACAGGGGCCTTCTTTCTGCAGGTATCTCCAGGGACTCGTGCTCCATGTTCCAAAGTCTAGGAGTCCCTCAGCTGTAAAATGGCGGTAACAGCAACCGCCTCGTCGTGGGGCTGGTGGGGAGCTAATGCACCCATGATGTGAGTGGGTGTGCAAACCACAGGCGAAGGAGGGTTGAACGGAAAGACGTTTGCTCTCCATTTTCCACCAGCCACTCTGAGGACAGACACAAACAGCTTCCGAGAACCTGTTGATGCTGAAGAACCGAGGCAACCTTCGTGAGAAAGAACACGCCTGTGAGCTTGCTGGGAAGAGGGGCCGGGAGATTTGATTCGCTTCCATTAAAGAAAATCAATTCATCTTGATGCTGGATGGAAGACGCGCACGTCTCCTCTTGAATCCTGATTAGCTCCCGCTCTGCACGGGGTGAGCTGGCCTCAGTGGATTGTTTCTTCATGCAAAGTCATTTCACGAGCCACGGGGTTCTGAAGGGGACAGATGATCCCACAGAGGAAATCTGACTCCCCACAACAGATGACTCTTCACGATCCATGCACACATGCTCCATGGACTTAGCCCCTCACCATAACCCGGCACCAACCGGATCTTGTCACCCAGGGCTCCCGAGGCCCAGTCCAAGGAACAGCGCAGGGAGACCCAAGCGCCGCAGATGGGGGAGTGGATCAGGCGGGAAAGGTCAAGACCCCCGACTAGCAAGCAGCAGTGACATGTGGCCATATCAAGGCCATTTACAAATGCGATGTTGCCATTTCCTTACCAGCAACAAGAAGTGGGGAGTGTGGCGAAGGGGGTACAGGGAAGGGAGGTGGACGTATGCAAACACCATCCACTCACCACCTGCCGTCCTCACCGTCCCCCGGGCAGCTCCGATGCTGCCTCCCCCACCACCACCACACAGCCCCCAGCCTCCTCCAGATGCCGCATCATGGCAGGGAGTCCCTGCCGCTCCCTAGAGAGAACCCCGTCCCGGAGTTCCCACAAATACCACTTCTGTCTGCGGAAGAAAGGCCCTAAGTAATTGTGGTTCTTAAAAAAGAAAAACAAAACACTTCACTTTCCCCTTGTGAAAGGTAAAGGGAAATCATACTCGAGGGCTGACTCATAAGCGGACACACGGAGGCCACTGCGGAGGGGATGCAAAGCTGCCTCCAACGACCGCGGCGTCGAAGGTGAAAGGACTCCAAGCAGAAGGAAGGTGCCGACGTGATAGCCGACGTGATACAGCCAAGGTCCGGGAAGGGCTGATGTGCCAGGCATTGCTGGAGGGGGTCCCTGGGGGACAATCTGAGACAGAGCAGACTGACAGGCCGAAGTAGGGTGAGGTTCTAGCAAATTCTCTCTAGGATCAGGGAGGCCAACCAACAGGACTCCAGGTGGGCCTCAGTCCCCTCCACGCAGGGCAGCCTCGCACAGTGAGCTGACACTAGATGATTCCTTGCTCCTGGGGAAGTTCTACGTTTCTACCACCAAATACCACAGCTTCACAAGTAAACTCATTTCTTCTCACAGGCCTGAGCCATTGACAGAGTACTGGGGTGGGCCCCCCTGGTGGCGCAGGAGCGGTTGAGTGCTGGGCTGCGAGGCTTCCCTAGTCTCTGCAGCTCCAGTTCCGTTCCCCGGCTGCCGGCGAGGGTCCCACAAAAAAATTAAAATAAAAAACAGAGGGTGCTGGGGCTGGTACAAGGGGCCTCTGGAGAGGACAGTGATTCATGTGAAGCTCAGGGTCTCCACGCAGAAGCAGCCCAGCGTGGGACACCACAGCCTCCACCACCTCCGTGAAATCTGGTCTCTCTCGGCCCCACCCCCACCCCATCTTCTGAGGGCAGGATTGTCCGCCAGGTCCCCCACCCGGGGAGGAACCGGGAATATGTGCAAGTGTCTGCAGGGCGGCGCGTGGAGAGGATCTACTGTCCGGCTGGGCCCAAAGCAGACGCGCAGTGGGCAGGGACAGGACGCAGAGCGGTCACGACGCCGGCAGCCTTGGAGAGTCACAAGGACAGCAGCGGTGTTTGCTGGGATGCAGCCAGGGGCATCCCAGGCTGCGGGTGAGTGGACCACCGTGGCTCTGCTCACCCCTGCTTTCCCTCGGAGATGCCCACCGCAGGCGCGTGAGCGGGCAGGGCAGTGCAGTCCTGCTCCCTCAGGTCGTCTCTGACAGCTCAGGGCATCTGAGGTGCCCTCCTGCCACCATCACCTGAAGGGGTGGTCCCGCTTCGAGAAAATGAGAGCCGCCTCTGCCCCGTAGGGTGGACACACCGCGGTCAGCCCTGGGAGGAAACCTCCCACCCGAGGCTCCCGGCAAGCTCTGCAGTCTGAGTCCACGCTGGGGGGACACCTAGAGCCTGTCTTCCCTGTCTCGGTCCCGAGGGTTCTCAAGGCGCTATTTCTCCATGAGGTGTCCCACCGGGCCTGCCACCTGGAAAGTGAAGTTCAGGTTTACCACAAAGGCTGTATTTTCAGTCAGACCATCCCAAGCAAGACAGTCCCTCCGAAGTTGGAGAAAATTAACCAGACACTTTCACACAATGAGCACAAGGCTCAATGAAGTTTTGATTTAAAAGAACACTCGCGTAGGGCCTCCCCGGTGGCGCAGCGGTTGAGCGCTGGGTTGCGAAGCTGCCCGCAGCCTCTGCAGCGCCGGTTCGATCCCCGGCTGCTCCCCGGCCACCGGAGGAGGGTCCCGCATGGCGCGCAGACCTCTCCTGCCGCCCGCTGCTCCCCTCAGCAGTGTCCTTTGGTCCTTCTGCCTGCTCTGCTCCCCACTCTGGCTCTGGTGAATCCTCTCACCCTCCCGCGCTTCTGACTGTACCCAGTGCATGTATAAACAAATAAATACATCTTTAAAAAAAAAAGAACACTCGCTTATATGCCAGGGGTAGCTGACTCCAGGCGAGGGGCAGGGGGAAGCGGGGGAAGCAGTGGCCAGTGCGAGCTCAAGTCTGGTCCAAAAGGCAAAGGGCGCTCGGCTCCGGGCAGCTGGCTCTGCCACACAGGAAAGCAGGGCCGGGGCTGCCAGGTTCCGAGATTTTATGAAGGTGCTGGAAATCCAGATTTTATGTGAAATCTCCTCATTTTTATATTTTGGCATTTAATGTGCATTTTTATTTTTTTTTTTTCTTTTTTTTTTTTTTTTTTTATAAATTTTATTGTTATATTCCCCATACAATTGCCGCCCCCCATTCTGACCCCAATCCCTCCCCTCCCGCCCCCGCCCCCCTAAAAGTGTCTCTGGTTCATAGTTTTTTGTTGATTTTGATTTTCACTTTCTTATAGTTTTTCATTTTCCTGGTCCATTATTTAAGTTTTCTAGATTCCTGCTATGAGTGAGACCATCCGGTATTTTTCTTTTTCTTTTTGGCTTATTTCGCTGAGCATGATCCCTTCCAGCGCCATCCATGTTGCAGCAAATTGCATGTGTTTATCTTTTTTGAATGCTGAGTAATATTCCATGGTATATATGTACCACATCTTCTTGATCCAGTCATCTATTTTTGGGCATTTGGGTTGTTTCCAAAGCTTAGCTATTGTAAACAGTGCTGCTATAAACATAGGGGTGCAGGTGTTCTTTGGAATTGATGTTTCTGTGTCCTTTGGGTATATACCTAGGAGTGGAATTGCTGGGTCATATGGAAGCTCTATGTTTAGTAGGTCCAGAAATCTCCACACAGCTTTCCACAGTGGTTGGACCAGTTTGCACTCCCACCAACAGTGCAGAAGAGTTCCTTTTTCTCCACACCCTCGCCAACATTTGTTGTTGCTAGTTTTTTTAATATGTGCCATTCTCACTGGTGTAAGATGGTATCTCATGGTAGTTTTGATTTGCATTTCCCTGATGACAAGTGATG